>NC_058508.1:20155122-20755122 GCF_020382885.2 Scatophagus argus
AAAGAAGTCACAGCTTGACTGGACTCATGACTACACTGAGCTGGATCTGACTTCTTATCAAAGAGCTATTAAAAGTTGTTTATTTTTATTTTTTGAGGCACGTATCCGAGCAGTTTCTTTAACGCTGGGGCTTTGAACGTGACAGCTTCGACTGAGACAAGAGACGTTAAGAAAACATTTATACAGAGATGCAATCAACAATGCTTTTTGTGACTCCTCTCGTGTACCAAAAAGGGAAGAGTGGGGGGAAAGAAGTGACATAACTGTGAAATTTAATCTGTCCTATTTTAGATCCGTCTGTAATAATTGATATCTCACCACAGTTCTGACGCGACAGCAGGCTTTGATTTTATCTGAAAGATCTAATTGTAAGGCTGTGGTCATACAAGCGCAAGGAAACTAATAACATCACTCTCCACGCGAAACTGGGAAGATAAAATAATTTCCATCCTTAATGATAAAGGAGGAAGTGCAGATTTGCGAGGAGAGAAATCTCGGCATCCCTTTAATGTTCAGCTGCCCTTATTGTCTTCATCGTCTTCAAAGAAAGCCTTGAAACATAAAGCATTAATCACTATTCTGTTTGAATCGTTACGATCTGCTTGTCTTCTCTCACCTCCCCTTTCAGTGTTTTTTAACAAAGTGCTTGCAGTTTTTCCAACCCTGGATTCCTTAAAATAAAACATTTCCATTTGTCGCAAGTAAAGCAGAATTACCGTAATTGTTTTAATGAAAAGACCTGCGGGCATTTTTTTTCTTCTCCATGTGATAGCAGATGAGTCCTCCTCACCTGAAGCACAGGACTGTCCCCAAAATCAGACAAAAAACCACCGTAACAGCAGAAAAATATAACAAATAGCACAACACCCCCCTGCCAAAACAATCCCCTACAATAATAACACTATTACTAAACATAATGCAGATGAAAGCTCCGCTATACACACAAGTCTGCTCCCCAAAGACTTGCTCAGGATTTGCTCAGTGTGGGGGAAAGAAAAACAATTACAGTGGCAGGAAATGAATAAAAGGTATATTCAGTTATCAGAGTCCTTTGAAGATGGGTGAGGACGAGGGAGCAAATCTAATTCAACAGCCGGAGTTTTCCATTGCAGAGGAGCCTGTGAGGGAAAAACTCCCTCCCAAAATGCAGAGATTAGTGGGTAGAAGTGCCAGTGTTTGTCTGCTCTGGTGTGTGTGTGTGTGTGTGTGTGTGTGTGTGTGTGTGGCATCGTAACGCAGAGCCATCCGGACTGTGACAGACCGAGGAGACAAACTTCAGCGGTTGCAGGATTCCTGGGAGTTAATGATGAGGAGCCAGCAGAGGTGAGGACATTATGATCAAACACATGCAGAGAGAACAAAATGAACACATTCGGGGGGTTGACAGAACAGCAGAAGGACCCTAACAATATGTGAATATCAAGCAGCTAATAAGGAGCAAAACCACCTTTTGCTGCCTTCAGAGCAGCTCCGGTCCTCCCCGTGAAGCTTTCATGCTGCGCCTCGGACTGCGTGTGGTGGATTCTCCAAGTCTTCTTTCAAGAGGGAAAACTTTGAGTTACGAGGGACGTGAAAGACTTCTGGTGAAAGTTCAGAGGTGTTCAGTTCTGCTGGTTGAGACAGTTCTGCTGTTCATGAATTTTTCTTCTCAACATTAATTCCCAAAACTAAAAAATATCCAAAACTCTCCAAGACTTTACAGGCGTCCTGCAGTGCGTCCCGTCTCGTCCTCCGACAGGGAATCAGGCCTGCAGTGAGACAAAGTCCCATTGGTGAACAGCAGAGGTTTCATCTGATGTTCCCCCCACATTAGCCTAATTCTAACTGACTGTTTCGGCTGGTTATCCATCGCTTTTAGCTCGGCCCAGTGGTGGTGGAGGAGGAGGAGGAGGAGGTATTCAGATACTTTAAGTACAAACACAACACTGTAAAAGTACTCTGTTACAAATAAAAGTCCTGCATTGAAAATTTTACTGCAGTGTATGTAAGTATAATCATATGTCATGTAACAACGCTGAGCCTTTGTTGCCTTGCACTTCTCATCCCCGTGCAAACAACCCCGACTCGGCGATGATATATGATCTGCTGCTGGGTCACAGTATATTTACAGGCTCACCCTGAGCCTTGTGCAGCTGTGTGTGTGTGTGTGTGTGTGTGTGTGTGTGTGTGCAGGCGTCATGATGGAGCTGTGTTTGCACCCGAGGCTGCATCTGCCATTTCAAACGGCCTCGTAGTCCTTGTCTGTTCATGACCGTGCAGATCAATCATTAGACGTAATGCCGGCACGTGACTGACCGTAGTCACGGTGACGAGTCCGCCGTCGTATCTCAGAGCCGACAGCTGATACGGCGCTGAAGACATTACTGGTTCTGTCCAAGTTTAAGAGAAAAGGGAGGCTGACAGCCAACGAAAATCTGTTTCTTTAGATGTTAACCATCTTCTTTTCTTTTGTGAATATTTGTAAAGCTCAGTGTATCATTTTACTGAGACTTTGCTGTCTTTGATGAGTTAATTATGTTAATTAGGTGGTGATTTTTAGGCTGTAGTCTCGTACTGTGTAGCAGCCATCCTTTTAGGTGTCTGTTTTGACCACTCGTTGGCTCGATCAGCGCAGTTTGTCGGTGTTTGCATATGTTTTCTTGATTTTCCAGACTGTTATTCCTTTCACACTATGCAGATGGATTTACATACACAATATGTGGCTCATTTGTGTGTGCCAACACATTAGACACCTACACACATATGCATGCATGTGAGCACCCACACACGGTGCTTGTGAGAACCTTCTGTTGGCTATATTTATTCCCTTAACCCGTATTCTCACCGCTGCAGAGGAACCTTAAACTTACTTTACATACGAAATCCAGTACCTCCAACAGTCTTCTTCATCTTTTCTTATTATGTTAATCAATAATAAAGAAGATTTCTAAGCAGATGTGTTCGGTACAGTGAGAGCAAAGCTCTCATGGCTTTGAGACCAGCCTGTTGAGACTACTGGACACCAGTGAGGATTAAGAAGCTGGTGATACACTATGTTGGCTTCCACTCTTCTGTGAAGGCTTTCCACAACATGTTGGAGTGTTTCTGTGGGAATTTGTGCCCATTCATGCAGCAGAGCATTTGTGAGGTCACACACTGATGTTGGACCAAAAGGCCTGGCTCACAATCTCCGTTCCAGTTCATCCCAAAGGTGTTGGATGGGGCTGAGGTCAGGGCCTTAAGACTTCCCCTCACTGGAAGTACAGGAGGTGTGTCCGGCTTGTCCAGGTAGTGTACTTTGAACAGTCAGACACGTTACCAGTAGGTGTTGTACAGGTTTGTCATTCATGTGTGTTATCATTCATGCAGCTGCCAGTTTGGTGATGTCAGGATTGCAACTCTGCTCTTGCTGATGATGTAGTTGCGTCGCCTTCAGTGGATGATGACCTGCAAAACGTGAGTCCTCTTTCTGAGCAAAAATGAACAAGTCCTGAACCTCTGGGCTAAACTGCTTAGCCTGCTTCTCTGTTAAGTGGTGGGAAAAAGGATGACAGACTAAAGAAAATGGTGGAAAGTAGTGTCAAAGTTGAAAATGTCTGGGAAAAAAACTCAAAAACTAAGACGTAATCCTAAATCAGCTCCTAAATCCTCCCTGCTCACATCTACAGTCCTTAATTTGTATCAGGATGGGATTTTATTTTGAAAATGTTTGCGTCTCATTTCTTGTTGAATTGAACCACTTCTGTTTTTTGTTGCTCACCAAAAAGTCTATCTCAAAGTTATCTATGGTGTTAAGTTAGTTGCTTAATTTGGAACTTGAGCTTCATGTACGACTTGTGAAACACCGACTTTGTCCCTCCCACTTCCAACTAAAGTCTCAACCGCCGCCGCCGCCATCCCTGGCGTCGACGAATCTGTCTGTCTCTGTCAGCCACATGCAGTCATGAAGTTGTCATCATGAAATGTGAGGGCAGCTCCCCCTCTCTCTCTCTCTCCCCTCTTTCTCTCTCTCTCTCTCTCTCTTTCCCCTCTCTCTCTCCTTCAACGCCTCCACGTCCGCCTCCACCCCCTCCGATACATTGTGCTCATTATATGGGTCGTGAGCTCAGGGAGGGTTTGGGCTCTTTAATCAATGGACAGGATGACACAGGGTATAAGTCACACTGATATTCAATAGAGCAAACCATGGCAACGGAAGATGAAGACGAAACGTCCATGTGAGTGTGCGCTGTAACGTACAGCACGGTGGTCATGATGGAGCTTACAAGCAGATGGATGTGGACACCATGTGTGGTGGATGGTCATATATGGTGTGTGTGTGTGTGTGTGTGTGTTCTCCCTCTGTTTCATTTAGTTCATATACTGTAATTACATGGATGAGACTCACTGCAAGGCTTTTTCCCTCCAGTGCTCTTCCTCTCTCTATCTATCTCTTCCTCCCTCACTCCAAGTCTGTGATTTCATGTATAATTACTTGCATAATTATAGTTCCCTCCATCCCACTGTTTCAGGAGGTCTGTTTCTGTCTGTTTGCTATCTCTTGTCTTTCTTTTTCTGTGAACACACACACACACACACTCAGATAACAGTGCTTGCACCCTCCTGATCGCGCCTCCCTTTCGCCCGGTGGTACGACCCGTCTTGTCACTCTCTTTCGTCTCGTCTGAGGGTCTATTTTTTCTTCTCCGTCTTACTACTTAAAGCTTTCCGAAACCGTGTGAGAACGGGAGAGGCGCGGCACGCACACACTGACGGCAGTGTAACCCTTCTCATGTTTTGAAAGTTTCACAAGGCTCGCGGATGATGCCAGTAGATACAATTAGTTTGATTGCTTAGCAACTGAACATCACTTTTGAGAGGGGGGAACTGAGGGTAGAGCTCAGGTGGAGTATCGAGGTTACATGCTGTGTTTTTTTGGGGGTTTTTTTCTGAAGATGCTGTTTTTCCCTAAACTTCCACGCAAAGTAGCATGCGGTGTATCTTCAGCGCTGCTTTCATGTGTCAGTCAGCAGAGTAACACACCACGCTGTGTCTCGGGTTAACTGACAATACGATTATATCAACACCACACATAATCCACACACACAGCCACACACAACTCGCAGAGTAATTTGCTGCTCGACAGGGTTCAAAATTTAAGCTTTGTGCTGCACTGCAGGTCTACTGTGCAGCCAATCGTGGCCTACTTTCAGGTACCTGGAGGATTTTCCCTGCTTTATCTGGGCATTTATGCCCTCACCCTATTTCAGCTCATCTTTAACAACATGCTGCAATGTAAAGGAGGAAATCTATCTATTGTGCTCCAAAGTGCTGAATGTTTCAAGGTGGGTGCCAAGAGTCCGGATTAGACTGGCAGGTTCAGAGCTTCAGTCAGAGCTGCGTCTGTAATGTAGTAGTTCTTAATAAGCTGACACTCAGGGTTACTCCGCAGGCCTTGATGATGGTCAGTCGTGGTCTTTGTCCCTGTGCTCTTGCCCCCTCTGCTGGACAGACAGCAGACCAGGACCTGGTGGTGGGACAGGCCTGGAGAGTAAAGTACCCCCACATCTCCAGAGGAGGGTGATGTGTTTATTCCCCGCAACAGACAACACCACAAACAAAGTGTTCAACCTGAACTTGTGCCTTTTGTTGTCTCTGAGGGTTTTTTTGTTTTTTTGCCTTCCTCTGTCACATGGTCAAGTTACGGCTGTGTGTAAGGGACGGCGGGGTCACTTGGGACTCGGGCCTGGGTTGCAGCACATCGGCAAGGCTTTAATTTGGTGTGCGAGGCAAGCCGCGGCGGACTCTCCCAGCAGAGACGGTGCTGTGTTTGTTTTGCGGGTGTGTAAATTAGCGGTAATTCGTTTGCTCAGTAATGACGTGGGAGAGCTAATTAGGGCAGTGTTGATGGGTGCATTAATTAGTCTCTAGTGTGTGATGCTAATGAGACCCTGATTCAGAGTGTGTGTTTGTGTTTGCATGTGTATGAGTATGAGCCATGTATCTGTGAAGGCCTAACACTACAGGCCATGCCATGAGGAATGTAGTAAGATAGCATGTGGGAATGGGTACAGGAGCAGGGGTGTGTCTGTGAGCCAACATGTCTCCTCAGAGTGCATGCGTGAAGGACGCAGCAGGTGTATATCAGAACCCCGTCATGATGTGGGCCATGCATGGCTGATTAGTAATCCCTCCATTCAACCGTCGCGGGGCCCCAACGCCACGGCGAGGCAGCGGAGATGTGCAGCCGCTCGGTCACACAGCAGAGGTTTCAACGGTGCAGCTGCAAACATAAATTCATCCCAACCCATAAAAACGTCCCGGACACAAAACAGACAACACAGGGAGCCGTAATGGATGAAAGGCTGTTTTATAAGTGTGTTCAGTGACAGGTCCACTTCACAGATAAGAAGGATCCATCTGTGTGTGTGGTCACAGCGGGGCAGCGCTACTACACCACTCTGCTCCTCACCTCTCGCTGTAAGAATTTATGGTATATTACCGATGTGGCATTCGTCATAGCAGCGCAGAAAGGCAAGCGTATAGAAGGAGGTGGGGGGGGGGGGGGTTGGCTTTAGAGCCTCACCAGTGATCTACTCTAATCATATTTATTCATGACTATCCGGTTATACATAATCCATTACTATTCCTGTTCGACTGTATCCTCTGCTGTTCGTGCTGTCACTCATTTCTTCGCCTCCTCTCCTTTCTCTTGTACAACTGCGGGAGAAAAAAGAGAAATTTAAATCAGCACGAGAGGCCGGCAGATCATCCCGTTTAAAGAAACTCCAGCGCTCAGAGTCATCTGTGGCTCTGAAACTTCAACTGACAAATACAATGAGGTGATTTATATTTAGCACATGCGGCTGGAATTTCAACCGAAGTTTCACAACAGGAGATCAGTCGAAGGGGGTTGAGGAGATGGAGATTTGTCATGCTGAGCTTTGCTGAAGCCTGTCAGAAAGAGACTCACTCTGGCCCCGGCCATGCTCTCACTCGCTACTTCAGAGGTATGGCATTGTGGGATGCGAAGCTCAGGAAACGTACCTCGGACCTCCAGCTTGCACTCCACCTCGTCCTCCCCGAGATCGTTGATGGCCTTGCAGGAGTATCTGCCCCCATCAAACAGGCTCGGCTTGCGGATGTTCAAAGTCAACACGCCCTGTTTGTTCTGCATCAGATACTTGGGGTCCTCGCCAATGATCATGTTGTTCTTCATCCAAATGATCTTTGGCTGAGGAACAGTGTGTTGGAGGAGGAGGAGGAGGAGACAAATTCGGCGGGATGGAGGAGAAGAGGAGAGGAGAAGGGGGAGGGCATAAACAGAGGGTAAGAGAGCGGAGGGAGGAGGGAGAGGTGAAATTAGGTCAACGTTTCGGCTTGACAAATCTTTGCAGATTCTGAGGGATAGAAAAAAAAGTGTGTTCAAAGATCTTTCTGCTCCACCTCTTGTTCTAGCTTCAGACATAAAAATATACTTCTGCTGCAAAGGCATCAAAATCCTCTCTGACTGTTCTTCACTCTCTGTTTGACACTCAGTACTTGTACGCTCGCTCTAAAAACACAAAGTATGAAATCTGTGGTGTATCCTTGCAGCAAAGCTATCGGGGCCACTGCAGGTAAAGCGAGCGTTGGATGAGACGCTGCCTCTTCTCCACGGGTTTCTATGCTAAATGACAGTCCAAATGTTTTTTTGTGCTCTAAAGCATCCTCAAAAGCCTTTTTCAGGAAACGACCGGTCGTTGAACAGGTCCTGAAAGCCAGAGCAGAGTGGGTCAGATTCAGTTGGTCGGCTTGGGATGACTGGCAGTTGACCTGAAGGCTTTCACAAGCAAGGAGTGAGAAATCTGTCAGGTGGGGACACACCATGGGAACTGTGGACTACATGTAATATGCCCACAGCTTGTAGATGTGATTTTTATTAGACAAGAAACCTGGAAAGTAGATGGCTAATCTGCTTGATTTTCTTATTTAGCTAGAAAAGACAAAGCATTTTAAATTAGGTCTAAAATGCAGGGGTGGATGAATTTGATGGATGTAGAGGTAAACTCAGAATGCAGCAGGGGACTGAAGAAGCCGGCAGAAACATTGATTCACTGTTCGTGCAGCAGAATCAAAGGGAGGGGGGCGCCAGGTGTGTATGTTTCACTAATTATTGCACATGTTTCTTGGGCCTTAGTTAAGAACACTGACGACGGCGAGGCCATTGAAATGAATGAGCATTGACCTTTGACTGCTAATCCTCTCATGGGGCATCAATGATGACAAAAGCTGTGGGTTTGCATCCATGTCTGAAAATAGCCAAATGATCACTGGAGGACTGGTGAAGTGGATCTCCTGTGAGTGGGGCTGAAGAGATCCTCGCCGAACTGGGCTGGCAGACAGCAGTTCTGCTGGGAGGTCAGTTAAAGTCTCAACGTAAATCACGGCGAAAGTGAATTTGGCGTTCTGAGGACAAATGGGCGTGCGGGACAGGAATGAAGGTTCGACATGTGGTCCTACTCTTCAACCTCAGCTAAATTATCTCCAAGCTAATTAACAAATAAATAACTCATCTGACTCAGCCTTGTTTGTGGTGAAAATGTAAATACCTTGGGGTGGCCGCGGACAGCACAGCTGATGGCTGTGGGGTAGCCTGCAACCACACTTCTGTCCACAAGAGGCGCTGTGAACTTGGGGGACCGGTTAATGTCCTTTTCTTTGAAAGGTGGAGGGTTGTAGCCGAAACCTGGACAGGACGAGACGTGCTGCATGTATCACTTTATTTCCTACTTTGAAAATGCACACAAGGTGCAGAGTAGTGTGAGTTCATAAAGTTGAAAACGCTTCAGACAAGTTGTCTCCAGTACAACATGCTTTACTCACCGAATATTTTTTAAGTGTTCTGATCAGATGTTGATAACCATATGTTTTGTATTTATGTTTACTTCTATGTGGTTAATTTGTGAATCCACAAAGTAGTAGTGTTTTTTAGTAAACTGTATAAATAGCAGATTTTTTTTTTGTTTGAGGAAATATTGCAGTTTGTCTACATTGTGCCTCACATTGTGTAAAACATCGACCAAAATGCTTAAGCAGTAACCAAAAGTTATTTCTTTGAGCTGCTTTGGGATTGTTTTGCCTTTAATATCCACACCAAATCCTGTCAAACCACAATATTGTTTCAATTTGCAGATTAACGTTTGAATTATCGAGACAGGAAGCTGACATGTGTTTCACCACGATGTCAGGTGATCAACAAGCCTCACAGATTTGCAGGCCAGACTGCTGCTCGGAACACAAAGGAGATTGGCTGGTTGGCTGCCAAATTTTCCGGTAGAGTAAGTAAATGCAGCATTCGGCTGGTGGCAGGTGTTAATTTCCCAGCCTGGTTGCTTTCATAACGCGTGGCCAGTATTAAATGTTATTTAACACTCTGTCAAAGAATATTTCTGTTTAGCATAATCAGCGTGAATTAATTTTCCTTTAAATTATGTTCACATAATTAATCACAACCAACAATTTATCACAAGTTGTTCTTATAGTATGACTGTGTCCTATGGTTAAAGATCGTATTACTGTTTGTATTTTTACTCGTGTCTGCCCTCTTTTCTGTAATGCGTCAGTTGCATACCATAATGCTCACTTTGTGTTTTAACTTAGCCTGCAGCTCAGCACGCATTATGCTCCTTGGCATCAAAAGCGATGCTATCATGTTACAGTGTGCGTCACTCAGCAGGGATTTCATTACCTGTTTTGGTTATGATGGCCGTGTTCTTGCTGATGCCAGGCTCGTCGCTGAGGCCACAGATGTTTTCGCTGAACACTCGAAAGGAATACTCGTTCCCCATGACCAGGTCAGACACAGTGCAGCTGGGCCTGCGGTTGTGCTCATAGACCATGAACCACTCCTGATGTGAGAGAAGGAAGCCGAGGTTCAAAGAGGCTTATAGACGTGGGATGAGATCTGTATAAGCTGAAGAATCTCCTATCCCCAGCATCCACGTTCTTCTAGTCCAACTTCCTGTCGATTCATTCAACATAATGACCATGACAGTGTAGTGAGGCTTCGCAGCTGCATGACAAATCTGCAAGCGTCCAGGCCTGGAGCTGTCACGGAGGCCCGCTGGACTCTTATGGCTGCTGCAGAACAGCAGCAGTGCGAGTGCTCCCTGTGAACACGTCTCGTTTAGCTTTCTGCTCCCAAACACGACACCAATCTGTGCCGTGAAACACGAAAACACGGTCCACACTCTGGTCTGACCTGCCAGTCACGTCTTCACTGCACACATCAGGTGCACATCAGTGGAAAAAAACCACAAAACAACAACCCTAACAAGTTGTTCATGCTTTAGTGTGAACATGTTATCGTACACACTGCAGCTTTAATGTGAACAAACCTGTTTGGGCGTCATTGGCTACAGCTTCACGTTAATTCATTCATCTGCCTGACCTTGTCTGTGCCCAGTAATTACTGTTCTCTAGTTAATGCAAAATGGAGAAAACTACCAAGTTGTGCTCACTTAAACATAAAATGCAGCTGCCTTGCAGCAACAACAGCTTATGCAGAACAATGTTAAATCTACAAAGAGCTAAGGATCAGGCTACATGGACTGTTTCACAAGCATTCCAACAAATCATGTGTTCATTCTAGTTCACTTTCCCCTCCGTGCGTACCTTAGTTTTCATGTCGGCCTTCTCGATAGTGTAGCCGATAATGTCACAGTTGCCGTTGTCCTTGGGCGGCTTCCACTCCAGGGCGACGTTGAAACCCCAGACTTCTGCGACATGCACGTCAACCGGAGGTCCTGGTTTGTCTGTGAGAGGACACACGGACGGAGTTGAAGGATTTGAGAAGTGAAACTGCGGACGAGACAAAATCAATGCATATATGTGGGTTTGTTTTAAACAAAGGTAAACACGCTAGAAACAGGTGATTGACTCCTCTCCTCTTTCTGTTTTGCTTTCTTCTGTGTCACATTTGCCGTCACAAACATGCCGCAAAACAGATCCAGAAGACATTAAAACAAAAAAATTCTTGATCGATAACATTCTGAATTAAACACATTGTTTTTTCCCGAGCCGACGACAGAAGTGGCTTAAGAGTGAGCCATCTCAGCAGTCTGTCTTTCAAACTCAATGCCGACTGAACAATATTCGAGCAGTGCTTAAAGTATTTATTGGCCAGTGCCACCCGGGTGTCATGTTTACATCAATACTTGTGCCTACTGCAGAGCCATTTGACTCGAGAGTGCCAACAAAGCCCAGGTGTTAGTGGATGTTAGTGGGTCTTAAGTCCAGTGTGGAAGGAGTATAACTCTTTCCCCGCCTGGGTAGGCAACGTTGAGAGCTAGAGAGAGAGAGAGGTAGATTGATAAACAGATCTGAAGTAGAAAAGACCCACAGAGAGAAAGATATCAGCACTCACAGCGGTAGAGATTTGGCAAAAGATTGACAGATTAGCAGAGCAAAAGACAAAGATTCAAGGAAAGGCGGTGATAGCTCGATACATTACTAGGAAAACAGTGCTCGCATGGAACTGACAAACTGAGAAATATTATACTTTGTGTGGATTACAGTGCAGAAGAATGCAGCGTGTTTGTCATCGATCTCTCTGTGTGGCCTGCACCATACACAGCGCAGTACAGAAATACTGTACAACATCGTAATGTATTTGTCATTAATCTTGCTCTGCGTGCTCCCCTCCGTGGGGTACAGTACAAACAGTGAGCAGCGCTGCTGTTTAATCCTTCCTGTACTCTCTCCTGCTGCAACAGTGCGGTGACAGATCAGCTGAGGGGGGAGGCTGATCGGAGGAGCTGCAGCCCCTCATTAGCCCCACCTTCTCAGCAGAGGAAGTGACAGAGTAGCCCTCAAAATCCAAATCTAATCCCAGTCTACACGCAAATAATCCCAGCAGAGCCCCACCAAATAATCCACCGAGCGCCCTGACCCGGGGAGACGAGCTGTAAGCTGAGGAATGAGCTGGCGGCCACAGTGGCAGTGCAGGAACCAGGATTATTGGCGAGCGAGGGGAATCAGCGCTTTGATGATTTGCTACTTTGAGTCACAGATCCCTCAGAGTATGAAATTAGGAATTATCATCAAATTGTAAAGAAACTCATGACATATTGCAGATTTGGGGCTCAAGCCATCATCTCCTTCGAAACAGGTTATTACCAGTGTTCCTCGTGAAGTATGAACCGTGCACGGCTAATCTTAATGAGAGAACACCCCACAGGACTGTATCTCTCTGTAGGTGAAGCCGAGAGGCGTCGGCACCACGACGAGACTGACCTACGATCTGGATGTGTATGTCAGCGCTGTCCAACATGTTCTCGATCTGAACCGACAGCGTGTACTTTCCCGAGTGGTTTCTGTCTGCGGATCGGATGAAGAGGATGGTGTCCACTTCACTGGTACGAGTTCCCACTGTTTTGTCCTCCAGGGGAACGCCATCTTTGAACCAGGTCACAACAGGGCGAGGTTTACCCTGCAGTCAGAGTAATGGAAGGGAATCACAATAAAGAGCTGTAAGAAACATTTAGAGTGGGGGTAATCTTTTAAAGAATCCATTAAATGGCAGAATAGGCTGTTGTTTAGTTTTGAATTGTATGAGTGAAGATAGGATCTCAGAGAACACTTCTGTGCCCTTTCGAGTCGTTAGCAATGAAAGATTCATGTCATATTTTAGCTATGAAGTATTTTAGGGCATCCTATCCTGGTTAACATGTTTCAGCTTTAGTTGCATCACATATTCCATCAGTGTGAAAGCAGCCGTTGGAACAGACTCCGTCCAGCTTCTGGATATAATATGGCTGAGATGCCGGTGCTCTTTTCTCCCAGGAGAACATCATGTAGCTTTTCATCTGCTTCTTCAAAAGCAGGCAGAGCCATGGCTCACTTTGTCTTGTCTATTTTTATTTAGAACAATGGCTTTCCTTTGTGACTTTGGCTTAGCTTCTTTTAACCAACGCCATAATTTGCAAGTTGCTGTCAAATGCTGTAATGCTCCCTGCGCCCCTTCAGCTCTTGCTCTCAGGTCTGATTTGTGTGGCAGAGGGAGAAAAAAATGCCCATCAGCTTGCAGCCATAAGGATCATCTTCCACTAACCAAAACACACACAAACAGAGTGTTTCTCTGTTTTACAGACATGGGCAGACATGTTAAAAGAGGTTACCAACTGTTTTAAATGCAGTACCTCTTGACTGTATTTTTTGATTCAGTTGAGTATTTTACTTCAAATAAACCACTCAGGGTTCACTGGAACACGCCCACCCCAACCTCCTTACAACAAATGACCCATTTTATGTGGATTATGGAGGGGCTTTTTAAGATTCTATCCAAACTCTGAGCTTCAGAGTCTGAATCAGCCAATTAGTACGAGGTCGCTGTGGAAGTAACTCAGCAGTCTGTAAGCACATTGTATTGTTCACCCTTCGTGTAAATGGTCTTGCTCTGCTACTTCTAATCTAGTGTATATGCTCTTAGCTGTAAGGGGGGCGGGGGGGGGGGGCACAAAGCCACAGCTTGGCCAGACTCGGACTAACCTGGAAGGGGATGACCAAGTTCACCTTCTCGCCCACACGCGAGATGAGTTTGGTTCTCAGATGGCGAGGCAGGCGGATCTTTGGATGCTCTGCGTGGAGGACACATGAGAGTCAGAAAGAAGAATTTGAGTGGGTGGAGAGTAGATACACAGAATGTACTGCATGTAAAGATTTTATTTTGATATATTATGATTTGTCTGTGAGTACCAGAGATGTTAATGACTGAAGTATGCAAATGCAAAATGTGAACAAAAATGAACTGTTCCATATTAGATGCAGTAGTTAACTGGTACTACTGCTGGGTTTCCATGATTCATTAGATATTTATCTCATCAGCAGTGTGGTCTGTTTGAAAGCATGTTTAGTTTTTGTAAAAGGTTTCCCTGACCCATGATCTCTCTGATAGTGACGGCCTGGGAGAGGATGGCAGGAGGGCTGCGCCCGGCGATGTTGACAGCCACCACTCTGAACAGCATCTTCTCCCCGACTGGGAGACCCTTCACCCTGTACTGGTTCTTCTCCACCGGTTCCTCATTAGCTTGCACCCACTCGTCACCTGAGGAATGATTGGGAACAGACGAGCAGAAGGAGGGACCACGGAATAGATCAGAAAACCAGAAACGATCCAATCCAAAGCTTCTGTTGCAAAGTACCTGTTGCTTTGTCAGCAACAACCTTGCTCTTTGTTTGTTATCTGCACCTGACTTTTCAAGTCAACCAACTCTTCAGTCATGTGAAAAAGGTCTTAAATGTGCACATGACAACTAGATACTAAATAATCATATAATAATAATAATAATATTGATACTGAGGTTCTTACTAAGGCCAAGAATGAGAAATACTACACAGTATCACTTTGGCAAGCGAGGAACTATGACTTGACAGGAAGTTATGGTCTAGTTCTCTGACTGGTTAGTTGTGTGGAGGAGGGGTTTAGCAAATACTCAAAGCTGTTTGTAAAAATGACTTTTTGGCTTCCAGGTTTTCTGTTGGAAGCTGATTCATTTCTAGCTTAACTGGTGCCATCACCTGGCTAAATTCTGGAGGAGGATGAACATCTCAACAATCTGAAAATCAAAAGTCGTCCTTTGTAACCCCAACAAGGTCCTCGATCATACCAATCCATGAATCTGTGCTAAATGTTTTGCATATATTTACTTCCTTCTTTGCAGTACTCGATGATGTAGCCATCGATGCCGCCTGCTCCGATTTTCTCTGGAGGACGCCACTTGAGTGCACAGGTAGTGTCTGTCACGTCGTCCACCAGGAGACGAGTGGGCTCGCTGGTGGGGGCTGAGAGAGACGGGAGCTAATTAATACGTTAATACCCAGTGTAAATGGGATGGGAGGTAGGTTAAGCTCCCTCAAAATCAGCTTTGTGTGAACAGCTTCTGGTAATTAACCATTCTGCTAATGATAAACGGCAACGCACCAATGGGCATGAAGGGCTTGGAGTTCGTACTGGGCTGAGAGATGCCAATGCCGTTGACTGCAAAAACCCGCATCTCATAAAGCACGCCTTCAATCATCTTCTTAGCCTCATATGTGGTGGATTCGTAAACGTCAAAGTTGAGCTTTGTCCATCTGGACGAGCCAACCTTCTTCCTCTCCATCAGGTACCCTGGAGGAAACGACACCAACATACAGTGAAGTCATCACAAACGGCTCGGCGTTCTTGAGGAGAAAAAAGAAGTTCAGAAACGCTGCGATGTGATAAACAGAGTGGCTTCTAAACGGCTGCTCTCTCTGGGGAGGGAGACATCAGATGTGAACATTAGATGCTGTGTGTTTCAGGGGTACCTTTAATGGGAACTCCGCCGTCAAAGGCAGGAGGGTCCCATGTGATCATGGCAGAGTCCTCGCCAACTGATGTGCATTTGACATTCTCAGGAGGATTGGGCACATCTGGAGAGGCAGGTTACAGTTAGAAATGGAACGAGAGGAAAGATGAAACAGACGGAAATGTGGGACAGTGATGAAGTGTGTTTTTTAGACAGCACAACAAGAGCAGTGTTTAAATCTTATGATCTTACCTTTACTTTGACCCTGATTAAATAATTTCGATTGCAGCCACTGGTTACTATTCCATTCACAGTGAATATCTTGTCTGCATTTTTATATTATAAAATTAGAGTATAGTGAGGTATAGGTTTACAAAGCATATTGTATTGAGTTGAATGTGCTTTGAAGTCATTCCAGCCACAGTTTTCTGTTCATTCTTCATCTTGAAATCTAGCTTGTAACGTCTGCTTACAGAATCACATGGTCATGCTCACTTTTAACTGCACTACAGTAACCTCACCTTCACAAAAATAAAAGCACTACTACCTATCAATATTCTGTCATGCTAAAGCCATAAAGCCAACCGGGAAAAGTAAAACAGAAAAACTGCCACTGACCCACGATCTTGACAAACAGTTCAGCTTTGTCCTCTCCAGCAGGGTTAGTCACGGTGATGGAGTAGTGGCCCTCGTCCTCTTTCTCCGCCCCCTCGATTACGAAGCTGCTCAGGGTCTTCCTCGTCTCCACGCGGACCCTTCCCTCGGCCTCAGCCACCACCTACCACGCAGAGCAGAGAGACAGGCAGAACAAAGGAGACTGATGAAAGAGGATGGTGTCGCACAACTGCCACAATGGCAGGTGATTCAACCTTCCCACTCTAGTTCATGTTTCATTCTCCCTTTGTGCTGTTCGGCGACTAACGGATACTCCGACTGACGCACAAAGGTGGAAAGTATCTGACGTGTGTGTGAGCGCGTGCGAGGTGAATAGTGAGCATCCTTTGTATTCGTCCTCACTTTGTCTCCTTTCATCCAGCACACAGTGGGGGCCGGCTCTCCTGTGATCTCGACGTCAAGCCGAAGTTTGTTTCCAGCCACCACGGTGATGGTGTTCTTGCTGCCGGTGCTGCTGGTGTCCAGGTGTATTTTGGGAGGATCTTAAAATAAGAGAAGGTCATTCAGGTTAGAGGCGTAACGTGTCTTGAGGGAAGACAGCAATATGGCCAAGTTTGCTTTAAAGACTCCTGAAGAAGAGATTCTCTGCTAGTTAAATCCTCACTTTTTATGCTGGGATCTGGACGGGAAACCAAAGTTTGCCTTTTACTCTGGGTAAACAGGTAAATTTGAAGCATGTGCCTTTTCGGGTTGCTACTAACTTTGCAACATTTACTACAAAGTTTTTTTTATGTCACAACCTTCACCCAGTTTTTCTTTATCCAATGCTGCATTTCACAAGCAGAGAACTCGAGAGCTTCGAGGAGGGAAAGGAGAAAGATGTTGGGAAGCAACTTAACATCAGCAAAAATCTGATGTGCAGGCTGAATTTATTGCAACAGAAAATGAGGACTACACGATGAGAGCTCATTGGCTGGACACAGAAATGTTAAAGTCACTGCTGTGCAGACTCTGGCGCCAAATGACATCATCAGGACAGGATGGCGGTGCTCGTCTTCAGAATATTTTGGCTTTGTTCATCTCTATGCAGTCAGTGAAAAAACAGTCATTGGAAAGGTATTGTGGCTGTGCTGAGATTCCTCTCAGACTTTTCTGCTTTGTTGAAGACACTTGAGGCAAAGACGCCTTTAAATTTCATTTTCAGTTATGACTTTGGCGTCAAACGACCATGGAACTGAAATGATCAAAATAAAATGATTATTGTGCACCCCCCGTGCTTTACAGTGGTGCACTCCTCCCAACCCCCTGCCTCCCCAGAGGACCCAAACTTTTAGCACTTTTAGCCTGACACAACATGTTGGAGAAATCTTCCCCCGATGCTGGTCATCAGGGTGAGGCCGTTTTCACACAGAGTATAATAATAACAACAACAATAATAATAATAACCTCTATCATATTGGCAGTAGGTGTCCAGGTCATATCCGTCCTTAGACCAACACTCTCACATACTGTAGATCTAATATTTACTGTCATGCAGGGGGATGAGTAGTGAGAGACATAAAGAAAAAAAATATTTTACAAAAGCAACACTTACCTTGTCTGGGAACATAGTCAATCTTGATTTCTGAGGAGTAAAATATATGAATTATTAAACAGATTTTGACATAGTTAGCACATATTAACAAAAAACACGAAATACTTCATGTATATACAGTATATATGTGTGTGTGTGTGTGTGTGTATCTGTTTTTTGGGTTTTTTACCCAGGAAGTTGAGTTTTGCAGAGAGAGAAAGTGCGTAGCCATCAGGGACGAAGGTATAATCCCCGGCATCCGAAGGCTTCACGTCATCAATCATCAGCTTGTGGATTCTGGGGACATGTTTCCAGATGTTACCAAGGAGACAACACTCATTGTGACCCGCAATTATGCAAAAAAAACTGTTGCCCTAGCAACATACTCCATGAGGCAATATCGCAGAGTGAGAAACATACTAAATGGCTTTCACCTTGTGTGACCGCTGCTGCTTTGGCGCATCTCCTGCCATAGGCAGCTCTGATGGAAGGATTACTGAGAGAAACCCCAGACCCTACGGGTGCGTATGATGCACGCAAAGTGTGTCTGTGAGTATGCGTTTAGAGGTTAGAGCTTTACAGATTGCAGCCTATCCGAAAAATGGGTCAAACGACTAAGAAAACCCTTTGGTAATAGTTTGCTGAGCCATGTGGCAGACAGTGCTTATTGTGATAGCTATATGAGTGTGTGTGTGTGTGTGTGTGTGTGTAAAACTGTACTGCAGCTCACAACAGCAGCTTTTTTTGACATTCAGACGCGGCCCCACAGCAGTCTGATATAATACCTTCCAATGTGCGTCATCTTGATGCGATTGCTGGGCTGCACTTCGACGCCGTCCTTGAACCATTTCCCCGTCACTTTTTCATCAGACACTTCACACTTGAACACAGCCTGTTCGGCAGACTTCACTGTCAGGTCGGCGATGCTCTGCAGAACCTGCAGCTCTTTGTCTGCAACAAAAACACCAACATGGATCAGTGCATCCCGTAGCACACAAGCTTTTGTTTACAGCGGACGGTTCGTCCTTCCCTGGCCAGTGCCAGGTGGCTGTGTGTAGGCTAACCACAGGTTGGAAGTGCATTAATGTTATCACTCACAGAAACCCAGCAGAGCTAGAAGTGCTGCATGTATGCTGCAAATATTGTGAGCGTGTATTCTGAGTGGATCCTGGGAGTCGTTTTCTTCAATGTATTGCTGATGACGGGGAGCAGGAAGCACTTGCAGACTTTCTTCCTCCCTCTCTGACTTTCCCCTGGGAGGTGGACATACGGGCGGCCAAATGAAACTCGGTGTTGCCCTGAATGAAATTACGTATTTCTCTGGGTGTGAACATTGTTGGAAACATCCAGCATGTGAGTACACAACTCAGCCAAATTCAGGCCTGTAACAAACAAATCTGGCAGAACTGATAGATAACATATCTTGGGTATTGATCACCTGGTGCACCGTCGCCGGCATGACCGGAGTCTCCGCTGAGGAGGAAGGACACACATTTTCTCACAGTCTAATCAATTAGGCAGACTCATCTGGCTTGCAAATTCGCAGCAGGCGAGACGGCCTGATTTCTGAAGGGTAAGGCGGGACCCAACCATCAATTTTGGAGGTGTAAAAGAAAATGAGCATGACGACCACGGTGATGAACTGCTGATACAAGGGAATCGTGAAGTAATATAAATTAGGGCGTGAGTAATGACTAATTTATGGCTTTTCATGCTTGTCGAAATGAAAAACATCAACATCATGTGCTGATGTGAAAATGTTCTTTAAGTTCCTGATTGAACAGCCATGTCTGAAACACTCGTTAGCAAACTTTGGGCACCAGCTGATGCACCAGCTGCTGTTAGAGTTAACTGTAGGTAAACAGTGAAAGAGGGCTGCTGCTTGGTGGCGTTTTCTCATTTTAGTGGACTCCAAATTGCATGTAAACTTTTTGCTAAATGTAAGACGCATTTCAAGTGTTTTTGTGGGGGTCAAAAAAATATCATGAGAGCTTTGGGATGTTTGATTTTTGTTTCTCACATAGTTTAAGATGATTTTTGTTGTTGTTGTTGTTGCGTTTTCAGGTTGTTTTCAGTGTTGTGACTTGTTTTGTGTGCTTTCCCGTCTGCTTTAGATGAGCCTGGTTACTGCTGTGATGCTTTTTGCGTTTTTTGGGAAGAAATGGCAACGACGTTAACAGAAGAAAGGATACCTTCAACCTCCAGTTCTGCCTTCGACTCTCCGCCGTTGGTGAAGACGTGATACATTCCAATATCCTCCTTAGTAGCTTCATTTATGATCAGAATGTGTCTCTTCCCGTCTTTTTTAAACCTGTACTTTGAACCTGCCGTTTCTTTGTTCAGCTCAACTCCGTCCTTCATCCTGAACAGAAAAACACACACACACGCTTCATTGGCTCTTCAGCACACGGAGAAGGAGAGGAGGCGATGACTGACGTGTCTGCAATGTTCTACATGGCTGAAGCCTTCAGGGATCACAAGACTTTGGCACATTTTTAAAACGGAGCAGAAGGTGAAGATTTCCTCAGATATCCTGAGGTTTAGGAGCTGCGTTTACAGCAGCTGTCGAACTGCTTCAGAGGGAATGTGACAAGGAAAAGATGAAAATTGGAAAATAATGTTATGTGGGAAAAACAACTATGTTGTCAGCTGTAATTTTGTTTTTTAAAAAAATTTGTGCTCCTCAGAACAAATTTGCATTCAAAACTAAACCTGGCAACGTCTCAAAGGTTTTGCATGTTGTGACCTTTAACAACGCAGAGCAAAACCCGAGCGATTGACTGCCCAGTGATATTAACATAGTAGCTTTTGCTTCTTAAATGTATTTTTTCGTATGTTAAAGTTCACACATGTAGAAACTAAATTCTAATGTTCTTGTCACAAACGTCCTTGTTGAGAATAAACTCTCTGACATCATTCTGTTAAAGTGTTGGGTGGGAGAAAACTCCTGGCACTTTCATGGCAATATAGTTATGCAATTTAATATTTGGCATTTACTGCATGAGTTTTGCTGTTATTACCTGAACTGAAAAATATTTCCTGGCAATGGTGAGTAATCTGCTGTGAGTTTTGCCAACATTTCCCATCAGGCTTTTTGATTGTTGTTTTGTGAGCTGTTTTGTTGGCAACTTTTGTCTCAACAGACCACATTTGCTCCTTCATACAGTGAGCTGTGTTTGAAGCGTTAGCAATACCTCACAGATGTTTAAATGACTAATGCATTATTGTTGCATGCTGGCCCACCATCTGACGCTGGCTCCTTCCTCGGACACTTCCACCTCGAACTCCACCCTCTCGCCCACCACGGTGTGGACGTCATCCAGCAGCTTGGTGATGGTGACTGGAGGCTCTGAAGATGAAATCAAAGCTTTGAGTCAAACTTTAAAACAGTCGAGTGGTACTGAGTCATTAACAAACTGTACTACTGCGTCACCAGAGTGATACTGACCGGGAACATGAGTGGAGGATTAAAGAAGATGTTGTTGATGGTGTTGGACAAACAGAGCTGTAGGGTATCAGTTCTCCAGTACAGTGAGTAAGACTCTTTTATTTTTCTCACAGGGCATGCGGTTGTTTGCGCCCGCCTATACAGTCCAAATCAAACACAATTAAATGGAAAACGACCGTACTGCACTGAGTGGACAGCATCATCATTTATTGTCTTTCAGTTGGATTGTATCATGACATTATTATGTTATGGCTGCTGGAAATTCTTTCTAGTTGACAACTCCAAGCCGTCTGTAGTCATATGCCAATAAAATTAGATAAAATAAAGTTGGATATTTGTAGATAAACATTTGTTTTGTATGGAATGCATTTCTGTGAAAACTAATTCCTGAACACCAGTGAGAACTTCGGTTTTCAGCAGTTTTATTAATTCATCAGAAGAATGTTTGTTTTAATTCTGTAATGCTGATTGCAGCCACATCGTCCAGGACCTGCAGCTTCTGTCAAAACAACACTTTCGAAAACAAAGCAGGTATTTTTGTACTCTTTCCTCCTCGGTGGGTATGTGGTGGGTGGCGTGTATTTTCGTTTTCTTAATAAGAAACTGTGTGCACCCTTTTTCAGATTTGGAGAACAGCACAGTATTACTCCTGAAGTCCTTAGCGACGGCACCAAAGACACCCGTCTCGAAGAGGTGGAAGCTGCTTCAAGTCTCCTGAGGTGGTGGGAGTCACATTGTGTAACCACAGCACATGGTGTGATGCCTGATGCTCTGCTAGCCTCAGCTGTTTGTCATCATCACCGTCCAGTCCCCCTCCGGACGTCTCAGAGGCCAGAAACTCCACCACAGGAAGAGGTACAATTTGACTGTCTCGGACAAACGGGATGAATTCAGGCCAACTTTTATCTGTGTTCACTGAGGTTTAAAACAATTGCTAGGCAGGATTAAGGCATGTCAATTAAACACTGGACATTTTTGTTTCTTTTCCCCTGGAGCCAAAGCATCAGCGCTCCATGTGGCCTCAGTCTGTGACTCAACGTTTGACTTAACGTCAGATGTCTCACGCTCGTTGTGGTGGTTAAGCACGCCACCATATTCAATCCGAGTGCATGCGTCAGTGTAAAACAATGAAAAAAAACTCAACTGGATTCAATCATAGGTGAACACATATCCTACACATTAATGAAAAAATTATCTTGGAAGGTGGAGCCCTAACTGGAAGTATATGCAAAATTGAAATTTTAGCCTGTTTTAATTCAATTGAAATTGCATAAAACATTATGACCAAGATATTTAAGTATGTCAG
Source organism: Scatophagus argus (assembly GCF_020382885.2). Classification (NCBI taxonomy): domain Eukaryota; kingdom Metazoa; phylum Chordata; class Actinopteri; family Scatophagidae; genus Scatophagus; species Scatophagus argus. The sequence goes on from NC_058508.1 coordinate 20,177,334, forward strand.
ACCTCATGTTTTCCTGTTAAAACACTGATAATTACCAATCGCCTCCTTTCACCGAGCTTTTTGAGTGTACGGTAGATTTTGACCCATGTCATACCACGACAAGCTTTTGCCTGAGTACTTTATGTCTTTCATTCTGCCAGGTTTCACCAGCTGTCATCCTCTGAACTCCCTCACTCAAGATGAATCAACAACAAAAGGAACTGAGGTAGGGGTTTGCAAGCAAGAATTATATTTTTATGGATCCAAAATGCTCCTCCACACACACGCAGTAGCTGCATGGCAGCTGTGTCTGTGCTGAAGAGCTTACCCTCTTGTATGGCCTCTGAAAATGTAAAAGCAGGATGGGCAGCCGTGAGCACAGCAAGCAAAGCATGGGATTAATATAGAAGCCGTAGACCCAATTACATCTGTTAAAACCTCTCATACTCACACACACACACAAAAGGACACCAAAGAGACCATCGAGATATGAGTACCAGAGAGTTAAGCTGATAAATTTATACACAATATAGACAAAAATGTTCAGACACACCTCTCTATGGGGCTGTTTCTCAGGGTTTGGACTCGGTCCCTGACTTCCAGTGAAGGGAAATCTTAATGCTTCAGCATACCAAGACATTTTGGACAATGCTATGCTTCCAGCTTTGTGGCAACAGTTTGTTGAAGGCCCTTTTCTATTCCAGCATGACTGTGCCCCAGTGCACAAAGCAAAGCTCCATAAAGACATGGTTGGATGAGTTTGGTGTGGAAGAACTTGACTGGCCCACACAGAGCCCTGACCTCAACCCCATCCAACACCTTTGGGATGAACTGGAACGGAGATTGTGAGCCAGGCCTTTTGGTCCAACATCAGTGTGTGACCTCACAAATGCTCTACTGCATGAATGGGCACAAATTCCCACAGAAACACTCCAACATGTTGTGGAAAGCCTTCACAGAAGAGTGGAAGCTGTTAGAGCTGCAAAGCTGTCTGTGTGTTTACAATGAGACGTCATTAAAGTCAGAGTGGCACGTCCCAATACTTTTGTCTATATAGTGTATATAGTATATACAATGCTTGTCTATTAAAAATGTTCCTCTCTGAAAACTTAACAGCACAGGAAACACTGACTACTTCTTTGGGAAAATTGTAAAATTTAAATCTACTGAATATTACCACAAAATATTAAATATTTCACTTCAGCAATAATCAAAGTGGCCTTCAAAAACACAAGCATATCAGTCAAGCTCTCATGAATATGACAGCACACACGTACAGCACGACAACACCGATACATGACAATAAACAGAACATAAAACTTTCACGCGCCACGTACCCATTAAAAATGAGTGAGCAGACAACAGAGAGCGGCGTGCTACTGTGTGGCATAAAAGCATTGAAATAAACAGATGACAAACAGAGACACAGGAAGCGAACAGAGCTGTCAAGCCTCTCGACGCTCAAATGACAGCATTTGCTAAACCAAGCAGAAGAAAAAAAGAAAACCCTCTCCCTCCTGAAAGAAGGATTCCTCCAAAGACAGTGACTCATATACCTTTGACAAAAACCTCCGTGAAGCACTTCTCCTCCCCAACCACGCACTCGTACGCTGCGTCATCAGACAGGTTGCACTTGTTGATAGTGAGTGTCCGCTTGTTGCCCACGCTCTCAAACACATACCTGGACGCACAGGGGCGATGAAGAGGGGAAGATAATAAGAGGAGAATAAAGAACAGACAATGGAGAGAGACAGAGACAGAGAGACAGCGAGAGAGAGAGAATATTGAATAAATGCTTTCAGCAAACGCAGCCACAATCAGATGCAGAGAGCCTGAAGACAACGAATGACTCAGTCACAGGCCGAGACAAAGAATCCACACATTCTCATGCAGACCTTCAAAGCTCCCACACACACAGAAATTCAGGTTTCCTGTACAAACGCGGTGACAAAAATCAAAGGACTACAGTAATGCCACAGCGTCACCTCACGCAGCGAAGGCAGAGATGAGCAACATTCCCATGGTTACAAGCTCCAAGTGCTCGCATCATCAGGCAGCTCAAGGTGGCCACTGTCACTAATAGTAAGTCTAATTCTGAATTAGTGGTGACCTGCTGCAGGACTGAGCGACAGTTGAGGCAGGGTAGTTTGTGTGCATAGTCTTTGTGGTCAAAGTGGTATTCAGTTAGAACGTAGTGTCTGTAAATGAATGACGTTAGCTGTTGGGTCTTTGTATGCTTTGCAGACACGTTAGTCATCTTTCTACGAAACAGCTTCTCTCTAGTTTCCACCTGTTTCTCATTGCGTTCCTGTCGAATCCGACATCTGGTAGGTTCACTTCTTTCTGACTCCACACCTCCAGATTTTGTTCATTTTCTTTTTTCAAACTTGGAGTCTTAAGCTGACTCAGGTCACATCAGTAGTGGCAATTTATGAAATTTCAGCCGCTCCACATGGAGCCACAAAAGGCTTTTTACAGCCTTGGTCACAGATGTACGTTCCAAGAACTGCATCTCATTTAGATGGCACACTGGACGAATCTGCGTTTCTTGTTCTTGACTCACAAGCTTTCCAGGTTCAACATTGAGTCATAAAATACCAACATTCAATTTGGCACAATAAGATCTTCACTTCCTACCTAATTTATGTACAACATAATTCTCTGCTCATATTTTGTCATCACACATATAAAATATCACACATATATTTATCATCATATTTTATCATACGTCATACATATAAACACTTTCGTTTTAGCTTTGGCTGGCTTATATCGAAGACCTCGAAGATGTCAAACTGTCTCTTTTCACCTCCTCCTCCTCCTCCTTCTCTTCCTTTTAGAACTGGAGAACCCTAATCCCAGTGGCTCTAACTCTGTAACATAAAACATTTAGTTTGTTAGATCTCAACGGTCACAGTGCACAGCCTGGAAGAACCTCCTGGGAGGCTGAGCTCGGGGCAGAAAAAAGTCCCCTCTCACATAGTAACTGTCTTAATCAAAACAGGAAGAGGACTGCCTTACTTTCAATGAACAGCATGCAGCTACTCAAAATGGCAGATGGTGGAACCATTGAAAAAAATACCACCCACAACAGCTGTACCCTCTTCAATAAAACACCAAAAAAAAGCCTTTGAAGGAGGAGGGGAAAAAGAGCAAAGAGGAGAGCGACTCAGTCACTGGAGAGATCTCAGTAAGAGCTAACATTATATCCACTGTTATACCAAAGTCAGAGTTTGTGAGTCAAGATCTTTGAATAAACTCCCTGTCGAGTTGCTGCCCAAACACCCGTCTGACCCAATGAGGAGCAGCGCTGGGCTGTCAATCATGACGTTTCGTCCCCTTTTTTTTGCATCAAATAACTAATTAAATCCAAAGCAATCAGAAAAGTGAACACCTGAACATGCATCAGCGTGATGACAAAAACCTGAAATGACAGAAACCATCTTTGGGAAAAATTAGTAAACGAGTTTTTGGTTTGGCCCATATCCCATCTGCTAACATGGAGGGGGAGGGGTTTTATGAGCTGTACTGCAGCCAGCCACCAGGGGGCCATCCTTTACTTTTGGGGAGAAGGCAGACATCTTTACAGCTGATATCTCCAAAAGTCTGCAACTCACATCAAAACTATCCAGATGGATAAACAGCACTGCAGGTAAAAGGCATAATATGTAGTTTTGATTTTGGAGTGAACTGTGCTTTTAAATTACCAATAATTGTCAGAATTAGCATACTATTATACTCCCTCAACATCAGGGTTAAGTACAATTTCACACTCACACAGACCGACCTAAATGGTCGTTTGCTTACTTGGCTGAAGGTTTGATCTCCTGTCCGTTTTTGAGCCACTTGACGGGAACATTGGGGTCAGCCACTTCCACCGTGAGCTGGATCTTCTTGCCCTTGTCCACTGAGTAAGCTGGATCCAGCTTTCTTAGGAAGGCTGACAAGAAGGTATCCCATTAGTAACCACTGCTTTAATAGCCAAATAATCCATAAAGCGTCAACCAGTAGCAAGCGTATGCTAACAGACAGTCCACCTGTTGTCCCAGTAACGTAAATTCACCCCAGAGGCCTCTAAATGCTGCAGGTATTTACAGCCTGCTGCATCACAGAGCTCTCGTTTCCTGCCTGCCTCCTCTCCTGTCTCTTCCCTCGCTCCTCACCGTCACTCTTTTTGGGCTCCACCTTCTTCATCTTCTTCAGCCTCTTCAGCATGCCCCTCAGGTCTGTGATGCCGTACTCGAAGGCAATCCGCTCATAGTCGCAGGGCTTGGCCGCCTTCAGGATCTCCCACACGTCCACTTCTTCTTTGACCTCCTCTTGTTTCTTCTCCCTGAGTGCATGCGAGTGTAAATGAGATGTCACCAAACCAAATCTATAGGACAATCGAGTGTCCTTTGTCATATGTGTATGTGATGTTGGTGATCTTGCCTTTTCTTGAGGAGGGCACTGAAGTCTAGATCTCCAGCATCCTCACCTGCATCTCCACTGGGATTAAAGGAAAATAAGATTCAGGGATTATCTTGGTGTGTGCTATTTACAACACTGGTGAATGGAATTTGTGACAAAACAGCATTAGGAAATATACATTCAATAATACATCCCCTTTAATGCCACATTACACAGACCTATAAATACACACAGAAATTACAGGACAATTATAAATCCCACAAAGACACTATGAGCAAATACATCAGCACACATCAGAGTTCTAATGAATCATTGCCTGTGGTTAAAGCTTACCCTTTTTTCATCCTGTGTTCAGATAGATGAGAAAATAGGATGAGCGAGAACACAGAGCAGAGCGTTTCATGTGGACTACAAGCTACTATCATACCCTATAATTCAAGTGACAGACAGAGAACACAATACACAAGCACATGGAAGCAACATAAAAAATAAGCTTTAAGCAAAAAAAAAAAAAAAAGAAAAAGGCATGCAAACACTGTACACATGACAGGAAGCACAAGTGACCAAATGCAGTCCGAGTTGTGAAGGACGGCCAAGCTGTTATGAGGAAGTCTGAGACAGTGAATGGTAGTGCAAGGCCAAGCTTCAACAAAAAGAAAAAAAAAGGGCAGTTTCGTGCGACGGGAACATGTTGAGAACATCACAGAACGAGAAGATATGGCTGTGTGTCACCGCGTGAAGCCTTTATTACCCCTCACATGCACATTTGCTAGGGATGAGAAAAATTCACGTGGTCTCGAGTCATCAGTCACCCTCTTGTGCTCAACAAGGTGACAAGTGCTGTGTGTGGCACGCGCCAATAAATGCTTGCTGTTTTCCACTGTGAACAGCTTTGGCAGCTCCATTGCAGCCTGGAGTGTGTTTTCCTGCCATGGCTGAGGCTCATTGAACCCCTCAGCGACTAAGATAAATGCCAATAAATTCAAAGCCATTCTGAGCGATCATGTTCATCCTATGGGTGAACGGTTCATCCAAGGATAACATCCATCCATGTTGTTCTTGTCATCCTGATGGGAGCAAATTCTCCCAGGGTGAAAATGTCCTCATTTTACTGGACATGATCAGAAAATGGCTGGGTGAGCATGAAAACGATGTGAGCCGTTCACTTCGGCCACAGAAACTGCGAGGTTTCAGCCTACGTGAGAACTTTTGAAAAGTTCTTGAATGCTGCATCAGATTACCACCAACACCAAACACCAAATGATGGAAGAAAGAAGTTGAAGGACATTTTTTTTCTGAATCTATGCTAAAGTTCCTTCATATTAAAAAAAAAAAAAAGATTTCCAAATGCTTTTGTGGTCCAGCAAATTGTACTGGAGTTCATATGAAAACGGGGAGAATGAGGAGACGACTGTTATGGGCTTTCTCTCTCATGGTGCGAGCTTGTGCATCGAGAGCGGACGCGAGACGCTCATCTCGCACGTTAGTCTGTGTGATTAGAGACATTTCATGAGAAACAAACACGCTGGAGCTGCCACAGAAGGAACTGTGGCTACGTGGAGGTGCAGTCATCCACAGCGGCACAAAAACCAAAATGCAAACCTCGTTTTCTGTCAGTGACACAAACTGAAGCACAATGACAAATTCAATGCAAACTTCAGTCTACTAAACTAATTAACTGGCCCATACGAGAAAATGTTTATACGAGAAAAAGTCACCATACGAGAAAAAGTTAGTCACGTTTAAATTAGACTGATTTGCAGTAGTTGCAGCAGCGACATGACATTTTCCTCATGTTGGCATTCACCTGAGTGTGTAGCGTCACCATGAAACACAGTACAATTACTTTGTTTGCTGACAAGCTTGTGCACTTTGTCCTGTGGCAGAACATGAGCGCATAAGCAAAAAAAACCAAAAAAAATCTGTTTTAAAAGCGCTCGTCCTCAGACAATGTGAGAAACACTCACATCGTGCAGTGGCAGCGTACAGTATGTATTCCACAGAATATTCCTTTGAAGCCTTTTCAGCTGACCAACCAGTCAGCAAAGTGACAACATGAAGAAGAAAGAAAAAATAGCCCGAGATGCCCGGGGCACACGATGGGGAGCTTGGCCTATTTTAGACGTGAAACACACATTACAGTCTGGAATAAAAAAAGATTCCAGAGAAACAGTGAGTGAACAAGAGCGAGTACATGAAAGAATGAAGTGTTACCGTAACACACGGTGGGAGAAACATGCAGACGAGTATCCTGCAGCAAACAGGATTCTCTGTGCTTACCTTCCGGAGGTTGAGCTGCATGACCTCCACATCACAAGGTGTTTAACACACTCATTCATTATCTCTCCAGCAACATATCTGAGTTTTAACCAACTTTTCACTTTTCATTTATCGCACCAGCCTCTCCTCCCCCTCGGCCTCTCTCTCCCTCATATCAGCATTCTGCAAATAAGCACACTGACATCCTGTCTAAACCCCAATACGATGCTGTCGTCTTGCCTGTTGTGTTTCTCATCTTACCTGTGCCCCCCTGCTCAGAGGGACGGAAATTATATTTTTAAACACAGATCACCAAATACGGAGACTCAGTGTGTGTCAGCGCGAAGGTGTCTGCTGGTTTACAAGCACTAATATACAGTATGCATGTGACTGAGAATGGCCGAAATAAAAAAGAAAGCCCTTTTAAAAACAGTCACAGGATACATATAAAAAAAACACCTCACCCAAAAAGCAGAGGCAGCAAAAGAACAGCAGGGAAATAGATCCATAAAGAAAAAGTCCCTTTAGAGGCAGAGACATGTGATGAAATACATAAGAAGCTAAACCATGAGGGACCCCAGGTGAAGCAAAACACCAAGGCGGCAGACGCATTGAGACGTGACAGAAAGAGAAAAATGGCTGACAGTCTGACTCGTACAAAGTCGGCTACAACTGAGGGATAGACAGACACACAGGCAGAGACGCTGGCTGAGACTGACAGATGCCCAGAGGCAGCGATCTACAGAGGAGCATATGGGAGACAGTGTGATGGGTGACATGTTGAGCAGACCCTCGCCGACACTGACACTCACGATCGCTTAAACGCCTCCAAGATGTTGTCCTGCTGCTCCTCTTGTACAGCTGAAAGCAGACAGAAGGAGGGAGACTGGTGAGAGCTCGGCTAGGTTAATTCATTACACAGCAGGCTCGAGCCGCCGAGGAATAATGGACTGATGACCTCACTAGGCCGCTAAATGATGGGACCTAATGTGTATCGCACTCACTGAGTTATTGGCTGACAAAGCCAGTTACATAGTAATGGTGGATACGCTGAATGGAAGATGACAATAATGTGATTGTCTGTCTCCAGACCTACCCTGCACGGTGACTTCGAATGTGCAGCTGTCGCACTTGTCTTTGGAGGTGACCTCGCAGCGGTAGCCACCTGCGTCTCCATCCACCACTTTGATGATGCTCATCTCATAAGTGTAGATCTGACAGAGAGAGAGTGGGAGTGGGAGGGTGTGTGTGTCAGGAACACACACAGTTAAATGAGCACCCGTGCACACACGCACCTACGTGCACAGACATGCAGTATCAGTATCTATCTGTTGCTGATGATAGCAATCTGTGTTGGTTTTCATGAGCGTGTCAGCGCAGTTTGATACACAACCAGTGCAAAAACAACACAACAGGTTACCACTGCTGGGTTTGTTTTGGTGTTTTCTCAAATACAAGTTGTGCTTCCATCAGATGCAAAACTTTCACAATAAGAGGATCTGTGTGACGCACAACCCGAATTCCCGCCTCAACAACCTAAAACAGGCCGTGGTAATTTGCTGCTCCTTTTTAACATTTAAGGTTTGACTTCATCAAAGTTGTTAGAATTTATCTGACAGGGACTGTGAATATCTGCAACACATTTCATGGCCTGCAGGCTTCATCCTCTGGGGACCATGAATGTCTCTACAGCGTTTCATTGCAATCCATCTTTTATATATTTCAGCCTTGGAGGCAAGCTGATTGCATGGCGACTGATCTCTGTAACGATGATGGGACAAAGGTCATGGACTTGCTTACCTTGGTGTTCCTGTCATAGGACTCCTTAAACTGCAGGTGCTTCCCAGCTTTGCTGCCCAGGTCCAGCCACTTCCCCTTCAGCCATTTCATGTTTGGCTTCCTCAACAGGTTCGAGGAGTCAACTTTTGCCACAAACGTGACATCTTTGCCTGCCAAGAACACGACACAGTAATCGATTAAAATGGATTAACTGTCTGTATTCCGATAGGAGTTTGGCAGTGAGCGGACCGCTCCTTTCAATTTAGATGTAGCTCAGAGTTTTATGGCTGATCATTGTTTCTTGACCTTTCGTTGCCGTGGCGCTCTCCGGCTTCAGCACGAACAGGCCGGTCAGCTCAGACATCTGAGGCTCCTCCCCTGGCACATGTTCTGTGATGGGTGTTGAATAGATTAATCACAGAGGACAAATTAAAGCGTGAAATCATGATCAGGGCAGCAGTCAGATAACGAGGCAAATTGCAGATGACAACAGGGGACAAGTCGACCAAGCAAATCACCAAATCAGCAGTGTTCCTAATCGTGGCGCTTTTACGGTGAACTGCCTATTTGCTGATCGAGTATAATTTGATGATAAGAACTCTAAAATCCCACCCTGAGCTGTTCCTTTGTTAAGGTTATATAGCACTAAAACTGAGCAACAGTCTTTCTGTGAGGCACAACCATTCAGCCGCTTTTTGCGTAATGCCTTTGCTGTTACACTGCGTAAACCGTGTGGGAACCTCTGACAAATGACAGGCGACCAACGAGCCCCTCTGGAACAGGCTGGCCCCAGGGAATAAAGAAACGCCTCAGATCACCTCTGAAGACATCACATTAGGGTTGACTCTCTGCAATCTTCTGCCAGAACGTAAGCTGAAGCTGTACGCTCTTATCTCTGCGATAAAAAACGAGCTGCTCTTTTATCCGTTCACTTGTTTCTTTTGCGAGTAAATTGATGTAACCTCTGTAAGGTGTTTGCTTGTCAGTTGATATGCTCTACAGAGACACCGACGTATTCGTTTCTCTTACCATCAGGAGGCAACTCTGCATCGGAGATGGGGGGAAAAGAAGGAGAGAGCGGGGGACACATCAGTCTGTACAGTATCTGTGCTGTGCTGTTAAACACAAGCGTTAATTGGCCCGACGATAATCTTGACTTCAGGTGAGGAACAGTCACACATTAAATCAGCGTGCTCTCACACTCCAGAAAAACAAGTCGTTCTCTCTCAGACTGGGAATAACAAATTCAGGGGTTTTTTTTCTATCTTTTCACAAAAACACACACCAGTTAATGAGTTATGTCGTCAACAATCAAGTTCAAAAATCACTTGATAATAAATAAGTCAGGACGCTGTTCCTCTCACGTCTTGAGTCAGACGTGCGGTACATTGTTACAAGAAAAGACGGTTTATGGACAAGCAGCAGGTAAAGACAAAGACACCACCAATCAAGTAGAGTGAGTAGGACCCCGGGTGGACATCCATTGGACGAGAGCTGAGAGAATGGATCTGGGGTCACGTGTCAAATGAGGTCAGGCGCCTCCATAAATTCAGAGAGCCACACCGCTGGCGCCTCTTCCTCCTCCTCCTCCTCCTCTCTCTGCTTTTATGGGCTCAGTTAATTTGATCTTTTAATCAAAAGTGCCCCTGAGGACAGATCCAAGTTCAGATGTTCAGGATGATTTAAAGGGTTTCGGTTAGAATGCTAAATGGGTAAAGCTGATCCTGGAATGGCACCCAGGGGGCACTTTTCAGTGTTTACACTACATTGGACACTTGCTGAGTTTGGGATGAGGGTTGCTCAGTAAAATTAAACTCCAGACACTGTCCTTGGCTCTGGACGTGGAAGTTTCAGATGTTGTACAATAGTCTATGGGGACAGATTAACTGAAACCCCGTCTACAGACCCTATTCATATTTTGAGATAATGAAGACAATTTGTAACAATCTGCAACATTATTCAGTAATGTTTTACTTTTAGGGCCCAGCATTTCCTCATGTTTTTCCAGTAATTTCCACAGCTTTCCTGAAAAGAAGGTGTAATGGTGAAGTGTCCCAGTACTTTTGTCCATATAGTGTATGTTTACAGTCAATAGCCTTCAATGGCCACAGGAAATCTGACAGACAAAATGAGCTGAAATCACGTGAAATTATTGGAGCCAAAGTCCACTTTTTTGAGGGGGGGAGTCTTGGGGACGTGAAAATGTTAGACATTAACACACAAGACTGCTGTTCATCTCCAGACAGCCAACACTGGTAGAGTCTGTTAGCTCAGCATTCAGTCGGACTTGAACATTGTTCGTATTATGGTTAAAATCACTGGATTTAACTACAGCAAAGTAGTAACATATCAGTCTATTCAGGCCATAAGATGTACTACGACACAAAGAATGTATGTTAGTGTAAATTTACAGTCATTACTTATTCAGTATTTTATCAATTTATTATCAGAGCAGCACCACATAGAACACAAAGTCCTTCAGTCTTCTGCTGTACACACAGTGTTTGAAGAAACAAGCACCTGTGTTACCACTGATGTTATTCAGCAGTACAGCAGTGGTTTATTGTAGCATATACATATCACACACACACACACACACACACACGCATACACACACACACGACGTATACCCGACATAAGTGCAGGCAGGATATACGACTTTTCATAAAGCGGACCTCATCAGTTGAGTTCAGAGTCAAGCTCACTTCACTTTGAATCACTCTCAAACGTCCTCTCGGATGCTTTGGTGGAAGCAATCTAACCACCACACTTTTAATCACTTTGAAAGCATGTTTTTATTGCAAGGCGCTGTCATAAACCTCTCTGTTGTCTGTTACGTCTGCACTTTATTTACTTATTTTACCGTCAACTCGTTTCATCTGACAGTTTATCTGATGAATTTGCTGTGACTTGAGTTGTGCCTTTTTTAAAAAACAAAAAACAAAAAAAACTTTCCTTTATCTATTCGCAGTGAGGCACTTTGTCACTTTTGTTTGATGCATAAATAAAGTTATCATTGTGATTACTGTTACACTCAGAGTCCAGAAATCATCACGGCTATTTCACTGTGGAAATATAAGCACTAATGATTTTATCTGCTGAGTGAAAAGCTTTGATCGTATCAGCACCGACGATGGCCATCACCAGAGCAGTCCCAGGCTTCAGTGTGTCACAGTCAGTAACTGAACTTCAGGCACACACACAGGAAGCACAAGCAGGCTGGGAAACCGTGTGTTTTCCTTACCATCCCTGGGCTCATTGTTGTCTGAGTGACAAGAAACAGTTTGCACATGGAAATTAGTGACAGTGAAGGTGTGTGTGTGTGTGTGTGTGTGCATATTCATTTTCCTGTATTGTGGGGACAACAATCTGTTTTCACAGTCACATTGTGAGGACCTGCCTTACTTACGGGGACAAAACGTTGCCTTAAGGTTAGGTTGAGTTTAGGGTTCAGATCAGGCGAGTAATGTTCATTGTTATGGTTAGCTTGTGGCTACGCTTCCAGGAAATGAATGCAAGTCTATGAAATGTGGGATGGAATGACATGACTGTGTGTGTGTGTGTGTGCGTGTGAAAAAGCTGTTCATCAAAGATCAGATTAAAGAGAGTGTATAAGCCTATTCACAAAGACAATATCTTCAGACAGGCTGGAACACACACACACACACACAGAGAGAGAGAAAGAGATGCTATCACACATTTCTAACAGAGAAACTTTGGCGCTTACCTACAGAAGGCTGGACATCTGTTAATGAAGGATAAGCACGGGTTAGGCAGACGGGTGGTAATGCAGATACAGCGTGATGTACTGTAAGCATCTCGTGTGTGTGCCGTACATAAACACACACACACACACACACAAGTAAGACGAATATAGCTTAGCGTATATTGAGGATAATCAGTGTGTTAGATTCAAGAGATTAGCCACTCACACACACACACACTCATACACACAGCGGCTGCAGCAGGTTCTGTCACTGAATGGGACACAATAAAAAAAACAATTTTTTCATCCCGTTGTGACTTGTGCGATGAATTACACACATGCTGGTTGGCAATTTAAAAGAAAATGTTTGGAGGTCAAGAAAGTCACAGTTTGTCTCAGAGACTTTGAAGAACCAATCACTGAGCTGCATCTGTCGTCTCATGGTAAACTTCCTGAACATGGCCGTGAACACACCTTGAGTGGATGTTCAATGGAATACGACTTACGATGTGAGGTTGAGACAGACGTTATGTTAGTCACAGTAAATTCTACTGGCATCTTACTGTGGGTTGGCCAAAACAGAGTCGCAGCATTAGTTCAGCACTACCTTATCATTACCCCTGCACACACACACACACACACACACACTCAGAAACGCGTGTACTGTACAGCTTTCTGGTTCATACCCTCTATTACAGTCGCTCCGTAATATGAATTGACATTTAATCCAACAAGGTGAAGTGAAACTGTAGACATTCACAAATAGACTCCCCACATAAATGTATTAAAATGTTTCTCTCATGGGGCTCATTACTTCTTACCACAGAGCAAACACACATGCTGTACGTTCTGTATGCTTGACAAATACAAGATTTGCAATATGGCAGCACAGTATATGATTCATCCTGATCTGTACATGCATACATACGTGCGGTACATGCAGCTCATCATGTTATCATGTAGCTACTCTGCTGTGGGCTACTACACCCACGCGCAATTATTTCACACATTTAGCTGAATGCATTACCCTCGACTGTACTGGACTTGAAAGGTCAGGATTTTCAGGCACACGGGGAATTGAAAAGACAGGAGCAATCTGCCAGCCTGAATCTGCTTTTTTTTCTCACACGAACGAAACAGAATCATCTCGGTGATTTATTGTGGCCGCGGTGAGAGAAACTCACAACCAAAGTCCTCAGAACCACAAAGCGCTTATGACATGGAAAAACCAGCCAGTGTTTCCATGTCGGCTCTGCCGTATCTCAAGCACTGCGCCGACCGTGGTGGTAACACTTTCCTTTGCGGGTCTGTAATTTCCTGGAAAGAACTCTGTAGTTTAGTTCAAATGAGACAGAACTTGCTAATTTTCAGAGATTAGACCTGAAAGGCTGCAAGGAGTCTGGATTGTCTCCATCTGATGAGTCTAAGGCCAATAATCACTCTCTCTCAGCTCTGTTTTTGGTCTCGCCCGGCTCCTGAGGGGAAATATCAGATATATATTGCCCTCAGATGGTGGGTAATGAGCAGAGATACCGGTGTGTTGTGTATCTGAAAATACTAGCTTCTGACTAGGAGCCACTGAGTAAGGTCAACATGACGAAGGCTAACGCTGCTAACAAGACACTTCATAAATGTAGCTGAAGGACAAATGTGAAAGATTAATTTACATGTTCTTTACACATTTGCAGATTTAAATAAACCCAAGCTAAAACAGGAAAGTCAAATACACACACACACACACACAAACACCTTTTATACATACTGTGTGACCCATAAATTAAACACCTTCTATTTTACACCTAATTTAATTAGCATCTCTGGTGTTTAAAATAAGATGCCCTCAGTTCTAAAAAAAGGATATTATGTATGTGTGTATATATACATGTATATAGTGTGTGTGTGTGTGTCATGCGTCTCCACACTCAGTCCCATCCCCACAGAAGTTTGCAGCTTCTGTGTTTGTTTCATCTGCAGGTCTTACCCTCCTCCTCTGCTGGCTTCTCTGAATGAGGGGAAAGACACACATTGTTTTGTGAATGAGGATGAGTAGTAGTAGGAGGAGGAGGAGGAGGAGGAGGAGGAGGTTTAATGATCTATGGACAGTTACATCTATGGCTGATTACTGCATGCCCAACTCAAAAATAAATTGAATTTCTGGAGCTCAGCTTGTGGGCTCAGATGCGTCGCGTCATGTCATGAAGACACTCACCAGCAGGGGCTGCTGCAGCCTTGTTGCCCTTGGCTTCTGCAATTAGACAACAATTATGTCAATTAATTTGTACATCCTCATTATGGGAGATGATACAACACCAGCAGCACAGTATTGGGATAGTCACAGCTGTCAGAGGTGAGAATCCCATCTGAATCCTCGGGAGACAGTAACTAATAATACAGTTTCTATACACCACTAGGGACGCTTTGCGATATACACACAAATGCACTGAGGGAACGCACAGTAAACACTCCTGTATAACACTCCTTTGTAAATATACAAAACTGCACTAAATATACACATTTAAATAAACAGTTTCATTTTAATAACATAAGCGCACATCCACAAGTACCCGCACAGGGAAACCACATTCAACCTTTCTTAATGCACCCCTTCTTGATTTCTGTAGGGTTTGCCTGCGGCAAAAGAGGGAGAGAATACTGGATTTCAACAGGGGAATAGTGCACGATTCAAATGAGGCATGGTTTACAGAAACAAGGAGGCTGAGATAAATATAAGTTCGTTTTTCAGAGATCATGAGGAATAATTGGGCTTGAAAAAAATTCGGAAAGGGGCGGCCTCGAGACAAAAATGCTTTTGATAGGATAAGTACATCAAAGTTTCAGGATCCCAGATCTAGGTTACTTTAGAAGCTCAAGGGTGTCTAATGAGATGGCAGATTAGGCATAAGTTTATGTTTTCCAGACAAGCTAAGGCACACAGCGGCACAGTAATAATTCAACTTTGGCAGAATTCACATCTCAACCATCTATTCAGAAATTTCACAGGTCTGCACCCTCATTAGTGCCCCTGTTTAAATGTTGAAAAAGGCTTCAGTGAGTTACTTTGCCAGGGAGGTACTGCTGAGGTAGCAAAGCATATTAAAGGGTCAGGCCACAGAGATGAATGAGGACATCATCTTGACAGCTATCATCTCTCCAAGCCACCAACAACAAGCCACAACCGGCACCGCACAGCAAGTGTCCCAGGAGTCTTCTTAACAGTGGGTCTAAGATATCAAGGTTCGGCCTTGGCACTCTGCTTGTGCACAAGGCTGGCACACTATGTTTGGCATACTGGTGGTGGGGTGGGGGCAGGGCAACACTTCTATTTTGGTTAAGGTCTGTTTTCCAGGCAGCAATCTGTTAATGTCTCTCTCAGCACTTCGGTGCTTGAGGAGATCCTTGCTTCGCCAGGCAGTAAAAACTTTCTTCTGGGTCCTGCTCAAGCGTCTATCCCAGGCCTGTACTGTAAATCAGAGAGAAGTCTGTCACTGAATTTCTCCTGGTCCTCCGTCTGTTTTACCTTGACGTGTTTACGAGCGGGATAATCTCTGGCTCGTCATGACATAGCAGAAAACAGGAGGAGGGTTTGTTTTTCAGCAACAGCCGTCACCCTGAGAGACAACCGGGGCGGTGAATAAAATCGGTTATATAAAGCCTGTCTAGATGTAAAAGTCCCAATTGTCATCGTATGAATACCCAGTTTGAGACTCATTTATTGTCAGTGGAGCAGCTTCAGCTCAATGAGAGATCTCAAATGAGGGTTTCGGCTGTTTTGAGAGAACGTTACTGATGCTCAGGAGCTCTGATTTGACTTGAATTCAGCCTGGTTTGTTTGGTGTGACATTTTAAACAGTTCTGACAGTACTGACTAAACCTGTCACTGCGGCTAATCCTGATCCAAAATCATTATTTAAAAAAAACAAACAAACAGTGTAAGCTCTACTTAATAATATATGAATAAAACAAATATTCTGTCCGCACGATAACACCTTGAAGAGATACCTTGAAGAGAAAGAGGAGATTAGACTTGCTAATTTCTGAGATGTGGTAAAAAATAACCTAATTCATATTCCAGCGGACAACTTTTTCTTTACATCATGACTTAAAAAAAGTACAGTGACAAAACTTCACAGGCTGGCTATAACAAACATAAGATATAAGGTCTTTTTACCCTGAAGCTGCTGCTGTCTCACTGTGGAGAAGAAAAATGGTGAAATCCTCAGCTTACTTTCTGCTAAATTCTGTTCACACAATGTTTCGCCAGTGTCACGGCCACCTCCTCTGATTACACATCGAGTTCGTTCATGCCATCAGGATCATCGTCCCTTATCTCATTTATCAGCTTTTCACTGCTCAGTATTTCTTCCCTTATAAATAGCTGACGGTGTGAGTTTCTGACAAATACCTCAGACTTTCCTGGATGTCCCAGGTACAACATTTTTTGCACATGACCGGAGAAATAAAAAAGCAAATTATAACATGACATCAATAAATAAGACACGGCGAAAATAATTAACACTGTTCGTGGCACATTTTATATTGGCAGTTCCAAGTGGCAATGAGAGGTAAGCGTTTGAAAAAAAGAAATGGATCTGAATATTCAGAAATAACAAGCACAGGAAGTGACCTTATGTCTGTGTCATCTTGTGGTGTTTGATTTTTAGAGCCACACGTGCTGATGAATGTGCTGATACTGCAAGAGGGAAAGTCAGGGGATCAGCAAAGTTAGCAGGAGTCATCCTCTGGGGAACATGAACGTCTGTAAATCAAAAATGTCAGTCCACCAAATGGTTGTCGGGACCAAACCGATGGATCGACCAATCAACAGACACAGATCAACGCCTCAGAGCCACAGCCATTGATAACCAATATGTACAGAAGTGATGAGAAGTTATCATCTGGGCCCAAAAGGAAGGGCTGAAAGTTTTCAGTTTCTTCAGTTCACTCGTTTAATTATGCGGGCAATCTACAGCATCTCAATTAGTGAAGGTGTGACGTGGTCCTTTACTGTAGCTCCTGATAAGATGGAGGTTTTTTTTTCTTATTCTTTTTTGCCTGATGCAGCTTTTAAAAAAACGTATTTTTTCCTCTAATTATCCATAAGTGACCTGTTTCTCCTTCAGCCCGCTTCATGAGGTCCTCCCTCTCCTGTTTGCTCTTCCTCTATCTCAGGCCTGTATGCTCCGCTCTGTGGGAAACACTGTGATCAAACCGTAAAGACCAGGACCACTGTGGCCCCCGGGACCCTCGGCGCTAATGCTGAAGGTAACACCCAGCGGATCCATCGCCGCTCTCATTAGCATCCACGCTTCATGGACGGTCCTCTCTGGCCTAGATAATTTCACTCCACAGCCGTCTGCTTCACTGTCTTCCAGGTATCCGTTAAATGGATAATGTCTCTTGCGGTTCTCCACTCCTTCTTCCTTTTCACTTAATGCAAATCCCCACTCTCAGCACTTTTTTGTCCCAGCGTTTCTTTGTCCTACTTTAATCTAATTCCATTTTCCTCCGAAGGAAAGAAAAAAGGGTTAAGAAAGATGGAGAGTGAAGATGTGGAAACGAAAACGGGGGAGAGGGAGAGAAGAAGAATGAGCCGAGCCAACAGAGGTCAAGGATGGCGTGAAGCCTCCCATTAAGAGCCTGAGGATTGGGTTCTTCAATGGGAGAGATGAGATTTAATCCGTTTATATTTAACAAATATCATGTGAGATGCGTGTTGAAAGAGGATTTTATTCACTCAGTTCCTGCTGACTCTGTCAGTGTCAATACTCCCTTTAAATACACACATGATGCTCAGCGCGTCATAATTATAGACTGTTTTTATTGCTTAAAGCTTAACGCTAATATCAACTTGAGGGCTTTAATGCCACACAATATGGCTCTGGACATAGACTGATTACGTAACAGTGCTGAAGCTGAGACACAGGAGGGATTTTTTGTGTGTGAAATAGGCATGTGATGGTTTTTAAAGCTCATATTTGGCAGAGCAGACGCAGCCGACTCGTCTCAAACCACGAACACCAAAAGGTTCTTAGGAAGTCAGCATCCACTAACTGGTATGGAGTTTAATGAATGCAGACAGACAGACAGACGTTAGGACAGACGTTTTTGTTTCATCTGAACTTGTGTCAAACAGCAGTATTAGGCTGTCCCGGCCCAACTGTCGAGAGTGTGTGAGCTCTGTAACGTAATCCCACAGCTTCGCCTGAGCGGAGGCCCACAGTCTCTTTCCTCTTTCTGTACGTTATAATGCACCGTACTACAAGGTCTGATTACAGTTTGGTGTGGTTACAGAGCCAGTCATGACAGAGAAATAATTTCACCAAATTCTCTTGAACCAACAACCTGCGAGTATCTGCAGCGCTTTATAATAGATGACAAACATCGGCGTGCTCGTCCTCTGCACAGTTTCAGTTTATCTCTCTCCCCCTCTCTCTCTCTCTTCCTGGTTTGTTTTTGAAGGGTAACCTCTGTGGAATGCGCTTCGTTAATCTCTCTTGACATTTCCACGTCTTCCTTTGCTGCGTGCGTCTCCTGCTTGTTCAGTCGGTTAAGCCAAAGGAGTCAGGCCAACCCAAACATTTGAATCTTTGAAATCTTTCCCTCTCATCGCCGAACAAAGCCAAACAGGGGCACAAACTCCTCATATACTTTTGTTTGAATGTGCGTTTTGATGCTAAACCCCGAGCAGCTGCCTCTTTAACGGGCTGATGCAGCTAATGCTGCTGCTGCTGAGAAATGCATCTCTTAAGTAGTTTTGTTTCTGATGGATCTTGATGTTGGAGGACTGCTGAATACATTAAGTCACTTAAGCGTGTCTACAACCGTGAGCTATGGCAACAGCAGACATGTTAACTAGAGACTGGGGCCCACGCGGTCTCCTCGCGGGCTGAGCACAACACCAGCTGGTGGTAACGTATTCTCGCTGCTCATAGTTTGTTAATGCAGCCTGGTGCTCTTTGACACGGCGCCCGAGTCGCTCCCCTCCACATCGGACAAGTGTGTCACCCACAGGTGAAACCACAAGCTCGTCTTACCATTCGTGTCAGATTGAGGCAGCACGCAGATCAAATCACGTCTTGGAGTCCGAGCTGCTCTGGAGGCTCTGAAGTGTTTGAGTTTAACCTCTGGAGCCAAAGAACCAAAGGATTACTCTCAAAATACATGCAGGTATTACTGCTGTACATGAGGCGTGTATTTCCTTCAGGTGCTGTTTGTCAGCAGATGGCAGCTCAGAGACAACAGAATTAAAGTATATCACAAAAAAGCGTGGATCTGTTTCGGCCGCACAGGAACAGCTGTGCATCTGAACCGATCGCACAGCATCAAGAAAAGAAGCATCTCTTTAGAAAAGTTTACTCAAAGTTTAACTTGGGAAGAGACAGAGAGGAATCAACTCAGGCATCTTCAAATTTCTTTTAAATGTGAAAATAAACTGAAGCCAAATAAAAAATAACAAGGCTTGAGGATTATGATTTTCAAAGGGGCATTCAGGTGATTTTTACACATCAAGATTAGTGCTGAGCACAACACAGCCTGTAAAAAGAAAAGGTTGTAAAATATCTGCGATTTCTCTGGAGGGAGCTTTCCAGCATTTGACAAAACAACCCCAACCGTGTCAACGGGCTTAGAGACTGAACATTTTCATGGAAATTGCTGGAATGCCCCTTTAATCCTAGCTCAAACGGTTTAGCCACAAGATGGTCGGATTTGTAGATTTTAATTGTGGAATTTAATTTAAAATTTAATAATGAAGTTGGGATCTGCTTCCTCCTCCTCCTCCTCCTCAGACTGAACCCGACCAATCAGATTTCTCCTCCTTTAAGAGCAGCTCTGCCACTGAGTGATGTCTTTAGTGACTAAAACTCCAATCCGCTCTGGCTGATACGCGTATTTCCCAGCTCTATTCAACAGGGAATCCCTCAACCCCTTAAAAGCACCTTAATCCCTCTCTAAAAGCAACTCATTCCATCATTATGCCTCGCAATCACACGTGACCATGATGTACTCAAACCACTTGAAGGTTTTGATTTGTTTAAGTCAAATATTCATCAGAATAGAGAGTACAGGCTGCAGGGGAGCGAAGGGAAGATTAATATTCAAACGATGTATTTATAAACCTGAATGTGTGGATGAGTATCGATGGTATTATTGGCACTTGGCTGGCGTCCGTGCCGGAGGCCGAGCGTGACTGATGGAGTTTCAACATTTTACGATGAGGATGGAGAGCAATGCTGTCGGCAGACTCCGGGTACACTTAAGCCTCTGCCCTCCCTATCACTCAATCATTTGCCGGGTTAATTTGACAGTGTTGATGATCTGACTTACAGCTGCATCATGTACTGCACAGAGCGTCACCCCCTGCGGGAGGAGAGGGTGACGGTTTAAATTCAGAGCGACGATTAAATAGTAGCTTGTCATGCAGATTAGTAATGGCTGCTGTAAAATTAATGTCAGGGGGCAGATATTCCAGTAACTGGCAGGGCTGGAATCGTCATGTCAAATAATAACAACCACACAGGTGTGCTTTGATTAATTTACTAACACGTCGTTTAGAAATCAGGTCACCAGATCCAGCTTTTACTGATTAGATATTCTTAGGGTTGTAAGACACCTAAATAAAATGTGCTTCCAAAAGAATAAAAGAGAAGATTGATTTTCCCAGAAACCAGATTATTCCTGGATTTTTATCTCATTCCGTTGTGCTTTTACACACATCCACTATCTCTCAAAGCTGCTAAATGTCATTTTTCATCTCCGCTGTGGCCTTTCACCTGCGACAGAAAGCGTCTGAGAGCCGCACAGCAAATACTGTAAAAGCTCTGCATTTTAAATACGCTGACCACGAATGAGCAGGAGAGCTGTTTGCATATTTGGATGACCTACTTTTTGTTTTTGGCTGCTGAGCTTCAGTTAGTAAAAAAGGGGGGAATATTTTAATATCTTAAATATTTTAACGGTTTCCTCTATGAGAATGTGTTTAAGCTTTGGTAGATAATGACACAACATTCTCATCCAGCTTGTCTGTCCTGTTCTGTCTGGATTAAACTGCTCTGCTGAAATAAAAATCTCAACAGAAATGTTTTTATTAAAAAGGTTTTCCGAATTATAATTGCTTTCCAAATAATGCAAAGTAACATGTATGTGCATTAGAGATGACATCAGAAAAAGGTCAAAATTGTCATCCCAGACCATTTATATGAAGGATTTATTTGTTTAAGGTGATAAAATGTAAAGAAATGACAAACTAAAAAGAGAAAAACTATCATAATTTGTATTTCTGAAAATATTTGGGTGTAGAAGCAAAGCTCAGCAGACACCAACTCATTTGAGACTTTTCTTCATTGCAGAGCTTCCTTCATCATCCTCCAAGCAACCTGCCACATTATTTATAGTTTTAATACAAACTGGATTAATAAATAACAAAAATGACTAAGGAATTGTGGATGCAACCAAAAAAATTGCTATCTGCTGCTTCTTTTTGCCCGTGACAGGCAGGTTTACGTCTTTGAATTCTGGACTGTCTGTCTGAGGTCTGAGGACCTTTGATTGGACACTCAATTCTCTTATCTTTTCATAAAACTTTGTTGAATTTATGACTACAGACGGCACACAATCCAAAATTTATATGACACTTTACTTCTCTTTCCTGTTGCATGCGGATCTGAGCAGCACTGAGCTCTGCTGAGACCTCTGTGCAAAGGGAAAGGTCACTAATAATGTTTCTCCCGCTGAGACAAGTTGATAAACCTTTAAAGGTGCTGACATTCCCGTGTTATTTGGTTCGTATGCACGCTGCAACGGTCGCGCATTAAGCCTGTTGCGGCTGAGGACGGAGGGATTAGACACGCAGGCCTGTGCAGGGAATGTGAGGGACATGACGGCTGCACATAACACTGGGTTATAGAGATGATGATAAGAATTATGACTTGTTTGGATTCCACCAGTGATGTGTCTCCCCCCCTCCTCCCTCCTCCTCTCTGCCACATGTGAGGATGAAGATTTATAGATGAACAAAGGAGGAGAAAGGAAAGGATTTAGGGTTGGAAGAGGAACAAAAGGGGTGTGAAACTGAAGATTAGATTTCATGGCACTGCTGTAAACTTTCCCGATGATTTGAATGAATTGTTATTATGTGAATAAAGCAGTCGCAACATGAGACAACAATTGCTAAATGCAACTCTAATTTAGGGATGAGGAATCTGTGGTGTTCGGTAAACAAAGGCGTCTTTAAATACCGTATTAAGCTGTCATCCACTTCAGCTTTCCATTCATTTCCTTTTGTCTTCCAGCTCACATCGACACAGCCTGAGCTCCAAATAGGCCAAGGCCTCTCTCAAGTCACAGAGGAAGCTCTCAGAATGAGGGATGAATGCAGGGTGTGTATCCCCTGCACAACACACTGTTTGGGTTGTGTTTACAGTCTCTTTGTTAATGATATAGCAGGGCTCAGTTAACTTTTCACACTCTCTTCACCTCATGAGCAGTCGCTTGACTCTGCATCTGTCGGTAATCCATCAAGCATCTGGTGCATACCTGCGGGGACCCGATGATGGCCTTGGTATGAGGTAATGCTACACTGGGCCAGTTGTCAGACGTGCGGTTTGAGGGGTGACAGGATGTTAGCCTCCTTCCAGCCTGCAGCCAATAAGGTGACGGCGATTTTAACCTTCTACTAAACAACCGCTACTCTGCAGTACCGGGACTCGCACATGCACCAGTGGGGGTCGGTTTCACAGGCGTGTTTGAGACGAGTCTGGTGTTAAAGACAGACTCAAACTAACAGATTTCAGGTGGACATCGCGTTCTCGTCTGTCGTATAGAGGACTAAATTGTAGTGTGTGAAACTGGTCCTTGCTCGGCCCCGTCCTGAAAGACGTTGGAGGGGGTTGTTTGGGCAGAGATGCTAGCCTCTGACAGTGTTACTGGTAATTAAAAAACTGGGTTCTCATTTCTGCACGCGCTCAGCAATGGAGAAGCGCCAGTGAACTGCCACCCTGGCACCCTTCATCTGTCAGCATCAGCTGTGGTGCACAAGGTCTAATTATTGTGTAAAAGGCTCATTTTAAAGAGCCCACTGGTTCGTCAGACAAAACGAGTTAACAAGCAATAGCTGGCGTGAGAAACAATGAAAGAAAATGGGTCAACTAGGGGCTAACCAAGTGCATTCCCAGAGGCGTCTTTCCCTTAGATCACACAAGGCCACAGCCGTCCCTCCTGCACTTGAGAACTATTCTTGTGGCTGTTTATTGGGATGCGTGCTTCATTCGGATCCCCGTGGCTTCTTGAGTCCGGCGGCCTTAACCATGGAGAGCGAGACGCCGCAGGGGTAGTCACATGAGCCGAAACCAGCTGATCGACAGTGGCAGAGGGGCTCCAAAGCCGAGAAAGTGTGGGGAAGTTCAACAGAGGGGCAGCAACTCAGGATGGGTGGAAACACACGAGAGAAGGGAGCAATGTGGTGCTGGGAACACGATATGTGTGATGTCAGGACGCAGGATTGGCGACACATTGGTGAGATATGATGAAATGTAGGGATGGAATTACTGCACGATGGAGAATTAAAAGGGAAAGGGTATAAACTT
The DNA here is from genome assembly GCF_020382885.2 of Scatophagus argus. Lineage (NCBI taxonomy): Eukaryota > Metazoa > Chordata > Actinopteri > Scatophagidae > Scatophagus > Scatophagus argus. Next base: position 20,201,049 of record NC_058508.1, read on the forward strand.
CTCTGAAGGGCAAAGATTTCAGCTCCGTCCGATGTTTTCGTTTCCAAGTGTGAACTTTTAAAGACATATTTTGTTTTTAGCAAAATGTGAAAAAAAAAAAAAAAAAAAAAAAAAAAAAAGAATTTTATCCAGGAGAGTTTGAAACAACTCTGTTGGCAAAAGAGATCAGGGTTTTATCAACCCACGACAGATAATGTGATGGCCCGACTGGAATCCGCAAGGAAAAAGAAGGAGTTCTGACTCTCGCACACAATAACAGCTACGCGGTGAACTTCCTGCAGATCGGCGAGGGATGGATGCCAGCGGAGGAGACAGCGTAACAGCATGAGGGGAGGCAATCAGGGTCAGATAGATTAGGTGTCTGAGGTGCAGAGATACGACGCCAGGTAGTTACACCTGACTTGGCAGAGGTCCCTCCAACAAATCATCCCGCTCATCTCTCCGCTTTTATCTGTTAAATCCTCTCTTCCTCCTGCCTCCCTCGCTCTCTTCCTTCGTCTCCTCACGCTTGCATTTGTTTCTCGGGTTTCAAAGCGAGCAGTTGATTTACGGTGCTTTGAGGTCACCGTTGGCAAAGGGAGCATATTTCAGAGCCCACGACCGATACAAACATCACGACAAAAGCCTACAGTTTAACGCGTCGTATCGAGGTGTGTTGATGTTCCGGCGTGGAGATGATTAGATATTAGTATGTGATTCTGAACTCTCACAGTGTCAGTGATGTTGGGGGGGCAGAAGTGGTTTATTACTTTAGCCAAAGGACCAAACAAATCAGAAATTTGCTTTTTAGCACTACATATTTAGCAGCAGCTGGGGTTCATTGGGTTCGTTTTGCATCTCTGGGTTTTACATTTTCAGGCCTCAAGAGTGCGGGTTTTGTTTCAGTACTGAGAGGGATAGAAACTAATCTAGTGTCCTCCCCCGGGAAATTATTGATTGTCAACCACTTCAATTTACTAATTACTAGTTGTTTTTTAATTCACCACTTTATACTTCTTGTGTCTCAATTTACACTGGAACTGTCTTATTTGTGTAACAAAATTCAATCCCCAGCTGAAGATTCAAAATATATCAGAATATAACGTCTCTTGGGAAAGCGGTTTGTAAAAGTAAAAGTTCTCTTCTGCTTTCGTGATTTTATTTAAATCTCAATCTAAAGACTACAAGTACTTCAACCCTGCATAACAAACATCACAGAAAATAATCACATAAAGTAGTTTATTCTTCTGAACGTGAGCCTTCCTTCAGACGTTACTGTGAACGTTCCTGCTTCCCCCTCTGCTTAACGAACCTCGAGGACCTCAGAGTATTCGCCCTCACGGGACGCATTCGTCCCCATAAGACCCTGAAAGGTCCCTTATTGCTCATGTGCTGCCTTTCCAAGCGTCTCGTCTTTCCTCACTTTTGTCTCTTAACATTTAGTCGGATAAAACAAACACTAAGCAAACACCAAGTCAAACTTATCATGTTTTTACTCTTGAAACGCTGTAAATATCAGGCTAAAAGTGACATTCACATGCAAGTATCCCTTCTGTCCTTTTAAAGCCTGTCCTTGTTTGTTTTGTTTGTCCCCGTAGGAAGACACAGATACCGTCCTCCTGTAAATGTTCATGTTCAAGCACATTACACAGGGACATGTGAAGGTGAGTTTATGAAGACGTGAGCTTGTAACTAATTAATGAAAGCTAAAACTCATACCACACGTTACAGAGTAAAGCTTGTGTTCAGCGGCTTTGAGTTACAAGCCAACTAATGACGTGCATATTCAGAAATACTTTGACCATATTAGAGGTGACAATAAGATAAAAATAAAGCACCTTAAAGTCCTGTTAGTTTTGCTATATCACCCCTGGACACACTTGATGATAAATTTTCCATCACTTTTATCTAAATTTCAGGCATTTTATCAAGAATGTTTTCAAATTTTGGGTTGAAAAATCTGCTTTTTTCACTGACGTGAGCGTATGACTGCATCGTCAGCTTCCGCTTTTTGTTTTTGATCAGTGAGTTGTGATAATCCTGCAGGCTGGACCAGCTTACCTGGCTTCTGGGGCTCAGGCATGTCTTTGTCTGTTTAAAGTGACTCCTCTCAAAGCGTCTTCCTCCCTCCTTGTCTGTGGATCTGCCTGCACTTCCTCTTTCATGCCTTTTTATCACCTCAGCAACCCCCCCATCCCAAACACACACACACACACACACTCTGCCAGTCACTTCATCCTCCCCCCACAACAAGTGGAACAAGGAAGGAAGAGAGTGACAGAATGGCTGTCACTTGAAACCTTGGCAGGAGCTGCAGAGCTTTGAGGAGGAGAAGGAAGACACCATGAGGGGTAAAAGCGGTACAGAGCCATAAAGAAAAGCGCGGCCCTCGGGAAAACCTGCCAGCTGATTAACTCATTAGGCCCTGGAGCCAGAACATTAACGAACCGACTCACACTAATCAGTGCTGACAATTTGATCGAGTGATGCGGCAGCGGCTGAAGCTGCTCAGATGTGTTTCGTGTTTGACCCGACATGTTGAATATCTGAGTAATGGACTGTATGGAAATTATCAGGGTCACAGATGTATAAGGGGTCGGTATTTTTCTCTCTTTGCCAAAGGGCGGGCGGTTTGACATTTTCGGGAGGAGCAAATGAGGGTTCTTTTTACGAGCCGAGCGATTGGATTGCAAACCAGGGATTATAAACAGTTTTCAATGTTAAATTGTGACAAGGTTGTGCTTAAGGTCTGGTTAGCTTTAGGCACAAAGACACCAGGAAAAGTTGTTTTTGTTTTGCCTTAAGGCACCCAGTTTTGTGGACACAAAAATGGCTGGAAACTCCCGACATTATCAACAAACACGGTCACAAAACGGCTGCTAAACTGACCCGGTTTGTCGGTCTCGAACGGCGGACTCTTTCTTGGCAGGTAGTCTGAACGTGACATAGCTGAGGTGTTGATGAAAAGCACCAACGTAACATAACATGCAACACCAACGTTTTATTAGAACCCAACCAACTGTACTAACAGATGAAAACATTTGCACAAAATACATCCTTATCAATACTTTGTTAAAAAGTCAAACATAAGGTCCAGCCCCCCTCCCTCCCCACCCAAATAATTTTGGCACAGAGGCGGGAAGCAAAGAAAACTGGAGCAAAGCAGCAGCAACCTTGCGTTCCTAAAGGCTCTGACAATCCCATTTGTTGTGTGGTAGCCGTGCCTGTCGACAGGACGTGTTTTACGGGACTGGAGGACCTCGGCGGGGATGTGAGGAGCAAGGTCAAAGACAGCAGAAGGAGGTCGCCGACCTCCAGGAGCAGGATAAACCTCCCAACCCATCATATAATGACTAAAGACACGCACGCAGACACTCGGGCTAAGATATTAATTACGAAGACGAGGCGCATCTTCCAGCCGAACAAAAATGTGAAATATAAATGTCAGTATTAAATTATGCATTCAAGCAGCTTTTAACTTTCCATTTATTCATATGTACGCATTCACCCCCTTTTTTGAATTCTGCACTTGACTCCTTGCTGCCCAGGCTGCCATAACCTTGGCTACAACAATAAACATTCTTTGAGACTTTGATTTGGGGAGACGACTTGAGTCAGAAAGAGAGGCAGAGACTGAAGAACAGCTATTTAAGGCAAGTGCAACTTGAGATTCAGATGTTCAAGAAGAACAAAATACCCTGAAGGAAGATTATGGAGGGCTTTCTGAATGGGACATAAAAGGTCCTTCAGTCTACTGTATATTCTAACTTTAAGTTACTTGACTTTTAAGCTGAATTATCTTTAATCAGTCTTTCTGGTGCGCTCACAGCTCATCAGAGGCGTTTATGCTGAGACTAAACGTTCTGAATGGGTTGAAATCATTCATATATTGTGGATTTAAAGTGGATATAGAAGACCAACTATAGGTGCCCTTGATGATCTGCTGTCAGTGATGACACCAGAGTTACTTAACGCTTGCGTTAGTTAAGCTTCACTGAAGAACATGTTAAACCAACTGAGCAGATTAAAGCTGCCAGAAGGAGGAATTTTGTGTCAAAGTTTGTTTTATTGTGGGGGAAGAAAAAAAATCTTGTTAATTCCTGCAAATTGGTTGATTCATCTGCTCAGCCTGTAAACAGTTTGAGTTTTGAGTGATTAAGCCCAAACTGTGTCGTTTCAAAACAACTTTCCTTCTCATTTTTCACAATGTTCCACTTTAAAGAGCACGCAGGCGGACAGGACATGACAGTGTCTTCCTTCAAAGTGAAAGTCCTGTCGCCGTTTCACATAAATAAACATGTATTTGACTAAGAATAGTAAGGTGACACCGTTGTTAAGGCCGATGACAGAGAGTAATGTGCTGTCCCAGTAAAGCGCAGAAGACGCTCTATAGGCCTGCACAGTTTCAAAGGCAGAGCCGGAGGGAATCACATGCATCGCTCGCCATATGCTGCACACTGTGTGATAACCGTGATGTGTCAAGAGCCCATCAAACTCACCGAGGATGACCACCCAGCTGTTAATGGATGCGTGCAATCGGAGAAAATCCTGTGATTTCCGTTCATATCAGCTCCTGTGTGTGTTTAGTTTTTCATGTGGTTTCATTGTCGGCAGAGTCTGAGCAGGGAGGAGGGTTTGGACTTGTCTTTTTAGAATACGTCAACCCAATCAATAAGCACAGGAAATGTTGGCTTTGTATGTTTGCCTGAATCACGTATATGTCACATATGATTAATCTTTTTTCTTTTTCTGTTGTTACAGTTCTGTGGTTAAGGTCTGGTTGGGTTTAGGCACAAAAAGATCATATTCCGTCTTAAAAAGCCCTGATTCATAAACGGCTACTTCTGCGCTGTTTTCTGTGTTTTTGTGAGGATTTAGGGAAAACAATCCTCTTAGATTGGTTTGTATAAAGAGGGTGGCTGACTCAGCCAAAACACATTTTAATCTGCATCTCATCAGGGTCTTCATGGAGGCCATGTTTTTGACCTCGCTGAGGACATTCCTGTCTTTGTTACCAGAATGTCACAGGTTTTAATTACAGTGTGACACCCCCCAAACGGAACAAGTTTTGCATAAAAGTGAACAACAAAGAAAAGAGATGAAAAGAAGCTGGAAAAGTAAAAGTCTCGACCGCTTGATACCCAAAACTTTAAAGGATTAGTGCTGGATTTTTAAACTCATTTTCAGCACTTTGATGCGTAAATGTGGAAGTTTAAAATGATGGATGCCTTTCACTTGTATCCACGGAGGTTTTCTTGCACGTCAGCAGAACTCCGCAGACAGAAATAAGCACTGAGAAACAAATCACATCAATCACACTTGGCACAAACCTTCTGCTGCTTCTCTTTCCTCTCCGGTTTGATTCTCTTTAAGTTTTGGGGCTTCTTCTGGACACAACCCCAATCAGAGAAGGCACGGACATTCTGACTTTTGGCCGCTGCCTCGTTGAATTAGTGACTGCAGACGGGATCCAGGGCACGCAGGCCCACACGAGTGGATCAGCAGTCCATAAATTCTGGTCTGGAGGTGCCACATTTTGGAGCTCGTGCTCTCTGAAGCTGTTGAGCTGATGGATGCCAGAAGCCACAGCTCGAGTCCGGACTTCATGCTGGGGTTAAGTTCACTTAAGTTAAGGAAACACCACTTTTGAGTTAAATATTACAGAAAACTAAGGGAATATGTTATTTCATTGGTATATTTGGTATATATATTATGGTATATATATTTGGCCACTTATGTTAATGAACAACATTTTCTCGTTGTGCGTGCAGAAGATGTATGTTTCCCTTCTAAAACTACTTCCTGCTGCAAATTACTTGTATGTAAGCATAATTTCTATGAGGCAGAGCTGGTAGAAAAGGAAATGAGTACAGAGGCTCTGGCTTGATTCAGACCAGGGACACTGCAAAGACAGGGTCAGCATCTTAAACCTCTAGACCACTGCTGAGTCCCCATGTACTTACACAAGCTTCCCAGACACACTTGGGTAAAGCAGATGCGTCTGTGCCAAACCGACTCAGAGATAAGGATCACACAGCTGCAGTCATCATCTCTTGTTTTACAGTCAGTGAACTAAGTAGGCGTCACAGTTTCCCACAGATAACAAAACACATTTGAGGCAGATAGTCACATCACAGGAGGTCATTGTTGTGGTCTGAGACGTCCTCTGAAACCAGGTGTGAAAGGCACACGTCCTCCCAGCTGGCTGAAGAAAACAGTATCAGAAGATGGTGATGTAGGTCCAGTGCAGCTGCAGTGCTCTGCTCCTGGGCATTCAGTGCACATTTACTCCTTAAAAGGACATGCAGGTAAATAAAGCCCAGGCTGAGGCACAACACAGAACGCTGACTAAAGGATTTAAAAACATGAACAACCCCGTTCATCACAGGACATAAATATTTATTACTCAGCTGATAAAATGCCACTTTTAGAGGCTTTTGGAAAGCGCAGGGGGTGACAGGAAGGGCCTTTCCTGGTCTGTTAGCAGCCTCTGCTGGTCTGGGATCTGCCAGTGCAATCATAATCAAAAGGTGATTAACAACAGGTTTACACGTGATTCATTTCAAGGTACAGTACTGTCAAGTGCAGGAGAGAGAACTGGTTTGTTTGACACATTGTGTTTGGGCTATAGATAATTATCATATTGCAAATATAAATGGGTTATTTATCGGCCCAAAAACAAAAATATGATTGAATAGATTAGAACACATCATTTGTTTGGACACTAAACGCGTCAGCTTGTCTTTTACTTAAATTATCCATCCTGTTCCTGACTTCTGCCAAAACGCAGAGCAACAAAATTTAGACAGAAATCAGAACCTCTTTAATTCAACAAGAATAAGTAAAAGCACATTGAACTGCTGCTGACAGGTTGCAAGACAGCAGCATACATACAGACCCTGTTCATTAGTCGCATTCTGTCAACAGATAAGGAAACTACTGTAAATACCAAAATTCTAAAAATACAAATTCAAAGACCAAATACTGTTTCTGTGCAGCAGCGACGGCAGAGCAGATGACAGGTTCAGAGACAGTGAAAGTATATATATCAGAAGATGATGACACATATATATATATGTGTGTGTGTGTATATGTCAATAAACAACCTGCACGCAAGTAGGTCAGCACATACCTTTAAACAGTCAGCATGAACAAATTAACCCGTGTTACCTGAGTGTGTGTGCGAGGCGCGCGCGCGTGTGTATGAGAGAGAAAGACACGAGTAGTGAATCCTTTGAACAAAATTTGTTGGGATTCAAAACATTGTGTTGCATAATTAAAAGGGCGGTTCGTCGTTTTAAAGGGAAAACAAGTAACTCTTTTTTTTTTACTTTTCTTCTGAAAACCCCGCTCCGGAAGTGCTTATGTCGTCGTAGCACACTTGACACTGCCGTCTGGTGTCCATTTCTGTAAAAATGGCAGGTCTACTACAATTTAAAATTGTTGTTGTGTCGACTGTTTTGTTTGTCGTTTGCACGAATTCTGTGTGGTGTAATAACGGCAGGAGGGTAAGTGTTGATTGCTTTAGTTTAACCTTGTCATTTGACTGAGATTAAACGGAAGCTGCACCTGTTAGCGCTGCAGTTAGCATTAGCTCCAAGCAGCTGAAGGCTAACGGTAGTTTTAATTTTCATTATCAGGTTGGCGATACCATGGACACTGAATTCAGTGGCGTTTCCGTGCCTCTTGAACACTCATTTGAAGTCGGTGAGAAAGTGTTCTTATTATTTTATCCGTATATTGTTATATCATACATTGTTGTCAGTTATGTTAAGCTAACCGAGCAGCATTGCGCTAACCCTGTACACCAACCTTCATTCAAGAGTCTGTCTATTGAAAGCCTCTTTGAGTTATTGAAAAACGGATGTACCTGGAGCTACACAAGTGACGGTCCTCGGAACAAGCAACGTGTTCTGTGAAACACGGCATAGTAGTAGTGACAGTGAACTGCAACATTTTATTCAAAACATATAGATTTTAAATCATTCGGTTCGCCATTCTTCGTCTAATTTCCAGCCATCCCTTCATGCTCTCTGCTGTATTCTCACTGTCTGTTGTCCCTCCTGTTTCAGATGATGTAGCAAAGTTTCGAGTACGCGGAGCTCTGGTGCTGAAAGTTGGAAGGGAGCCCAGCGTCTCACTGACTCAGAACCAGCTGTCAGAGGAAGACAGAACCAAGCTGAAGGTGAATGATTAGACTGAAAGTATACGGACTCACCAGCACTGTAGTCCAAAAGAGAGATTACTAAAGTCACATCATCATCATGGTGTGATTCCTCACGTTTCAACAACAAAATCATTTTGGGCACGTTATGTTCATGGACAGGCACAGACCAAAAGGCTGCAGCAGAAAGATCATTACAAGTTTGTAATGATTGCTGATTAACAGATAAAAATCCTTGGTCTCAGAGAAGGATTTGAGTGTGATCGGCACCGCATGGCATGGCATGGCATGAACCTGCATCTCTAACGTGTTTGTTCTGAACGTCTCCACAGGAGGTGGCTGCAGTGGACGGCCTGTACAGGATCAGAGTGCCTCGTGTCTTCCTGCAGGCCGACAGACAGACAGAGCGGCAGATGGAAGGTTACCTCACAGCGTTTGTCAGAGCTGTATGTATTTCATAGACACAGTTATCAAAGAAGACTGCATTAGGGAACTGAGGTAGTATCAGGTCAAAGTGTTAATAGAGGGGACCTTTAAAAGTGACGTCGTCTGTTTTAGACGATGGTCTTTAAGGAATATATCTTGACTGGACCCGTCAGCTTCTGTGTGTCGGGGAGCCAGCTAGACAGTCAGCCATTACCTTTTTTAAGTCTTAACACTTTGATTGAAAATATTTGATTTCCACTAAAATTCTGATTTAGGCCATGTGTGTAGCTAAATAACTTGAATCTCTACCCTTAAATGACCAAACAGCATCATATCCACATCATGTGATACAAGTGTTGCTGATGTTGACGTTGGTGTGACTCCAGCGTGAACCTTTACTCTGCCCTGATCCTCAGTGTGCCATGGTCGAGTCCCATCTGAGCGACGTCATCACCCTTCACATGGACGTCTCTGGGTACCTGATTGGTGTCTCCATAGTGACGTTACCTGGAGCCTGTTGGGGCTCTGAGGTTGAAGATGAAGTTGATCTTGAGGTTTTCAACACCACACTCAGCATCATAGCTCCTGTTAATGCACCAGGGTCAGTCCTACATTATTAAATAGATAAGAACCTTTTATTTCTCATTTTGGTTTTCTTCCGAGCTCAGCTGCTTGTGGTAGCGCGTTGCTGCCTTGCACATCTGTAGTGGTGCATGCATTAGTGAAATCCTCTTGGGTGGCTTTTTCAGATGTCTTTGATTCAGTTATATTTGCCTTGGAGTAGCAGCTTTACATCATTTCCCCATTGGTTGAACAAGTCTCTATGCCTTTCAGATACACTTGCTGTTTTGGGGTTTGTTTGAGAACTAATTGTCAGCTTTCTTCCAGACCTGAGACGGCTCTGTTCCTTGAACGCATGGAACAGGAATCTGAGAAGAAAGGGAAGAATCCACAAGAGCAGAAATCTTTCTTTGCTAAATATGTAAGTACTCCCACGGAAAACTGCTGATAAGGCAAGCAGGCTGTGCCTAAAGATATACTCTATGCCTTTGGTAATTGTGCTCTGTCCCCGAATAGTTTAATGAATACATATTAAGTTCTCCAGTTTTGCTCCAACACACCCACCCCACCTTTTATATGTATGCAGGATGTGTTACAATGAGGGCACAGCAGCACAGAAGATGGGTCTATTTGACTTAACAGTGTGTGGTAGAAAAAGTCAAAATAGTTGCACATTTTTTGTTAATATTGTGTTTGTGTTTTGGATGCACTCCCCTCCACTTCCTGTGTTCCCCATGAGGACTCTCCTTTTTCTTTTTGGTGGAGAATATGTGCAATGGATAATGGCAAGAGACAAATAATTTTTTGATCCTATTTGAATGTAATTTTAGAATTTGGAAGTGGACTTGGACCACAAATGGAGGCCCTGTACCCGAGTTTGTTTGACAGCTTTCACATCAGGCAAAGCCAGAGCTGAATTTGAGTGCTCATTGTGGTTTGAGACTCACACAGCTGGGTGATGGTGGTGTGACGCTGTTGCCTTGAATTGAAAAACTGGACTTATCTTGCACTCATCCAAGATTATTCTGCTCAAGTTCAGTTTGAAACATGAGTATTAGTCATCTCTTAAAAGCAGGCAGTGGGATTTAGTTTGTCTTCTGACATTTTGAGCTGTCAGTTGGAGCACAAACCGCCTCCCCGCTCGAGTGCCATGTTTTGAAACATTCCCACAGTGGACCTGGACCTGTCTCTCGTGTCCTCTCGCTTGGCTCGTCTCAGCTCTTTTAATGACCTCTCTGTCTCTCGCTGTGTTCAGTGACCTGTGTGGACTCTGTGCTGCATTCGATGACAGTGTGTTGACTTGGTGCTGTGCTGTGTTCCAGTGGTATTTGATTCTGGGAGGTGCGATCTTCCTCATGGCCACCAATTCAGCACAGCCCCCAGCAGGGGGAGGAAGAGAGCAGAGCTGATTCCCACTGAAGTACTGTTTTCTTACTTGTGGCTCGTTCTGTCCCCCTTCCTCCTCTTTCAAGTTATGTTTTTAACCCCTAAGCAGTATGACTAACTGAAGCCCACCCTCTTGTTTCCCACTTATTCCTGCTTTTCTACTCTGTGAAGGGTTTTTTTTTGTTTTTTTGCCTGGATCAATACCAAATACATTTCAGACTGATCAGTTCAAAGCTCCAGTTTTCTTAACTCAAAGTGCTTTGAATGAGGAAGCCATCAAGAAGAAGTGATTATGCTGAGCATGTGTTTGGTGTCTGACCCTGAGATTTCTTCTTTATTCTGCTGTCTCTCACCCACCTGTGCCCTAAATCTTCTGTCCAGATGATACGTTTAACCTAATCTGAGATGACCAATCTGGAACTGTTGAGAAGTTCTCTGTGATCACAGTAAAATTTGTTGTTTTGCAAACAAATATCGTTGTGTTTACTTCCTTTTCTGTGCTCCTCTCCTGCAGTGGATGTACATCGTGCCTCTCGTTCTCTTCCTGATGATGTCGGGCGCTCAGGACCAATCAGGTGGCGGAGCTGGGGGTGGAGCAGGCAGCGGAGGCGGCCGGTGATCAACCACATCAACAGCTGCTCCTTTTTTTTCGTTTCTGTATTTCCTGAAAGATAATTCTCTTGATCAGTTTTTAAATGCTGTACATAATGCTGTTTAATGAGGATAAATGTCACACACACACACACACACACACACACACAATGAGAACGTGTCCAGTGAAGAGGAGATATTGTGCCCTGCAGGTGACTGCATTTTTAATAATAATGTGAGAATAAAGTATTTATTACTTAATCTTTGTTTTCTGTTATGTTTTCAGCTGTTTCACTCTGATTTACCTGCAACAGCAGTGCAGTGATACAGTATGTTATATGATACGAAATATGCACATAACAGTTTATGTGATCAGGAAAGTCTGACTTGTGAAGGGAAGAATATTTCTAAGGTGCCTAGAAACTGTGAAATAGAAGTTAGTCATGTTTTTAGGTGATAATCTATTGAACAAAACAAAAATAAAATGACATGAAAATGTTTTTTTCTGCATACCTGTCACCCCCTGAAGGTGTGCAGGAGGCTGTTTTCTGTGAAATAAAGAAAGAAAAGGCAAAGTAGAAATTAAATGTGGTACAAAATGAAATCTCAGCATATGAACACAAACTTATTAAAGTCGACCAGCATTTGTACAATTAATTATTAATGACAGCACAACAAAGTCTACAGTGAAGAGCAACAAATGTATTGATTAGGTTTGGACAGGACAACATATGGACTTAAATTAGGTCTCAAGTGCACAAATAAATCAATGAAATCAGTGCGAGCAATCCTCACTGATTTGACTGGCAGGTGATTCTTTCACACTCAAATTTGCCCCAACTTGTTTTGCTGACCTGCGCTGAAATACGAAGAAAGAATTAGAAACAGCATAAAAATTCTTAGTAACTGACTACAATGACATTTATTTAGTAGTTTCTCCTCAACACTGCAAGACAAACATCCCCGTAATTCCAGCTAATTCCAGTAAAATCCCCTAATGGCCAAGTGGGCCCGACTGGTTTCCCTCACTGATGGGGCAACCAGAACCAGTTCTGTGTCGGTTCGTTATCCTCCACTCAGCACCATAATCCTGTTTGAAACCGACGAGGGTTTAAACCCCGTTAGGACAAGAGCAGCTGCTGCTGCCCCCCCAGCAGGCGTCAGCTGTTTACAGTATTCATATACAAATATACAAATACTGTTCTCATACAGTACTGTACCGTCACCAAAGTCCTTTCAAATCCTACAAAAACTAATTACAAACACAACCATCCACCAGTCCAGTCCAGTCCAAACTAAAGGGCGACTACCAGTCTGCCCAGGACCCGGACTCCTGCTGTGTCTTTGCTGGCCTGGCCGCCTTTCTGTGAGTATTTATAATCACGAGTCAGGGACGGAGATCACAGACTGAAAACAACACGGCTTTAGAAACAGAATGTCCCAAAATCCCTCCGTCAACATCGCCTATCCTCTTCCCCACGTCCGTCAGTCAGTCTGGCTGTTTTTAGTCCGTCCTCTTATTTTAGGAGGCTCAGCTCTGAGCTTCAACACTTCGGTGGCCTTTGCCCCCCGTCCGGTCACCAGCCGGGCCTTTCTCAGAACGAGCCCCACAGTCACAGACGAGCCCAGCGGCCTGCTGCGGGGCTCCACCCGCCTCCACCCGCCATGTTCGCTGTACAACATGACAAATAAGGTGATAACGACAGCTGAGGGAAACGGGAGAGCTTCAATGAAACGAGGCGGACGACATAAAGCTCGTGAAGAGATGTGCTGACGTCAAATGAGGGCGGAGGGAGGGGCTGGTGATCAGGTGTGCTTTCAGGTAATATCGTGAACACATGAACGTGGTTTTAAATGCTTCCAGCTCCTTATTGCACTTTAAAAACACGACCTCAGCTGTGCGTGTGGGATTTCCCGTTCAGCATAAGCACTAATGAATCATGGGAGGCCTTTCAGCATGGACTGTGACTTATGTTCATGTACCGGGAAGCTGGGGGACGCTGACACCGACACACATGATTGTCAGTCAGTTACACTGAGGCCACACATAACGTATGAGTGAAGGAAAATGAGCTAAACTTAACACACTTCCAAAAATAACAAACAACTGGAGTATCAGGATGACCTATAAGAGCTAGGAGTAAAGAAACGTTTTAAAAATGTTGGCACAGGTTTCCACGGTTACGCGTCACCAATCGGCAAGAAGGCTCACAGGAAGTGACATGAGAAGATTAAAACCTGAAAGACTGTCCAGTGGTTGTACACATATTGCATCGTGGGCGATCTTGGACGCGTGTCACTTGATTAAACTCCTTTGTTACATTTTAAAAGATCGAATTGCTTTCTTTTTTGAAGATGTTTCTTTGGGAAGATGCAGCAAAATGTCTCCAAAATCCTCTATGTGCTTCCCCGTTTCCTTCTGGGGTCCATCAAGCTCCATTTACCCAGCTTCACTGACTTTATTTCTGTATTCCTTTGGCAGAAAAGGGAACGTGAATCAAGCACGCATCAGTTGGAGTTGTATATGTGGTTATACAGTTCGAACAAAGTCTGAAAACTGTAAATCCAGTCACATTCACGCCGTCGTCACGCAGTGATTGGCCAGCTGTGTGGAGGAGAGGAAGTTGGTGAGGTTTGAACTTCTTTCTCTCGCTCAGCACCACTGGACTAACTGCAACCCTTTCACATAAAGCGAGACACCTTTTGAGTCTCTGCTGATGCTAAAATAATCATTCAAAGGAGGTTTATGTCACTGTGCGAGCTTGCTTTAATCCAAACCTGGGCATTTTACGGCCCCCGGGCCGCACACGGCCCTTTGGTTTACTCTGACCGGCCCGTGTAAGGTTATTCGGAAATGATTTCACATATCCATAAAGCTGCATTGCTTTTATTTTGAAGTTGAATTTATTCACTGACACGATACGTAAGGCTTAAGACGTGCACGTGATTCGGTCGTTGTCGGAAGACGTCGTTAGCCTTCAGAAATGTCCGATCACGCTAAAAGAAGTAAGGTAGATGCCGAATGCAGGGTTTCTAACAAAAAATGGACAGCTAAGTATTTATTTACAGAAGGCAGAAGTAAATCCGTGTGTTTAGTTTGCGGGGAGCACATTGCCGTGTTTAAAGACTACAGTTTGAGTCGGCATTACCAGACGAAACACGCGGAGAACTAGAAAAACTTGACTGCTGCTGAAAGGGCGCGGACATCGGAAGCTTTGCTAGCTAGCTGGCTTTGTTACCAAGCTTCACGCGTCCAGGAGGCAGCAACCAAGACCGGCTTTGTCATGTCCCACAAACCCGCTGAAAACAGTAAGCCATTCTCGGACGGAGAGTTTGTCAAAGAGTGCAGCACTAATATGCCCTGAATAAAAAGAAGCATTTGGACATGTCACGCTGTCCAGGCGAACCGGTCGAGGACATTGCGGGGAATCCGAAGCTTCAGCTGCAACGTGAAGCGGCACGTTTTGACTTTTTTCTCCTTGGCTTTGAACGAGAGCTGTGATGTTCGCCACGCAGCTCAGTTGCTGGTGTTTGTCCGTGGGATGACTCAGGACTTCAGGATTACGGAGGAGCTGGCAGCGATGCGGTCGATGACAGGTCCAACAACAGGGAGCCATCTCTTCACAGGTAAATGCACTAATTTGAGTCACAAACGGTAAAAAAAAAAATAAAAGTTAATATTTTGTGTACCATTGTTTTGGGAAATTTGACTGAATAAATTACATTTTTGCAAGGCAACCTCACTTTTTTATTGCCTAACATACTCTTACCAGCCTGTCAAGACAATGCTATTTACTGCTGTTACAGTTAGTAATATGCAGAATTGAGTTCAGTCCTTTGGTTCGGCCCTTCACAGTGTTTTCTGTTTCTCATGTGGCCCCATGGAAAAAATAATTGCTAATTTAATCACTGTTATTTAATTAGACCAGGGCTAAACTAACTGGTACAGTATGCTTGGTATGTCTTTGGTAGGTACACCTATAACTTCCTGTAGTGTCATGAAGGAATGAAGAAAATGTCCCACTGCGTCCATCCATATACAAACTAAACTGCACCAGAGGCCAGCAGGGGCTGTAAATCATTTCAAATGCTGTCCTATTTAATGTTATTTAAACCTGAAAGCTGTAACGGTTAGACGAAATCAAAAAGCTCTTGTGTTCAGATGAATAACGTAATACGGAGAAAACATGGCGGCAGCGCACAGAGATCACATGCATGAGACGGGCCGCCGCTCACACTGCAGCGGTTACTCATAAATCTCCTGGCTCTCAGTCACTTGGATAGCACCAAAGTGAGCACGACACCGTGTGCTGGCAGGACGCCCCCCTCCTCGCCCTCCCGTCCTCCCTCTTATTACATCCAGTGATTTAGGAGCAGTTACAAGGTTTACGTGGCACTAAAGCTGCAAGGGGCCCGTTGGTTTTGGCCTGTCGTTTTCACACTGTAAATCTGGACACTTTAACCACGCGTGGTTTACCAAAGAAATTAGGTCCACATGATAAACGCTTTCATTGAGAGAGGAGTAAGCAATGTAGGAAGAACTGAGGTCCTTGTACTTTACTGTAATGTCTCCATTTTCTGGAGAAGAAGAAGAATCAGCTTTATTGACAGTATATATATTTTTTACATACACATACTGAATTCGTCTTCTGCATTTGACCCATCCTTAGTTTGCAACACCCAGCAAATTACATGCAGTGAAACACACAGGAGCAGTGTGCAGCATCAAGCGCCCGGGGAACATATTGGGGGTTAAGTGCCTTCCTCAAGGGCACATCAGCCGGCTAATGGAAGGGAGCATTTTTCACATTAATCACTCCACCACCACACCCATTTTTCCTGCCCGTCCGGTGGGGGGAATTGAACCGGCAACCCTCTGATCACAAGCCGCTTCTCCTACCTCTAGGCCACAGCTGCCCCCAAGCTGCTTCTGCTTTGTGCTCCCGTTTCCTTTTCAAATTCCTTTCTGTTCCACCACGTTTATTTTACAGCTGTAGTTACTAGTTGCCTTTCGGAGTTTATTTTACACAAGCATGTATCTGGTAAACAATACAACGCAGAGACCTTTAAATGTCAGAATATGAAATAGGACCGTGTTTGTTTTTCTTCTTGTTCCTGCAGCTGAATGTTTGAGCTTCGCTGTGCAAACTCTGACACTCCGAGGATATTTTCACTTTCATAAATTTTCTCTGTGCTCATTAAAAATCTGATTTTAGGAGGCGCAGCCTACGGGCGTGATCATCGACATCGCAAACAGTTTGTAAGCCAATCCCGGTTAAATATTCAGCCTCCACAAGTGTGATGTAGAAACCTGAAGCCTGCAGTGCACACAGGAGGGAGCACCTGTTGTCCGGCACTTTATCTTGTGAAATGGAAATATGTTTGCTTATTCATATAGTCTGCGATTTTTAATAAGGCAGAAAGAACAGGTACCATTCAGTGTGGTAATCACACCTGCAAAAACAGTCAGAGAAGAGATCTGTGATCACCTTACGACCCCTCAGATTTATCTTGTGTCTCTTTAGAGAACCGAACCTTAGATTGGGAACCATTTAACTGTATAGTCAGCACAACTGTACTATAAAACCAGATATAAAGTAGCTCAAACTGGCTCCACCTCGACCAGCTACAGCGGTAGAATTCTGTTTAATGATTGATGCATTCATATTAACATCTAAATCTAGTGATACTTTTGTACTTTAACTTTGCAAAAAAGTTAAACGTGACAGAGTATTTTCACATTGTGGTATTGCCACTTTTACTAAAGTACAAAATCTGAGTACTACTTCCACATCTGGTTATATAATAACACTCAAGGGCCATTTTTCTGTACACTGATGTGTTTGCACTTTTACCAAAGTAAGGTTTTAAATACCGAACTTGTAATAGAATATTTTTACACCACTGAACTAAAGGACCTGAATCCTTCTTCCACCGCTTGTATTGACTCTAAACAAACAGCAGTGGTTTCAGAGACTTCAGCCGCTCTGGATTGAACACACTCAAATACACGTGGACAAAAACACCGAGAGGGAACGAGAAGGCGGAAGCACCTGCCTTGTCAGTCAGAGCCAAGACAGGACGAGGCTCAAGTCCCTGACAAGCATCTCAGCAGGCCGTCACACATTACAGCCTTACACTTATTGTATCCCTCGCGCCTCATCGTGCTATACATTTCACCATAGCAGCATCATGTTAGCATGTAATGACGTAACGCGAGAGGACATGAAATGTCCCGAGTCGGGTGGTAATGTACACTGGGAATATCGTATAGTGATCGCTGACTGTATGGTGGCCCTAAGCTCACCCAAAGGTCAGGGTACAATACTGTTTAAGCCCCCTGACTGACAGCAGTAAGCAGCAGGTGTTGAAATTTGTTTTCATGCCTCACACACAGCATATCTGGTGTTGTAGCAGAGGCGCTAAGCGGGTCGTTACACTTCATCAAAATTCTTCATCTAATATCAGCAGGACGCCTTCTCGTGACAGGGAGTCACTTCCTGCTAAGATCGATCACATGACGAGGTTCGATCGAGGGACTGAGGAAAGCACTTAACCTCGCCGTTCAAAAAGTTTCCAAATCTTTATTGTTTTTCACTTGGTGAACGTTTTCACTGTGTGATAAAGAAGCGCACGGAGTACATTTACTCAAGTACAGTTCTGTACACTGTTGACATATTTGTACTTTGAGTATTTCAATTTTACATTACTTTGTATTTCAGCTACACTACATTTAAGATGAAGAGCTGTATGTTTTCCTCCTCCACAGTCATCTGTGTTAGGTTTAATTTAATTAGGTTTCTGGTTAAGATTTTGCATCTTGAAGGAGCTGCTTGGGCTTGTAAATACTTTAACTTTCGAATGCATTTTTGTCATACGTTTTGTCGATACTTTTACAGCATCTGTGTATTTCATGTTGTAGTATTACTGCTTTTACTTCTGCAAGGGATGTGTGGGCAAAAGACTTTTTATGTTTTATCACCTGGAGTTCTGTTTCCCTTGTGAGGGGCCTGTCTGCATCTCAGGCACGTTTGCACAGGTTTCACTTTGAGCTTACTTCAGATCAGTATGTTTGCTGGACTGTTAACTGCTTCGTATTTGATGATAGGATTGCAGACGAAAAGACTGAAGTGAAATGGCTTGACTTGAAGTGAAAGTTATGAAGGATAATATATTTTTTTAAATCTTTGATCCATATTTTATGCCAACAAGATAACGTGTGCACAAGATTAGAAAATCTGAATCTTTTTTAGAACTTTTCTCAGGCTTCACTGCTGCATCTCTTCCATCAGACTAAACACACACAATGTAATTTGTGAATCTCAGGGTCTCTCAGTCAAAACACCTGACTGACCATGAAGTGTTGCAGTTGTAGGATCTCAGCTGCTGTTGTGTTCACTGTTAAACAACCCCCACTGCTGATGGAAATCCTCTTTAAAAACACAATCCGTCACAGCAGAATGCAGAGGTGGATTCCCACGTGTGGTTGGCCTGAGGCAACCAAAGCACTTTGGTTAAAGTTAGGGATTGTCAGTTTGTGAAGCAGTCAAGAAATTTAATCTCTAGGATTCACTTTGGCTAATGTTAGGGGAAGGTTGACATCTTGGTTATTTATTAATAAAACATCTGTTTGTGAAATGCTGAGATTTTAGTCTGTGGGATGTACAGTAACTCCATGGACACAAATTTTCCATTTTTTATCTGCTGATCATCCACTACTTCATAAAGAAATAGAAAATAAATTAAACTATTTGTTCATTACTTAGATAGATAGATAGATAGATACTTTATTAATCCCGAGGGAAATTCAATCATAAAGTATACTTATCAACAAGCTCCAGATTTAAGAAGTACTCATTTTGTTTATTTATTTATTTTCTCACAAGCCAATGTGAGCTCGATTGGAAGAAGTCACCTGAGACGACTGAAAGTTACAAGCTGTTATTTTCAAGCCCTGACCACATCAGCAGTTCAGTACTCTTTGCCTCGAGTTCTCTGCCAGCGTGGGCCCACAGCAGCCGCTGATTGATGGGACGAGGTACCGACGACAGCTCTCCAGTGAGGACCTGGCAGCCATCTTAAACTCTGACTCCCCCTCCCCCCGCTCCTCTTTACAGAAACAAAGGCCCACGGTTTGTGTGAGGGTCAGTTTGAGTTTTAAAATCAGAGGCACTGTCCTCTTGAAATATTTCACAAATGTGGGCACCACCTCGAAAAATCATCTCTCCGTTCACCATTTAAAGATTGTGGCATTTCCTTTCTACGCATGTCACGCACGTGCTCAGTCCATGTGTATGTAAATGAGCGTGCATACTTGGGATACACTGGGTATTTGCTTGTCTCCATCTATCTGATCCCTCGGAAGGACCAGGAGTTTCATGTGACAGGACCGTCCCTTTGGGTGACCGTTACATCCAACCAGAACGTATGCACACCACCCCTACACACACGCTCACCCCCCAGCCCCCCGCCCACACCCATTGGGAAGTCAATAAGAGTGACCCTCTGGAGACGCAGGATCACTGTCTCCTGACCTCCTCGTCTGATGCCAAACAGCTCCGTGAACACGAAGGGAATCATGCCTGTGCCAAAGAAAGCAGGTAAGAAACCATCCTCACCTGAATCTCACACCATGACAACGAAAGCATCACCTGCCTGTCTTACCTTTTAAACTATATTACAATATGACAGTTATCCTTCCTAACTACATACAATAAAGTTACAGGTAAGTTGAAAGGTACTCCTTGTGTTCTCCTTGAGTGTCAGAAGTGACGTTTGCTGCTTTTAAAGACTTCTGTGGCCTCTGAATTCTCAATTTTTCTGTCTCTTCAGCTCTAAAATGCATTTGCAAGTGATAACTCCTGTCCTTACATTTGCAGTATTTTGTTTAAGTTTCACATTCAAAATCATAATTGTTAGTTTGTACTGTATTATCTCTCGAGGCTGTTTGTAACCGTCAAAATATCACATCGAGATCACATTCATAACTACAGACAGTTTTGTGACTACATGAGCAGGCAACACTTGATTTATTGCCTGTCGTCGTGTCATATTATCAATTTATTATGTGTTTCATATGTTGTTTATTTGATGTGGTTAAGTTACTTCATGCTGATCGTCCCTGTACGTCCGCTCCGAGCCAAACATCCGTCCTCACCGTCGATCCTGCCAGTTTTCTTTGCTCCATTAATCATGTCAACAAAGTGCATAAAAGAGCCTCTGCCCGGGAGGTTACTGTTTCTTCTGCACTTGTGCTGTCGCTCATCAAATTCCCTTTCAATGTGGTCCTCATCTGCAGTTTCACAGCTTGCATTTCTTGTTTCTGTCCCCCTGCACCACATGATGCACCTGTCTCAGCATGCTGCCGTTGCTTCCTTCTCTTTCTGTCACTCCCACAGGTGGACCGTCCATCCTCCCCTCCCCTCCTGCTTTTGGACATTTCTATTCCGTGCCCAGTGTTTCCCATTCCGTAATATCTTCCATAACTCAGACGCCCCTCTGCCCTCCTTCCCATCTCCCAGCCCGAATGTCACTAATCCCTACCCCGGCGGCCTCAGTAATGAAGTGTGAAATGCTGCACAGTAATTCAAGTCCCAAAATGTAAAAGCCCATCTTGGTTTTATAAATGGCTGCTTGATTCTGCCATTATGTAACATACGGCGCCGCGGCCTCTGCACATTAACTTCCCCGTAAAAGAATTAGTGCCATCAAAATTTTACTTTGTCACCATAACTGAAAGATAGTCCAATAAACTAATGTGATTAGCTAATGACAGCTGTGTAAAACACACTAAACATGATTGAATATCATTTTTAATGTGCCAGTTCTGTGCAGGATCCACATTCTTTTGTTGCTGGCCCTGGAAAAGGCTGATCCTCGTTAAATTCTACCCTTTCCTCACAGAAGGAGCCTCTCTGTGTGTTTCTTTTCCTTCCCATCTTCAACTCACGTGTACGCTCAAGGCTTCCGGCCAGGGAGCCTTGACAGGAACCAGAGGGATGAGTCTGGGCCTTCGCCATCTTCATCTCACTATATTCTGATCCTGCTGCCTCAGTGGGTTGTTTTGAACCTGATCTGCACAGATAATGTAGCTCTGTTCCACTGAGAGAGGAATCTGGGGAGGGAAACAGTCTGCCTCACAACCGTC
This sequence comes from Scatophagus argus, assembly GCF_020382885.2. Classification (NCBI taxonomy): domain Eukaryota; kingdom Metazoa; phylum Chordata; class Actinopteri; family Scatophagidae; genus Scatophagus; species Scatophagus argus. The sequence goes on from NC_058508.1 coordinate 20,222,303, forward strand.
CACAGCAAACCGTCCTCGTGAAGTGCTGAGAGATGCAGCATTGACCTTTTGGCGGGGGTCCTGCTGAGCTGTTCACTCCTTTAAACGTGTGCTTGGGAGGACGCGGATCAGTACCAAAACCTGCCTGACCGAAGATCTTTCATCCTGTCCAAGTTACAAGCAAAGACAGCTTATTTGCTCGTCAGTGTTTGGTTCGACTCCAACAGCTTCATCCAGATATTCATACATTATTCCTGACTTGTCTGTGCCCTTAAACATCTCAATGCCTCACTCCCCACTCTGTCTCCTCCATGTCTCTATTGCTGTGATGTCAAGTCATCAATCTTTCTGAGTATCTGTTTATCTCTGCAGGGCTTTCCTGTTGATCCTGCTGAGCGTGAACAGGCATCTGCAAAGGTTTAACCTCCGCAGAGCAGAGCTGGCATATCTCCAGTCACCCACCTCGCCCTCTGCCAGCCTGATATCTCACTCCAAGGTTACTTGAGGTGTTCACCTCATTCCCCTCAGATAGAAGCCAGAGTCATCTTATAGATTTGAAGATGAATTTGTTTACAGAGCAGTGTTTCCCCAAACACGTCTGTCTGGCTTCCAAGCTATCCTCATTAATTCCTTTTAATACCTTCACTATTCCACATGGCTTTCCTTTCATCGTGTCCCTGCTGTGGACGAAATCAGGGATGGAGGGGAAGAAAGACGGACGAAGTGATCTGTCACCAACATTTTTCTGCTCCACCAATTTCTAATGAAGACCACATGACCTTCACTCTATCCCTCTCTGTCCTGCCAAGTCTCTGCTCCTGTCCTCACGTGCTCTGTCCAGCGTTATATACAACCGTCTGTTAAAGTCTGTACTTTGAGGGGCTCTGGCAAACTTGCTGCTAAAGTCAGTGAGGACATGTGGACAGTATCCAGACTCAAATCTGGTCTGTAACTGGACACTAATCCTTAAATGCTCTGGTCTTAATTGCTGTCAGGTAATTGTATTGCACATAATGGGCTCCTGCATACAGTTACACTGCATATAAGTCGATTTTTAATTACAGCACACAGTATTTTAGACTGGGAAGAACTGTGGATCTTTGCCTTAGACATGCAACAATTTGAAAGCTGGCACCCTCATCATGTTTAAAAAAAAAAAACACAGGCCATCACGATTCAGGGAAAGCGAAGCCCCTCCATTGCATCCAGCGTTTGCATATGTTATACCAGACTCTCATTTATCCACCCGGCTGTTATGTTGCTGACACCATCCCCAGCTGAAGGTCATGCAGGTTGCAGAGGTTGTGTTTCCCTCGGGTTCAGACGTACCCGGAATCGATCAACCCACCTGAAAGAGCTGACTCTTCAGGCACATGGGCGACAGCACTGCTGAGACCACAGAGCGACAGTCACGTTTTAAAAAAAGGTGTTTACGTTTAGACTTCACGAATGACGAAGATATAAGTGCTGTCATCTTGTTCTTGTGATGTCATTTGGAGCCAGAGTCTGAGTAGTGATCAGGGGATGGAGGTGTAGGAGGAGGAGAAGTTCCCACCCATGCACCCATCTGACCCAATCAGGAGCAGAACTCAGCTATCAATGATGACATTGCAGCCCATTTTTATAGTATCAAATAACTAAAAACCAAAACTCAGAAAAATGAACACGTCAGCATACATCAGCGTGATGAGAACTACTTAAAATGACAGAAACCATCACTTGGCAAAATCTATTGTGATGTGACTTTTTAGTTTGACCCAAGTCCCGTCTGCTGACATGGAGAGAGAGGGGTTTATGAGCTGTACTGCAGGCAGCCACCAGGGGGCGATCCAGGTTTGGATCCAGATTTGGCTTCATTTTAGGGGAGCACTTCTGCTATCCATTTTCATATACAGTTGATGGTTGGAAAAAGACTCTGAGTGGGAAATGCTGCTTTTTTTTACATTGAAAAGGCAGTGGTTTGAGACATACAAGACACAAACTGTCTTTAATTAATTATAATGCACTAACTGTGCAGCTCTAAGTCATATGTCTAAAATCTCAGAAGTACCCTCATATGGAATCAGGGATATTGAGGCTGTTCTATCTAATTTTGGCAATAGCAAAGGATACACAAAGCAAGCTAATGTGATGACGTAACAGCGTGATAGGTGAGTAAGAAAGATGAGTTGTCTGCGTGAAATTCGAGAAAAAGCAACTTGAGCGTGGATGACTTGTGCAGCTGGGTGCCGGATCGTCACCGGACTGGCCAGTATTGGATCTCAGTTTTCTCTGAATGTCAGAAGACACAGTGACTCACAAACTGGAGGCGGAACAAACAGACAGAGATTTCACACCAGCCCACAACATGACAAACATGCCCTCGGCGGTGTGAAGTAACGGCATCATTCAGAAAGGAGATTCTTAGAATAAGACTCCTGCTGTCAGCGGCCGTGATGTGTGCGATCCGGCCTCGGGATTCCTTACGTGGAAACCTGAACCTCGGCTGGCACGGGGACACTTCATGAATCAGTGCTGAGCCGACATAGCTCACATACTCCTCTGTGATCTACTGTGGGGCGAGAGCAGCAGATGATTTACTGCAGGTAAATGGCGTCCTGACAGAAGCACTGATGGAGGGAGAGGCTACGGAGAAAGACAAGGAGTTGACTATGCAACAATGAGTGGTGTGGTCCATTGACATGTTTTGTTATATAGAAGGAGACGGGAAAAATATCATCCCGGGATTTAAAGAAACAACTGATCTTTTCTCATTACATTAAACATACAAGTTTTATTTATTTCAGCTTAAGGAAACTTAAAATTTCTGGTTTTCACTTTCAGACCATCTTTAAACTCATGAACTTTAAATTGCACAATATGTTCATGCAGAATAAGGCATCAGTAAGTGACTTGTAACGACTAATGAAGAGCCAGTATGCTGATATGCATGTCAATAAATAAAGTTTAACATGAAGTGTCACCAATCTTCTTCGTCTTAAACACAAACTGTGGGAGGTTACAGGGAAATGACAGATTATCTTTTTCTTTTCCAGGACGGAAAAGCAGCAGTGCAGGAGAAGGTAAAGAGCAACATGTGGCCTCACCAAAGACTAATGAGAACCTTTTAAAGCGGGTTAAGTTTGATGCATTTCTCTCTAATTCTCTTATTATCTCTCCTGTCTGTCCCCTCAGAAAAGCTGCCGCCGTATGAACCGAATGTCCCTGAACCCACCACCAGGGCTGGCTTCATGAAATGTGAACATTTTAATTGTCTTATGCAGTCATTTAATGGCCACAGCATTAATTTAAGCTGTTGGCAAATGGAGCACCATCTTGTCGAGTAGACACATCGATGATGATAATAATCTATGATAGAGTAAATCAAATGCAAATCCAGAATAATGCAGATAATCACTTGAACACTGTGCTCTCATTCACCTTCAGTCTCCCACCTTCTGCCTTCTCTCAGACTGGGTTCCTCTCTGTCTGGATGATAAAACTGCACAGAAACTGTTGTGGATTTCGGAGGGTGGCAGTAAGGTGGCTCGGACATCAGATGCAGTCTGCCCATATCCCAACAGGCCTGAGAGATATGAGCACTCCCCACAGGTAACAGCCCCACATTAGGGAGTAATCACACCTGTAATGTTGCGGTCACTGGTCATAATTGTAGAAAAATGTGTTATTGTATCTGGCTTATTTTAGGTCACATATTTACAACCAAACCAACATGTGTGAATGATATCGGAGAGGTTTGGCAACATTTCATCTTAAAAGTACTATTAACAATGTAAAAATACTCCGATACAAAAAGTCACCTTTAGTGTTAAAAGTACCTCTACAGGAAAATGTTCCCTGTGAGTGGAAAATTATAATTATTATATATGGCAATGCTTCAGCAGCAGATGCTCAACGGTAGCTAAAGTAGCTTAAACTAAGTTGGGGTTTTTTTGGTGAATATTTGAGCTGTTAGTGATTCAGTTATCTTCAGTTATCATATTTGTGTCTTTATCTTTGTGCCGTCACCACGTGTTCTTTAGGTAAAATCTTAATCTGAAAAGTAACTCCACCTGATCAATCCCTGTAGCACAACACTTCCCTTTGAAACGTTGCAGAGTGAAGATATTTCAGTAGTACAAAGTGTAAAGTCTGCTGCTTGAGTAAAAGTATTTTAGGACTTTCCACCACCGCACTCATTCTTGATACTTTTGGGTTATTTGAAAATAAATTTTCATTCCTCAATGAGCTGCATTACTTACATTACTGACAACATGAAGTATTGAACATGGTGTAAGCCATGTTTTCCACCATATATGACAAGAAAAAGCACCAAACTCATTTTAGAAGCGAATAAAAGAAGAGATATTTAAAAGTTAAAAAAGAGCTGAAGATTCAGTTTGTAAATATATAGATAGATAGATAGATAGACAGTGATTTTATTGATCCCGAGGGAAATTCAAGTACCTTTGGCCTGCAGTTTGCATGCGTCCTCTCTCTTTTAGGTGCTGTGTAAGGAGAGTCTGCTGGGCTATCGCGGGTACTGGGAGGTGGACTATGACGGCTGGGTGGTGATCGGGTTGGTCGGTGAGAGCGCACCCCGCAAGGTCCAAGACGGGGCCTGCGGCCTTGGGGAGAACAACAGCTCCTGGGGCGCCGGCTGGTCTGGCTCCTGCTACCAAGTCTGGCACAATAGCGAGAACGTGGACGTCCAGCTCCCCCTGAGCTCCACCATGGGCATCTACATCGACCAGCCCGCCGGCATCATCAAGTTCCTCTTGGTGGAGGGAGAGGGCGAGAAGGAGGTGAGGCTGATTCACAAGTTCAAAGTCAACATCCAGGAGAAGATTTTTCCAGCCTTCTGGGTTGGCACGAATTCGTTCTGCCTCATCCGAAAAAAGGATCAGTGACTCGGAAGAGGGTTTAGCATGCAGGGGGAGGAAGGAGCTCAAGTGATGTAAATTTCAAAAGGTGTCAGGAGGGAGACACAAAGGTTGGGATGTTTGGGGAACAAGTGTTAGAGATGTAAAGCAGAACTGAAGCACGTTGTGACATCTTCGTAGATTGCGTTTGCTTTCCCTAATGCATGAAGAAAGCTTTTTTGTTTCATATTATATCCAGAGATGCTTAATTATTTTATTTACTATCATGTATCTATTTATGTACTTAATTTAACTTAGAATTTTAGGCAAGGTTTTGTAGTTTTTCTAACATGCAGGACTTGTATGTACTATAGTGCCTGCCTGTATGTTTTTTATGTGGTGAATGTAGTCAATAAATCCAACGGTTGTGTAACAACACTGACAAAGTGCGCCTTTTGTGCGATACTGCATATTCAGGGATCAGATACTGTACAGAAGAGTGCTGAGGCCCCCTAGAGGCCTTTGAAAGCATTGCATCCTTGCATAATAACATGAGACTTTTGCTCTTGGTGTTGCTCCTTTATTTGAAACGTAAAAGTACTTAACTGAACATTTATTTGTTTTTGAAATGTCAGAGATTTGTTCCTTTCAGAATCAACCCATCTCTCTCTCTCTCTCAGTCAGTTTCTCATTCATTCATTCATTAATTTCAATGAGATATCTGGAGCAAAAAAAAAAAAAAAAACATCCTCTGTATCTCAGCATCCATGTACAATCAGTCAGTCATTCATTGGCAAAAGTAAAAGTACGAATACGCATGTTATGAGGACTTGCTGATGTCCTCGATCACATTTTGAAAAGCCTGAAGCTCAATGTTGAAAGGGACAGTTCAACCCAAAATGAAAAGTACACGTTTTTCCATCTAGATAGTCATGGTGTGAGTTGCAGAGTTTTGGAGATACCAGCTGTAGATTTCTCTTAAATTTAATGAAGAATATGTATGTTTCATTTTGAGGAGAACTGTCCCTTTAAGTCAACCATTTCTCTGGTTTCTACCCCTTTAAGGAATAGACTGTTTTTAATCAGAAGGGGTGACAACAACTGGCCTGTTGGTCAACTTACCCGGTAAACGACAGGAGCACGCAGAGAAAACTCCCACATGACCCCGGGAGATCACTGGCTCATGTGCTTCATGCTAAAACTTTACCATATGATTTGCCAAATAACAGCAGGGTTATGAGCAATGACAAGGAGATGCTTAGCTTAGCTTAGCTTACAGACCAGATGCAGGGGAACACAGCTAACCTGGCTCTCTCCGAAATTCCAAAGTACCCCCATCAACACTGAGCTGACTAATTAATTCGTACATATACAGAAATTAAAAACTATTCTGCATTAGAACTATTGCAACAATTATTCATGTTATTTGGACTGTCTTTACGAGCTGAAAAATATGGTCATATCGGTTGGTTGTACTTCTGTTGGAGCTACGGGGAACTGACAGCGACAATATTTCAGATCTTCTGAAGAGAACAACAGAAGTGTCCACAAACCATTAGCAAAATGGCAGAATCCAACAGTAACACTCAATTCAGTGCAATCAGTTCAGATAATTAAAGCAGTTAAACAGAGTTTGTCTCTTATTGTATCTGGGTTTCTTGTTGTTTCTTTCTTAATGCAGCACAGTCGTTAGTCAAAAAATACTTACAGAATGCAGCTGCATGAAATAAACTCCCATTTATGTACTGACGAAGGAAAAATTGATTGAGGTTTATAGAGATGCTGGAAGGTGAATTTCTCAAGTCTACGCTAAGCCAAGCTAAGCTAAGCGTCTCCAGGGTCTGGCTCCAAACTTCACGCACAGATGTAAGAAGAAACCATTCCTTCAAGCTAATTTTGTCACTTGTTAGAGGAGTAACCGAAAACTTTGTATCTTTTAAGATAGCATTTAGCTTCAGAGCTACGAGTTAACATGCAGCCGCTTGAGCCAACGATCAGCCGAGTGCAGGTGGTTGTTCCCCAACTTCTCTTCAGTTCACAGGTAACTTTTACCAAAGCACGCCAATCACACAAGTCTGACCACTATTCACCCTGTTTTAGTGTCCTTGTTGGTCAGTGCAGTGGGTCACTACACACATCTTGAGGTCCTAAAGTAGTGTTGAGGGATGTGTAGTCGCTAGTGAAAAGTGTAGTGACGAGGAGGGAGGGGGAGGGTAGAGTGTTGAAAATGTTGTTAGTGTTCATAATTTTTTTTCCCATCCGTTACTCCTCCAAGCATGTGCCGTTAATTTTGGTTAGTGAGAAATAAATGGAGGTACTAGCTGTTACACTGTTTCACATACTGAACGGAGACACACCAGGTCTCCTCCCACCTCTCCACTTTTCTTTCATCTCTCTCATCCTCTCCCTCTATCCCTTTCTCCTTCTATCCACTCGCCTCGCCTCACCCCTCTCTCAGTGTTTTAGAGAGAAGTCCCCCGTGTTGAGACGGGGCCGAGGCAGGGCCCCAAACATTTCTGTCCCATCGGTGGCTCCGGGCGCCAGCAGGGCCTTCATGCTGGCAGCGATGTGCTCCAGGTCAGCGCAGCCCACCTGAAAAACAAACACACAGAAGCAGAACATTAACATGGAACAGGAGATTTTCCATCCAGACAAACAAACAAAAAAAGGATAGAAATGGATGTATTCTACAAAGCATACTCTGTATTTCCCTCTATTTTCCCAGAAATTGGTGGTCTGACATTTTGAAATGTCACACGCACTTTTATGGTCACATGAATTGATGGAGCCGTTGTGGCCATTAGTTGCCGCATCAGAATATTGAAAGCTGAATATCTCCTTTGTCTCCATCTTTAGACAACATGTAACTGACATCAAAAACACACAAAACAGCTCTCTTAACGATGAATCTATTACATTTTATTTTTGCCTATCTTTCTGTCTGTCTGTTTTTGAATTGAAACCAGGCTAATGGAAACTGTTTGGATGTTAATAATTCTCAAATTAAACAGTATATTTGATGGAACTACATTGTGCCACTCTTATCATGAGGGGAGACAGACTTGCCACTGATCAGTTCTGTAATAAAATTAAGTCAAAGTTCATTGATAAGAACTGCATTCACTACTAAAAGAGCAGTACTCATGTTTTGATATCAGCGCCAGATTTCACTGAACGTGCACTTACCCTTTCTAGATTAAAGTAACGCTAACAGAAACATTTTTAACTTATCACTGCTGGGGGTAACTAATTTCTGTTTGAATCCCAAAAGAAGTGCTAATATTTGTTAAACTCTGGACTTTTTACTGAACCGAACTGTCCCTGAGCTGCATACAGTGGAAGTGCAGGTTTCGTCTCCTCCTTGTGTGCCTCTGCTCAGCCTGCCTGCCTGTGTGAAGCTCACACAGACCTGCATCTCTTTATGACTTACAGAGAGACGGGGACAGCAAACTCGGTCGCTACGTTTATATAGCGTCCCGACCTCGTTACTGGCCACTGTCCTAAGGCTGAAGCCCACAAATACTGCAACACGGTAAAATGCTAATATAATACGGAAATACAGACAAAGGGCAGAGTCTCTGTAGATACAGACACCAGCACACACTTCTAGAGGTTGATGACTGAGAGAAATTACTTTTGTGTGAGCCTAAACGTTTTTTGGGATGCTACTGATTATTAGATCTACAAAGACCTGCAAAAACCCTGATCCAGATGTGTAATCCATTTGTTCTGTTATTAGTCTCATGAGGAACAGACTGCTATGAATGGATGAATGGTACCAGTTGCCTGTTTCTGCTGCCACAGCCTGCAAAAACAGAATGCTGTGCTTACAATTTATTGAGCTAAGAGATTATTTTGCATTTGATTTCAACTTCTCATCTGACTGAGTTTAAAAAGTTTAATACACACTGCAAGTCCCTTCATGGTATCAGGAACAGCATCTAATTATTACTGCAGCAAACTATCCTTGTTTACTATAAATCCTGTTTTAAAGTCCATCTCTGATGTGGTTATCAAACTCGTTGATGGTAACTTTTCTGTAAACTACAGCATCCTGCAGAAACGATGACTTCATTCACACATCCTCTGACGTTAACCTGCAGATGTGCCACACAGAAGAGGCGACCTGCCTGTTTGACACAGGCCCCGGAACGTTTCAATCAATCAGTGCAAACACCTGCAGCGCCGTCCTTTCTGTGAACTGATGTGTGCTCACCCGTTCGCCGCTGTTGCTTTCTCCTTGAGCCGATCTGTTTCCTCTGCAGCCCCACACAGGCACAGATACGGGCAGCGAGCGGGCCAGAGCCATGGGGTGGGCGTGACGGGAAGAGTACGCGGCCTGACCCATAGCCATGCCGCGTGACGGCGGCGGAGCGTCCTCACTCAAAGAGCCTAGGACAGGTAGAAGAACGTAAGAGGATATTGCAGTGACGTGACTATTTTCCGCCAGCATACCGAACTCTTACCGTCAGTGCTCTCCTCTTCCCCATCGGACTCAAAGAACGGCTCGCAGTCCCGAGACAGAGAGTCCTCGTCCATGGAGAAGACACCTGAAGCAAAATGACCATAAACCTCGGTGGATGCACATGAAAGCACTTAAAACGCCAGAATAACCGCATCACTGCTCACCAGCACTTTCATTCCCGTAGGGCCTCCTCTCATCCATGTCCTCCTCCTCTTCCTCGTCCTCACACTCTTCTTCCAAGTCCACGATCCCAGACCTCTGTCTTCCCCGCTCGGCCTCCAGCACACCTTTCTCCCGTTCCCTGTCTCCATTGCCGTTATGCCCGGCGCCCTGCCTGCCCGCAGCTCCTGCGTTGTAGATTGACGGATAGCTTTGGGAATACAGCCTGCCATTGGGACTGACTCCGCCCACCCCGCCATCTACTGTGAAGCTCTGGAACAGCAAAAAAAACCCATCATATTACATAAACATTTTGAATGAGTATCACAATGCCGTATCCAGCACACGGAGGCCACTTACCCCCCTGTGTCCAGGCTCCGAGGTCAGGTCAACCACCAGCTTGGTTCCTCCCTCTCCTCCTGACTGGCGTGTGTGCTTTTGGGCTGTTAGCATGGTGGTGGAGTGCAGCACACCGATGTCATCCATGTAGCGGCGCGCCGACTCGGCCAGAAACCCCTGACCCCATACATTATAGGAGAAATCGCACTCCTTCGGAAAGGCACTGCTGCTCTCTTGTTTCCTCCTCCCATCGCCGTCTCCGGTCGACACCCGGAACTTCTTACAGGCTGTAATTATGGCCAGGTCGCAGCCAGACTTTTGGCAGTACGCTTCTGCAGCAGAGAGTAGTGCCAGCCAGCTCTCTTTGTGGTTGTCTGGGATCTCAGGCTCGGATGACTGGGTGATGGAGGCCATAATGGTGTTAAGTACTGCGTACAGCTTTCTCAGACGGGCTCGGCGAGGTAACTAATGCTGATGACCGATGAAGAGTTTTAAGGTTTTGACTAATCAGGAGGGCGCACCACACTTAATACAAGTAACTTTGGTAGCTGTGATTCATCAAAATCTTGACAAATCACTTTTGTTTCTTCTCTGTCCTGCTGGTGTATGGTTTACTTTTTGCACTGGTGATGATGATGAAGGGGAAAATAATGATCAGGTAGAGAGGCACTGGGTGGCTTTAAGATATGACGTAGACGGTGGAGTCCTGACACACTGGATAGCCAGGGGAGAGAAGAGATGTTGTCAAGTTGCTGGTGATACCTGGAAACGAAATGACACAAAGTGAAGGTTAACTCTGAACGTCTGAAAAGGGCTGAACGTGTGCCTCGTTCTACACGAGAAGGTACACGAACTGAGAGCTGAAAGCGCATTTGTGTGTGTGCAGATAAACGTTTTCACACGGCGACTGTCGCAGCCTTCTCCACCTCTATGAGCTGACTGACACCAACCTGTGCTAACTCCTGTGGCTACGCTGCAACGTTAGCTGCCGTCGCCCTGCAATGACTCTGCTCTCCATTGATCCCCTTTGCTGCCATGTTTGCAAGCGCTTCTGTGTAGCTTTGAAGCGCACGCGACGGGCTTTTCTGCGCGGTTGCTGTCGCCGCTGCAGCTGTTGTTGTTGATCTCGTTGTTTATTCGTGTTGTGTGCAAGCTCCTCATGATGGGACCACATTTCAGCTCCATTTTTGCAGGCTTCAGCTGGAGCTGAGACGTGCAACTATCATTAACAGAAACGAGAGCAGACGTTCACCTACCTGTTCAGTTTCTTTCTTCTACGTTGCCAGGTGTTGATCAATCACAAACTTTGCTTCTTTTTGTCATACGTATTCTACCTTCTCCAACGCTTTCTCTCCCCTTGCTAGGCTCTACACTAGCAGCAAGCTAGCAGGGGTTATTAGTAGCTTTTCCGGTTAAGAATTTCAAAATACAAGTAGTGTCAATTGAACAGACACAAAACTATGTGGTTTCCCCATATCGGAAATGTGTATTAACTTAATCTTTGCCAAATTTTTGTCTATTGCCAAAACACAATCAGTGTTCACTCCCAATTAATTAATTTAGAACACTGCAGGCCAACTGAACCTGAACATGTGAATTTATCAAGAGATGATGGCACAATTGGAAACTCATGAAGAATTTGGGGTTTTCTTGTTTTCCATGTAATCTGAAGAACATAGGTGAAAATATATTGTAATATATATAAAATATATTGCTTTAATGTTAGATATTTATTGTTATAAAACATTATTTTTGGTTCAACATCAACTCTAATTTCTGTTTCAATCTATGACAATAACGTCGTAATTTAGTTTGAAGGCTTACTGTGGACGCACTCATCCGGTTTTCTACCAGTGAGCTCAAGCTAACTTGACGCTGCTCTGACGTCAGCTGTTTACTGGGTTCCAATCGAACGCACGTTGTACACGTGACCGAGCTCTGTGGGCGGGCTCGTACTCGCCTTGTTCTCGTGTACGTGCCCACCCAGCACACCTCCTCCTCCTCTTCCTCCTCTACTTCAGATAAATGTAGAGGGAAATAAAAAGGGTAGAAAAAGTATTCATAAAAGTATCAGTAATGCCGTGATAGAAATGCTGAAAGCATCTACATGAATTATATGTAGAGAATCACTCAGCCCGCGTATATGCAGCAAATAATATTACGTAAGAGCGTTCAATACTCATCAGTTGGGAATTGTAGCTCTAGTTAGGTTCCCTCTTGTCGTGGTTGCCTTGTGAAGAATTGTTTTACTGCCCTCCTATGGTCACAATGGGTAACTACATCAAAACGATCAAACTAGCACTTCCGGTTATATATTTTCAAAATAAATTTAAGTAGCTGTGCTGAGGTAAACAGGAATGATCAGAAGCTAATATTACGAACTAAACAAAGCTTGTCTGAGTGTCATTTATAATATGGCCTATTGGGAAACAATACACAAACCAAAGTAGCGTGTACTGTGGTCTGATGGGCTTGCGGTTCTGCTAAGATTTTGTGGGGCGGGGCTTTCAGTAAGCAGGAAGTGTGACGTAACGTTTATTTTGGAAAAACGAAGACAGACGTGACGGAAGAATGGAGCAGACAGCTGAAGATTACAAGGTATTTCCCAGTTTTTACTATGTTTTACTGACGATATTTAAATTTGTGGATGTCGACAACTTTCCTCCCTATCGGCTGCGACATTTTGGATGGCGCGGCTGGAGCTTCACGTCAGTGTTAGCTGTTGTTAACACTTCGAGCTATCGGTCCGTTTACAGAAACGATCGATAGTGTGAAGCGATCAGCTGACACACACGTTATCGTATCATATAGAGCTGCTTTGTGTAGATAGCCCATAGGTGTACCGATAACCGTACACAGGTCAGTTACACACTATCTGGTTTCACGGATTGGCTGACCTGAGAGCAGCCACACTGTCATCATGTGATGCGCTTCTGTCGGCTCGCTGTTGTGTGACTCACTCACCTGCACAGCTGGGACTCTTCGTCTTGTTTAATGTGTTCCGTTACGCTCCAGTGCAGTCGAATGGCGACAAGCTGATTTCGTACTACCAAGTTAGATCGTTGTCGAGCCACAGAACAACAACAAGCCGGGGTCGGTCCCTTGAAATGAACTTTTTACTGATCAAACACTCACGTTGTTTTCAAAGCAGAAATGTCAGGATTTGATCTTGTTGTTTGTCTTATATCTGGTCTGACAAAACACACAATTTGAAGACCTAATTTTTCTCCACTGGGCAGTTAGACGCATTTTTGGCGTTTTATGAGCACGTTTTCTGGACTGGAATCTGGAAACTGGTTTTACCTGAAGTGAAGCTCTCATTTACGTTTAAGTGGGTTTGCAATCTCTGCAGCTGATATTCGAGAAGGAGGGGGTGTACCTCCACACGAACGCCAAGAGGAGTAACCAGGACACAACCATCCCTGGGTTCATCCGGATTGTGGAGCGGGTAAGCAGACCCGTGTGAGTCATGGTGGTGAGCATGCAAAGAGGGAAAGACTCAGACTTGTCATTAACCATGCGTTTGTTTTAGGCTGGCGTGCCGGCGTTAGAGTGGAGCCCACTGGAGGATGAGGGTCGCGGCGCCCCTGCTGTGCTCTACTCCAAAAAGGTCAGGAATCATCCCGTGGTTGCACACAAAAAGGAAAACAACACGAGTATTTTCACTATCTGGATTATAATTCCCATCAACTCACTGTTTGCTTATCAGGATGGAGAGGAGGAGACAAACTTCGACCCCGGGTATGAGCCAGACTGGGCGGTCGTCAACACAGTGAAGAGGGATCGAGAACACGTCCCGGTCAGAGACTCAGGTGCAGGTTTCGCTCCTGTCACTTTGGGGAAACAGATGTGTGGAGAAAGTACGCATGTCGAACCCGAACCCGAACCCGAATGTCGGCTGTTTCTCCTGCAGGTCACTGGTCGTTCTCTCTGCCTCTCTCGGAGTTGTACTCCCTCCGCAGAGCTCGCTTCTCCTTGGGTCGAAACTTCCTGGTGCTGACGAGTAGAGGAGGCCACCCGCTGCCTCCTCTGCACTTCCACCGGGGAGGAACCAGGGAGCTGCTGAGGGCCCTGCAGCGTTACATCATCCTGGACCAGTAAGTATCAGCACGTTCGTATTCATCTGATGGCAGCTGATGCAGACAGAGCTCAGCGGTCACGTGAGCCGGGGAAACTCATCAGGTGGTTTCTGTCGTCGTCGCCAGGTCACCGGTGGACGGGCGGCTCTTCATCGCCTACCCTCATGACTCAGGTGCTCTCTCTCAGTCCTTCGACAAGCTGCAGCTCTTTGATGACGGCTCGGATCTCGTTTCGGTAATTGGTTTTCACTTTGTCCCAGAATATTGATGTTTTTCAGAGTATCAGTTTGTTGACATCACCGTGTTGCAGCTCTCTGCTCGCTCAAATTGAGCTCTTGTTTGTGGTTCTGTTCTCTGTGTGTCTGGACAGAGATTCATCCAGGACCCGTATGCCACCACATTTGGTGGATTCTCCAAAGTCACCAATTTCTTCAGGGAGGCACTTCGACCCCCGGGTTCCACCTCCTACTCTCGCACTGCTCAGGATCCGAGTTTGCACCCCCAGTCCGATGACGAGCCCGGCTTCGAACTCATCACCTGCGTAAGAGGATGAAGCCAGCAGAACAATACAGAGCACACAGTTGAGTCTTAATACAGAAACATTACAGATAATAGTCTTTAGAGGCATAAGAAAGTTTGTCTCTCCTCCCGTTAAGGGGGTGGAGCTTGGTCCCAAACCCGACGTGACCAGGGGGCAGCCTCTAGACAAATGGGATGAGTTTCTGGACCCGGAGGGCCGAGTCAAGAACCCGGAGAGGATCAAAGAGCTGGTGTTCAGAGGGGTGAGACTGTAACACTAAGAGCACATTTGGAAGACACAGCTTGCTTGCGTTTTCAGCCTTCTGTCTGCCACAGTGTATATGTGTGTGTTGTGATACCACTCCTGCCCCCTGCAGGGCATCTCACCGTCCCTGAGGAAGGACGTATGGAAGTTCCTGCTGGGCTTTTATCCGTGGAACAGCACAGCCAAGGAAAGAGAGGACATTCTGCGGGTCAAAACGTGAGTGTTTTCATTACTGAGCGGCTCCCTCCTCATTACCTCACGATCATTTGTTTTCTTGCCGAGCGTTACGTAAGGAGACTGTACGGTAAAGGAGGACGTCCTGCCCGAGCTGCAGAAGGGAGATTGGCCTGAATGTGATGAGGGAGCGCTTGCATTTTACTTTGATAGAGTAGCGAACGCCTCTCTGTGTGTGCGCAGGGATGAGTACTTCAGAATGAAGGTGCAGTGGAAGTCGGTGAGCGAGGAGCAGGAGATGAGGAACTCGCTCCTCAGAGGATACAGAAGCCTGATAGGTGAGGCCTGCCGTCTGTCAGAGCAGCAGAAGGTGGGTTCAGTCAGCGGCCTGCGTTGAACTGTCTCTGTTGTGTTGTGACAGAGAGAGACGTCAGCAGGACAGACAGACACAATACGTTCTTCTCCGGGAACGACAATCCAGGACTGGCTCTGCTCCACGACGTGCTGATGACGTACTGCATGTACAACTTTGATCTCGGTGTGTACTTCAGACCTGATGCACCAGTTACAAACATCTCAGTGATAAGTGACGCTAAGTGGTAGCTGGAAAAAGAGGATCGTCCATGTCACCCCGACACCGTTGTTTCCATCTGTGCAGGTTATGTCCAGGGGATGAGTGATCTCCTCTCTCCTGTCCTGTTCGTCACCCAGAACGAGGTGGAGTCCTTCTGGTGTCTGACAGGCTTCATGGAGCTGGTGGTGAGTGGACATTTCTTTCTCTTGGATTTCACTGCACTTTAGTTTCCTTGTTTTCATGCGAGGCATCACAGGCTGTGGGGCTGTGATGTCACTGTGGACCAGAACAGATTCCTCTGTGGTGACTTCATCAGGTATTCTGATTTAAGTGAAAACCATTGCATTTGTAGCAGTGGCATTGAGGTTTGGATGTCTTTCCAGATTTCCACGTTCCAAGTGTTTCTGTTTTTCCTGTGCAGCACCAGAACTTTGAAGAGTCTCAGGAGGCCATGAAGCAGCAGCTCCTTCAGCTCAGTATCCTGCTGAGGGCTCTGGACCCGGAGTTGTGTGACTTCCTGGGTAAGAAGCCAGAACTCATCCAGTGAGACTGGATTCGATTAAAAATGACACCTAACAAATCCTGAGGCGAAGCTGGGCTCTTGTAGCAGGAGTTCTAAGGGCAAATCGACGAGAAGCAGGGCAGAAACGAGGGATGAGATTCACTTTGTTGACTGCTGTCAGTTTTAAGATAAGATTAAACAAGATGAGGTTCGCTGATGGTGGCTGACATTTGCCTGCTTTGTGCGGCCACATTCATGTCTTGTTGGCTCGTGACGTCTCTGTCGGAAAAACAATCATGAAGAACCAGGGAGGCCACTGTGATATAACGCCATCTCTTGTCGATACGTTATAGTTTAAGAATTATTAATGCATACACGTTAACAGCATCTGCAGGTGGGCTGCTCACCGTGTGGACATGCACAATAAGCATGATAACGAGGTGATAATTTGCTGTTCGTCCGCGGGAGCTCGCTGGTCTCCTCTGTCGGACGATAATTAAAGACGAGTTTCTCTGGTCCGTCAGACTCTCAGGACAGCGGCTCGCTTTGCTTCTGTTTCCGCTGGCTGCTCATCTGGTTCAAGAGAGAGTTTTCCTTTGAGGACATCCTCATCTTGTGGGAGGTGAGAGCAACACAGCCGCATCTATTTCAGTGCCTCGTTATTGATCTGAGGAGAGCGAGGCCTGTCTCGCTGCTTTTAAACCTCAGCAAGACGAGTCAACGATGGGTTCTGTAACGTCCTTCTTTCTTCCTCAGGTCCTCTGGACTCGTCTTCCGTGTGACAACTTCCACCTGCTGATCGCCTGTTCGATCCTGGAGTCCCAGAGAGGAGAGCTGATTGGCTCAGACCACGACTTCAACACCATCCTGAAGGTGTGTACCATCAACTGTACATGAAAATGGAGGACAGGAAAAGCTCCCCTAAAGTGAAGCCAAAACATCCGGAAGGCCCCCTGGTGGCTGGCTGCAGTACAGCTCATAAGCTCCTCCCCTTCCATGTTAGCAGAAGGGCCAAACTAAAAAATCAAAGTACATGTCAAATAAAATTTTCCCCAAAGATAGTTTTGGCATTTTAGGTAGTTCTTATCACACTGGTGTCTGTTCAGTCTGATCAGTTTGATTTTAATTAGTTATTTGATACAAAATACCCAATCAGTGCTCTGCTGCAGCACTCGTATCAGAGATGTTTTGGCTTCACTTTTAGGACAGTGGGAGGAAGTGGACATCTCTGCAGATGTCCGTGGTGTGTGCCCTGTAGGTGTTTGTGTGAGAGACAGGAAGTGAGTCTTTCAACATCCCCGTCTGTGAACCTTTCTATGTGAACTCTCTTCAGCACATCAATGAGTTGACGATGAAGCTGGACGTGCAGAGTGTCCTGCGTGGAGCGGAGGCCATCTACCTGCAGCTGGTTCAGTGCAAGGTGAGTCGGCACCGAGTCGGTCGTGTAATCCCAGTCTGCGTCCACATGTGGTATTGCAGCGTTTGAGGCTCTTCACCTCAGTCCTAGTCAGACGTGTTGCTTGAATCCGACACCTCCTCCCCTCCTCTGCCCTCCCCAGGAGCTTCCCCTGAAGGTGCAGCAGGTTTTGGGTCTCTACGTCCCCTCCAGCTCCGAGGACGAGAGCCCAGACTCCGAGGCCAGCGAGACGCAACGCCTCCTCAGCCAGTCCCAGGCGGGGGCTGCTTCGTCTAATTCAGCACGCACGCCAACCTGTCCCTAAATATGGAGGTCAGCTGGTGGACTGGTGGTTTCCAGGAAGTGAATGGAAGGTTTCTGTGTGTGAATAACTGAACATATATACTCTGTCATCCAGTGAGAAGGAATGAAGACTTTGTTGAAGGGCAGGGGGCGTCGTTGAGGTTTTTTTTCTTTCTAATGTACCCACGAATGTTAAAATTCAAGATGTTTAAACACTGTTGTCCTCGCAGTGCTCTTTATGTATGTTGTCGTCGTCCTCCTCCGCCGTCTTCACCTGTTCACACGTGTCTCTGCTGAGGAGAACGGCCATCTTTCCTGCTCTCCGCCCGCCCTTTGATGCTGCTCTTTTTTCCCCAAATCATGTAACGACTGTACTCATGTGTGACTCCCTTGTAGCGCGTTTTGTCATGTTTGCTTTGTCTTCCCTTTGCGTCCCCTCGCCTGCAAAGGGAAGCGGATGAAGGACAAGCTCCCTGGCAGCACTTTGTCAGTACTGTATGACGCCATTCCAGCCCTATGCAATCTTTTTTGCATGCCTTATAGCTTTCACATGTGGCGTGGTAGTATTTTAAGCCTTGTAATTACGTGTATTATGCTGTAACATTTTCACCCGCTGATTATTACCAAATAAAGGGTTGACTCTTCATGAAGCAGATGTGGAAGCTTTTTGCTGTTCCTTTCACTCTCACAGGATCTGATTCGCTCATTTCCTTGTTGATACTTTAGCCTCAAGCCTCAGTCAGATTTCCCACCCCGAGATAAGATTTGCTTCTGTGATACCAAACTCTTCTGTCATTCTGATCCTACAGGAAGTTTCTTTAAGGCAGGTTGGCTGCTTGTTTAGGCAAATAATTGAAACTTTTTAAGGGTAATTTAACCTTCCAGTAAGCAAACATTTAATAACTGGTTTTTACCTTCCTGCGAATGGATGGATGGATGGTTTTTACCTCACTATATTGTGGTTGTTAGCAGGTATCAGGTCTTTTTAAGTGTTTTACTGATGTCAACAACTTGAAGCATCCAGAAGTGGATGCTGGTAAATAAACACAATGACTGACAGCACAACAGTTGTTCTTGTTTAAAATGCTTGTGTAGGAGCAGTTAATGAAGAAATGGGACTTTGGGGGACCAGCCTCTGATGGTCCCAGTGTGGCAGTCACAGCTACTGGTTTATGTCCTGTCTTATCTGGTGAACTGGTTAAACTCTGGCCTTTCCCCTCTCCTCCCCCCGCTGGCCAGCAGGTGTCTGTGTGAGGTGAAAGGCTGAGGGGAAAATAGGACCTCTGTTCTCCACTGTCCCGGGAAATGAGCTGGAAAATGAGGGGCGGGGGAGCCACACCTCCTTCTCAGGACCCTCTGCACTCCTCTTTTGGACCCGTCGCTGTCTCTTTCCCTCCCTCCGTCCGTGTTGTTTGAATACAGCTGCGACATATGAATTTAGCAGGGTGCTTAAACAGGCCGACGGTCTGTCACTCTGTTTCTGTTAACCCCACCCACATCCATCCATCCACCCCAACCTGACCTCACTTGACTGGCAGAGCCAAACTTACTCTGTCCTTCATTCAAAGTCAATCTGCTTTCAGCCCCTCTCAAAGCCTGTTTTATAGTCAACAGCTTTAAGCCCCATATTCCCTCACTAATGCTACAATCGACTGAGTGCTGGAGGATTATCTTGTCATTATGTTCAGTGACTTAGAGGAGCTGTTATCTGCTGTAGATGACCTGCCCTGAGATGTGAGCCTCGGCTTTGGTTTTAGTAGTGAAATGAACTTAAAGAGTACAAAAAGTAAAAGTGCTCACAGTGCGGCAAAATGTGCGTCACAGCCTGGCACTGCTGTCCTGTGAGAACCACGAATGTCTAAAAAGTTTGATGAGCTCAGGAAAACGACCCTGTTTTTCAGACTACACGCTGTGTATTTTACAGCCAATCCGAGGGAGTTTTCAAAGAGTTTGCTCGGCTTAAAGAACACTTGGAAACAACATGGTCTGACATAACACGATTTCCACTGGACAGGAATGAATCTGAACAGTAAGAGAAGCCGTGGAGTCCAAACTACAACATTTGACTCAGAAATGTAGTGGAGTAGAAGCATAAAGTGGCATAAAAAAGAAATACTCGGGTGAAGTACAAGAATGTGGATGTAAATACTTGAGTAAAAGTACAATCTAACACTGAGTGAGAATTTAGACTGTAGTTATCAAAAAGACAATCTTCTTCTCTTCATTTTCTAACTTTTAATGCACTTTCACTGTTTCTTTTGTTATTAAAAAATAAGCTAATTTTATATATATTAATGTTTATTAATCTGTTGCTGGAGGAAGTTTATTTCTTAGGCAGATAAAGTGCACTTTTATTTTGCAGTGTTGCTAAATCTGAACGCTTCCTCAGTCGTATGTTTGATAAAATATAAAACCACTGGACTCATGAAATGATGCTGATGTGAGCGCAAGCAAATTAATTTTCATTTTTATTAAATGTAGTCCAGTTTCGTAATGGCCTGACAGAATCACATCCAATGAAATGCATTTTTTTAAACTTTTTTACCTCATGAATCTGCTCTCAGTCGCAGTCAGTGAAGGTGGTCACCGGCCACACGTTGAACAGAAGATGAATTATTGATGCTCAGCTGAAATCCATTTAACTCCCATTTGAAACTCGAGCTGCCATTGAAACCTAAACGTGTGAAAAGCCACCTGTAATGACTGTCAAATACAATCTGTATTCTCCACTGGTGAGTGCGACCCCATTGTGACCGTCAGAGGAGTCCCCGGGGAGTGTGTGAAAAGTGTGTCTACCCCATGAATGTGTGAACAGTGTGTGTGTGTGTGTGTGTGAGGCAGCAGCAGCAGGCAGAAGGCCAGGGGCTGTTGTCTGACACTGATTTGTAAAGGGAGACAATACGGCTCATTGACCTGCCCGGCTCCACTGTCTGTTGCACATACCTCGCCCAGCCCTGCACGGTGCCTTCGCTGCTCTTTAAACCCGAGCAGCAGATTGCCGCAGGCGCAGGGAGGGGAGGCCACCGGGCCACAGGTTGCTTTGACAATGAGAAACCTCAGAGCCAAGAGGCAGAGCCAAAACTTTGATGAGCACAGAGAAGAATCGTCTCAGATCCCCTCGTTTCAACCAGCACCTGAGGCTGTGGAAAAGCCTAAAAATCACGTGTCAAAACTTTTCCTAACATTATTGTCAGGCGTTTTATTGTTTTGTTGCTTTTAATCGTCGGATTTGATTTGCCTGAAAGGAGCCCTGAAATGTTTCTCCTCCTGGTTCAACATTAAAGCGCTGCTGTGGAAATTGGATTTATTTTCATGATTGTTCCCTTTACCTTAACTTAGGAATATAAGACAAATACAGAACGAGGGCTCGGCTCATATACTGTCAGGATGTGAAAAACGTCTAAGACAGACCTCACACCCAAACTTTCACTTAGCATGTGGTGGTTTAGAGTTTAGTTGTAGAAAAGTCAGCAAAAAATATAACTGCCATAATTTCTCATGCCCCAAAGCCCAAAGATGGTCAGTTTGCTATGACATAAGACTTGAAGAAAAACCAGAGAAAATCTCAGTTAAGTCATCTGAACCATCATATTCTTTTCCTTGGAAAAAATACACAAATGATCGGTTATCAGAATTGTTGCTGATTAGTTTCCTTTGGACCGAATAATCGATTCAGTCACTGATTATCTCAGCTCTATTTTACTGAACGTGTTGTCCAATTTGAATAAACCATCCACTATCTCACAAGAAAAGGTAAAGACTGTTGAAATACGACACAAAAATCCACACTGAGGTCATGTTAGTTATGTCAGTATTCTAACTGTAACCACTGACGTTTTATGTGCAAAGGCAACAAAATAATCTTAATATGTGATAAATGATAAATGCAGCAGGCTGTCGCATCCATCCAGACTTCTGTCCTCTCGTGCTCACGTTGTAAACAAACACCGTCATCCTTTTGTCATCCATTCCCATTGTCAGCCTGTGGATGTGACCTTTCCTCTCCTCTCTCTGCCTCTCACCCCTCGCAGCCTTTTCTTTTAATCCCTTCTCTCTTTCACTGCCGAAGACAAGCTGTTGCTCTGTCCCCCTGGGCCACTCCCTCGCTTGTCTGCTCCTCTGTCCTCCTCCCCTGCCTCCCTCTCTGCCCTGCTCTCCCTCTTTCTCCCTCTCCCCACCTGTTGGAGCAATTGTTGCACGGACCACATTGTTGTCTTCTTATTATTTTATGTCGGTCACGAGGGTCCACGCCCCCTTTTTCCTACCAGCCTTTCCCCTTCCCTCTGTGCCACTCCCTCCCTCTCCCCTCCTGCTGGGTATAAAACTCCGGGTTGAGGAGTGACAGTAAGCAGAACACCACAGGGAGTCCATTTTAACAAGGGCAAAAGAGGATCTGCAGGGATTCCCCAGCTTCCTCAGGTGACAGAGGGGACGCTGAGCTGCTGTGTTTCTTTCCCATTTGGACATAAACAAGTTTGCGTTTTGCCCAGCAGTCTTTGCAGATGGACAAAGGCATGTCTGTGTCTCTGTGGTGTGAGGAGGTGGAGGACGAGCAGAGTCAGGACCACAGCCAGGCTGAGGCTCAGGCCCCGGGTCACGCCACAGGCTCGCCTCAGCTGCGAGCCGCCTGGGACCCCACAGTGTCCGGGCATCGCGTGATCCAGAGGCTGCTGCACGTGGAGGAGAGGTACATGCCCTCCATGCTCTACGTCGCCCTCATCCAGCGGGATCCAGAGCACAGGGAGGAGCTCGCCAAATGGGCCCTGGAGGTGTGACACTCCCTCATGCTCCAGTTTCTGTTCTCCTCATGCTGCTGCTACTGCTGATGTCTCACATGTTTTTTTTGTCCTCCTCCAGGTGTGTTGTGAGTGTGGCTGTGATGAGGCAGTGTTCCCCCTGTCTGTCTCTCTGATGGACAGGTTCCTGTCTGCCACTTTGTCCCTGCCGGTCTCACCTTACTGCCTGG
Source organism: Scatophagus argus (assembly GCF_020382885.2). NCBI lineage: Eukaryota > Metazoa > Chordata > Actinopteri > Scatophagidae > Scatophagus > Scatophagus argus. Next base: position 20,244,864 of record NC_058508.1, read on the forward strand.
CTGCTGGCTGCATCCTCATCGCCTCCAAGCTGACGGAGTGTGACAACGTCAGCGCTGATACTCTCTGTGCTGCAGCCGAATACAGCTTTCAGCCATCCAACCTGCGGGTGAGTCAGTCGGGATGTTGTGCTGGGCCCACTTTTTGAATGCAGAATAATCCTCCGGTTTGTCAGATCCTTTCAAGCTGTGGGTCCCTAAAAGCATCACCGCCCAAGATGAAGTCTTGATGAGCTAACCAGTGATGCAGTCATTGCTGTCTCCTTAATGCACCTGCTTTCTCTGCTTTAGGAGATGGAGCGCGTCATCCTGGCCACCCTCCGGTGGGATACAGCAGCAGTCACTCCTCAGGACTTCCTCCCACATTTTCTTGCCTCGGTGGAGGACAGAGGAGATGGAGACAGGAGCGAATCTGAGAGGGAGCTGCTGTCCACACTGCGGCGGCACAGCGACACCCTGGCTGCCATGTGCGCCTGTGACTCCCGCTTTCTGGGGGCACCGCCATCGCTTGTCGCTGCAGCATCCCTGAACTGTGCCCTGCGAGGTCTGAGCAACAAGGGCCCCACTCAGCTGGCTGTGACGGGTGAAGCACTGGCGGAGCTCTGCCAGACCGACCTGGTGAGTAAACCTGCAAAGTCTGAGCCAGCACATATTAGATTTAGTCAGGTTTTGTCCTCTGCAGGGGAACAAAGTATAAAAGACTGATCGCCCCTGTGATTTAAGGGACCTACTTATTTTACAGTCATGCCAAATGCAGGAGGAGGTTTGCATGGGTTAGAAAAATTGTTGATATTCTGTGTCTGGCATCCCAGGCGGTGCTGCAGTGCTACAGTGAGATGATCGAATACGCGCTCCGACAGCGTCTGAGGAGTGGGCTTCAGCAGGGACCCATGGAGAAGGATGAAGAGGTGGAGAACGAAAGGCCAGGGACACCCACTGATATGAGAGAGATTGACTTCTAAACACTGAATCAACTGTTTCATTGAACATGTGAATCAATCAAAACCTCTCAAGTTCATCAGTCAAACTGATATAAATTATGACCTCAAAATGCTCTGACATGTTTTTATATTTTTAAATTATTTTATTAAATGACTGCTAATTTATTTTATTCACTTTATTTATTCGTGAATTGTTTTGTTATGTGTTTTCCATGTGCCATATTTCTATTAATTTGTTCGTAGGCTTAGATGTTATTTTAATGCATAATATTTATACCGTTTATTTATTATTACGTGCAATTGTTGACTCATTTGATGTTAATTTATTTTAATTTGACATGATTTTGTGTTTGCGTACTGAATTAAATATACAACAAATCTATTTTTCAAATCAATTAAACGTTTAAAACGTGTGAACATACTTTGTGTGTAGTTATTATTCACCGATGTGACTATGCTGCCTTAACTTGCTACTCTTAGTGTAGTACTTCCCATATCTGAGCTCTATTCATCTATTTTTGGTACAATATGGACAGGACAGTGAAAAGGACAGTGGCAGGACCAAGCGTGTTAGTGGCTGGTTTCAACTGCCTGATAACTTTATCATCTGCCCGGATTCAACAATCGATAATGACCCCACCGTTTATTATACATGAAGAAAAAAATATCTTCCATTATTTCCGACAGCACCTGAAGGCAGCATGTTGGACCAACGCTGCATTCTCGTGACGTCAATTTGATCCGACTCAAACACATATCGTGCCTTGAGCGTTGGATCAGATATCAACATCCTACGTGCGGTAAGATGCGAGCTATCCTAACTTATTTCAGTGTTGTGGCTAATTTTACTTGTGGCTTTATTATCGGCGGACTTTAAATGAATAATTCGTTTAAAATCGTAAGATGACAAAGAGGGAAAACGCAGGAAGGGCTTTGCTAGACGTTTCTATAGCTCACGGCTGCGTTAGCGTTGCTGCAAAACGTTAGCTGTTATATCACCTGCAAAATTAAGTTCAAACACGAAATGCTGTTTGAAATGTTGTAAAAACCCAAAGATTAATTCAAAAGTATCTCACCGGTAGTCACGCCTACAGAAAGGTCGGATTTATGTTGAGTCCTCCCCTGATTTGTCTCCGTGTTGTCCTTGTTTAGGCTACTTAGCTAAAGGACTAAAGACGCCAGTAATACAATATAGAATCAAAATTCAATTTATGCTATGTTATATATCCCATTAAGTAACACTTCTTTAGTGACACTACATTTTGCCTGTTAATTCAATTCTGAGAATTGAAAGAGAATTTTCTTGTTCAAAATTAGCCGTCACGCCAAACTCCGTTTGAGAAACCTGCAATTAGTATTGCCTCTGTTGGGCAAGTACACACACGGTAAAACGTTTCTTAAAGAATGGACCGTATAGAAATATCTAAATATCTAAAATCTCCTGGTGGATTCGGCATGTAGTGTACCAGCAGCCAGTCCCACTAAGATCCGGGTATGATTCATTCATGGTCTGCTTCAGCTAAACTGCTGTTCTCAGTAAGTAGCTACGTTTCATGTGCAGGTTTGTCCAGGTTATCATCTGCCCTCCTGTGCTTTGGACTCGAGTCAAGAAGTAGTTAATGACAAGTAGAAACAAGACATTCATTTGGCTGGTTTTTCTTCCTCCTCGCCGCTGTATTCTTTTTTGTATTAATATGGCAGATTCTGACTCATTATATTATAGTATTGTAATGTTCAGCGCTGTTCAATCTGAAGGAGGATGTTCTCGAAACCTGGCTGGCTGCTGCTTCTGTCCGTCTCTGCTGGGGTCTGGTCAGTGCCTGTCGATCGCAATGTGGGCAACCAGGAAGCCAAGGAGGAAGTACAGGAGGAGAACGGGGTAATGGTCTCAGTGCTGTCTGTATTACATCAGATTTAGCTGAGGTTCAGCCTGCGGTGAATAACCTGTCCTGAACAACACACACTCCTGTAGGACACTGGCCTGTACTACGACAGGTATCTCAGAGAGGTGATCGAGGTTTTGGAGACAGACCCTCACTTCAGAGAGAAACTGCAAACAGCAAACACAGAGGACATCAAGGTCAGCATCCATTTCTTATTTCATTTTACTTTTACACACAGACTGCATAAAGTCCAGATAATGAAAAAATATGAGGTCAGGTGAGCCACAGGCTTATACAATGGACCTAATAAACAATAATAAAAAGAGCAGAAAAACTAACAAGTTAGTAGAAACACTCCAATTGAAACGAAGAAAAACAAATCTTCTTTGCAGTAATTAAAGTCTGTAAAGATTGGAGGAACAAACAATATTTGCTCAAACAATATTAAATAAATCAAATGGGGATAAATTATAGAATGATGTAAAGTTACCAAATGAGACATTTGTTGGAGTTTGCTGACGATTCCCAGTGACTTCACAGTTTTGTTAAGAGTAAAATGAACATGTACTTTCAGTTCATTTCTCATCTGCTGAAATGTTGAAGAAATGAATGTGGATGATGATTGCTAACATAAAACCTCCTGCCTCTTCAGGAATATATAAATGTGTGATGTCTTGTGTTGCCCGTCAGAACGGTCGCCTCAGTAAAGAGCTGGACCTGGTCGGTCACCACGTCCGGACTCGCCTGGATGAGTTGAAGCGTCAGGAGGTTTCTCGCCTCAGGATGCTGCTCAAGGCCAAACTGGACAGCACCAACGTACAGAGTGAGTGGACTGGATCTGATGAAAAATAAAACGTACACATGAATGCAAATGAGTGTTGTTAGCAGCGAGACACGAATGTGACCTCCATGATGTGTTTGGAAACTTGTGTGTGTGTGTGTGTGTTTGTGCCTGCTGTGAAGCCCTGCAGATGGACCACGCCTCCCTGCTGAAGCAGTTTGAACATCTGGATCCCCACAATCAAAACACCTTTGAGGCCAAAGACCTTGAGCTGCTGATCTCCACGGTGAGATCCTCTGAGAGTGAATCATCTCTCAGTCCAGTCGCTCGTATGTTGCTGTGAGGTGCTATAAAACAGGTCAGAACACCACGTTAGGCCTCTGTGTGGCTCTTTGTCCAGGCTACCAAGGACCTGGAGAACTACGACGCCGAGAGACACGAGGAGTTCAAGCGCTACGAGATGCTGAAGGAGCACGAGAGGCGGGAGTACCTGAAGGGCCTGGACCAGGAGAAGAGGGAGAGGGAGGAGAAGAGAATGCAGGAGCTTAAGGAGAAACACCGGCAGCATCCCAAAGTCAACGCTCCGGTAAGGCGCAGTCGGTTCCCCTGTTGGTTCTCAGCTGAAACAAGTGGAAGTGAATCAGGCTGTCTGACATGTCGTGTGTCCCCCTCTACACACACACACACACACACACACACACACACACACACTTAGGGTAGCGTTGCTCAGCTACGGGAAGTTTGGGAGGAGACGGACGGACTGGATCCACAGGAGTTCAACCCCAAAACATTTTTTAAACTGCACGGTGAGTGGCTCCTCTTCTGGTTTGTTCATGTCATGCTGATGAGTTCGATATGAATACATTTCTCATTTCTTCTCCTCCCCGTTTAGATACGAATGAAGATGATGTTTTAGATGAGCAGGAGTTGGAGGCTCTCTTCACTAAGGAGGTAAAGAAGCCCTACGCACATTATGGTTTCTGCAATGTTGCTCTGATTTTGCTAAAAAAAAAATCTCGGTTTTACGTTAAAAAGCAGATGAAATCCCTTAAAAAGCCTTGACAGAATATCAACACCGGATCCTCATCTGTTTGAAAATGCAGATGTTTCATCTGATCTTCTGCTGACTTTTTAAAAGTAAAAAGTTTAAATCTGACAGCTGTGATATGCACAGCATCCCCGTGGCAGCTAAACATCTGTTCGTTTCCCTCCCGCAGCTGGAGAAAGTCTACAACCCAAAGAATGAGGAAGATGATATGATGGAGATGGAGGAAGAAAGGCTGAGGATGAGGGAGCACGTGATGAAGAACGTGAGTATGTCTCCGCTCTGCTTTACATCATATGCCTTCTCTGCCTGGCTTTGGCTGATGCAGCTTCCGTCTCTGTGTTGAAAGGTTGATACGAATAAAGATCGTCTGGTCAGCCTGGAGGAGTTCCTCAAATCCACCGAGAAGAAGGAGTTCAATAATCCCAAAGAGTGGGAGGTAAAGAGTCCAGAGGTGTCCTGAAGGTCAGGCAGGTGGGCAGGTGGGCGGGTGATTGGACGGTCCGTGTTTCAAAGCGCAGGACTTCCTGGGAAAATGTGGGTGATGGAGATTAATCATGCTGTCGTTTTCCTCGTCAGCTCGCTCGCTTGCAGCCGCTCCCACGTGGACGGATGTAGCGTGATGCTACTGGACAGACCTTTTCCTGGACAAAAGTCTGGCCGTCTCGTTTGTTTGTCTTTAAAGCAGTCACAGTGGTGTCGGGCTGCTCTCAGGAAGCAGCGACCTTCCCACTTGGGGAGGCCGTTAGCGACCGGGTCTTTTTCTTCCGCTTGTCACACACAACAGATTCGCTCTCATTTCCATCCATGCAGCAGTCGGCAGCAGCTCCCGCCTCACTGCGCAGCAGCACTTGAAAGTCTGTCTTTTGAAAATGTGCACACAAGTGAGAGGTTCATCCCCAATAAAATAGCACTGAATGACTGTATTTACATACGTCTTGCGGCCCGTGCTGCTGCGCGTAGTCCTACAGATACTGCGTTCACGTTTGTCCACCAGCTGAGAAGCTTCAGGGTTCGTGATTCGTGAGCGAACTGTAACCTGCGCTGTCCATTTCCTGCCACAAGACCACATCAGTGCTAACCCGTCCACCTGCCCTGATCGGCGACACGTCGACCGCACACTCGCTGCGAGCCGCCACACGCAGCTTTAGTGACTTGTTATCCTCAGCCTCAGTGAACAGATGTAACGTGATGAGGGAAACACTGAGTATTTGTAGTTTTTATATGAAGGAGCAGGCAGCACAGGAGGGATTATTATTGTCATGTCACATGAAGGACGTCCCTCATGCTTTCTCCACAGACTCTGGACACCAAGCAGGTGTACACAGAGGAAGAGCTCCAGCGGTTTGAGGCCGAGCTCAGGGATAAAGAGGAGGAGCTGAAGAGGAAGGCGGAGAATCTACGTCAGGAGCAGGAGCTGCTGAAGGAGCGAGGCAAAGCCCTGGAGGCCCAGAGGAGAGAGTACCAGCAGGTAACTGTCCCGCCACGTCTCCGTCCCCTCAGACTGGTTTTCAGCCGGTGATGACACAGCAGCATGTGCTTGTGGGTGATTTCAGGCAGTGTTAGAGATGTCCCAGAGACAGAAGGAACAGCAGGCGGCAGACGGGCAGCCTCCCGCGGGTCCTAACGGAGAGCTGCAGTTCCAACCACAGATGCAAAGAGAGGAAGCTAAAGGTAACCCGACCTGTGATGCGTGTCGGTGCTGGTAAAGGTGGCGTGTCGTGAAACCGTTTTGTTGAGTGAGTCTCTTCGCTCTTTCACAGAGGCAAGAGCCCCAGCTGAAGCTGAAGCCCAGAGCAACCTGCCCGCGGAGCCTCCACAGAACCTGCCGCTACACACCTAAAGCAGCTCGCTCTGACCGCCTTAACACACACACACACGCACACACACACACACACACACACACACTCACACTCCGATTTGCACTGACACAGACATCCAGGTGGGTTCTACAAACTCATCCCTGTCAACTGTATGTATAAACGCAGACGCACGTGGCTCGTATTGTACTGTGTGTTCATTTCTGTGGTCTACATTAGATTAAAGGTCTCGGAGCGGCAGATGTCAGTATGTGTACTTTCAAAGATCTTCAGTTTCAGTGAAGTTTTCATTAATGCAGTGTCAGTTCACAAACTTCTTCAAATAAAGTCTTTAATTTAAAACCTCTGAAGCAGACCTCAAAGTGACCTTACTTGGGGGTGATGGGGGAGTCACTGGGACTCAGAGTTTTTCGGTTTCTGTTGTTGTTTAAACTATTTTATCCCTCAAAGCTGAGCAGCTTGTCTTGTCCTCTTCCTGCTGTGTGAGACTGTCCTCCTGAAGTCCAGCATCCTCCTCCTTGTACCACTAAGCTCCGCTGGTCACCTTCCTCCTCAGCTGCAGGTCGAACTTTTACGTTTACTTGTACTTTCGATACTGAAGTACTTTTATTTTGCTCAAGTACTACTCATGTGGGTGACTTTCACTTTGACTAGAGTAATGTTTTAGCAGGATATCTTCTACTAAAGTATAACTTTTGGGTTGCTTGCTCACCAGCCTGATCTGGTAACCTGAGCTGACAGTTTATCTACCCTGCAGCCTGAAATATATGGATTAGTGCAGTAAAAACAAAATCGCATTTATGAAGCAAATCAAGTAATATCATTCATGTTTGAAGTGTTAGCGGTGTGGTTCTGAAGTCTAGTACACTAGACACCGTGTACTATAGAGGATCACATAGGAGACAGATGTAAGTACTACAGTATGAAGTGAAGTGGGTGAGGGTCCTGGGGGTGGATGTCTGTATAACACCCTGTTCAGAGCCCAGCTTCTTCCTCCTCCTCCTCCTCCTCCTCCTCTGCAGACACTGGGCCTGTTGTCCACCGTCATGGCTCCCCGGGGACCTGCTGACAAGATGCTGCCCTGGACGCCACCCAGGACATTCCTATCAGCATTCCTCTAACCCACTGACCTCTCGTGACCCCTGCTGGGCGCCTCCTCCTCCTCCTCTCCTGGTGTCCGGGCAGCTGCCTCCTGTCAGTCGCTGCTGTCACATCAGCCAAATAGAGACGTCTTGAGGAAGCTGCCTGGATCATGAAGTCAGTGTTTACTGTGATAGAACCTCTAGAGTTCAGTCCCAGCAGAGCGCTTTTATTTTTTTAAATGTTAGTCTTACTTTCCTAATCTATCCAAGGTCAGCTGTAAAATAATCCTTCCAGAGCGCTATCGCCATCTTTGGGACAAATTTATTTGATGGGTGCTTTCAGTTTTTAGCCCATGTCCCATCTGCCGGCATGGGAGGGGAGGGGTTTATGACTCATACTGCAGCCAGCCACCAGGGGGCGTCCTTGATGTGGTTTTTACAGATGAAGTCGTCCTTTGACGCTTGTCGTCGGGCCGTCATTGAAGTCTGTTATTCAGGACAGAATGGAGGGCTTCTTAGTTTGTTAAATTCACCCAGCAACATGAATTTCCTCTTTCTGTCGTTCTCCGTTTTCCTTAAAATACTTTTTGGAAATTTAATTCACTAGTGACTCTTCTGTAAGTCAGCCCCCTCTGGGGTTGACATTACGTCACCTACCACCCCCCCACCCCCGTCGCTACCTTGGTGCTTAAGACCCGCCTCCTCTGTGCTCTGATTGGTTGAGGGACCCAAGCTTTAATTTCCATTGATGTGATTGGTTAATGTTTACTGACACGAGAGTCACTTTATGATCAGGAAGAAATTTGACTAAATTTTTGTTTCATTTGTCCATTGAAATAATTCAATAACAAACCTCACAGAATCCCAAGTTCTTTACCTTAATATAAACTACCAACGTATGTCAAGGTTCTGGTCATTTAAAAGGTGCTTATTATTGATTGTGATCTTTAAAAAGTTCCTCACAGCCTTCAGTTAAATTAAAAAAAAAACATAATCCATGATGGGAGGGGAGCAGTGCATTGCATTTGCCTGGTTGAGCCGCCAGAGGGTGCAATTGTTTAATTATTCTTGACAAGTTTCATGTGTCGCACAGTAAGAATAAACTGAGAAATGAATTCTCACGCACATCTGAGACTGATATGTTCAGTTGTTTTGTCTTTAAAGGTAAAAAACCGCGACAAAGAGCATCAGGAAGTGAGATGGGAAATGAGGGGAGTCTTCACTGTGAAGCTTGTTCCTTTAAGACCCAGCATCATAGCGAGGAGGAGATGAGGGAAGATAAATGATGGGGGGTCGTCAAGTTACACAGAAACATCCGGAATAGGACCGGAAGCACAATTATTTGTCTTCAGAATAATGTTTCAATTTCTCTGTCTTCATGCGTTGGGTTATTTAAATACGTAATCCGTCAGGCCTGACTTTATTACTGCATTTGTAGCTTGATTAATCATTTTTAACAGAAGGATTTTATATTACTCAACTAAAGATATGTTTCTGAGGAGTCGATTCAGGCCAGTGTTTAGATGCCTGACAACTCAACCAGACACCTTTAGACAGGCTCAGGGTGAGTGCACATCAAGAATATCAAATTTAATTTTTATATGTATATTTATTCTTTAGAGATTTCTATGACAGTTTGGGATTTTATTTTTCACGTGTTTGTACTGTATGTGCAGTCACATGCAGGGGGCCCTCAAAGCTGTGTTAAAAGTTAGTGGTATACACAATCATCCTTAATCTATATATGAAAAAAAACAAAACAAAAAACTATGTTACAGATAATAATTAGAATCAAATTAGAATTTGTCAAGAGAGGATAAATGATTGGATTTCTATGAATAAAAAAATATATTTAGAATTTAGTAACATGTGTTGAAGCGTGTTGTCTCGATGTATTTGATATAATGTGTTATTTGTGTGAATATAAACAAAAAGGAAAAGATTCTCTACCATCTCCTCTTAGATACCTCGGTGACTATTGGTCAGACCAGCGCCTTTCTGTTTTATTGTGAAAGTCTTGGCCGGATGTTGCCCGTGTTTCCTGCGTGCAGCTCGACGCAGCGGCTGAACCCGAGCCGTCGCTCCCACAGCAGAGGGAGGGAGGGGATGGGGCAGGCTGCTAACCGGGCTGTAACGGGGATAAGCTGCAGCCTCCGTCTCTCCGATGCTCTGATGGAGTGAACCGACCAGCGATGCGCCTTTATGTCCGTTCTCTGTCGATCATGGAGAGGGTAAGACACACTAAATCGTTTGGTGGCGCCTGAAATCCACGGCGATGTGCGATGCACGGATGTAGCCGTGCGTTAGACCGTCCAGCTGTTTTTATGGGTGGGTGGGGGGAGTGGATGTGGGGTGGGGGGCCGCGGGGTGTTGATAGGAAATAGACGCCTTGCAGTCGGAATGAAGCCAAAGCGGCGCAGCGTTTTCCGACATTTAGGTTAATCAGGACACAAAAATAATCCAGTTGCGGAATATCTCACGATTTCATCAGTTAATTAGGCCTTCATCGTTTACAGGATGATTGGCACCTCCCACCATGATGTGGTAGCGGTGCGAGGCTGTCCTGTACACCCCTGAATATACGGAAAAAAGGCTGTTTTCCCCCTCCATTTAGGCCATTTATTTCGTTAGGACTGTCATTAATCCCCCGTCTGAACTCCCCGAGGAAAGGAAGCCTCCTGATTCACCCTGAATGTTTGTACAGATGGGTTCCGGCGCCGTGGAAAGAAGCCCATTTCCTCCTGGATACAGCCCGTAATTACAATTCATGATGACCCCCCCCCACCCCCCCGCCAACACAGACACACACACCACACACACACACACACACGACTGTATGAAGCGGCGCCGCATCTTCCTCCTTCTGCCCACAGGCCTGGCTGCTGATTGTTCTGTTCGTGCGTTTTGTGGGCTGCTGGGGCCAAAGCTGCCGTTCACGACTCGTTTTCGTACATGATGCGCATTCATTTTCACCATCGCAGCGGACGCGCGGATACGTAAAAGCCGAGATGTGCGCTGATGGATGAGTTAGTCCAGACGTTGAGTATCGCGATGCCAGTCAGTGGAAGAGACAGCGCTGCTGCAAAAGCGGTGGTTGTTCTCTCCGCGAGGTTTGCAGAAACGCCTGAGAAAGAGGTGTGTGTGTGTGAGAGAGAGGGTGGTGGTGGTGGTGGTGGTGGTGGTGGTGGTGTGTATCCGTGGCCTCCATCGTTTGTCTCCAGATCACAACCTCATTCACTGAAAACCTCCTCTTCTCTCTCTTCTTCTCTTTCCAGGTTCGTCTCTCATCTCAGTGAAGGACTGGCCCGGGGGTCAGAGGTCGTCCACCGATCCTTCGCTTCTCCCTCTTGCCCCTGCACCCCACCCCACCCCCTCCACCTCAGCCCCCACCCTCCCCACGTCACCTGTCACTGTTTCCCCCAAACCACTGGAACTTGTTTCCCCACTTTTCTCTCACTCACGAACTCACAGAGCTGCCCTGTCTGTTCACCTCCCCACCGCCAGCACTTCCTTCTTGCCTGCCAGCCACACCCAATCAGCTTGAGAGAAGAGACTAACGAAGTCACTGTTTGATGACGAGTCAGTCGTCCACTAGACCCTGAGCTCAGGTGTCCTAGACAGCTTCTCAGATAAAACCTCTCACATCCAGGCCTCAAGATGATGTGCGAGGTGATGCCCACCATCTCGGAGGACGGGCGCAGCGGAGGTGGAGGAGGAGGCTCGTCTTCCCCGGCGGGGGGCGGAGGAGGCATGGGCGGAGGGATGGGAGGCATGGGGGGCTACGGCGGCCGGGATCCCCGGGGCGGCAGCGACGAAGGGGGCAGCACGGGCAACCTGGAGTCGCTGATGGTGAACATGCTGACGGAGAGGGAGAGGCTGCTGGAGAGCCTGAGGGAGACGCAGGACAGTCTGGGGACGGCGCACCTCCGCCTGCGGGAGCTGGGCCACGAGAAGGAGTCGCTCCAGAGGCAGCTGTCCATCGCCCTGCCACAGGTACGACCACCAGCAGGAGGTGGGCTGACCCGCCTGAGGGAATCGCACTAGCTTTAACTAGCTAGCTTTGCTTTGTCAAGGTCAGGCTGAAGGAAAGCCTGAGTGAAGGAAGGTTTTGTTTGGTTTGCAGTTGGTTTAAAAAGAGAAGTTCAGTCGTGTCATTAAGAATGTTGCGTTGTCCAAGCTGAAGAGAAGTGTGTGTGTACGTGTGTGTGCTGTGCATGCTTGCCTAAAGGAACAGTTCCCCCCAAAATGAAGAGTCTGACTCTGATAGTTAAATGTCTATTTTTTCAGTACAAGTTTTGCATGTTGGATTCACAAGTGCAGTTTGTCTCTAATATGTTTGTCTGCACATCCCACAGTAGCACACAGGATGACACCTCATCACTGAGGAGAATACAAGATCATACTGTGAATGTTGGATATCTGACTCCACATTTCAGAATCTGTTTTTATGCTGTCATTAAAGCGGGATAAAGATGGTTAGCTTCTAGCTTCTGGCACTGGAATAGATAGACGTGTTGGTACAGACAAAAGTATTGAGACACCTGACCATCACACCAACAGCGACTTTAATGGCGTCTCAGTCTAAACACACAGACAGCTTTGCAGCTCCAACAGCTTCCACTCTTCTGTGAAGGCTTTCCACAACATGTTGGAGTGTTTCTGTGGGAATTTGTGCCCATTCATGCAGTAGAGCATTTGTGAGGTCACACACTGATGTTGGACCAAAAGGCCTGGCTCACAATCTCCGTTCCAGTTCATCCCAAAGGTGTTGGATGGGGTTGAGGTCAGGGCTCTGTGTGGGCCAGTCAAGTTCTTCCACACCAAACTCATCCAACCATGTCTTTATGGAGCTTTGCTTTGTGCACTGGGGCACAGTCATGCTGGAATAGAAAAGGGCCTTCAACAAACTGTTGCCACAAAGTTGGAAGCATAGCATTGTCCAAAATGTCTTGGTGTGCTGAAGCATTAAGATTTCCCTTCACTGGAAGTCAGGGGTCGAGAACAAACGCCTGCGTTATGCTTCAGTATGCTTGACTCACACTGTAGTTAGAGTGAACTGTTCATTTTAAGTAGATAAAAATACAATTACAAGGCCAAGTATCATGATGGAGTCCAATGAAATTAAAGGGACAGTTCATAAAATCAAAAACATGTTTCTTCTCTCACCTGGAGTTTATCCGTTCAGGTGGTTTTGGTGTGAGCTGCAGCGTTTTGGAGATATCAGCTGTCAAGATGTCTGCCTTCTCTTCAGTGTGATGGAGCTAGATGGCACACTGATGCAGTGGGGTTTGCTAGAAACATAATAAATCTAAACTAACATCTAAATTAACATAAAAAAATGAGAATACAAGACCAACTTGTCTTTGTGAGCAGCAGGGTTTGTTTGTACTCCACATACAGTCAGCAGAACCAAAATGGAGAAGAAAAGCACATGAAAATCTGATCACAGTAAAAGAACACAAGTGTTATCAGTTTTCTCGTACCGAATCAACAGCACTCATGGTGAAAATGGCTCCTTTCACAGTGTTGAATTATTGATGTTAACCTGTAAGCAGGATTTGAATGTTGTGGCTGCTCCAAGTGGCTCCTTTACTGTGCTGCTGTGGAGTGTAAAGTACAGCAGATGAAGCCTCTAACATCATCAGCGAGATCACAAAAGTCTGTGTTACAAAGTTGTTAGGTTAAAATGGTTGTATTCTGCAAAGCAACTAGTAATACAGCCAATACCTCCCTCAGTACCAGTACCTCAAAACTGTGTTTTACAAAAGGACTTTCTTAATGATGCTGGATGGCGATTTGCAATATTTTCTTTCGTGATATTTTAGTTTGTTAGCGCTGGGATCTTTCTTGAGTCGTGAGGAGTTTGACTCCTCCACGCCAGCGTAAGAATGTCAGCTGAGACAGGAGGAAGTAAGCACAACGTCGTAAAGTCAGAGAACACCGGAAACAGTACATCTCCTGGCCAGTTGTGATGCACTGGATGGCAGGCTCTGTGCGGTGATACGGATCGGATCACCTGATTCTCGCCAACACAGCGCTAACAGTGTAATACAGAATAATGAAGCCGTCTGCATTTTGATTGGTTCCTTATAAACCAGGCAGTTCTGTCTGCCTCAGGGTACGAAATCTCCCATTAAAATAGAGGCTGACTGGATTCTAGTGACAATTACTTTTAAAAAAAAATCATTACAATGTTTATACTGTTTCATTTTTTTTTGTCAGATAAAAATATTCTTTAAATATGTAAAAATATATTTGTGTCAATTTGCTAATACAGTGAATCATAGAATTTAAAATTTTGATTCACTCTGCACTAACTGAGCGAGGAGATCATTTCAGACGGGCGTTTAGAAAGTACAAGAAGGACGCCACAAATCGTGTTCGTTGTGCAGCTCCTGGAATATTTGTTCATCCATGTGGTCGAAAGCGTCTTTGAGGATGTTGGAAACGCTGAAAGACTTTGTGGGTTTTTCAGACGACGCTCGGCTTTGTGATTCCAGTGTGATGGAAATACATGAGAGGCACAAACCTGAAACCTGAAGATGACGGCAAAATGTAGCACAGAAACCAATTATTATATCATCCCACATCCCAGCGCGCGAGAGCTAATCGTTTTGTAATTTCACTCAACATACGAGGGCTCCATCTCTATTTTCGGGCAGCAGTCGTTGTCGGATGCCTCGGGCAGCGATGATGCCTCCCTCGTCGTTAGAGCCTATTTTTCTCTATCGCTACGGCAGAAAAATCAAAACGGAATAACAGACGTGGCGGCGCTGCACATTCGAACGGAGAGTGACTGGACATTAAAGGGCCGTATTACCTCACTGAGAGCAGATCAATATGGCGCACACATCTGCAGAAACACACACACGCAGATAGAGGAACACATGGAGGGTTGCGAATACGTTCTACAGTAGATGAGTTCAGCGAGTTCGTCTGCGTGTAGACGTTGCCAAGAGAGGAAAATAGGAGCGAGGGATGGAGGGAGTGACAGCATGGCACACAGAGAAAAAACCCTGCTGATATGAAACACACACAGACTAACAAATCAAGCTATTTGCATATTGCTGCATACGAGAAGGTGGCTTTGAGGGTCTGTTTTAGGGTAAGATTATTGTAACGGCTGATGGGGGAGAGGAATCTACAAAGTGTCCGGTGTTGGTGGTCCCTCTCGCTCCTTCCTTTGCATGAATTGATCCCAGACTTGTGATCTCCTTCGGGCCCACAACATGCCAACTGTACACGGCAGTTTCCTTCCTGGTCCTTTCTCTTCCATCCTTTCGCACGAGTTTCTTCATTTTCCCGTCCTCCTCCCCCGTTTCAGGTCAGGGAGCACATCGGCTCGGGGGCTTGTTACAGGCTGCACATGCGGTTCTTTTTAAACTGGTTTTGGCTGGAGGAGGGTGTGAGGTGAGGCGCCAGTTCGCCGCCGTGTGGGGTAAACTGATCACTGTTAACGCAGAGCAAAGATAACAGCAGCGCCATAAACGCATCGGCACCCTTTAATGACTTGTTCGCATGAGTGTTTTTTGACAACACACACACACGTGGCCATGTGTCATATGTGTATCACGCCACAGTCACACATGAGCAGAGTGGAAGCGAGAAGACGATCAGTGCACGGATGAGCGGCCATCGTACAGTATGTGCACATGGGGACGTTTCACTTCCTGTTCAGTGATTGCGGAGATGAAGGCTCAGCACGGCGGAAGACCACAGCTGAAAGTCAGACTCGCTCCTAGTGACTTGTGCTTGAAATCGTCTCTTCATCCTGTCTTTGTTGACCTGTTGCCATGGATACTGTTTAATCTGACCAAAGGCAACGGATCTTAATCATAACTATGATGTAGCTAACCTCACATTACACATAAATGGATTAAATTACACAAAATCACAACAATCCAACTGGACTGCCGTCAACTGGCCGAATTCCAGTCACTTTCATGCATGTTTAACCTCCAGGCGTTTGTTTTAATGGCAGGCAAACGCAATTAAACCAATTTCAGGTGCAAGACGTGCAGTGAGAATGGTTGTTGGGTTTTATATCGAGGCCTGGTTTAAGACTCCCGGCGGTCATTAAGCGTGAGCGCTGTGGTAGATATGGCAAAGGTTCTACTGTATTTGGCTGGATTGTAGTGAGTCGTGTTCTCTTTCAGCCAGCATGTAACTGCATGCCTCTGCATGTTTGTTTAATGCAATGAAATCCTGTGAATGTTTGTCTGCCAGTGAAGTCAACGTTGGTCAAATTGCTCACCGGAGTTAACTGCGTTGTGTGAGCTGACGGAAAATATTGGCAGTAAACGTTACAGTCTGCAGGGTTTTTTGCGGTTTCTTATTCTGTGGGGTGACTGGCCACGGCTACAAGAGGCAGCCTCACGCTGGGAAATTTCCAGTCCAGGGACCACAGAGTTTGGAAACAACATTTTCACTGATGAACATTTTCACATTGTGTGTGGGTTAAAAGATTCAACACAAAGCAGCCATAAGATGTGGAAACTCCCATGTTAGCTTGTTACTGGTAACTCCACCTGTAAAACCAGCCAGCTGAGCCAAGTTTGTGCCCGCACCCCGAGGGAGTTCAGGGAAACGAAGGAAGTCACCAGTTCAAGTTGAAGCACATGGGGCTGGTTTAGGGAAAGTACAGGGCTTCATTTTAGAATAATTTATTGATGCAGCAAAACCTACAGTTTCACGAGCCTGCGCATGTGTGTGTGCGCGCGTGTGTGTGTGTGTGTGCATGCGATCATGACCTCTGCAGCAGCAGCAGAGTCAATAACAGCACCCTCTTGTGACCCTGCAGGAGTTTGCAGTGCTGACCAAAGAGCTGAACCTCTGCCGGGAACAGCTGCTGGAGAGAGAGGAGGAGATAGCCGAGCTGAAGGCAGAGAGGAACAACACGCGAGTCAGTGCACTCCCATGTCCACACTGAATATCTGTTTAACATTATGTTCATGTGTTTGTTCGGTCGTTAAACAAAGATCTGCTCTGATTTTCTTGGCGTGCATTTTCTGAACAGTAATCACCTGAGACTGTTTATAAGAGGTACGCTGTGGGGAGGTTTTACTTTATTTGAACCACATGTGTTTCCAGCTGCTGCTCGAACATCTGGAGTGCCTGGTGTCCCGTCACGAGCGCAGCCTGAGGATGACCGTGGTGAAGAGGCAGGCCCAATCCCCAGCCGGGGTGTCTAGCGAGGTGGAGGTCCTGAAGGCTCTCAAGTCCCTGTTTGAGCACCACAAAGCGCTGGATGAGAAGGTGAGGGAAAGACTACGGGTGGCCCTGGAGCGAGTGGCGTCCCTGGAGGAAGAGCTGCAGTCCTCCTCTCAAGAAGTGAGTCTGCTTTTGTTTTTACTTCACAGGTTTCAGTCAATCTCTGGTGTGAATCAATCTTCTGACGATTCTCCTCCGGCTTGTCTTAGGTTGTGTCTTTAAGGGAGCAAATCAAGCGACGACAGCAAGGACTGGACAATGGCAAAGAGGTAACGTTCAGAAAACGCAAGCGTTTCACAAAGAACACGGCACAACAAAACACAGTCCTCCAGCAGCAACGAGGAGGTTAGCTAATGTGTTATGGGAACTTAGGGTGAGAATGCATGAAATTGAGGACAGGGAGTCTCCCACAGCAGGCGCTCCGCTGCATATATCAGTCTCACCTGTTGCTTCTGCCCTCGCTGCCTGCTGTCCTCCTCCACCTCCTCCGTCAGCTACAGCTGTCTCTACCTGACCCACCCTAACTGCTTCAGCTGCCGCGGCGGCCGTCGGTGGGAGCCTGGAATTGTTTTTACTGCATTGTGTCCTGCTGGCACCCCGTTGAGTCTTTGAAAATATGTCTCAGTATTCGTGTGGATCGAGGAGGCATTAAGCGTCAGAGGTAAAGAATCGATGTTATCCACTCGTACAAGCTGTCGATGAGCAGAGAGGCGGAAGACGAGTCGCTGCGCTGCGTGCAGATTTTTTTAATTAGTAAAAAAACATCCAAAATCCCTGTGTGGTGCTCAGTGTTGATATGGTGGCAGGCTTCCACCAATAAATAAATACGTGTATGTTTCGCAGCAATCAGGATTTTTGGTTTTAATTAACCATGACTAATCAAATCTTGGCTACCTTCATCCGTAGTAGATGGTTGACACAATAAGTTGTAACTTTTGCCTGATGGTGGCGCTGTTTTCATGATCCGTGCACTATGAAAGCTTGTACAGAATTTCATGGTAAATTTATTCAGTGGTTGTTGAGATATTTCGGTCGAGATGTAGCAGACGAACCAGCTAAAAACACCATGTGCTTCCACGAAGTCTGACCCGAGGCGGCTGGGTGCCAGAAGCTTCCCGCCACAGTGTGAATCTGAAAATCTGAACGCCTTTAGTTCTGTGTGTATCATGGTACATGCTGCAATATTAATTAAAGTAAATCCTTTCTCTTTGTGCAGCGGCTTCCCAACGGACCGTCCTCCATCTTGAGTGACGCAGACATCGACAGGCAGAGAGAGGGCGAGATAGAGCGACAGAGGTCGGAGCTGGGACAGCTGAAAGAGAGACTGGCCCTCATGTGCAGACAGGTACTTGATTCGGAGACGCCCGTGTGGTCCAATGCTTTCACCAAAACAAGCAAAATATCACAAGAAGCTAACGGGCCAAAAAACAGCGCACGCGATCGCTCAGCCTCGTTTCTGTCGCTTCCCGTCAGGTCGGGGAGATCGAGGAGCAGCTGACGTCCGCCCGGAGGGAACTGGCCAGATCGGAGGAGGCCAACCAGAAACTACAGAGGGACGTGAAAGAGGTGAGACTCGCCCGAGCTGCTGACAGACAATAAACCGCCGCTATGTGTGTCTGTCGCTGTGGCACGAAGATTCTGTTTTGCTCGTGCTCACGGAAATATGTAACAGTTTGCTATGGCAACAAAGCCATTTGCCTACTTGGCAGCAGCGGCTGTTACTGTACACACGAGAGCCTCTACCCTGTAGCCATGGTGACAGTGCCATCAGTAGAGCCGCAGGCGTTCTCACATGCGTGCGGCCCTGTTAATCAGTCGGCGTGCTGGTAGCTGGTCGAAAGGCATGTGGAGCTTTTTCGGGCCGAGAGGCAGTCGAGTCAGTTTGCTCAGCAGACCTTCTCCCCTCAATGTCTTCTCCACGTCGAACTGCTACCCCTCACCTGCTGCTCCTTTATCTCCCTCTGTCTCCCCCCTCTGTCTCTCTCTTGGACTTGTGCAACCCCATAAGTGGGTGCTTTTGAAATCTGTCAACAGCTACTATTAACCAGTCATTATCATTCTTCAGCTAATAGCTGTTCAAGCCCGGCGAGTTCCCTTTGATCAACACCTACTTGTAAACTTGATATTTGCCCTATCCTGCTTTCTCTGTCTGCTCTTCTTTCTATTTCTGCATCAGAATCTTTTCTTTCTTGTATTTCTCCCAGGCACTCTGTCAAAGGGAAGACATGGAAGAGAGAATCACCACGTTAGAACGCAGGTTTGCGTTTCTTTTCTTCGTGTTCGTGAACTCCCGTTGCCCTCCACCTAAAATGGGCTCCGCTCACTGCTCCGTCTGTCTGACGCTTTGTTCTGATTTGCAGGTACCTGAGTGCCCAGAGGGAGGCGACGTCTCTCCACGACATAAAAGATAAACTGGAGAACGAGTTGGCCAGCAAAGAGTCTCTGTACAGACAGGTGGGAAAAGCCTCTTTCATCCCTGTGTGTGTATGTGTTTCTGTCGCTGATTGGCAGCTTGGCCACGTTTCACGTTGGCGCACCGAACGTACCATCAGAGCGTTTTGTTTCCCTCCCCTGTGGCTTCTCTCACATCTGCTGCCCCCGGCAGTCTTCGCTCGCGCCCAGAGTTTCACCTCCACTCTCTCTCATCCTGTTTTCTTGCAGAGCGAGGAGAAGAACCGGCAGCTCCAGGAGCGTCTGGATGATGCCAAACAGAAGCTGCAGCAAACTCTGCAGAGGGCTGAGACGCTGCCTGAGATCGAGGCCCAGCTCGCCCAGAGAGTGGCAGCACTCAACAAGGTGTGTGTGTGTGTGTGTGTGTCTGCAACCGTACCAGCCCCGTTGGCACGTTTATCAGTTACCAGAATGTGACACACGCAGTTTTATATGATGGCATGAAATTAAAAGGGCAGTGTTCTCACCACGCAGCAGCAATATGTGCATGCGTGTTGGAATATGCTGACACAATTACATGAGTGAGTGTGAGGGCATGTGTGGGCATGTGGGCTGCTGCAGGCATGAATATATACAAATACAAATGTGTGTTTGTGTGTGTGTATTCATGCGTGAGTGAAATGGAACACGAGATGTCAAATGACAGATGACTACCAAATATTTTAAGCAAGTGGTGGCAGTAATCATTGGGAAAACAGTCTGAGAGGAAGATCATCTCAGGGCACAGAGTCAGCGCAGCTATTTGATTCTTGGCTGCTCGACACGTGAAGAGCTGTACGCAGCACTAATTCTTCATAAGTGACGGATTTAATTGCTCATATGTAAATGTCTAGCATTCCTGTAAACGCTGTGTACTCTCCTCCGAAGCCTCCTAAATGGCTACACTTATGCCTTGCAGGTTCAGGCAAGATGGCGTCCATGGAAAGATTAGCAGATTAATGACCTGTAAGACACAGCCAAACAGACTTTTCTGTTGCGCTGTGATCTGTACAGGCATGTAACTAATTGATGGACTGTCAACAAGCAGTTTCCTTTGTGTTGGTTTGTTTTAGTGTCGCAACAGTGTGCAGACTCTAACCCCGCTTCCTTCCTCTCCAGGCGGAGGAGCGTCATGGTAACTTTGAGGAGCGACTGCGACAGATGGAGGCGCAACTGGAGGAGAAGAACCAGGAGCTACAGAGGGTGAGTCATGCTTGCTTTTCCATCTCTCTTTCTCTTTCTCTGTTTTCATCCTCCCCCTCTTTCATGCCGTTCCTTTTGTCAGGCTTTGCGCAGCACAAAGGCGCACTAATTTTCTAAACCCTCTATTTGGCTGCGCACATTCAGATAGAAATCTTTGTCTCTCGCTCTCAGTCAAGCAGAATGTTTGTTATTAACTCTCCTCCCACCCTCCCCTTTTTCTCGCTCCTCGTGCTTTTTTTTTTTTCTTCTTATTCTCTTTCGCCCTCACCCGTCTCTCCCCCCCCTCAGGCGAGGCAGAGGGAGAGGATGAACGATGAACACAACAAGCGTCTCTCCGACACGGTGGACAAGCTGCTGTCTGAGTCCAACGAGAGGCTGCAGCTCCACCTGAAGGAGCGAATGGCCGCCCTGGAAGAAAAGGTGACCTGCTCAGAACGAAACTCCTTTTGATCTCATGAAAACTGCAACAGGAAACCGTCTCTAAGACCTTAAATATGTGTCACCTTTCCTCCTCAAATTAACTCGTGGTGTCAGGTATGTTCACCAACTTGTCTGCCCTCCAGGAAGTGACCAGTCAAAACTTGAGTAAATTCCAAAACTGGTTCCCAAAACAGCAGCGAGTCTCGCATGCAGAACAGTGGAATTAAGCAGTGACGCTTATTTACTATACACTCACTTGAGTTACCACAGTTTGGTGGTACTTTTACTGCGTGATGTGAGTATTTCCTTCTCACATTAACTACAATCCAGAGGGAAATATTGGCGCATTTATCTGACATTAAAAAAATCACATTACAAAATATAACGCATTGATACAGATTAAACTAACCTGCTGTATGTCAAGTATGTAAAAGTAGCTCCACCTCCACAAACCATTAAGTATCTTAACAGTGTGGAACTTTTACTTCAGTCAAGTATCTGAATGGTGAGTGAAAAGTGAGTTAAACTGCAAAAATCTGGATGAAATTGGAGCACAAGCTCTTTGCTGCTTTCTGTTTATTTTATCCTACTTCCCTCATGCATTATCAGCATGTTATCAGCACTTTTTAGTACTTTCCACCTTTTTTCCCCATTTTTAATCACCAGAATGATTTTCTGAGCAGTCAGCATTGGAGAAGGAGAATGTTTACTGTAAGCTGCAGTGATTAGGGTTCTTTCACAGCAGGAACAAAACCTCCTTCTGAAAACATGGGCAGAAACGGGCTTCAACAAGAAGAAATCTGGGTGAAAAACTGGCTGGATTGGTAGACATTGCTGTGTTGGGTGCACTTAACTGATAACAGCATTCAACTCAAACACACTAAACCTCATTGTTCAGACGGACGCATCTCATTAAAAAATAAAGTGTTTCACAGCAATAAAGCTTCTCATTCTTCCATCTCCAGAATGCCCTGTCTGAGGAACTCTCCAACATGAAGAAACTCCAGGACGATCTGCTGGCGAACAAGGTGCCCGCTTCTCTCGTCTCCAGCCTTAGTCCAAACCAGTACACATTTGTGTTCCTCTTTTCACCAACTCTGTGTCTTTTCCTCTCCCAGGACCAGCTGATAGCGGAGCTGGAAAGGCTTCAGCTGGAGTTAGATCAGCTGAGGGCGAGGCCCGGCGGCTCTTATTCCAGGTTGGTGCCATCCACAAAGAGTGAAAACCCTGACCCAGTGGTGTCTGAGCGTAACGATGCCAGTGTTGTGACTCTTATGGCGTCAGATCGTGTAGATAAATCACTCCGTACTGGATGGGTTTAACTCTGTCAGTGTTGACATGTACACACACCAACACACACGTGGCCCAACACTTCGAATTCGCACATTCTCATCTGCACCTCTTGACTTTTTTCCTTTCAGCCTTCTGTCATCCTGTTAATGTGAATATGATACACAGAGTCAAATCAACAGTTTTCCTCACGTGTTTTTCTTATGTTTTGTATTGATGTTTTGTATAAGTCTCTTTTCTCTTTTTTTTCAAATTTCAGATTTAGTGTTGGTCTTTTTTTCATTTCTCCTAGTCATGTTTTAGTTTTGCCAGCTGTGGTCTACTTAAATCACTCGTCTTGCTTGTTGTTTGCTTTTCTTTGTTTTACTGCAGTTATTCACCCTGCAGAAATGGTTACTGTTCATCTTATCTCTCCCTCCATCTCTGCAGTCGCTCTTTGCCAGGTAGTGCTCTTGAACTGAGGTATTCCCATGGAGGCGGGTCCCTCCCAGCAGGCTCCAGCACTCACCTGGATCCCTTTGGCAGTGCCCCCACTGGGGGCGTGGTCAGGCGGAGTCACAGGGCTCGTTGGAGCTCCGCCCGAGAGGATTCCACCAAGGCGAGAGTCGAACATCCCTACGACTCACCAGAAAAAAGCAGCTTCATTTTCACACATCTGCATGTCTTTTGATTCAGCACAGACTCACTTCCCTCGTCTCTTCTTGCTCTGTGTGTGCAGTACCCAGACTGGGAGAGCGGAGCTCTGCTGGGGAGCGGGTTTGAACCGGGCTTGGATGTGGGCTGCTCCGACGATGAGGACGACGGGGAGCCTCGTTTTGGCTCCGAGCTGCTGTCGCCCAGCGGACAGACGGACGTGCAGACCCTGGCCATCATGCTGCAGGAACAGCTGGAGGCCATCAATAAGGAGATCAAGTAAGGAAGGGTGGCAGTACGAGTTCAGCAGCTGTGAGGGAGAGAGGAAACATCTCTCTACGTGATGCAGCCCGAGACGACACCACATAATATAAACGCATCAACACTTCTCTGACCGTAAAGAAAATCTGCTGTGGTGGAAGAAATACTCAGATCATATACTTAACAGTACAATTAATACAATGAAAGATGAAGTCCTGCAGAAGTACATATTTTGCACATATTTTTAGTAAAGTGCTAAAAATTAATGTACTCCTTCTCCATTGAGTGATATATAATATATGGTGTTATTAATTTTTGTTTTTATACTGATGCATCAAAGTATAAGCTAGTTTTAAATACTTTTGAGCCAAATATTTGAGGGGTAATGAGATGATTAATGTTTTAGCAAAGAAGAAAAAACAACGTTCTGCTAAAATTATTGCATTCATTTTTTGGGGGACTTTTGCTGGTAAGTCATATGATCTAAAGACCAGTATAGCATTTTAACTTTGTATTATATTTAATAAAACCAGACTGATCCAGGAGGAGAAGGAGAACACCGAGTTGCGGGCCGAAGAGATCGAGAGCCGGGTCAGCGTGGCTTTGGACAGCCCGCCCATCCCTCCATCCTCCCTGGGGAGAGACGGCACAGGACGAGGCTTCATCCCCTCGTCCATCACATCCTCCACCCTGGCCTCCCCTTCTCCACCCAGCTCTGGACACTCCACCCCTCGCCTGCCTCACTCCCCAGCCCGTGAGACTGATAGACAGGTACCCCTGGAATGCAGGAATAAACTTCTATTGCTGTTCGTGTTAACCTTTTTTTTAATCTCGCCTATGTATCATCCTCCCTGTTTATGCAAACAGCTCCTCCAGACAGTGAGTCATGTAAATAAAGCATAAGTAAATCATGCAGACAGGGTCGGGGAAGTTAAGTTATACTTCAACAGCACGTCAGACTGATTCAAGTAACGTTTAGGGTGGTATGGTGGTTGATGCCAGACTCACTTGTTCCAGCATTTCGGAAACGGGCGGATGTATTACAAAATATGGTGCAATAAACAAAAAACATGTAGTCAGCGATGATTGTGAAAGTTGCAACGTTAATGTGGTAGTTCTGACTGGAAACGAGTAAATGGTTTATGTTGTGGTTCAAGTTGGCAGAATACACAAAGACAGAAAACAGTTTAGCACGGTCAAGCAAAATCGAAAGAATGGTTCTGACATCATAAAATGGCCAAATTGTAGTTTTTACACATGACTTTCTTGGATGGATTAATCAAATCAGATGTAATATGTTAATAAGTGAACTTCAGAGGTGCTGGTGGGGGATTTGTTATCTTTAGACAGAGCCAGGCTGGCTGTTTCTCCTGCCTCCAGTTGTTGAATTAAGCTAAGCTAACCGCCTGCTCGCTGTGATGGGACAATATATATTTTTTGGACTCTTTAGCTACATCTGTGGGATTGAAGAGCCTATACACTTATCCATCACACAAGTGTTTTAACAATTGCAATAATTTTCTTGTGTCTCTTAATTGAAATAATCATAATGATGTGTCAGTCGGGATAATTAGCTTTAGCTTAAGATGATCAGGAACATGACAGAGTGCAGACTACTCAACCCAAAAGAGACATTTTATTATGTGGAAAGAGATGCTTAATTTGCCAAAGCAGTCCTGGTCTCAGTGATTCAGCTGTACTGGAGGAAAAATGGCCCTTAAACTGGGTTTACCATCCAGGCTGCACACCATGAGAAATGTTTGCTTGCTTTGCTTGCTCTCATGGCTCCTTTTGCATATTTTAGAACAACAAAGATGATGATCGCGCCCTCGCTCTTCTTGACTCTACGCCTCCTTCCACTCCTCGTGCCCTGCGATTGGACAGGATGACGCTTACCCATCCTGGTGCAATGCTAGATGACCCCCGGGAGTTTCGCAGGTAAGGCACCTACACGTTAAATACATCAAACACAATGGTTTAGTCTTTATTCGGCTGTTCCCCCTCAGTGATTTCCTTTGTCCTTTCCAGTCTCTCGGCAGATGGCAGCAGTTCCAACAGCAGCCAAGATTCTCTCCACAAGTCCAGTAAGAAGAAAAGCATAAAGTCTTCCATCGGTCGGCTTTTTGGAAAGAGGGACAAAGTAAGGATGGGCCAACCTGGGCGGGATGGATCTGCATCTCTCGGTAAGCAGATGGAGGATAAGGGAGGGATAACACCGACTGCATATCAGTAATCCATTCTGTTTGAGCTGCTTAGGCTTTGAAGTATTCATATCTATATTGGCTTTCATTCTTGTGACCTTTGACCTTACCGTGTCTCCTCTAGCATCTACACCCTCTGAAGATCTAGCCTCTGGAGACCCAATGGCAATGAACAAGACTGGGACTCTGGGTCCAGCAGATAAAGACCGTCGTAGCAAGAAGAAGTTTGTGGATCATTTCCCCTGTTTTGTGTCAGTTTGCCTCTCAGATTAATATTTTTGTCAAGACTTATGGAACTCTTATTTTTCTTACCCAGACACGAGCTTCTGGAAGAAGCATGTCGCCAAGGACTTCCCTTCGCATCTTGGGACGGACCCACTGTTGTATCTTGGTTGGAGGTACTGTGCAGTCACAGAAGCCCAAGGGACGGGGCTTAGCGATTAAAGGTCAAAATTTGGAACCATTTCTTCTTCATCTTTCCCCCTGTATTTGTCTGCCTCCCTCCAGCTGTGGGTGGGAATGCCCGCCTGGTACGTCGCAGCCTGTCGTGCCAACGTGAAAAGCGGCGCCATCATGGCCAACCTGTCGGACACAGAGATCCAGAGGGAGATCGGCATCAGTAACCCGCTTCACCGCCTCAAGCTGCGACTGGCCATCCAGGAGATGGTGTCCCTCACCAGCCCGTCTGCCCCGGCCAGCACTCGCTCTGTGAGACCTCGCATACGTTTAACATGCTCGTTCACCCTGACCGTACAGTTAACCTCGCAAAAAGACAAGTTATGACCACACAATCTGTTCTTGTGTCAGAAAAAAAATCCCAGTTTAGATAGCCTGCTATTAGAATTAAAGGTGAATAGTCCTTTAATTGGAGGGCACTAAGACCTTAAACATCTTCGTATGTCGACTCACACATTCATCAGCATGTTGATACCTTTTTAAAAACTTACTGAGGCCTATTCTCCATGCTGAGCGCAAACTTTCTGCTGACAAGACACAAATGCTGCATTTGTATGAGCAGTATGAGGTGCGTGTTGAACCAGGTGTTTGCAGTTTTGAGATTAGTTAAAATGTCAATGAGGGGAAATTAGGAGCACACACCCCTGATACAATACAAAAATAATATGACTGAGAGTATACGATATCAGATAGGGTTGATGGGAATTAAAAAGCTGGTCCTGTTGGAATGTTGGAAAGAAAAGTGTGTGAAGCTGCAGCAGTGAAGAGCAAACAAAAGCAGACAATGTTAAATGCAAAAGAATATGAAACATATGAATGAACGTGATAAATGTCAAAAATAATAAAAGTATGATCGGTAAATTGTTCTGGCGCTGCTCAAAGTTTCACCCATTTCACCTAAAAATGAAACTTGGCAACAGTTTTTGCCCTGTCACACAGCCACAAAGAAAAACCAGATGTTGAAAAATGTAGTAAAACCATTGCACACGCTTGCATTTGCGCTCCTGCTTTTTATCTCTCCTGTTTCAAGGAATATAAAGCCTCGAATAACCAATTCTTCTTACTGTGGATTTTGGAACAAAGGCCAAATTTAGGTTTGGCTTCCTCCTGGTCCTGGTCTGACTTCGCATTTATTTACAGCAGGAACCATAATAATGATCAATCCCACAATTCTGCTGAACAGATTTATCCTCCCAGATAAACCAGCTGAACCTCTTGTTCATCAAAATCACCATGGCAATAAAAAAGCAGTCTGCTGTTGTGGTTCGATGGCATCATATGATGTGGCTTGTTTTTTGGCACTGGAAGAATGTGAAAGTGTTGAGTCAGTACTTTAGGCAGGCGAGGCAATATGTGCAGCTTTTTATAATCTCAGGGCTTCACTTTTCTTTTGACCGCAGTCAACCAGTAACGTGTGGATGACCCACGCAGAGATGGAGTCCCTGAACGCTGCCACCAAGCCTCCGGTTAGTGCTGTTGCTGTCCCGTCTCTGTGTGACGAACCCTCTTTCATGTTTTTTTTCGTGGTTATTTGGATTGTTTTGAGCTTCTCACCTGGTCTGAACCATGCTGACGAGTCTCTCCCCTTCCTCCTCTTCCTGTCACTGTCTCTCTTTATCTCTCTTTTTAAATTTCTGTCTCTTTTTGTTAATCTCTTCCTGTGTGGGCCCAGGTCATAGTGTTGAGCATCTTCTTCTCTCCCTCTGGTTGCCGTTTCAATGTGAACTGCTTCCAACTAATTACCCGCTCACTAACACACTGTTCCTCCCTTTTTGTCCTCTTTTCCTGCTGCTGCTGCTGCCGCCACCGCTGCCTCCTCCTCTGCTTCTCCTCCATCATCTCTCCATCCATCCACCCTGCTCTTGACCCCTGCTCCCCTTTCCCTTGCCACCTCCACACATCTCTCTCTCTGCCTCTGTCTCTCTCTGTCTGCTTCTCGTCTTCTCTCGGCACTGCAGGAGCTGAAAGAGTTCAGTTGGGATCAGGTAAGGATCACCTGCGCCTCCGCCTTTTGAAAAGTCAGAATTAACGTGACACATAACTTGATGCGAGTTTGTTAACAATGTTATCTCTAGTTAGACTAACCACAGTGAGTCATGAGCTGCTGTCTTGCGCTACCACCAGACGTCACGCGGAGCGTGAATCAGCGTTGATAGTCTGTGGTTGTCCCCTCCAGATACTGGCCTATGGCGATATGAATCACGAGTGGGTGGGCAACGACTGGCTGCCCAGCCTGGGCCTGCCGCAGTATCGCAGCTATTTCATGGAGTCCCTGGTGGATGCCCGCATGTTGGACCACCTGACCAAGAAGGAGCTGAGAGGACAACTCAAAATGGTGGACAGCTTCCACAGGTAGAGCTGGGCTTGTGCGTGCCCACTCTTCGCCTCTTTTATAGCTCATATAACTCTTCTGTCACTTCTCCTGTCCTCAGTCTCATTCTTTTCTGTTGACGCTCTGTGCCTGTGAGTGAGTGACATGGGAAATATGAAGGTGTTAACAGACAAATAGGGAGTGCTCCTGTTGTTGTGACACTCACGCTGTTCAGGTGTATGTCTCCGGGCCCTGTTTAAGTTGTCTCTTAAGAGAGTCGAGGGGGGTCAAAGGTGTTGGATTGTGTTAATGCCTTTTGAGTACAGGTGAGAGTGGAAACGCGCCCTCTGTTAACCCGCCTCAGCCGCTCACCCTCTGGTTCTTTAACCTTTCCCAGGGTCAGTTTGCATTACGGCATCATGTGCCTGAAGCGTCTGAATTACGATCGCAAGGAGCTGGAGAGGAGGAGAGAGGAGAGCGCCCACCAGAACAAAGGTGAGCTCTTGTTTTTCCTCTGCCATTATCTCACCATTCATGGCCCAGGTGCTGGATGTGGTGTTGTGCCTTTCGTGTGCACCAGACTAACTCCTGTGACTAATTCCTGTATTGATGCTACGCTGTTGCCTTCTTGAGAGCAGTGATTTTCTAATTTTCTTGTGTCAAGTCCATCTTATCCCTTTGAAAATAACTTTTTAAAACAACAAACAAATAACTTTTAACTAATGTTTCTAAAACACAGCACAAGTTGCCAAGGGTTGGAGTTTGTTTCCTGCATAATTTTTACAGTACAATTCAACAGCATTTTTACATCAAATACTTTAGATTTCACTATCAGTTCTCAGGAAAGAAAACAGAATAATTCATGTTTCGTGTGGTTTTCTTTTTTTCCTGGTTTAGCATCAGCCTCCGCTTCCAGCAACATTAAGCACCTACTGCAGATCTTTCTTCATGCTGTGCCTTTTAAGATTATATCATCTGCATAAAGTAGCATATGGCCAATCAAATCATCGTCTTTGACCTGCAGTTTACAAGATTTAATTTAAAGAGCTAAATCATTATCATCACTATTCCTTTCTTCACAACAAGTTGTTGGCTGCAGTGCCATTTGCTTTATTGCTTTCAAGTTTTAAACAAGACTTTTTAAAAGTATGTGGCCATAAAAAGAGAAAGGAAATTACTGCCCAAACTCAGTAAACCATAAAAATCATTAATTGCCTTACATCAGCTTTGGCATATAAAATAAAGTAAAATTCTTGCTTGGACACAAAAAAACACCCCACAAACTTATTGAAGGCAAACAAAACAAACATTTCCTTTGATTTCTGCTGTCTCCCACATTGCTCGGAGATGTTTGGACCACCCCTTCGTTATTGCTCCCCTCAACCCCATCCTTAGAAAAGATTATAAGCCACAGCTTTCTGGTGCAATTTGGCAGGATAATAATTACACAAATGTCAACACGCTCAGTCGTTAAACAAACCCAAATCTCCCGCTCGCCCACCGCTGTGCCTTGGTATACACATGTTCCACATTTAAAGCCAGTTCATCTTGGCCGATTTCCTTGCAGAAGAATTTCCCAAATGATTTGTGAGCTTCGGTTTTGGCTGATCTTGAGGCTGACCCATGTCAGACAATACATCAGTATTCTCTATTCTACTATCTCTCTTGATCACTCACCAGTAATTTAACCCCTCCAGAAGCCCATAAATAAGCCTGAACAGACCTGCATGTTTCATTCAGCTTTAACTTCAGGAAGTGACCAGAATATTAAGAAACCTGATCTTGCTTATGAAAACAGTGAGCAGACAGCTGGTCGTTTGCAGATGGATGCCTCCCCCCTTCCTCGTATCCCTCCCCTCACCTTCTCTCTGCTTTCCTCCCAGATGTGATGGTGTGGTCCAATGAGCGTGTGATGTGCTGGGTGCAGACTCTCGGGCTGAAGGAGTACGCCGACAACCTCCGTGAGAGCGGCGTCCACGGGGCCTTGCTGGCTTTAGACGACACCTTTGACTACACTGACCTGGCCCTGCTGCTGCAGATCCCCAATCAGAACACACAGGTAAAGGACAGGCTGTCAACAGTCACAGCAGAAAACGCTTTTCTCAGTAGCTGCAGTAGGGATAAAAGAGTGGTTTTAGTTTTTAAAAGGAAAATGTTTTAGGTCCCTCCAATAGTGTTTTTAAATAGAACTTGGCCCATTTTGACTTGTTTTTGTCAATAGAAAGGGGAAACATGAAGAAAGGTCCCAAAATGAACTGTGTCCGTTTCCTTCCATTGGTGAAGCAATGTGTGGAATTACGAACACAAAACAAACTGTGGAAATTAAAAAGCTTATATATACAGCTTCTTTATTTAAAGATTTTTATACAATTTACACTAATAATTGGAGACTTTATTTACTTCAGCAGACAAAACTGCATTTTCTCAGTCAAGGGCCTTAATGATACAGACAATAATAATAAGGTTCACAGGTGATGTATTTGTCTTATTCAATGCATGTGTCAAATATATCTCAAAATCATAGTCCAAATAGGGACTTTTGTTGCACGTCTCTCCATCATTTCTATCACTTCTCTGCCAAAACATATTTTAAAGTAGCAAGCCTCATCTGATCCTTTAGAGTCACATCCTCACTGGTTTAAAGCATGCATGAAATTCAGACATGATCTAATGAAAGCCGGCACAGCACACCCGTCCTGAAAATGTGTCCGAACGAATCTCAGAGCTCTACATCACTTCTCCCCCTGCAGGCCAGGCAGCTCCTGGAGCAAGAGTACAACTCGCTCATCACCTTGGGAACCGAGAGACGACCTGATGAGGTCAGCGTGCTAATCGGCTTTAATTTAAGAAAATAAAAAACAAACACAAATACAGATTTGAGTAAGCGACAGGTTGTCTGAGCAGCCATCTTTTTGTTTGCACACTGTGTGGCAGGATGGAACTAAGACGTTCACACGCTCGCCCTCCTGGAGGAAGATGTTTAGGGAGAAGGACCTCCGAGGTGTGACCTCTGACTCCGCCGAGACCCTGCCTGCTAACTTCCGTGCCTCAGCCATCTCCACGCCCTCCGTTACCCTGAGAAAGGTTCAGAGTGATGGTGAGTCTGACCTGTGACACCCTCGCTCTCATATTCACATTTGTTCAGCTGAGCCCTCAAGGCGCGTCTCAATTTAGACGATGAGTAAAAACCTGTTCGCATGAAGAGCATGGCAGGAATGGGGGTGAAAGGCCTGCCGCAGCTACGGCTGTTCCAGAGCTCTTCTGCAGGTCTGATATTAAATGAGCCATGTGTTTACGTCTTGATCTATTGGAAATGAGCCTTGAACAGAAACATTTCATCTCAGCGTGTTATATAAGCCGCTGCTAAAGCAAGAGAGTCACATGCGCGGAGCAGTTGGTTGTTTTCATGCTACTCTGCCATTAGTTTGGCAGTGGAATTTTCTGCAGAGGAACTGGCAATAACAAGGAACAGACGCTTCAAAGTACAGAGGAGGACTATTATCCCTCGTTCCACTTGTTAATAGCAAAGCCTGTGGAAGGTCAGTGCTGTTTAAGACGTTGCAGTTGGAGATAATGACCTCCGTCTATGTCTGTCTCCCGGTCTCCAACACAGCTAGCTCTGGTGCCCGGGGTGAATCTGCCTCAGTGAGGACGTACTCCTGTTGAGGGGCTGAGGTGAGAACCGTCCGCCATGTTAATTAAACTGTCTAGTAGCATTTGCATCCATGTGGGGTTTTATCTGTGCGGTGAGATAAAACAGTTTCTCTAAGCTTCCGAGATGGCTTGCACATGTGGCAGGCCCATTCGTTTGAACCTCATTGTTTTATGTATTTGTTTGTTGTAGCGGATTGGTTTGAGCCCGGGATTTTAGTAGTTCCCCTAAGGTTTTAAAGTGGTGGGTTTGGTTCGTGGGGATTTAGAGTTGAAGTCAGGCCATGGAAGCAATGACGTGGTAATAATGCTGTTTCTCTCCTCAGGGCGCTGGCTGGACTGGGACTAGAAGACCCTCTTGCTCATCCACGGAGAAAGAAGCAATGAGTATAACCATTTAACTTCAAAATAAATCGGTCTGACCATTCTGCAATAACAGAAGCAAAGGAATGAAAGGGGGAGAGTGACATGAAGAATGTATGAATGTATTTCCTGACCAGACGAAGAAGGTTGAACGGGATCAGCTGTTTTCTCTCTCTCTGTCTCTCTTCCTGTCATTCTGTCTTTGCTCTTTCCCTCGATGTGACTGTGCAGCGGGGTTAACGAAGGCCAGCGCCGGTGTCGTTAGGTTTGCGCTGGTCGTGCAGGTTTCCCCTCTCTTCATTGCTGTTGGAGTCTGCACACAGTCAGCAGAGTTAGGGCAATATCAGGGCTCATTTTCCTACCTTCAGAGGAAACCACTTGCTGCCATTTATTCTCTTACAGTTTGAAAACAGCTCAACGTGTCGCCTTATAACCTCTGCTCAGCAACAGGGCAGGAGTTAACCTCACCATAAAGATTTTAAAAAACGAGCAGAGTGACTGGAAGGGTGTCACAATGACTGGGGGATGTGGCTGGATGGGGTTATAACCCTAAACAACACCGCTGTTCTCCTGCCTACTCACGAGTCAGCTGGTGTCCAGTGTCAGCCATTGTGGCTCTATAGTTGGCATCTATAGTCCCATCAGGGGCGTCTAAGTGTCCCCAATTGGTCGTGCAGTAAAACACGTCCGATTTCAGAACACCGTTTAGCTCCGGCCACATCAGAGGGACCCTCCTCAGGCTTTGTCTATTGGCACCTTGAAAGCTGATAGGCTGAGTAATCTCTTTTGAAGGGAGCCCATTACAGAGATCAAAGGCTCAGAGGTGGAGGGGACGGGGTGGAGCGAGGCCACAGAGTGTTCAGATGTCGATGGCAGGAAGTCCATACAGTTAGTGCTGGTACCACCGTCTGAACAGGCGTACTTTACAAGGAGCTGATAAAGGGCCACTCTGTAGATTTTTCACATGAAATTCAGTTTACTCATCGGGCGGAGGAGGAGCCCTACTCCTGTGTGGTGCTGGACGAGATTGACCCTCATGATGCCATAGTGGTATCACCCGGCAAAGTCTTTCAGATGGGGGTTGAAAGAGGTGGCCATTTAGAAAACAAGACTCTTCTGAGTTGCATTGTGGGAAAAGTATGACCCAGTGTTTCATCCACACCAAGGCAAAGCAGTCAGGATGTCTGAGCCTCTGATGGTTTTATCGTGTTTTTAAAAAATCTGCCTCTTCTGAGTCCCCCAACTTTTTCAAAATGCTAATGCACTTGTGCACCCACATACTAAATTGCGCCTTCAGATCAGTACAATTCAATTCAATTCAGTTTATTTATATAGCACCAATTCACAAAAAGTGAAAAAAAAAAAAAAAAGTTATCTCATGACACTTTCCAGTTAGAGCAGGTCCAGACCAAACTCTTTAATTAAATTATAATACAGAGAGCTCAACATTCCCCATACAAAAAATACATCTGAATGCTGTAGTAAAGTTTGCACTATTTTCTAGCTCTTCTCGTAGAGAAAACCCCACCCTGCTTCTCAACATCCGAGCAAGATTTATGACTGCAGACTTGGTAGCCAAGTCCAACCCTGATTCCGTTAAGGCCGAGACGCCGAGTAAACCGCAAACAAATCCAAATGTGATCATTTGCTAATCCCTTTTGATATATATTCACCTGAAAACAATAGAAAGACAACATATTTAATGTTTTATCTCATTGACTTTGTTTTTTTTTTTTGTAAATATACACTTTAGCACATTTCAAACCAGCTGGTACATAAGCCACGAAACGCTGGAAAAGCTTGTGGAAAGCTCGAAAAGACCAGTTTGGAACCAGTGTGGTTCCACAGGTGAACGGGTTGATTGGTAACAGGTGGTAGGATTACAGCTGGATATCAAAGTGGCATCCTGGAAAGCCTCAGTCGTTCACACAGCTGAGGTTCAGCAGGATTGTATAAAGGATATCATTGCGTGGGCTCAGGGACGCTTTGTAAAACTCGAGGCACTTGATGTGAAAGTGTTTTTCTGACTTAATAATGAGCCTTTAGATCTGTGGTGCACTTTTAGCGATCATTAAAATGAAAGAACTGCAAACCCTCTGTAAAATACGTCTGAACAGAAAGTGGTAACAAAATGTCAGCATGTAGTTAGGGAGGCTTAACGTTAAAAACTCCTCACGATGCCGTCGTGTCAGGTTTACGACTTGTAATCATCAGCTCAGGGTCTCGGCTAATCGGCAGAGAGACAAAACAGCGACTCACACGGGGAAGCAAGAACAGACAAAACTAAAGAGGGCGGACAGAAGCCGGTCATTTTACTGCACACACAAGCCATAACAGAAAGCAGGAGCTCACTGAGGGGCGGGAGATCAGAGAGAAGCAGGAAGAGAGGGCGAACCCGAGGAAGCCCGGGAAACAAAACCTTTAGCCTCTGTGTTTACGATGCATGTCAAACAAACGACAATGACCTAAAAACCTAAACATTTTTTTGGTGGTGAAAATGATATGAGGTGTCTTTAAAAAAAAAAAAATATATAGATCTGTATGATAAACCTACAGGGGGTGGGAGCCTGGGGATCAATTTGTAAAATGTGTGTATTTTTTTCAGTTGTATTTTTTATTTTTTACGATATCTATTTATTTTCTTTAGGTATGTATTGGATAAATGTACGTACAAGTTCCGTTCCTTCTCGACTTCATTTGAACTAGTTTTAAAAGTAAATATAAAACATTGAAAATGGTCATTCAAATACGCTACTGTATGTGTACATTTTGAGAACAAATTGTGCAATGATTTAACAGATTTCCATGATTAAAGTGATAGTAATACAAATTGAAAA
The DNA here is from genome assembly GCF_020382885.2 of Scatophagus argus. Classification (NCBI taxonomy): domain Eukaryota; kingdom Metazoa; phylum Chordata; class Actinopteri; family Scatophagidae; genus Scatophagus; species Scatophagus argus. The sequence goes on from NC_058508.1 coordinate 20,279,679, forward strand.
TATCATCTGGAAAATAAACAATATTGATGATGATGATGATGATGAAAATGGTGATGTAAAAGAAAAAAAATAAAGCGATCCAAGTGGGTCTGCTGATCATCGCAAATTTTCTCCATTTTTCTTTTTCCCACTGGTTGGTTTTATTCTGCCCCAAACACTTGATTACTATTTTATATTACTTGTGAAGTACTTTACTTGAATACTTCCATTGCACTTTTTACTTATACTCCAGTTAGGCAGATTGTACTTTTTACGCCACCCTACATTTATTTGACAGCTATAAGCACTAACTGCTTTGCAGATTAACACCTGACACAGAAAATATGCAGGGCTTTACTTGTACTGGAGCGTTTTAATATTATGGTATTGGAGCTTTTACATAAGATCTCGTTGATTTGTTTTATGAAGCTGTAGTTTGAGGAAATTGCTTCTTACCAGCAGATTACAGCAGTAAAACACCTGAAATATACTGCTTACCATAACTTTTCCTTTTTTAACAAATCCCAGAGCGGTTTGAGAATTCAGCGCAGCAATTTGCTGAGTACAAAGATCCTTTATTACCACATTTTGGCAGGCAAACTGAACAAACCATCAGATGGTAAAGATTTGCTTGTTTAGGTGTCATATAATTTACAAATAACATCGTTTTGCATTCATGAACCACATTTAACAAGTTCCACAGACGGAGACGCATCCTGCCACTGTCAAATCATCAGCCTGAGTGAAATCATGCTCTAGTGTGCCCATGCTGTAGATTCTGTATCCTGTACATTTTTCCCCATCAGACTCAGTTTGCACTGTTACAGTATTCATTATAATCCATATGGGAACAGTGTGGAGCAGTAAAATGGAGCCTCAGTAGGTGGCGCTCCTTCCTCTCACAACCCGAGAGGACCAGAGGCTGGAATTATCATCAGACACTGGAGAGACCAACCACTCCATGAAGACTTCTTCTATAAATACACACAGATATACATAGCTGCATACATAAAGGTATACTGGTGTCATATTGTACACATATATAAAGGAATATATTAATATCAGACATACACATGCTTACATACTAATCAAAAATAACTTAGATTATGAAAGATAAATCATACAAAAACAGTACTTTGTAAAGTAAAATCTCTATATATGACAAATTTCCCTAAGATCTAGTATTGAGGTCTTCTTGTTTTATTTTTTATTTTTTCAAAAGTCATTTGAAGTTGTGGCGGATGGGAGGGATGGAAAGCAGAGAGATGTCTGAAAAAACCGGTTGAAGGCAGAAATAACCAAATCCATCAGGTTTCAGGAAACCCAGCAGGACAAAGTGCACACAGAAGGATGTCGCAGCTGCTCTGCTCTGTGTCACTTTCTGCCTCCCGCCTCCCCTCTCTGTCTCAGCCTCTCCCCTGACTCGTCAAGATCTCCCTCCCCGCCGCCTGATTCGCTCTGGACAGCAGCACGCAGACGCAAGACGAGTCGATCCGGATCCACCGCCATCCGGTCCTGTTGTTCGCGTCTTTGGTGAGTGCTCGGACAAACGACTGCTTGGCCTTGCACTCGCTCACCCACTGTTTTTTATCCACGCCCAAGCAGCCGGCTCCGGCCACGCCCGTCCCCATAGGTTTCGCTTGTGCGCCGGCCACCCTTGACACGCTGAGGTTTCTCCGCTGCTCAGCCTGACGGCAGCGAGTCTCGTAGAAGTACTGTTTGAGAGGTCCTGTCTGGGTTTGGATTTCCTGCAGGATGGTGACCTGCTGACCGTGGGCGTCGATGGCGGTGGTCTTGTTGGTAACCCAAACACTTTCCGACTCGCACACTGACTTCTCCACCCTCCTTCTGTCAATCAAGTGTGAACGTTTGTCCCTTTTAAGAGCGCGGCCAGCCTGCACGGTGACTCTGGACGAGTCTGCCCAACTCATAGTCGCGCTCCTGTCGATCGCCCGGTCCCCGTGGCCCTCGATGTGTCCGTCCATGTCCTCCTGCTCCTCCCTGTCCTCCTCCAGCATGCCAGTCTCCAACATGAGCAGGAGAGGGGGGTGTTCTGGAGGCGACGGGGAGGGGGAGAACAGGACTCGAGGATGCGCGTCCAGAAACATCTCGTCTCCTTCTAAGACGCTGTCCAGTCCGGTCCCCATACCCAGCCCTGCCTCCAGGTTCAAGTTCTCCTCAGTCAGACCTCTTCCAGCTCCCCATGTCCACTGGCTTCCTGTCCTGGTTGTGTGTGCATCTTTCAGGTCGCCTGAGGGAACAGTTGGTTCTGGTTCTCTTTGACCCATTAGATTAACAGCAGGGCTGACAACATTATGGGTTTCTGGTGCAGAAACCTGCAACAGTGTTTCTGTAGAGTCCTGAAGATTGTCCTGCTTGGAAAAGTCCACAAAACTGGAGTAGTGAACTTGCCTGCTGCTGCTGTCAGCTTTGTAGTCCTTTGGCAGAGAATTATCCTGGGAAATATCCTCGGTCCTGAGCGTTCCCCCTACTGTGGGAACATCCAAAGTGACGCTGCTTTTGTCATCACTGCCTGAGTTGCTATTTGATTGGTAGGTTCCTTGATTCTCCACTTTGAAAATGAAAGTCTCTTCATCTACGGAGGATTGCACATAATCCTTACGGTTCTGGAGGTTTGGTTGTTTGGTTGCAGCCATGTTGTAGTCCGTTTGTGAGGCATTTCCAGGGAAGTTGTAGTCCACAGGGGGAGCTGCGAGGCCAGCAGCCTGGTCATGACGGTGCTCTGTCGTTGCAGCAATCCTGGACACAGGGTTGTGAGGGAAGGGCAGGGCCGAGGCAATCACCATGGCAACCAGGGGAAGCCAGTGCATCACTCCCAAGACGTATCAGCTGGGGGATGAAATACAGAGCAGGAGAGAGACTGTGTTATTTTATACAATGCACATTGTGGCTTTTACAGTTAACCTAAGTACCTCAATTAAAACGTAAAACGAGAGGTTTTACTGGTGGCCCGCAGCTTTATGACCACGGTGCTTTAACCGCTGAGGTATGGCTTTAAAATCTTGGCAGAACTTGTGGAAAAATAGGACCAAGTACAGCAAGGCTGTGTCTTTGGTCTGCTTCTTCATGTGGGAAGACGGAGATCAGCTACAGACGCTGGAGATTCTGCCGTCTGACCTTCGAACGGAGACACTGACAACCTGGTATGCGAGTCCGAAACTTCACAGCCAAAGGAAATAGATTAAAAAGACATCTGCGACCCCAAAAAAGCAAGCCCTGCCTTTCAGCTTTTAAGGACATGATTTTTATTTATTTATTTTTTTTCTTTGTGTTGCTACAACTTCTGGGAAATCTCTTTAAATCTGCGGTCATAAACATGGCTTACATCAGGTCTGCTTCTAAAAACATATAAATCACAAGAAAGAATCCCAGTACTGCTGAGGTACACCTCAGGTATTCTACCTGATCACACCTGGTCTGTGGATTTGTTTTCCTTTGAGAAGGTGAAGTCTGAACATGATACATTACATCTGCCTCTTTTAACTGGAAGTGTTTACTTATAGGGTGATCATCACTATTGTACAAGTACTGCCTGCGATAACCTGCTTTATTTAAACTTTGTGCAGCTTGTAATCACAAGGGGATTAGTAGTTAATTTACTGCGGAAGAAATATCAAACAAATACTGCAGAATTTTCATACAAATAGTCTTTCCGCAGGAGTAATGCAGTATGTTGTTAAAAAGTGTTTGGCAACTATCAGTTAATCATTTAACCTTTGAACATTTAATACCCGCAGCTTCTCAAATATTTGCAGCTTTTTATCATCTTATGTTACAATAAATTAAATATATTTGGTCTGTCGGCGGGACAAAACACATCATATGAAGATTATACGTCATAGAGCAAACATTTAATTAATTAATCAAACAATCCACAATGAAAGTAATTATTAGTCGCAGGGCTGATGTATTCAGTGAAGTGAAATGAATGAAATTAAAACGTGCATTTCAGTATATTCAGCTTAATTATTTAAAAGCAAAAAAGTGCTCTTGGTAACAGAGTGAATGATGATCACAGCTGATTTTATCAAATGTTTATTATTTTCTTTTAATTAGTGTGAAGCTGCAGCTGAATCGAATTACAGTCACTGTTAACCAACAAAACTGTACAAAACTCAAATAAAACACTCCCTCGTGTAAGCTTAATGTAAACACTTTCTGACAAGACTTATCAGGTATATCAGTCTGTCATGTCTGACAACGCTTACCTGAAACAAAATGCGTGACTCAGTTCAGTGACTCGTTTGCATTTCAACAGGAGCTTCACCTGTGACTAACTGGAAAAATATTCCAGTCACCCATGCACGCGGCATGCATGGCGGCATGGCGCCCAGCCAGTACGCAGAAGCCCAGTACACGGAGGCGAACATCAGTTTAGTCGTTTGTTTGAAAGCAGGGAGGAGGTCACTCGGAAAGAGTTAAAATAGGTGGAATGATCAGAATGCCAGTGATGCGGCTTTACTGGCGAGGCTCCTTCCTCAGGCAGCGCAGAGGGAAGAAACACGGACGGCCAGTAGAAAATACAGCGAGGGAGCGTGTGTGAGGGTGGCTGAATGGATGCATCACCAGCTACCGTCAGCGAGTGTTTGTGTGAATGAGTGACAAAACCCTCTCAGTGACAGGACATGTATTCAGCAGGACCACACCCGGGACACAATGCAGTCGCTGAGGAGGCTTGGCCAACACATCACTCATGCTGTCACCTCGGGCGCTTGATGGAACACATCAAAGAGCGCTTCTGTTTCCGCGGCTACTGATCGACTCCTGCCAAAGTAAACCCAGGTGTCTGTGCGAGGAAGTAAACCCGGCCTAACACACCCGTCGAACGTGGAGAGGCCAGCCAAGAGCAATTAAAGCAGAAAACAAAGTGTGTGTAGCTAAAGTGAGCTCCTGTGATAGGAGGAGATCATTTTTAAGTCAGCCAGTGAAGAGGAGGAGGAGGTGCTGCAAGAAAAATCCAGGAAAAACCTGGAGGAGTGTTTCGCCATGCTTCTTAAGAGCTTTCTTGGAACTTGCAGACACCACACAGAGGGCAGGCAGGCAGGCAGGCAGGCAGGCAGGCAGGCAGGCAGGCAGGCAGACTCACTAAGTGGTTTCTTTGTAAAACAGCAGCAGCAGCAGCAGCGGCACTTCATCACCATGCTCCATTTGCTACAATGACACGCATCATTTGCACTCCCTGCAAGGCTAGACGAGGACCATGACGTTATCCCACCCTCTGGACCAGACCCAAAGCTTTCTGAATCCTCCCTGAGATGAACACACACGTACAAAAAAAATCCCAGTCTCTCTAATTCAAAAAAACCTCACTCAGTAAATAAAACCCCACACACTCATGCTAATCCTAATCTCTGTAGCCTGAAATTCTTCCAAATGAGCACAGGAAGAATACCCTGAAACCACAGGACAGGGCCTAAACAAACAGAAAGCGGCCGCGTCATGCAGCAGAACTCCATGAATAAACAGACTACACTACATTCACCCGGCATTATTCAGCATTAATTATGGAGTCCTCTCGCATAGCCAACAAGGGGCCTACGTGGAGTCGCGATGTTCGCTCAGCCCTCCGGTGAGGGTTTTGACAGATGTTCAGAAAGTCATCAGAAACCCGCAGACGAAGCTTGTTTTAAAGGTGCAATACTGTAACATTCCCAGAGGATATCAGTGAGCCGACCTCTGAGAACATTTTTAAGTGACAGCTTGAAACAGATTCATTTCAGTTTGCTTGAAACGAGTCTTTAAACATGCAAAGTTCCCTTCTCCCTGAACGATTTTATTACTGTTACCGATGCTGTTCTTACTGTTTTACTCTTATTACTGACTTGACTTGTTTAACCATTTTCTTGCTTTGCTCCTTATGTTAAAGTCTGAGCTACACTGATCTGTAGGTTGATAGTTATATAAGGTTCATTAGGGCTGTAACTAATATTTTTTTTTAATTTTCTTTAATTGATAAATCTAGAGATACTCTTCTTCTTCTTGAGTAGCGTATCACTGGTTTGGCTTATAAAATATCACAAAACTGTGAAAAAATGCTCACCACAATTTTCTCAAATTCTTTCTAAAGATATTACATTTACTGTAATGTCAAAGTGAAGCAGAAAATCCTCACATTTGAGAAGCCTGAAACAGACAAAGGATTAAGTTTGTGCTTTGATTTAAAGACTTATCAAAATAATTTACTAATTGTTGCAGCTCTAAAAATATTAAGCTTATGATTCTTTTTGTAATGACTGTGCAGCTATTACAGACTTTTGGCTCCAAAACATGACAGAGAAACGTGAAGGGACCAGCAAAGTCCTGCAAAGTGTTTTTTCAGTCAATCTGGCACCTGGCAAATTGGTCTGACTTCTGATTTGAGTGCTGCCACTGTGAACCGCGGGGGTCTAATCCAGTTCAGACGGCATGAGTGAAAGAGGAATCAGGGGGAATTAAGGTACAGAGGGCCCCTGGCTGGGAGACCCTTGTCAGGAAACAGATGCCATAAAGCAGCTCCACACCTGGCAGTGGCTACTGTGCTATTTGCCTGTTAACAAAGTAATCCCCCCGGCCGTCATGTGTGGCTAACGTCAGACACGTCCACCTGACAGGGAGATAATGCCTTCCGTGTTGCTGCTGGGACCAGGCCCCGTCCTGGCCTAATCTGGCCTCTTTTGAAGTCGTGTAACCCAAAGAGGGACAGGGGCGGAAGATGTCTGGAGCCCAGCTGATTGGAGAACAGTTTCCACCGCACATCACATCTTTCAGCAGTTTTTATGACGAGTTTGGTCTGACTAAGCTGTCTGAAATGCATAGAAGTGTGTGACCATAAACACGGTGGCAACAGGAGTGGCCCTCACGTGGAAAACAAATGCAGGTAAATGTTTGTCCTCCCTCCCTCTCCCTCTGTGTGTGCGTGTGTGAGTGTGTGTGTGTAAGGGTAAAGAAAATGCTTTGGCCTCACATGTGCTCATTTACAGTGCCTGCTGGCTGCCCCACTGTGCAAACAGCCCATTAATTCCAGCCCTGTGATTGTTTCATACCACGCTCAGCCTGCGGGATCCAGCCTCCTCCTCTCCAGCCTTCAGCTCCATATGAACGGCTCACATCAGATCTTTCTCCTCTCTTTCACAAACGGTGACAGCAAAAGCGGTGCAGTGAAATAACACGACACATCTTTACAGCCTTACCTGACACCATGTTTTACAGCCTTACGAGACTTTTTCCAAGTGAAGTTTGGTCACATTTAAAATGTAAAAGCTGTCCTCCTGAATGAATTTATATTCATGGCCATTTTTTCCACTTACACTTACCTCCCACGTAGTCTTGTCTGCCCTCATCTTTTCACAATATCGGATGAAGGCATCATCTGGCGGTATATTTTATACACAACTTGTGTGATCTACCTGCGGGTTTGGATCTCACCTCACCTGACTGACTGCCATGAAAACAAAATGCCAAACAGGCTACAACTGTGGGACTGCCAAAGAAAATAAAATCTGAAGTAGGATCAGCCTGATAGAAATGCCTTGATCTCGCAAAGGCAAAAGAGTTGAGACTTGAAAATAAGTTAAACAACAAAATGATCCCCCCAAAAAATAAATAAATACATTTTAAAAACGGAGTTACTTTTGCATGCATGAATGTAAGTAACTACGTGAGCTGAATCACGGATTATAACAAAATAATGAAACACTAAAACTTTGTGCTGCCAAATAAATCAAAGTTTTACAAACTGACCTAATTAAACAAACTGAGGTTTGTTTGGTCACATTATGTAACTTGTGTTAAATCTAACACACTAATTACATCCCATAAATGAAAAAAATATGAGCGTAAATTAGCTGAGAAACGCTGCATAATGTTAAAACACGACATGAAGTGGACAGTTGAAGGCCTACATGCAGGATTTAAAGCCATACCGTTTAGGTGAGATCCGGACCCCGCGTCCTTCCAGCTGACACCACATTGATTATAGAGTCCTGTCGCCAGTCGCTCAACTGGTTTAAAAAAATAAACTCAAAAAACACCTTCGTGTGACAACCACAAAACTAAGCACAAACATTTCTTTCTTCTTTTAATAGTCCGTGACATCGCATGTGTCCCCAAAATCCGACGAGGAGAAAAAAGGGAAAGTAAAAAAAACCAAAAAACCTCTCCTGTCCTGGGAGCGCTTCCACTGTGTGATAAGCCCAGAAACGTATCAAAAATGTAAAGTTGCCACAAAGTGAAGGTCTTCCATGAGCTGTTACTCCTCCGAGGCAGGCCAGGGGAATGGTATCTCAGTTCAAATATGTGAACGAAGAAGTGGAGAGGTGAAGAAGTTGGCCAAATGTTTTATGATCTGAACTCCGCCTGAAACGCGTTAAGTCGGGCAAAGAGTTACGCTAGCATGAGTTACAGACATAACTTCTGGAGGTGACTTTCAAAGTAAAGCCCGCTTTGAGAAACCCGTATTGCGATGGAATGTTTGACTGGCAACTGTGCTTTTATTTCAAAGACAAAAATAGCAACTTCCGGTATATTTCATCGTTTCCTGCTGCCAACCTGACATGGCTAACTAGTCGGAGTTCTCCTGGGAAGCGCAAAGACAAATCGAAGTTTTTTCTTCCTCAGGAGGTAAGTGTATTGAAAAGAGACCTACAACATTCAACGAGTAACATCTGTTAGAGCGGATGTATCTGGGGCTCGTTTCCTAAACAGATGTATGTAATGTGAAACAGTAATCCGCTGTTAGTCAGCTAAATTAGTAAAAAGTCACATTTCTTGCTAGCTAGATTTGACACATTCAAATGAGGTAAATATTATGTGGCGTTGAGCTTTGAATTTCACCTGTGCGTGACTGAGGTATTTTTACCTTTACACCCCCCTCCCTTTTTTCATTCCCGCCCCACGCTTCTCAAGAAAACAGTTTGATGAATTACCACCAATGTGTTGTTGGCTCATATCCGTCTAACGAGAGTCCATTATGGGCTGGTAACAGTGCAAATTATTACAAACAAGCTGCGGTGAAGCTGGATGGTGTAATTCGTGGAGGTCTGCAGTTCAGGGTGCAGCATAAGCCCATTCGGCACATGCAAACCTGACTTATCTTTTATTAGTATGTCAGAGTTTGCTGTTTAATTTCTTCCTGTTTGTTTGTTTTTTACCTGAGAAGTGCCCGGATTTTTTGGCAGGTAAGTGTCTTGCTCAAGGGCAGTTTGACAGGGTAATTTGGATCTGGATGACCTCATTGTCTGTAATTATGTGTTATTAGTGATTTTCATACTTTATCGACACACCATCCAAAATATGAGCTTTATAACAGTAAAAATACACATGACGCACGAACACCACAAATATATGTTTCAAAATGTAAATATTGCAAAAATACCCATGTAGCTTACTGTCATACACTGCCAGCCTGTGTGAAAAACTGTGAACTTTTTTATTTTTAATTCAGTGTGCAGCTTATGTTTACTTCAATACAGCCACTTTAACAGGGGTGGACTTGCTGATTTGGTGGCCCTAAACAGTGGCTACAAAGGGCACCCCTGAAATCCAGCCCTGACCCCCTGTCGCGCCAGCCAGCTGTTATTTATAAATACTGCATTCCAGAATAACTTTCTTTTTTGAAACTTACCGCCCAGAGATTGGGATATTTGATGTCTTCTTAACTCTGTTCCCAAACTTCACATCCCCTCACTGACTAGCGGATCCAAGCTACGTGAACACATCAGTAGAGTCATGTAGCCAAATATTATTAACACAGATTATTTCAAGTCTGACTATAGACTGCAGGGCATTTTAAAATGTAGAAAAAGATCACAATCTAGAATGAGGATCAGGGTTATGATGAAATTATTTTTTGACCACATCTCTCACCTGTATGAGCAACTATTCTCCTTCCTTTTTATGGGAAACTGTAATCTGACTGCAATACAAACGTTTCAGTTGTCATATGAAGCATTTCAGGGTATTCCTCATTACACAATTAGAATTGCACAATTAAATGTAGTAGCCTTTTCCTTGCTGCACCCTCAAAATCTGTAAACACATTCAAATCAGTGTTTGTGTGGGACCCCATCTTAGACATGAGCAGTTTTTAGAAGTAGCTGTAAAGGAAACTGAAAGCTACTCGCCTGCAAAAAGTGAGGATATTTATTTACACTGTGGGCAAAGAAGTTGTTTGTTTTTGGCTCAGCTCCACATCTCAGGATCTTTTAAAAAACTTGTTTTTATGGGAATAGCAGTATCAGCAAGTACACGAGTTCAGGCACCTGTCTGAAACCATGCAGTTTATTCATTAGAAACAGTATCCTGCTACTCCCCAGCAAGCATCCAGTACACGGATGTGCAACTTAACTGACATTTTTTTTTTGATGCACAAACTGCAATAACAAGCGACCTGTGTAACTTAAAACACAACCAAAACATGACATAAAACCCCTATGGTGTCTGTATTAGAATACAATATTTTTAACACATTTTTTCCTTGAATTACTTAAATGAAAAATATATGGCACGTGTACGTTTGTTCAAGGTGCACGTGGTTTTATGCATTTTAGGTGATTGTGAAGGCTCAGCAAATGAATATGTTCTCCAAATTTAATATTGTCCCACATTTGAAAATGCATATACCTTTGTCTTAATGTTCCCTGCTCAAATATTTCTTAAATGAAATTTTTCTGTGTTTTGTGTTTCAGTGCAGGCGGTTTCAGGACTCTTGTGAAGTTGAAAGAACTGAAACAGGAGCTGGTGACTTGCCGCTCTGTCCACTCACAGGTCTTTGGGGGAAAGTCAGCGAAGGCCCGGCTGAGACACAATGGAGGTCTTTGCAGGACACATAGGCCAACAGACAGTTCAACGGGTCCTCAGAACAGATAAGTCGTCCCCACACAGACCAGACGAGGGTTCAGTGCTATTGACCCGCGAGAACAGCGCGTCCACTGAGCCTCCCCACCTTGAATGGCCTTGTTGAAAAGGAAAGCCATAAACTGGCGGATGAGCAGAGGAGGGGAGGCTCTCCCTCCCCCCTGCCTCTCCCTCTCTCTTGCTCTCTCACATGCTATCTCTTTCTTTCCTTTACCAAGTAGTGGTTTTCCATCTCACCAAACCCCTTTCCCCCTGAATGTTTAAAAAGATGAAAGGATAAGGAAAAGAATGGAGACAAAGGAGGGGAGGGTTATGTTACCACCCTGCCCCTGAGAGACTGCTCATAAAAGAGTTTGGGGATGGGAGAGATAGGGACCAGAGAGGAGACACAGAAAGAGAAGGGGGATCATGAAAAGAGGTTTTTCAAACTCAAAGCCGCTAAAACGGGTCACTTCTGTATAGAGAGGCAGACTAAAGTGCAGTCTTCACTCAGGGACGGAGACATTTAACACTGTCAATACCCTCAGACAGAAGGGAGCGTTGATGTACTTGCACCCGTTGACTGATTGCGCAAGTGCACACGATCGCGCACAAATACACACTTCAGCCTTTTTTCAGTACTTTCTGTTTCTCTTCATTATACTCATAAGCAGCAGCGCTGCAGTCACATTTCAGGGGGAATCTTTTACCAGCCCCTCGATGCCATAAAGTCGCCCAGCACCACAGCCCGATGTCTCCCTCGCGGCGTTCCTCCCTCTTGGCATTTAGTGTCAGTCACTCGAAATCCTCGCAACCCTCCCACCATTCTCTCCAGCTCCTTCTTTGTCAGAACTTGCCCTGCATGCACTTAGATATTTCCGCCTCAGGGCGCATCAGTGAGAGTTGGAGTGGGAGAAAGAGAGAAAGTTGTTAGCTAAGTGTGGACAGTTGAACAAAGATGACGATTGAAAGGGCAGGGACACACAAATGTCGTTTTCTTGGGCTCTTACCCACTTGTTCTCTCTCTTTCTCTCTCTCACACATGCACACACACTCTCACACACAGGCACACACACACACACACACTCAGAAATACAAAAATAACCACAACCGTTTCATAATTATGAGGATATAGAAGTTTATTTAAGATGTTCACTCACAAAACAAATTCTGCTTTGTAGTGACACTTCACATTAAAGGATTTCCTAAATCCCAGCGTCACCAAAAGCCTGTGAAGATAAGTCACACTATATTTCAGCCAAATAACACAACAGTGCAGCGGCTTTCTGTTTTTCCTTTGGGGATTTGTGTTTTTCAACAAACAAACGTTTTCATGACCCACACAGATTTTCAGACTTTTATTAAAGCCCCATAAAAACAAAGCGATCCTTTTTACGGCAGGAACTTACAACATCACTTACTGTGTCTCATAACAGCTTTAGTAGAAACATTTTCTGCTCCTTTTCCTCTGAAGTCTGATATCTCTCACCGCTTCTCAGTTTGCTGTTAAAGAAAAAAAACACACTGATATGTTTTGAAGTTTCCAGATGTCTCGCTGACTGCCTCTGATGAAATCTTTCCCACACGCAGACATCAACTTATTGCTTTCGCGTTGGGACATCCTCCTTCGCTTGAGACTCATATCTGAGTGTAATTGGAAGGTAGCTATTATGGCCAATTATCGCAAATAGCTGAGCTGAGCTGTCAGGGTGAAACTAACAGTCTGTCTGTCCATAACTGAGCCACCAAGACAGACGTCAGAACTCAATTACGGATCCTCCACCTCCCTGAGGTACTCGGTGTCAGTCCTCCATCATTTCCTCCATCTTCTCCTTCCTTCTTTTCTGTTTAATTTTTCTCCAGCAGCCCTTTGCTTGCAGTCATTCTCCTCTCCTGCTGAACTCCACTCTCTCCTCCTATTTTCCCCTAAATTCAAACCAGCGAGAGCAGCACCAAACATCGCCGACGTTGCCTCGCACACATACACACTGAGGTATAGCTGCATATGCTTCCAATTTCAGGCGTAATGCTGCTCTCTCTGCAATCTGAGCCAATTAGCCAAAGCCTCCTGGAAATGCCCCAGTCGCCAGTCACGGTGGTAAAGAGGTAAAGGGTCAAAGGTGAGGTCAGACTCTGATCAGTGCGTCACCCCGTCTGTCTGGCTCACGGTCCGGTCTGAAACATCCCTGGCTGAGGCGCTTTAGCAGCCGTCCAACCTCCCCACAGACATGTTTGGCACAGGTGTAGGATTGTGCAGAGAAAAAGCAACCCAAGCTTGAAATTAAATTTCACAGCTTACTAAAGGTCAGAGAGGATGAGTGACAGGGTCTGGAGCCAGACCACACATAAACACACAAACAGCACACATGCACACCGAGTATAGTATGCACACACACACACATTCGCTCTGACAAACAAACAACACATGCGCCTACAAGTCTTTCCTGCGTGAAACTGAAATGAGTGTATGGAATGTTCACCTTCGGGAAAACGGGTTGGGAGGGGAGAGGGAACATGAGAGCATCAGAGCTGCAAAGCCCTCATTAGGGGAGCGGAGAACTTAGTTTGGTAATTCTGTTTAAAGCCTAATGAGAACCAGGTTCGAATGGGTGCAGAAAGCGGACTGGTGCGGCGCTGCAGTGCCTGGCGGCCCGCCCTGCTCCACATTTTGTGTTTCTGTGTGTGATGTTGGTGTGGAAGTTGGCCGGTTGTCACTTCACAGCCGTCGCCGCGCGCAGATGCTCTGCTCGTCTTGTTTACATCGTCTGCACGGCCGATGCCTCTCCGCTTACAGCACCCTGCTCTGTCTGTCTCTCTCTCCCCAGATCACCTCTCACTCGTCCTCCTCGCCTCCTTATCTGTCCCTCCTCAGTGTCTCCTTACAGTCCTCCTACAGCGGCTGCACTTTCATTCACTTGCCACAGATTGCATTCTGGATGCCCCCCGAGTTAGACGTGCAGCCTGAACATGAATGATCTATTTCCAGTTTCTTCTTCCTTCTGTTTGTTTGATTTTTTTTTTTTCACTTGTCCACCTGTCTGTCCCTGCACACCCCCCTGTCCTTCCATAAGCCATGTTTTGTCCCCTTTCTTGCCAGAGGGAAAATGTTACACATTGTAAAGTTTACTCACTGTACAACACCCCACAGGATTGGATTTCAGAGGCAGACTTTGTGTTTGAACTGCTCTGGCAATTAGTAAAGGATAGACTTACAGAGCACCTACTGCACAATGGAGACACCGACCCAGTTGTACAAGCCCCTGTTCCCATCCTGCCCCTGTCCATCTGTCACTCCTGTGTGTGTGTGTGTGTGTGTGTGTGTGTGTGTGTGTGTGTGCGTGCATTTGAATGCTGCATCTGTGTTTGCATGTGTGTAAACGGTAACACTTAACTTTTAGTGCATTTTTACCAGCAGCATTTAAACATTTTTAAAACGGTCTTTGACACAGAAAGATGCTTAAGTGGTGTCTGCTGTATACACTTAAAATGAATTACAATATAGTAAAACACAGTCTTAATTATTTAAGCTCTTCACATTTTTAAACCCTTAAAACTGTCCTTATAATCTGTTGGCTATAGTGCGTTATAAAGCATATATTAACTAGCCCTTATAAGTGCTGAATAGGAGGACTTAAACTGTATTCATTGTCTGTAACCTGTTTATACAAGACTTTGGCTTATCCTCCAGTCTGGTTTTGTATCTGTCATGCCAATAAAGAAGTAGTTGAAGGGTGTACTAATTAGTGAGAGTCTAATTAGTGTTTGCTAATAGTGTGAGTCAAGTCAATTTTATTTACATAGCCCAATTATATAGCTGCCTAATCTATGCAGTATATGACACCCTCTGTCCTTAGATCATTGATTCAAATAAAGAAGAAGTAGAGCAAGAAAAGAGCAACAGAGGAGGGTTCAAGGTCAAGCCAAGGTGTCACCAAACAGACCTGAACCACATGACCTCCTCTCCAGACCTGAAAGAGGACAGAGCACACAGGAGGCAAAGCTCAGGCTCAGCGTTCACACAGAAAGGAGAGAGGAAACAGACAAACAAAGTGAGAGAGGGAGACGAGAGGGGAGGCTGAAGATCCAGAACATCTGGGGTGAGGCACCAGCAATGCTCTATTTACAGTACAGTCTTTCTTCACCGCACTTGCCAAGTGTTTGCTCATGGGCGAATGTTGGGTCTCTGTATATTGTAGTATGGTCTGCACCTGCTCTGTTTGGAAAGTTTCATGTACTAACTTTTCTTGTGATTTGATACCGTTGAACTGAATTGAATTATTCTCTTCAGCAGGATAAACATGGACTTTAAGTTGAAGTGATAATAGATTCACTGCGACTGAGATCGACCTGCTGAAGTAATCAGAGAAGATGCAACTGGCTGAAAGGTGAAAGGATGAGTTTTAAGTTTGGATTTTAGAGTCACTCTGTCTACACAGTCACGTCGTTACACAACATCGTGTTTGATAGGTGAGAAGCTCTGCACATAAATCCGTCATGGCCCTGTCATAAATCTCAGTCATCGGCCTGCATTCCTCCTGCCACAGCACAACATCTCTGGTATGACATACCTGAAACACCATAACTTCTCGATCAGTTTATTTCTAATTTTGTGTATTGATGAGGTGTCGTGGTTCGTGGGAGAAGCCACGGTTTTGTTTGTGCAGTATGGAGCGGCTCCACCCATGGGTGCCCCACTTGAGGCGCTTTGAGGCCTCACTGACTGACACTGATACCTGTCAAAGGATCCCTCAGAAGGGAGCTACTGTACACATTTTCCACCACACAGTGCAGAGTCAGAGCGCCCTCCTGTGGACGGGAGGGTAATCATAACCACCCACCCCTCCCAAATGTCTGGTAACTCTCTGTCTGTTTAGAGGACACTTCCTTCATCTGATTTCTTAAATAATAACTTTCTTACTTTTGCTTTTTTGCCCTGTCCTGATAACAGTTGGGATGAGGCAAAGCTGTGATGGAGAGGAAGTGGGTGGATGATGGGAGAAGTGAGAGAAGGGAGGAGGGGTATGAGGGTGGGGTGGGTGGCGACGGGGGGCTCAGAGCACCAAGCTGTTGTATTAATCTGCAAATTTTCTCAGATGACGCAAAGACTGTGACTTTGCCTCCCGTCGCCTCTCCCCTTCCACCATCTCCACGTCCTTCCTCTCGCCGGCATCTCTCCCGATGCCTCGCTCTTATCGGCGGGGAGACATCAACACGCAGCAGGTAAGCCCGGTCACCTCCTTGTTTTCCTCTTTTCCTCCTCAGCACACCCCCATTCATTCACTACTAACAGCCAGTTTTCACTTTTGACAGGCTTTTTTTTTTTCAGTGTCAGAATGGATTGTTTGGGTGCTCAGTCCTTTCTGATTATTGGCTTGATGTGTGTTTATTCCTCTCCAGGGGGTGAGGGGGACTCATGATGTTTGAACATGTGGGACCTGTAGTATCAGTTCTCAGCATTGTTTTAGTCCTCTGTGTGTGCTGTCAGAGAGGAGAGGATGAGAGGGATTTAAGGCTGGGATAAGGACTTTCCAAGACGTCTGCTGGCCAAATGAGAAGACGGATTTACTGTACGAAGCGAATGAGCTGTGTGAAATTCGGCCCTGCTGGAGTGAGGAGCGATAGGAAAACTGTGATGACAGATCAAAAAGGAATGAGAGGAGAAAGAGAAAGTTTATAAATAGCAGAGCTTTACAAGGGTGAAGAGAGCAGATGTGATAGACAGTCTGTGCTTAAGGAGTTCAAACAACAGATTAATACATTCAGATTATCGTCCGAGGGAGAGAGAGGGGAAGGCATGGCAGGGCGTGTGCAGGACGTGTGGACACACACACACACACACACACACACACACACACACAGTTTATTAATGGTTTCAGTCAAACATCTGATGCATCCAAGCTTCTCAAATGTGAGATTTTGCTGTTTTATGTCTTTGTCTTTTAAATATGTTTGGGTTTCCAGCCAAACAAGACACTTGAAGACGTCACAGAGATCTGGAAGTTGCGATAGGTATTTTATTTAAAAAATAATTGAGAGATCTCACAAATTCAATTAGGCTGAGATTAATGTCACACTCACACAGACTCTCAGTCTTAGTAATAGTAATTTCAAATACTGACAAGACGCAAACAAAAATCTTTTTGCCTCAGAGTTCCTGGTTTCATCTTCCTCTCTGCGTTCTTACCAGAACTAAATTTAACTTTCAATCCAGTTAACAAATAAAATTTATGAGCACCAGAAGTTGAGCGCCAAATACCTCGTAAGGCTTTCAAACATGCCAAGTGTTGACCTGCATGTGGTCACATCCAACTCCTGATGGAGCGCAGACCACGTTGATTGACGCCGACCTTCAGTGAGAACCGTCCTGCTGTCACGGTGTGGTGAAGCCGGACACGTGCCGGATCGCAGTTGTGCATATGTTATAGGAATTAGGTACCACTCAGCTTTGATCTGCATGGATGTGTGTGTGTGTGTGTGTGTGTGTGTATGAGAGAGAGAGAGAGTGTGTGAGATAGACAGGATCTGTTTCTGTGCCATTATTGATATTTATATAAAATATGTTTGTCTGCTCGCTCGTGGTATGAAGGGTGAGATGACATCTGATTCTGCTCATATCACTGTGTACTCGCGTGTACAGTTTGTTACTGCAGTTATCACAGTAACCCACAACAGTCACGAGCATCTGCCTTTTCTCCAACGGCAGTTTGAAATCTAAAATCAGCGTTGAATCCAATTATTAAATCCAACTCCTTAATCTTTTTACTATTTTAGCTTTTTTCAGTCACAAGTGACATAAAGTTTAAAAACAGACTAAAACTGAAAGCAGAAGTTAAGTGTTGTCATCTCTCAGTGTCATCTCTCCTGCTCTTACTGCAGAAAACTGCAGTACACTGATTCCATCATACTGCTTACTGATTCAGTTTTGGATAAGATAGCCACACACTTAAATTCTCATATGGGTCCACGCTGAGCACCATGTGTGTCAGGTAACGGTGACCTCAGACATGTGAGGAGTGTGTTGTAGTGCCGCAGTGACCATCCTCATCCCCTGCTGAACGAGTGGAGGATGGAGGGGCGGGGCGGGGATTATATCTCGATCCCTTTGCAAAGCTCACACCAAACAATCAACTGTTTGAAATAATCCTCTGAGACACACAGACACCCCAACACACACACATGCAGACACACACACACATGCCTTTTAAATAATACATTTCAACACATCTATAAAACCATTTATAGGGATTCTACATTGTTAAGGATGATCTACAAATAATATTTATTAGCCTCAAGATAAAATAAAGTCTAAAGTTTTTTATTGTTTTGGTAATCTTGATGTTCCACTGACAGCATGTGGTCGTTCCACTAATTCCATCATTACATTTAGGGCTGCGACTAACAATAATTTCCAATGATTTATCTGCCTATGAAACATCAAAATGGCCATCGCTACTCCCCAGAGCCTGAAGTGACATCTTCAGATGTCTTTGTTCAACCAGAAGTCCAAATCCCAAAGATCACTGAACAGCAATACATGACAAAGACAAAGCACTAAATCATCTCACTTGAAAGGCTGGGAACTGAGAATGTTTGTGAATTTTTTCACTATTTGCTTGAAAAATAATTGCAATACTCATGCATGCAGTACTCAAGTACTCAAGCGAGATCAAATGCATGTATTAATTGCTGTAGTCTATTTCTAGAGGCTTTAAAGGCTGGCAGTCAAACCACATTCATATTCTGTAGCCGAGCTATTGAGACTCACTATAATGTCTAAGTTAAGATCAGAGGCAGGCCGACAGATTGGTGGTGGTGAGGGTGGTGGTGGTGGGGGGGGTGTAACTGTATGTATAGCCAGCGTGCATCTGTTTGATCTCTTGAGCCAACATCAGCGATTGGCTGGAGACCTGGCTGGATCGTTAATGTGGAAGAAGGCTATAAGTTCATGATGAGCCTGCGACAGGCAGACTGGAGCGAGTACTGAGGTAGTTCGCCGTGTCCTGCTCTGATGGTATGTGCACCTTTATCCTCAGCAGCTTGGGCTCATTTACAGTAATCAAAGCCTGCTCCTCTGGGAGATTAACTCATTCTATCATCGCGGGCCCGTCGTCCTGGAAACCATGACGATTAAGAAGATGTGTCGTAAGTACATGACCGCATGCAGAGACTGATTGTGATGGTTATCACGCACTGCATAGATCACCATCACACATCTGATGGACTACAAGAGTGTTTACATTGAGGACGCTGATGCTTATCCAGTCACCATTACTTTGAAAGTCACTTACTGTGTCACGGCTGTGTTTGGCTCATGAGGGCATGTAAAAAGTTCCTTCTTTGTGTCTTGGCTTGGAGCTCGACTCACTTTGAAGTCCCTCCATCTTCACCTCTGTGCTTCATCTCTCATCACTTTTGTGCTGTCAGAGTTGTCTCTCAAAGACCAGCCCTCCCTTCAAAGGGGGAAATGTCTCGTGCTCCACAGCCAACCTAGCAGTAATAGTAATACCTGTGTCATGTTGCTACGAAATCCAGGATTTACTATAAGCTGCCTGACCAAACAGTCTGAAACCGCTGACTTGCATTGCTGTGTTTTATTAGGGATGCTAAGCTGTAATATGGTGTAACAGGTGTGTTTAAAGCCACTCGTTCCTCTCCTGGCTGTTGCTCTGATGCTCTGGTCAGGGTCTGTTTCCTTTGCCTCTATAGACAGTACTTTGGTAAGTAGTTTGCAAACAAAATATTAGAAACTTAGAAAGAAAGGAGTCAAATTCAGCCCTACAAGTTTGTAAATAGTTTCTACCTTCACTTGAACAGAACCACCAGGGCAGCCCAGTAGGAGCTGGTTCCTAGAGGCCAGCTACGTTTCATCTCGAGGCAGCTCTGACATTTCCTGGAGCGGGAAAATAATCTGTCTGTTGGGGACGGAAGGCAGATTTGCAGAGCAGCTTCAGGTCCTTGAGTATGTCCTTGCAGCTTATGCTCTTCAGCGCCGCTCTCCTCGCAGGACACAGGCTGTTGCTTCATTACTTCAGGGCCTCCATCTGACCTCTTCAGGCAACAGAGGTTTAATACCCAGCTTTCAGTGCCAGAGAGATGAGAATCATCTTTATTTTTGCTATTGAACAACTTAAATTACCTCATATGTGTATTGTGGGAAGTTCATGACCTTTTCTCTTTATATTCTACAGCACGACATCAATAAGCTGCCAAGGGTTTTGTCCCAAACTAAGCAAACCAGCCTTAATATTAGTTTGATGACCTGTACGTGGAGTTGACTTTATCATTATGAATCACTCTTTTCGAGTTTATTGTTCAACAAAAAGCTGATTTCCCTCATCCAGCGGCTGACGTTACCAAACAACGTCCATGCTAAGAATGACATAAGGATTGAAAAGAGGATTTGTGAAGAGTTGAACAGTGGAACACCCTCCCCCTCATCTCCTCGGTACTCCGTCAACAGAGGATTATATCTTTGCAATTGAAACGTAGCAGGACATTCTCCTCCCCCAAAAATGTACAATTTCAGATCACACCGGCAGTCCGACTGGCGGTTGTTGCAGAGACCAGAGAGGGGCAGGGGTATGGAGATGAGGAGGGGGAGGTGAAGGAGTGAGATCAGACCAACTAATAGGTAATGTTTTCTTTTGGTTTTTTTGTCCCGCTGTCTTAGGGTGCGAACGTATCCCTTCAGAAAATGCCATCCACTCAGTTGATGAATTATAATCATGTCTGATTGCAATTGTCTCACTGAGTCAGACTGTTTGTAAATGTGGCATTCATACTTCTGACAAGGATTTGGCATGGCTGCGCTGCTCTCCAGATGTGTTTACGTAAGATTAATGTTTAGAGATTGTGGAGGTGGAGGTCTCTGAAATTTTCTGTGTTGAGCAGAAATGTGTAGTGTTATTGGACAGTGGACACATTCTTACTCGTTGACTCTTTCTTCGTGTTGAAGGTGATGACTGTGCCTTGGGGAAAATCTGATTGCTTCCATAACAATCCTGTGTTGATGCACAGGAGCTAAAATAGACTTTGAGTGATGATTATTGGTCGTTGAAAAGTGTTTATCGGAGAGCTGTTTGGCTGCTTGTTAAATAAACTCTGATGGTATGATTTTTTTTTAACTGCATCCTTTCTGATCATTCTTGCTACTGAACTGCATTTGGGCAGAGATCATGCTTGAATGTCATCTATACCAGATTTCCCTTTTAGCATGCCCTTCTAGGCATGGCAATGTTGGCTTAATCTCTAGAGATTAAATCACAATTGCTTTATTGATCTCGAAACAAAAATGCTCCTCCAAGCATTTTCATCAATACGGTCTGCCGATGTCATCTCGTACAGACATGGATACTCAGGGACCAGAATTAACCTCTCCTCCAATGTTCCATTTCACTGAACTTGTACATGCAGGAGGTTACGGTTGGTCGGTGTGGTGTTTGTCCCGCCCCTCCCCCACTGTGATTGGATGGCTGGGTAAAAACTGACAGTGTCAAGCAGGTTGAAGATTTTTCAGTTCTCTGTGAGTAGACCGAAGTCACGTGCAGCACATTGTCACACTCCTGGTGGTTGTAACAAAGTGTAGATATATGGCCCCATTGTAAACACTCGCCGTCACAATATGAGAAAAAACTGGTGGACGCAGCCCGTTAGTCTTGTCATTTCCTGTATGGGTTTAGCTAATCACTAACTTCCACTCAAGTCCTTGTCCAGGCCTGTCAGTCAGGCAGATGGCATATAAGCATTAAAGAATGAGTCAGCCAGGAGCCATAAGATGGGGCCCCTGGCTGACTCGTTCTCTAATGCACTCACCAGCTATATCTCCTCCTTTATCAGCAACTCCATATTGAGCTGTATTTAGATTTACATTTCGAGGATGATTACAGATTACATCTCTTGAGATGTTTCTTCATGTCCTGTTTAGCTGTCGCCTGCTGTGTTTGGGTTGCCTGCAGTCATGCTTCTTTGCTTCCCTTAAGAACCCAAACCAAATACTCCGAAGACTGTAGGTAGGTAGCCCGGATTGTTGTGAATCTTTCTTTAAGAACACAGTCAGCCACCCAGAATGGCAACAATCTGTGTCCTCACTAGCCACAGGAGAAGAATGCTTTGTTAAGATAGTCTGTAAACAATCCAGAGCGGTAACATTTGACAAATCATTTAGGAGCTAAAGGTGCATCATTAACCAACACTGAATACTGTGCAGGCCGGCACATGGCGTCTAAGCATGTGTTTTCCCAGCAGTAAACCCATTTCTTCAACTGTCTCCATAGGCAGGATGACAAACCAGTCGACAGCCAACCAGTCCAACACAAACAAGGCAAAGGAGAAAGAAGAAAACCAGCGAGATGACAACACAGAAGTCGCGTATAAAGATGCCGGCCACTGCAGCCGCAACACCCACAACCTGCTGCTGGGACTCACTGTTATGGGTACACGTGAACTGGGAGACTCAGACTGTGTTTATACAGCGTATGCTGATATCACCCTGTGTTCAGCTGCTGCCCATCAGCTTGTGAACCTCAAGTGTAGTTGTTAAAATAGAATAAAAGTTAAGAATCAATGACTCCAAGAGACATTTTTTGGTTAACATAATTTAACATCGCAAATCCCAACATTTTTCGCAGATTAAATGAAACTCAATTTGAGGTCAGTTTTATTGTTCAAAAAAATGGCCATTTGCGCTGTAGCGAATATCTGCACGCACAAATGTAGACGTACAGACTCTGTGATCATTTTCTCACGAGACGTCTTAGGCTTGTTGTTGTCTTTAGTCTGCCTCTGTAAACACTTTGGTATGTCTCTGCATAGCTGTGTTCTATGTAAAAAAAAAAGCCCCTGCAAAGTCAAGAAGTGTGTTATTTTTGTCTGTCATTTGTCACCCGACTTTAAACCTCGATTTAAACTCGTTTACATTACAGTAGGCGGTTCTCATAAGTCAGAGGACTCTTACATGTCAGACATGAAACATCACTTTTTGGGAGGAAGAGAAGTAGCCCAGTGAGTTCCCAAAAATCCTATAAACTGATTGTATTAACATACTGCTTCTGAAGGCAGTCAGATACTGCTCATATTTTCCTTATCTTTATGTCTAACCAAGAACACACATTAGCAGTTATTCAGTGTTTTTTAATTTTTAAGAATCTACTGATCAACTATATTTGTACCTTCCTCGACCCAAACTAATATGCTGCTCTTTGTGGTGAGGGACTTTTAAAACTAATTTGGACCCAGTATCTAAAACTCTTGTGGTCCAAAACCAAAATCTGACTTAAATTATTTCGTCATCTTGGTACAAATATGTCAGTCTCTCGCTAACCAGAAAAAGAAATGCTGGATCAACATTATTGGTTTTATATTAAACACGTTCTCGTCTCCGGTCCTCAGGTGTTGTCATGGGAGTGGTGTTTGGGATGCTGTTGCGGTACATGAAGGTGACGGACAGCTCCGCCCTCACTATGGTTTCCTTTCCTGGAGAAATCCTCATGAGGATGCTGAAGATGCTCATCCTGCCTTTAATCATCTCCAGCCTTATCACAGGTGTGCCACTACACACACATTGTAAGCAGTGTACAGTGAGTACAGGCCAGTGCGCACAGGTGTTGTGTTCCAGTTAACTTTCCAAATTTAATCCATTTAAAGCAGTTTTGAACCCAGCTGCATTCACAGGAGCTATGCGGCTGCTGACGGTCGTATCTGTCTCTGTCAGGGCTGGCTGGTCTAGACGCTCGATCCAGCGGCAGGATGGGAAGCAGAGCCATGGTGTACTACATGTCCACCACTGTAATTGCTGCCATCCTCGGGGTCATCCTGGTGTTGGGGATTCACCCGGGGAACCCCAAACTGAGGGGAGGAGGAAGCACGAACGCCGCCCCAAAGAACCAGGAAGTCAGCAGTCTGGACGCCTTCCTCGACCTGATCAGGAACCTCTTCCCTGAGAACCTGGTGCAGGCTTGCTTCCAGCAGGTAGCATTTGGAACTGTTCTATTACTCTGGCTTTTCATTTGTGCACACTGTGGGGTTGCATGTGTCAACATTCAAATGTAACAGATATGGGACACAGGACAAGAACAAGTTGATTGGCTGATGCTTGTAGCTTTTCACTTCCAGCATGACTGAAGTTCTTCCTGCGTTTAAATTTGCATCACACCACCTTAAGGTAATGCGAACCAGTCCACGTAGAGAAATAGCTTCCTTGCAACCTCAAAACAACCTTGACAAAACAATCTCATTAGTAGCTGCGCTGAAACTTTTGATCATGTCACACACATCTTTGTTAGTTATGAAGGTTATTTTTCCAAGGTCAAGAAGCTTGGAGCTCAGTTTTTAAGCCGATGTGGACAAGTCCTTCTCGTACTCAGAAAAATGCAAATATGAGCAACTACAATTCCTCAACAACAGAAGTTTTTCTGCTTTTTGTTAGATAAATCTGACCTCTCGGCTCTGACATCAGGCCTTTTCATTGATCAGACTGTAAACTCATTTATTAATTAATTCCTGTTTTATGAAACAATGAAAAGAATCACTGCAAAGGAAATAAAAGGAATAATAATATTACTGAAAAAGGTGAGATGTCGGGGAACATTCACATGCAGATACGTGTTTTTTAAACTTAGATTTTCCATCTGAGCTCCCAGTTAAGGTAATGGTCAGCTGGCTGATGGCGGACAGCACGAGACGACTACTGGTTATCCAAGCTGATCGTTTTCAAACGATTATCCAAGTCTCAATCATGATGCGACAGTTGCCCTCTTCTGTCCAAATCCTGTGTCCCTCCCTCCCCTCCTCTTCTCGCTGTCACGCGTGTGTGTCTGAATGATTAGAAGTGGTCGTCTGTGTGGGACTGGGTGGGGGTCAGCCCTTCTGCTACCGCTAATCTGTTTACATCTGTAACACTACAACCTTATTTACCACAGTAAGACATCTGCTGGTGAACAGGGAGCACTGCTGAGCACCAGCTTATAGACTTCTTTTCCCTGCAGTATTCTCTCATTTTCCCCGGCTTTTTCTTCATGCTTCTCTTCTGTCTGCATCTCTGTTTTACTGCTTTTCCTTTGTTTGCGCTCATCAGGGATTCATTGAAGTCATAAAAGGCATAATTGCTTTTGCAGGAAGGATTTGTCCTTCCCCTTTCAACCTTCTTCTCTGTCTGTTCTTTCCCTTTGTTGTCTTTATGTGAGAATCTCCTCTTCCCTGTTTTGTCTTTTCTTTAAACACAAATCTCAGTAAATTTTGCAGCTGCCAAGCTTTTGGATGCTCTCACACAGTATGAGTTACAAAATCAAAGTTTTGCTGTGGGAACTGGAGTCGTGTCAGCTCTGTTTTAACCCCTGACCAATCTGAATGTTGTCCTGTCCTTCCTCCAGGTTCAGACGGTGCTGAAAAAGGTGCCGGTTCCAGCAGCAAACCTAACTGAGCCCATATTAGTGAACAAGAAGAAACTAGAATACAAATGGGGCATGAATGTCCTCGGTGAGTTCACGACAGAGTTGTTGTTTTTCGCTTTGCACTGAAAACTTCAGGACTTCACGCTGAAGTGACATGCTGCTCCGTGTCTTCCTCAAGGTCTGATCGGCTTCTTCATCACGTTTGGGATCTGCATGGGCAGGATGGGCGAGCGAGGGAAGATCATGTGCGAGTTCTTCAACATCCTCAACGAGATTATCATGACGATGGTTTCCCTGATCATGTGGTCAGTGTCTTGTTTTCCCCCCTCGTGTGTATTTGTGAGCTTTCAAGCCTGCACAACATGCGTATCTGTTTTTGCTCATGTGGGCCAACAGCTCCGATGCTTTGACATTCTGGAGATACCACACACAAAGCTCAGTGACAGTGATGGATAAGGCCGAGGCTGCGTACGTGAGACAAATTGTGGGAGTGAGCACCAGCGGTGGACGTCGAAGACTGAAAAGGAGGACAGAAAGAAAGAGGAAAAGCGAGAGAGTGTGTCAGTGAAGGACACGGACAGATGGAAAGAGAGGGAGAGAAAGAAAGAGAGCTTCCCTGGCACACGCTGGGGCCTGTGGTATGCTGGGGAGTAGCAGGAGCCGGGGCCCGGAACAATGTTGTGGGCTCCCAGGGGAGCCGGGGTGGAAAATCTCCAGAACGTAATGGATCTACCGACGGCAGAGGAGCCACTTGGCAGCAGAGCAGAAAGCAGATGCGGGTGGGAGGGAGGGACGGCGAGACGTGGAAAGATGCGTGTGAGAGCATGTCTTCAGAGAGCAGTGCACGCCTTGAGGCTTCGCAGGCGACCCCCGCTAGTCGCGCAGAGGAGGAGAAAATAGTGGCACTCAGAGCAGGGAGGGAAGGGACGGGAGGGGAAGGGGGGAGCAGGGAGGCGACTGGAAGACAAACAGCAGGATGCTTGTCTCGCAGCTCTCCTAGGCCATCTACATGTGCAGCTGGACACCAAAGGAATTGTGTCCTTGTTCGTATCACTCACACAGTATAAACAGATTACTCATGGGCCTATGGAGCCAGCCAAACACAGAGTCCAGTGTATACAAAAACACATATCATACAAGGAACACATCCATCAGATCATATGCACCACATATTCCACCAAACAACTGTCACCGAATGCCCTGCCTTCCCCGGTCAGCTGTGTGCCACCGTCGGGATGAGATCCACGCTGACTTGGACGGAGGACGGCTTAAAGGGGAACACAGGTTTAATTCACACGTCCCACAGCGGTCTGTATTCACCAACAGAAACAACTGCACTCCAAAGCTGGAAATCGGAGATCCAAGAATGTGTCGTGTCCTCTCGTGGTGAAAACTGCTTCTTTAACGGTGAATAAAGATCTAGTAGGAGGTTCTTGACATCTTGACACAGACATACTTGAAATAGTTTTGATTATCAAAACTAGTCTTAAACTCCTAAATGCATCCGTGTGCCAGGGAATATACTTCTAGAACTGCTTCATCATCTGCCATCTGCCTTTCTTTTAAAATTGTGAAAGTTGTCGTCCATTCATCATCCATGGATGTTTTTCTCCTAAGAATAATCTAAAGCAAGTCAAGGTTATCTCAAGAAACATGTCACATGACCAGTTTCAGTGCTTTGCAGACAAGATTCACCAATAGCTGAAAATCTAAAAATACAAGTTGGTTTATACTCTGGCTTAATAAACATATACACACACAGTACTATAGACACTGAGTAAGCAGTCAGATAATTATAAAGAATAAGCCACTAAAAGGTTGCAAAGTATAATAGAATTCCATTTCAGCCATTGCAGCTCTGATCTTGCTGACTGTGCGTTCAGGTACTCTCCTGTTGGCATCGCCTCTCTGATCGCGGGGAAGATAGCGGCCATCGGGGACCTGGAGGTGGTGGCCAGGCAGCTGGGTATGTACATGGTGACCGTCATCGTGGGCCTGGTGATCCACGGCGGCTTGATCCTACCTGCTATATTTTTCGCTACCACCAGAAAAAGCCCCTTCACTTTCTACTCTGGAATCTTCCAGGCTTGGATCACAGCTTTGGGCACCGCCAGCAGGTAGGACAGCCTGCAAGAATGTGTGTGTGTATGTGTGTTCTCTGTCAAGGGAATGTGTTAACACATGTGTGTCACATGTTTCCTTTACAACATCTATTCCTCGAGCAGCTGCTGTGGTTACTATGATTGATCGGCGTGGCCTGCTTCTGACTTTCAGCTATTTGGTTTGAATCTGAAAGGGCCAAAGGCAAAATTCAGTGAGTGCAAGTGACCTGACAAATCAAGACAGTGGAGCCAAATGTGTGTAAGCAAAGGCTATCGTAGTCAAGTCCATGCCAGACAGATCCTGTGTTGTAAATATATAAGCCTTTGGATTAGTCGTCGCCCGCCAAACTGGCCCCGCTGTATCCTGCCCGGCTCGGCTTGGCTCGGCCTGCCTGGGATTCTACTGAAACCAACTGTCATTTTGGCACATTACTGAGGCTTTAGTGAATATGGGTAATCCTATCAACGTTTTCTCTAATTATATTATGACCCGAGCTTAGCAGGGCTGGGAATCAAATTCCTTTAATTCACATGTTGGAGGTTTGCAACAGTGGCCTGCACCAGCTGTCAGGAGGAGGCTGTCAGCCGACTCACATTTCTACTGCTTTTTTTTCTACACCCCCTCACCTCCCTCCTCACCTCTGCACTTTAGTCTTTCACCACCTGTCTACCTATTTTATGTCCATCAGCAGACACTTTGCTCCTGCTCTTTGTACAGCTGCACCTTTTTTTCCCACTAACTGGCCGACTTGTGGGGTCTTCTTCTCTCAGTGCAGGAACGTTACCCGTCACCTTCCGCTGCCTGGAGGAGAATCTGAAGATTGATAAGCGGGTTACTCGCTTCGTGCTGCCCATAGGTGCCACCATTAATATGGACGGCACTGCACTGTATGAGGCGGTGGCAGCCATTTTTATTGCCCAGATGAATGACATCACGCTGGATGGCGGGCAGATCGTCACTGTCAGGTGAGGCACGTGGTCTTGGCACGCATGTCTCGTGAATCGTTCAACTGTCCAGTTACAGAAAATGTTTCAAACACAAACAAAGGTAGACGCAGTGCTATGCTGGCACCTAAGCAGTACACAGAGAGAGAGAGACAAGAGGCCTAAATGTCCTTTATGAGTTGCCCCACAGCCCACAACACTGTCAGCATGAAAACATCCCACCTCAGATGACTTTAAAATCTCCTTCAGACATGTTTCAAGACTCATATGGCTTTTCCATGAAGAGTACCGCTTTCCTAATATGATTCCTAAAAAGCTTCTCCCTCACTGAAAAATCCGGGCTGAGTAAAAATGCATGCATGAATTTGAGAAATTTGTTGCCCATTCTTACTGTTTACACCCTTAGATGATCACAGGAGGTCCTTGTAGTGCCCAGCTGAAAGTCACATGATGTAATCTCAACATTTTGATTGGCTGTTGGATCAGTCTAGTTGCACATGTCAAAACCAGATTAAACAGATAGATTGGATTTAATGCAACAGCTCTGAGCTCCCAGTCGAGTCAGCAATGATAATTCTCCTTATCTAGAAATGTGTGTTATAGATCTGACAGATAAATCATGAGCCCAATGATGAAATTACAGCAGATAAATAGAGCCAATAATATGAAGCCAAATTGCATTCATTGTCTTAACATGCAACGTAGACTGGAAAACCGAACATGTGGTCACCAGCATGGACGTTTTTTTTTACAGTTTCGGAGGACGATTGTAACTTGCAACACATGTTCCTCAAGGGTTCAGAGAGGAGGGAGTTGTACCACAGCAGTCCTTAGTAGAGCCATGGAATATTAAATCATCCATTTTAGCCTTTTTTACCCTCAGATGGGCATAAACTACAGATTATGAACTTCTGAAAAAATCCATCCCTGTCATTAACCACAAGTGCAACCAAATGGACACCGTAGGATCGATTCATCAAACAAGCAGAAAACAAACGTGCAGAATTATGAGGTCTCTGACCACTCTGCAAACCACAGCCCTTTCTGTGTCTATTTGACAGAGAACTATTCATACATTTAAAACAGTTTAGCGCTCTGCCACATTCTTACGCGGGCGCTCGGATTATTAAATGCATTCTTTGATATCGATAGCCTTGGGGCTTGTGTTCGTGGACAAACGCCCTTACGTTGCTGTTTTTAGCCTTTTGGAGGATATGTGGTGGTAACAACTCAGTCTTTTCATCCTGGCACTCGGGTTTGTGGGGGGTGGGGGGGGGTTGGGTTCCCAACCAATGCTGAGACCAAACTTACACCCCTGGATATTTGTTTCTCATTTCTGAGGTTTTAGCAAAACATCTACGTCTGATTGGAAACAGTCTACTTGGATCAGACTGCTGTGGCCGCGGGTCACAAATGACGCTGAGCACTTTGAAGTTGTTTGTTGTATGTCTTTCATCAGCGGCTGGTTTCCACCAAATTCCAAAATCTAATTTTCAAAAGTTCTAGATGCTTTTTGTATCATGTGTGGTGAATAAAATCCATGTGTGGTGTGTAAATCTCATGAATGTTCCACTTAATGTCCCTCCCATGACAGGGTGATAATTAAGGCTGCACTTTGTTAAAAAATGATTGAGATGTAACGCAGAGCTCTACCATGAGATGAACGGCATCAGATCATTGTTCAAACTGGCCTGCAGACGCATCTGGGACCGACATGAGCTGATAATTTCTCTATTTGCAGACGCACCACAACAAGCAGCATTTCTCTGAGTGTTAAAGATTCGTCTCCAGGAAACGTTAAGTAGTGGATGGAAGAACCACAGTCAGCATTTCCCCATCCTCCCTCTTTCTGGCTTCCACTTTCGCTCACAGGCTGCGTGGATATGACGTGGTCGGATTAATGCATGCAGGTTGTCGCTGTGTGGCCTCGTTCTGCAACTGCAAACCACAAAATTACACCACAAATCTGTGTTCTAAACAGGGCTGTCAGCTACGCTTCAGGCAGAGCAGGCTTTTTATTGGGCCACGTAATGAAAATGTAATACATTATTCTGCAGTTGTCTGCATGTATCTTGAAGTGAAGGTGAAACATCTACTACATCGTTAAAGCCCTGCACTAAACGTGTGTCAGACCATCTTTTAGATTAGTTCACTTAAACCAGTGCATATTTTTCCTCTTACCTGCAGTGCTGTTTATACATCCAGATTGTTTTGGTGTGAGTTTTAGTGATAAAATAATTACTGAATGAAAATTATGGCAGAACTTGTGGAAGTTGGACAAAAAATATTTGTTTTTGTTTTGTTTTTTTTTTCACTGATGACCAAAAATCTGCGACTGAGTTCAGTTTGTCTGCATCAGTAGAGAGAACAACACATAAATCAGCTGGCGGATTTGTCTGTAATTATCACAGAAAGTCGTGTTCACCCTTTTGTGCTCTCAGGGCTCTGACACACCAAGTTAAATGGACTAATTAAGTTTATTGGCAGCCATTCTGGTGACTGAGAATGTTGAATCAGCGGCGAAGGCAGTTGGTGAGCGGTCATTCTTTCTTTCCCGTCATCAAGTGTGGTTTCTCGTTTATCTGCCCAGTGCAAAGCACTGTATGCAGGGCCAGTTTTTTCAAGTATGTGCTCAGTTATTATTCCAAACATATAACAAGACGTGTTGAAAAGATTTGCACTGTGAGAAAATGTTTGTTTTTGTTGTTTTTGGTTTTCCTGGTTTGATTGCAAATACAAACTTCTGACAAATACTCACACAGAACATATGCATGCATGTGTAATGAATCCTTTGTCAGTGTTGGTTGTCTGAAGTGGATGTACGTGTGTGTCGGGGTCTTTAAACCGCCATCATTTTTTGCAGGTCCTTTCTTAAAATGGATGTGTTATCTTCTCTTTCTTGCCCAGTATGACTGCCACCCTGGCCAGTGTTGGGGCTGCCAGTATTCCCAGCGCTGGACTGGTTACCATGCTGCTGATCCTGACTGCCGTGGGCCTGCCCACTCAGGACATCAGTCTGCTCATCGCCGTCGACTGGCTGCTGTGAGTCAGGTGTCTGATAGGCAGGGTGTGAATGAGGAATCACTGCTCTGATGCTTTTAGCTTCTGCTCAAGAGCCTTTTCACTTTGAACATTTGTGAGGGTGGTTGGTGTTATTCAGCTCTTGGCGGCTCCTTCACTCGCTCACACTTGACACTGTTTGTCCACCCAGTGACAGAATGCGTACCTCCATCAATGTGGTGGGCGACTCGTTCGGCGCCGGCATCGTGGACCACTTGTCGAAAGCGGAGCTTGCTGAGCTCGACGCGGCAGAAATGCAAATAATTCCGCCGGAGGAGGAGCTCGATTTCATCCCTCCGCCCCCGATCCTCACCGAGATGGACCTGGTTGACCCTTTCAAACCGCCCGAGCTGCCACCTCGCTCCCCTCGCCCGCCCAAACAAAACCACCACAGCCACGTGCTCTCCCAGTCCCACTCCATCACTTACTCACCGTCCCGTTCTGTCCGATCTCCATCACCACGCTCCATCCGCTCTCCCTCTCCGCGCTCCGTCTGCTCCCACTCCCCCCGGCCTTTCCGTACTCATTCGCCACGCCTCCTCCACAGGACGGAGCCGGGCTACTGCGCCCTGCCCAGCCACGATAACCAGGTGCGTGCCCACTGCTGCCTCTTCTGGTTCTAACCCTGCAGAATACACTTTCCTCTGTGGTACCTTAAGTTTTCTTTGAAGAGATACTCCATGTTTTTTGGAGACAGCTTATCAGTTAAGTAATGAGAACACAGAGTGGAAACCTAAATCAGCCACTTATCTTCAGGGCGTTGGTGGTTTACTCCATGTGAGTACCTGAAGAGAGACTTTACAGTGACTCTGTAGAACGTGCTGTGTGTCCAATTCAAGACCAGGAGCATGACTGACCTCTTAGCCTTCTGAAGGACACACATCAGTATGTGGCCTTCAGAAGAGACGCTCCAGTCACCTCTGGATTGTCTTAAAATGCATTCTGACCAGTTGATTGAAGGTGGTGCGAGTGATGTACATACAATTCAGTCGATGTACATGTTCACCGTCTTTGCGTCTTTGTCCTCCCAGATTCCCACGCTGCCTCGCTCCTACAGAGAGAGAGACAGGGAGCGGGAGAGGCTGAGGCGAGAGAGCGAAACGGAGGAGGAGGAGGACAGGGAGAGGGTTCTGGGTGAGGTGAGCGACGGCGAGGAGAGTGACGACACGGCTTACGATCGGAGGCACGCCATCCCGCCGGGCGACCTGCCGTGATTGGATTTTACCACCGAAAAGCTTCCCCATTGATTGGTTTCACGACAACTTTTCCCGCTTTAGTGCAGAGCTCCACGACGTTCCCGTGGAGGTTCACCGTGGATTTCTGGATGACTTGCTATTTGGAGGTCACAGCTCCAACAGAACAGTCGGATACACGATTAGTAAGCTCTCCTTGGGCTTAACATGCATAAATATTCACATGTTGCGATGGTAGCACCCTGCAAAG
The DNA here is from genome assembly GCF_020382885.2 of Scatophagus argus. Classification (NCBI taxonomy): domain Eukaryota; kingdom Metazoa; phylum Chordata; class Actinopteri; family Scatophagidae; genus Scatophagus; species Scatophagus argus. The sequence goes on from NC_058508.1 coordinate 20,312,428, forward strand.
TTCCTTAAAAGGGCCCTTAAAATCAGGCCTGAGACTTTTTGGGTCTTTGGTTCCCTACAAAACAGAGCGTCATTGGAGGGTTCCCTTGTTCATTCCTGTCGTTTCCTTTATATGAGTCCATCACCGTCTTGATTTGTCATTTCACCACTTAAAACGCCCCTGTATGTCTTAACCTGCTTACATTTGCTTGATAGAAGAAGAACCTACAAGTCTGCTGTCAATGAGAAAAGGCCACCTTTTTAAGAGCCTTTTAACGCACAGCCGTCAGTCATTAGTTGATCCTTTACCTCAGCTCTTTCTCTTCTACTTTTAATTTTCTGACCAGAAGGGAAAATGATTATATTTAAAGGAATAGTTTGACATTTTTAGAAATACACGTGTCCTCTGTTCTGCAGGGTTCACAACATTTGAGCTGCAGGCACGAATGTTTTTGCTCATGTGACTCAGATCAGATTTTTTTCTTAACAGTGTGAACAGCACAGATTACATGGAAATCTGATCAAACTCAGACACAGATCAGATTTTTTGCAGTGCGATCTCGGTCTAAATAAAATATTACATTTGAATTAATGTGACTTTTCCGTCCCTCAGTCATCTGAAGTGAATGTTGTGCGGCGAGGGGCTGACGTTGAGGTGAAAATTACTCTCTTTCTCCTCGACATCTGCTCATGAGTTCGCCGGCTTCCACCACACACCAAATTATAAATGAAACCATAAACTCTGACTTCATTGGCCTTCATGTTGACTTAATGAGTTTGCACTGGAATCTGACAACAGAACGTATTATGTTAAGCATATGTTATGTAAACAGCCAAACAAATGAATCAGTATATCCAAACTGCCTCATTAACACTATACTGTCAAATTATTCCTTTAAATCAGACCAACAGGGTCGTGTAAATGAAATAAATGCACAACCAGCAGACTTTATTTTTATAATCCTCTACCTTCTCGCGTGTCTTTGCATTTTCATCCTCGCTGCTCTTCTTGCACATCACGTCCTTCTTCCCAGCCGGCCGTCACTCGGTGTTAAAATTGTCTGTATTATCTATGGTTTGTATTTTCTTGTTGTGGTCTGGTGTCTGAAACGGTGAGCAGTAGGCAAGTTTTGATTTTGTCGTATGTTTAAGTTTTCTCACTGTCACTCTCACTTATGAGTTCTTGATTTCTGTAAAAATAAGTTCATTGGTCTCTTCCTCCCCACTGAATCGCCTTTCACTTGCATCCTTAAGTCTTAACTCAGATTCACAGGTCCAGGTCGTCTATACTGTATGTAATAAAGTGTTAGAGATTTATTTAAAATAACTGCAATTATTTTGTGTTTTCTCTGCTGCTTAAGTAACTCGTACAATCTGCGTGGAGGGATTTGCGGTGGAAACGGGACACACGTCAGCGTTTGGTGACTAAAGACAGACAAAGATATTACTGGATGGAAAAGTTGCAACAGACACACAGACAAAACTGCACACATTACACATTGATGAGACAAAGACACCCAGTTAATCCTCTCAAAGAAGAGTCAGAGATGGGCAGGACAGAGCGAGGGACAGGAGAGGGATCGGAGGGGCGGCAGATGGCCAGAAAGACGTCAATCCTTTTCATTCTTCCCAGACAGCATAAGGGCATTGTGGGTAATTGCGAGCAGGACTGACGTTAGCTTTGGGTGCCCGCACGTCACAGGGGAGAGTCGAGTTGGGTGAAGGGAAAAGCTGAAGTGCCCGGCAGAAATCTGAAAATCTGACAGCGTGCCGAGCTTTGTTTGAAAATGTGTGAAATTCAAATCTGTGATGTTGGTGAGTCGACGCCGTGGCTGCCGGCGGAATGAAACACTAATCTGTCCTGAGCATGCGAGAGAGCTGCCCCTCCAACTCATGACATGAGGATATCACAGCATCTGAGGCGACGGGGGGGGGGGGGTGTTCAGGAATTTAATCACTGCAGCCAACATCATCGAGCAGAGAGAGAGTGTGTGTGTGTGTGTGTGTGTGTCCGCTTCCTTTACTTCAGCTCAACTCAAACATTGTCTTGACTCTTGGCTTCGCCTTAGTGGAGCCCAACTGATGCTGGATTTTTCAATGCCGATATTTTAGGGAGTAAAAAATATCAATATAATAATTATATATATATATAAATAACTGATAATTGATTCACTTGAAACAGAGAAAAGCAACAAATCCTCAGGATTGAGAAGCTTAAATAATGAAATGCTTAACTCAAACTTAAACAGCTTTCAATTCAATAAGCAGATTGGTTCAACTCTAAATTAATCACTTTATTGATTTTAACTGATTTTAATTTACTGACTGCTGGAAAACCCAAATTTCAACTGAGGTTAATGACACAAAAGATGAAAGGATCACATTATATTACCTGGGAAATTACTCAGAGGTCTGTGTATTGAATAATGCAGTGAAAAGCACTGAGATCTGAATGTTTTTTTGACGTACGCAGTATTGCAACCACAGGACAAGTTTAACTGCTACTGGCTTGGTGTAATAATTCAGTCACTTCGATGGCCTTGTGGTAACGTGGAACCCGTCCAGAGACGGTTCATATGGTTTCCCACAGAAACTAAAATGTGTCTCGGTTTGCATCACAGGAAAGAACGTAAGTCATCTGGATCAAATGAACACGAGCGTTTCAAGAGGAAAAACGTTGCGTTTGGTTCCTCTGAGGTCTTTTGTGTCACGCTGCTGTAAATCACAGGCAGCAGGAGTGAGACTCGGGTCCTGGTTTGTGCTCTAAACACAGCCTGACATCTAGAGGCAGGATGGCTCATCACACGGAGGAGACGGCAGCAGTTTGACGGTTTGCCACGCGGTCTCTGCTGACTCGCCTCCGTGACGTTTCCAGAGCCTTCGTCAACACGTTGCTGACACTGCAACACCCTCTGATAGCACTGCGCACACGCCTCACATCTCATGGTGCGTTTGAAAAAGTTGTTTAGATCTGAGCGCACATCATCACATTCTTCCCGAGTCACTGCCCACAGAGTCATGTGGAAGGAATTCAGAAATCCGTGGCATGAGTGGTTAAATATGATCTTTATTGAGTAAACTGAGACATAGGTACATACGCAGTGACATCTGCGTTCAGGATATACGCAGGTATCTGTTCTGCTCTGTTTTTAAAGGTAGAACTCCATACAAAATCTGCCTTTTAGAGATAAAAACATTCAGTAAACCTTTACGCCTGAAAAAGCTTCTTAAAGGCTGCAGTCAACTTGTATTTGTGTTGGTTACAGTTGATTCCAGCAGTGACAAGAATCCACAGGAAAGTATAAACGTCTTGCTAAAAAAATAGAATAACACATTTATCTGCTGCTTATCCATATGCTCTGTATCTTCCAGACATTCATAGTCTTGACGAAACGCGACCATCATTCACATCATGTCCTCTCTTCAAAGGAACAGTTCACCCAAAAGTCTACTCACCCTCGTGCTGATGGAAAGTCAGGTGAAGTTTCTTAATCCACAAAATGTTTCTGAAGCTTCACAGCAAAACAGCATTGCAGCATTGCAGCTAAACAACTGAACAATCTGGAGACATGTTGTAAAATGTTCAGAACAAAAGAAAAAAAAAAGTAAAATGGCTCCATGCAGGTCGTCTGGTCTCCGAAAGCCTTGAGATCTCACGCTCATTGAAATGATGGTATTTGTACTGCATGTACACACGTTCGATCAGACTCTAATACAGAAGAACTGTCCCCTGATGAACACGTACATGAACATTCGGCAGATGAATGAGCCACTGACCGTCAATCAGCTGACTGAGACGTATCGTCCTTGCTGTGTCTGAGATGCTGCTTGTTTTAGGCTCGAGAGCTGCTTCCTGTTTACGGGCACCTCAGACGCCTCAGACCGCCAGAGTACAGCGTTTTTCTCTCAGCACTGAGAGGATCTTCACCATCTCTGTGCTGATATCAGCTTTCTCTATACGTGTCCGCAGGCTGTCTCTGTTACACTGTGTCTCTATGTAACATACAAACTGGCTTTGGGAGCAGCTACAGTGCATGAACTCTGTCTGCACCTCCGTCAGCGGCCGCTGAGCCGTGTTTTTGTTGTCCACGTCAGCGCGGGATTACAGCACCACATTTCTGTCATAACTCTGACCAGCGCAGGGAATCAACACCTGCGACATTCGCTGAACGTTTTGCCTCAGCAGCATGCGGCACGTCAGTCATTCTCATTGTCTCATCCCAGTGACATCAGCAAACAGTTTTTACAGGGATTATGCAAACATTGAGTGATAGCGTCACTGTGGCCCTGCTTTGTTTAATGATGATTCAAGCGAGATGAGCAAAATATGTGCAAAACCTCAACTGTTCTGTTTCCAGGTTCCTCAAATATGCAGCCAGCCATGATGAAACATATTCTATCTAAGATTTAAGATAGTGACTGAATATTTACTTGGGTTTATATCAAGGGAAATTCCAAGGTTTCCTAACATTTGGTATTTATTAACATAGTTTTCATGAAATTGACAAAAGCCATCTTTGGGAAATTTATTCGTTTATTCAACTTGTACTTTTGAGCTTTCAGTTCAGCCCATTTCCCATCTGCTAACACAGCGGAGGAGGGAGCTAAGGCCTATACTGGAGTCAGCCACCAGGGGGCGACCCAGATGTTTTGGCTTCATCTTTTGAGGAGCTCTCATGTCATCCATCTTTATTTTGCAGTCGGTGAGCTGCACAGACGTTTTTCTGAAGAAACTGAAAATGTCTATGATAGCAGTAAGCTTTGTCAAATGAACTGCAGGGTTTTTCAAAGATTAGCTTGTATTTATTTACTGAGAAAAAGAGATGCTTACTGTGTATCTGTAAGTCAAATATAATCCCGCAAAATGTGTGAAAACCTTGATTACATGACAGGCACAAATTTGGGCTAATGTCATGGCAAGTCTTTGCTTACGTTTCTTATGTTTTCACTTTCGACCAGTTTAACAGTTTCTCTCCATCTTGGTACCTTTCTTTTCTCAAAGTGAGACAGCGTTTAAATGTTGATAATGAAAATACTCAGTCCGTTCTGCTCTCAAACCTGAGTGACCAGAGGTTTTTCGAGGTAGAAGTTTAACCCTCTCTGATTACCAGCGGCTTGTCCGGCACAGAGTCCTGCCAGGAGAGTCCCGTTGAGCGGAGGACAGATACCGCCGCTGTTCTGCCCATACAGGGGAGCATGGTCTCCCATGTATTCGAGCATCTCATCCACTCCTTCCTCATCCTTCTCCTCCTCATCATCCTCTCCGTCCTTTTCCCAGAGCGACGTGGAGACATGCTGGTACTGGGTAGTGTCCTCACACTCCATCTCGCGGTGGTAGAAATAGCTGAAATTGGACACGATGACAGGAACTGGCAAAGAGATGGTGAGCACGCCGGCAATGGCGCACATGGAGCCCACCAGCTTTCCCCCGACCGTCTCCGGGTACATGTCCCCGTAGCCAACCGTCGTCATGGATACCACGGCCCACCAGAACGCCTCAGGGATGCTGGTGAATGCTGTGTCAGGACTGTCCACCTCTGCAAAGTACGCGGCACTAGAAAAGAGTATGACTCCAATGAAGAGGAAGAAAATTAGCAGGGCAAGCTCTCTGAGGCTGGCCTTCAGTGTCTGGCCCAGGATCTGGAGGCCCTTAGAGTGACGAGAGAGCTTGAAGATCCTGAAAACTCTCACTAGCCTGATGACCCTGATGAGGGCCAGGGACACGGATGGCTGTGCACCCTTGTCTTTGGCCAGCTCCGTGCCCAGTGTGACGAAATAGGGAATGATGGCGAAGAAGTCGATGGTGTTCATGACGTCTTTGAAGAAGTGCATCTTGCTCGGAGCACAGGTGAAGCGCACAATGAGTTCAAAGGAGAACCAGCAGATGCAGATCGTCTCTACAATGAAGAAGGGATCCTGGAAGGGGGTGAAACCAGGTGGGATCGTAATGGTTTCATTCGCTATGGTGGGGTGAGGTACGATGGTGAATTGCTGTAAAACAAAGGATGAAGGCAAGGTGGTTACAACTGAACTCAGAGATGAAGAAACACTTTGAAAACACCAAAATGTATGAGCTAATATCTGAACATATTCTGACATCTGTTTCAAACATGAGTTGGAAAGAGAAATGTGAGAATAAAGGGGAAAGGTAAGGCTATAATAAATAGCTCCATGGAGACGATGTTTACAGGAGGGTAAACATAGAGAAAACAAGGACAGAGTAAACAGCAGAGGGACAGACGATAAGTGAGAAGAAGCGATTATTATGGAAGTTTGTCCTCAGCACATTCGAAGTACGACATCTGCCATCGGGATCTGATCGAGCCTGTGAGATCTGTGATACTGTGCTAACTTTCCCCCCCTCTCCATTTTCACTCCGCCGGCTTTATTTTTCCTCACAGACTTTTATATAAATCAGTTTTTCTATATTTAAACACACACAAAAAAACATTAAGTTCATGTGACTCTGGGTTGCGTTACACCTCGGACACCGGCACAGTCAAGGCATTTGACACTTCGTTTGACCCGGTTGGTTGTTTTTTTTTTTCTGGGAAGTAGGTGCAGGTTTGAAATAACTGGGCGTTAGTGTCTTTAAACAAGTTGGATTGAGTTACTCTTAAGCTTCTGGTGGCCTTACAGCACATATTGTCTCCAACACAGTATTTTTATATGTTTTTATACGTTTCTTTGTTCATGTCTGCATCTGTTCATACCAGCCAAACTGTTTTACCTATCAGAGGGTCAGTTCACAAAAAATTCACAAAATGCATATTTTTTTGTTATCTGCAGCAGTACAGCGAGTGAAGTCAGTGTTGGTTTGCATGTTCACCACTTTGGTCCAGACTGAAATATCTCAGTTAATGAATGGATACCATGAAATGATACAAAGACATTCATGGTCCCTAGAGGATAAATCCAGATGAATTTTCCATTGCATCACCATACAGCATTTAATGCGAAGCACCAAAATGCCCCAGTACAGCTTGAACAAAACAATGAACAAAACTTGTTCATTGGACAGTTTTGCCGACTGTCGTCGTGCATCATCAGCACCCATGCAGGAAAATCAAATTCTAATGACTGATAAAAGTTTATGCCACATTTTAATGCTTTTGATGTGCACATTTCTGTTGTTTGGTGTTACAAAGAGCTCTCAAAGAAATAAATGACTATACCTGTGGGTTCACTGTCATACATTTTTAAATGGACTTTAATGAACTGAGAAAGTACAGATAATGGGATACAAATCAGGCAAAATACCTGGGCTGACATACTTGGGCTTCACAATTCAGTGTCTCATTCACCTCCACTGTAACAAGATTATGTCAAAATCCAGGCTCTCAGAAATCAGATGTGTGCATGGCTGGATTTTGCTCTAGGTGAGTCATCTTACGCGATCCTTCAGCCTTTTAAATTATATGTAAGTTTTCATATAGAACAGGGAGCGCGCACGCAGCAGAATTTAAACGAATTTTGTCCGGTTGTACTTTCATTTAACATTTGGCGAGTGAGTGATTGCGTGGGGACGGCTGTGCATGTAGGTTTGTCTTTGTTTGTGTAGTCTTTAAAAGTGTCAAATGTTCTGATCACATGGGTGTATCTATCTTTGTATGGTAGTAACAGAGCAGTGTCGGTGGTGACAGGAAACATAAATCCCACAAGCGCTGCTGCCTGAACCTGCAGAATCCTCCTCGTCTACAGGCTGCCCGAGCGTGTGTGAGGCTAATTTCATTTTGCGCCGGTCATCAGAAATGTTGATCTGCAACCCTCTTTTCCGTGCTGTTTTCAGTGTGTAGCCTATGAGTCACAGGGTTTATTAATACAGACATTCGTTTATGTGTTGATGTGCTCTTAGGGTTGTCCTTACTCTATATATAGCCCTTTAGATCTCCAAGGAGTAACGTGAGACAAGCTCATCTCCTTTCCTTCCCTTCACACTTGTCTCTTTACTCCTTCCACTCTCTCTCTCTCTCTTCCCTCTCTCTGTCCTCTCAGTACTTTTGCAATATTCACTCCACCTGAATCTACTTGTTGGCTCTGGCAGTGATCCCTGAGGATCATATCCACATCATATCCCTCCTCTAACAGTAAACCTCCACCCAACCTGCTATCCTCCTCTTTCCTTACTCTTGTTTTTCCAAACAGAGGTTTAATTGCCCTCCTCATCCCCTTCATTCCTTCCCCTCAGGTCTTAGTGGATCAGATTTAACGACAAGTCCAAAATAATCTCAGGAAAACCTCTCCCTTGCCTTATCTTCTGTATCTGCAGCCTTTGCTTTTCCATCACTCCAGTTCTTTTGGATTTACTCTCCATTTTTCCCCCAGCAATGAGAGCAGAGATGAAGGTGTTTTGTCAGTTTTGACAAGGTGACACCTGTTGGCACCTGTTGTCCCTCTATGCTCACCTCTTCACTTCCATGCAGTCTTTGCACCCTCACAGCCTTTCCCTCCCTATCACTCTTGTATGTGTCAGCACCATGCAAGCCATCCTCACCTCCCTCTGTTCCTTCTCATTCCTGAACTCAGGCAGAGTCTCCAGGCAGAAGATGAGAATAGAGATCACAATGACCATGACGCTGATGATGGCGATGATCCGAGCTCCACCGGACGACTCTGGATACTCAAACAGCATCCAGAGGCGACGCTGCAAGTCATTGGTGGGTAGGGGCCTCTCTTCCTCCTTGGGGAAGCCTTCATCCTCCTTGTAGCGATCAATGATCTCCTCTCCGAGCTCGTAGAAGTGTAGCTCCTCCAGGAACATGTCCAGAGGGACGTTGGCAGGCCTCCGCAGCCTCCCGCCTGACTGGTAGAAGTACAGGATGGCATCAAAGCAGACGCGGCTCCTGTCCAGGAAGAGTTCGTTCCGTGTGGGGTCGTAGTAGCGAAGACGACGACGGGGGTCACCGAGCAGGGAGTCGGGGAACTGGGCGAGGGTTCGGAGCTGGGTCTCGTAACGCATTCCTGAGACGTTGATGGCCAGGCGCTCGGTCAGAGCCCAGCCGCTCCTCCACTGACAGCGGCGGTTCTCCCTCTTGACCCCTCCGTTCGACTCCTTCTCGCTGCTCTCTTTCTCCAGCTTGTTGTGTTTATCTTTGGTCCACTTATATTCATCAGTGACCTCCTTTGTCTGCTCTCCTCCTCCTCCTCCTCCTCCTCCTTTGTCTTGATTATCCATATCTCAGTCTTGGATTTTTGTCTTCCTTCTCTAACTTATTTTGTGTCTTTGCTCTGGAAAAACACCAAAAGGTTAACTGGGCAGTGCAGAACAACAGAACATCACAACCCATTAATGACTATATCTATAGTCCTTTTGGCTGCACATGTTGTGTTAGATATCACATATTTATCATGCCATAACGGGTAGAAAAAAGCATTTTCTTTCTTAAATGCAAATGATAAAAAGACGTGATTGAAAAAAATGTGGTGATAAACCTCCACTGTAGCCTCATTCTGTGACTGATTTCAAAACTTGTATTTTATGTGCATTTTGTCATAGAATCCCCTGACCAGTAACACAACATCACCATTAATACGTTCTTATTTCCCCAGAATATTTTGGAACTGATCAGGAAAACATTAAATCTCACCTCAGTTATTCCCGCAAATCAAGAGCAATATTCTGGACATCAGAAAGAAAAGATTTGTTATTTCGATTACATTATAAAACATTATATCGTCATGAATATTGTAGCGTCGAGAGAGAGTGGAAGTCTGCTACATTAACAACAAAGGAGCTTGTATCAAAATGTTCTCAGTTTTGACATGAATTAGTAGACTTTTATCTGAAAACTCCCCATTCATTTTGTTTTTGCTCTTTCTCCACCATATTGTGCTACATTTTACTGTAAATCACATCATGCACACCCTCCATGCAAGAAGCCCTACACGTGCAGTCGGCCTCGAGCTCATCACCAGTTTATCACCGCGTCCAGTGCACCCAGTAGAGACTCAGGCCGGTCCCCTCCTCTCACCCGTCTGCCTGCCAGAGCTGCAGATTCGAACTAATCACGCCTCCCTCAGAGGCACCATGACTCTCCTACTGTACCTCAGCCACAGGTTGCCTTTTGGGCTGACCCCTCCCTCCTTTTCAGACAGTTTGTGTATGAGTTCCTCATCATGCACGATGACCAGACAACCCCTCCTCCTCCTCCATATAGTCCCACCTTCATCTGGGAGGGGAGGGGGAGGCAGCAGAGGGAGCAGCGTGGCTCCTTCAGGGGCTCCTGCAGTGTTAATCTGCAGCGCGGGTGAGGTTAAGATAGTTAAGCTTGTTTGTAGGTCACTCGCTGTCTTCACTTGTGCTCAGTACTTTCTCAGCTGAATGCTGTCGGGCAGAAATTCAATCTTGAACCCTTTCCTCGTCCAAGCCTTTCTCTGCCCCCAACAGCCCTCCCCGTCAGCCTTTGAACCTCTCACTCTTTCTTAAACATGCTGGACGTTTGCACGACTGTGCACACGTGAACTGACACATAGCAGAGGCCAAAATATTATGCTCAACAAAAGGAAATTTTAAAAAAAGGGAAAGTTGTTTTGATTGTTGTTATTGATAGTTACAACTTATACTCTGGGATCAGACCACAAATGTGTGGTTGGTGATTTCCCTTCTCTCCTCTAAATGCTTTCATATTTCTGCCGTCATTATCTTTTTAAATGAACTACATTTGCCTGTTTGACTGTGGCTTGAGCCGAAATTGTCCACAAATTTAAAACAGGACTCATAAAACATGACCTCATTTTGTGTGAAATATAAATCTGGTGTCTGTGGTTATTTTAGACACATCATGAAGTCTACACTGAAGTAACCCCCCCCCGCCCCGCACTTTGTGTGCATGAAAACTACAATTCCCATAACAGCATTTTGTGACAGGAGTGCTTTGCAAATGATGCCTTCAAATACCCTGAGTAAATTGTTATGTCAGACTTTTCAGAAGCATGATTGCAACTGTTTGGTACTTTAAATAAGAAATTGGACAAGCTCGCAATCATTTTTACGAACTATTGTTTGGTTTCATAAATCAATAAAGCTGCAAGCTGGCTGGTTAATCTAATTAAGTTCACCATTTATTACATACATTACGTGCACAAAAACATCCAGACACTCCTCTTTATGGGGTTGTTTCTCAGGGTTTGGGCTCAGTCCCTCAAAAAGACTGTCTTTGGGATTTGAACCCCTGTCTGGTGTGCACATTTAAACCAAGAGCCATTTCAATCGTTTTATTAGGACGGGTTGACAAAGGTTTGGATGAATGGATGATTTTCTAAACAAAGGAAAAAATATATAATCATGTACTGCCATGCATGTCACATCATCTAAATAAACAAAGGAAAACAATTATCTTATGTAATTATGCATCCATCAGAGGATGAGGGGAGTGCTGCTCTATATCACCCCATCTACATAAAGAAACAATTAATATACAACCAAGTTACTTTAATGGTACTGAATTGTGGAAAATAAACTCAAATATAAGCAGCATCATGAAAACAAGGACCAGATAACAGCACAACTTACTGGTGTGGCAGCATGGCAGGGAACAAAGGGAGTCTGTGGAGAGCACACAGCCTCTTAAATACCTCCTGGTCTCCTCCCCTGCACATATGAGCACCACCGCCCACTTCCTGTCTAATCACCATCTGAGATTCCTTAACAGTCCCTGACCTCCAGTGAAGGGAAGTCTTAATGCTTCAGCATACCAAGACATTTTGGACAATGCTATGCTTCCAACTTTGTGGCAACAGTTTGTTGAAGGCCCTTTTCTATTCCAGCATGACTGTGCCCCAGTGCACAAAGCAAAGCTCCATAAAGACATGGTTGGATGAGTTTGGTGTGGAAGAACTTGACTGGCCCACACAGAGCCCTGACCTCAACCCCATCCAACACCTTTGGGATGAACTGGAACGGAGACTGTGAGCCAGGCCTTTTGGTCCAACATCAGTGTGTGACCTCACAAATGCTCTACTGCATGAATGGGCACAAACTCCCACAGAAACACTCCAACATGTTGTGGAAAGCCTTCACAGAAGAGTGGAAGCTGTTAGAGCTGCAAAGCTGTCTGTGTGTTTAGAAAGAGACGTCATTGAAGTCCCTGCTGGTGTGATGGTCAGCTGTCCCAATACTTTTGTCCAAATATTGTATTTGAACACTTATCAGATGGATTGTTATGAAATTTTGTGTAGAGATTTGTGGTCTGCAGATGACTTTGGTTTACCTCCTGACTTCCAGGTCAAAGTTTTTACTTACTCTGTGCAATATTTCAATTTCTACCAGACAGATTGGTGTTTTTTTCCAGCACTTTGATTTATGACCAAAATATTCGCTAAACTAATTTGAAACTAGTTTGTCATTTTAAGCATCAGCTGTACTTTGTGTTCAGTGCCTGTCAGCAAATGTTAGCATGTTAATACGCTAAACTAAGATTGAACATGGTACAAATTATACCTGCTAAACATAGTTATATTGCCACAAGCAGCACGTTAGCAGGCTGACATTAGCATTATCACTGTGAGTGTGTTCTGTATGTTAATGTTAGCATTTTAGCCGAAACAGACAACTGCTAGCTCTAGTCTCTCACTACAAGAGTTTTCATGTAATTTAACAGGCTGTGGCAATACGTTTTTAATGTTCTTTAATTAATAAAGTTCACACTTTGACTGCTAAATTTCTGCTTTCTAATCTGCTTTCTAATCACCCACGTTACTGAGTGAACTTGTGATTCCCTTCGCCTCTAATAGCACCTGAAGGCAGCAGAGCAGACCCAATGATTTTGTGGAACTTTGAACCTAACACAAACACTGCGGCTGTAAGCGGTGATGATCAGAGAAGGTGGATGAACTGGGGAAGGCGCAGACTTCCTGGATATCCGAGCGAATTGAGAACAAATTTTGTTTTGCTCGTCCTCTGCGGCACAGCAGGTAGCGTCAGACAAAATGTCCCTCCGCTACAACAACAAAGTTGTAATTGTCACTGGCGGGTCCAAAGGGATTGGCAGAGGGATTGTCAGAGTGTTTGGTATGGTGCTTATCGTTATTTGTGGTTTATTTTGACTGAAGTTGTTGTGATCAGAGCAGGAAGTGGCGCACTAAACAATCTGCATCTTTTCTTGTTTTTAGTGGAGAATGGTGCCAAAGTGACGTTTTGTGCAAGAGGTGGTGAGTGTATTTATTAACGTTTCATTTCCATTCACTCTGTTCATTTTTTTTGCATTCAGTTTTGTAGTGTGTATTTCCACATTTTGGGATACATGTGACACTTCTTTGATATGACTTTAAATGTGCACGTGGATCTGCACTATATACAACCGTTCTAAGTGAAGTGATATATAAGTGATATGTTTCACCATGGGCGGCACGGTGGTGCAGTGGTTAGCACTGTCGCCTCATAGCAAGAGGGTTCCAGGTTCGAATCCCGGTCTGGGCCCTTCTATGTGGAGTTTGCATGTTCTCCCTGTGCCTGCGTGGGTTTTCTCCGGGTTCTCCGGCTTCCTCCCACAATACCAAAAACATGCACATTAGGTTTATTGGCTACTCTAAATTGGCCCTAGGTGTGAGTGTGAGAGTGTGTGGTTGTCTGTCTTTGTGTGTTGGCCCTGCGATTGACTGGCGACCAGTCCAGGGTGAACCCCGCCTCTCGCCCGTAGTCAGCTGGGATAGGCTCCAGCTCCCCCGCGACCCTGACGGATAAGCGGTATAGAAAATGGATGGATGGATGTTTCACCATAATCTTCCATGTTTTCCAGGAGCTGCAGGTGAGGCTCTGGAGGCTGAGCTCAACAAAGCAGGCCCAGGCTCATGCAAATTTGTCCCATGTGACGTCTCCAAAGAGGATGATATCAAGGTAAAAGGGCAGCTGTGGTGTCACTGGTCTGGTTATACTGGAATGTATTAAAAGTTTCCTTATGGCACAGTCTAGTCACGTTCACAAGACCTGCGCGATCACTGCGTCGACTCTGATCCCAGGATCCACACGTCTGAACAAAACATTTGGAAAGCCACAGCCAGAATCTAGTTGGAGCTTGTGAAACAATTCACAGACTTTGACTCCAGCCAGTTGTGTGTTGGCTCCAGCTTGTGTTTGTTTTGCTGGGTGATGCTCTTTTGTTTGTAACTGGTTTCTCGGGCTTGCAAAACTGGTGTGACTGTGTCTCCACAGAGACTGATTGCCTTCACTGTGGAACATTATGGACACATTGACTGCCTGGTCAACAATGCAGGGTGGCGTGAGTCGCACATTTCTTATTCCCTCCAGCAGATGTGGTGATGAAGAGCCTTGTGGCACGTTTGCCATTTATCTCTTTGTTCTTCCCCTCTGCAGACCCACCTCATAAACCTACTGATGACACCACAGCAGAGGAGTTTAGGGACCTGCTGAATCTGAACCTCATCAGCTACTTCGTGGCTTCTAAGGTAGTAATAAATAAATGAATCAATATATTCAAATAGAACAAAAATAATAATAATTAAAGGTTTAATTCATTTATAAAATGTGATATTGAAATTGATGTGTCTTTTTAAATGTGTTTCTGGATTTAGTCATCTTTGTATCAATTCCCATTATTTACTGTCTCATTTAATTTTTCTCTTATTTATACTTATTTATTGAATGACAGGCCCATCATTCGCATAAGGAAGCAAAAGGCATGAAGAAATGTAAAAATAAATACCAAACAGAAAATTAAATTAGTACATCTAGAAACTCATAAATAATAAATTTAGAAATAATTGGAGAAATTTGAGGATTCAGGGTGAAAATTTAGGAGACAGAATGGAATTGTTGAGACTGCTGTCCAATCAGATGAACTTCTGTCTGTCACGTGATGAAGTTTTTTTGTTTTTTTAACAAAAATCTGAATTTGTGAAGTTTTTGAAATCGCAGTATTGACAGGAGCTGAGCTGGAAGGGGATTTTAAACAACCTGAATTCAGGCATTAAGTTACTTCAGTGCTTTACATTTAACGGTACTTCATACTTCAGGAAGTATTTAATCGTGACATTATCAAGTTCTTATGAAATTCAGATTATCGCGACCTTCCTTTGCTTCCATTGATCTCCCTCAGACTCCACAGACTCATAAGTGTGTTTGTAGGATCTTTGAAATCATTCGAGGTCTCACTCTGTCCTCAGTATGCGTTGCCGCACCTCCGCCAGCGTCAGGGAAACATCATTAATGTCTCCAGTCTGGTGGCCACCATCGGTCAGAAAGACGCCGCACCGTATGTCGCCACCAAGGTGAGTCAATCCCCCAGGTGACCAGCCTCCACTCTTCACCGGCCATAACAATCTCACCTCGAGAGACAGCAACAGTGTCCTGTAATGTGATCTTTTCTCCACAAGGGGGCGATAATTTCCATGACGAAGGCCATGGCTGTGGATGAGAGTCGCTACAATGTGAGAGTCAACTGGTGAGCCAAACTGGTTCCTGTGTCCAGCCTGGTTTCCTCAGCCTCCTCCTGGCTTAGACCTTTGATTTCACTTTCAGTACTTTTATATTTAAATGTGGTGCAGATTAAGTTTTATCTGGGCCAAACCGTGTGAGCTCCTTTGTTTCTAAGGGTTCCTAAGCCTAAAAGATGAGGCACAAGTGGTTTAATCTGTAAAAATGCAGAGTATTTTATAACATGTTCAAGAAAAAATCTTCATTGAGAGAGTAACAGTTTCAGTCAGTTAAATGTAGTACAGCTAAAGTATAAAATAGTAACCTCTGAATATGCAATCTAGCATAAAAAGGGAGCACTGAAGTACAGTACAAGTACCTCAGAACTGTACAGCACTGGTTACCTTTTCGTCTCGCAGCATCTCTCCAGGTAATGTGCTGACACCTCTGTGGGAAGAATTAGCAGGACAGACTCCAGACGCTGCGGCAGCCATTAAGGTGGGAGAAAACTGCCAGGTGAGTTCTCACAGTGGATCCCACTCGGGGTTTGGATTTTATTGAGGACTTGTGGAAGAAAACAGACGTGTTTGCGAACTCTTCTTTTCCGCCAGCATTAACGGATGAGTTGCGAGTAAATAAAATGCAGCACAGTAATACAACAGAAGGCTCCCAACTCGACCACAAAGCCCTGATAACAGTAAATAACAATGAAGTTCTGAAGACTTTGTGTTTTTGTGTCTGAGGTGTTGTGAGTAAAGTTTTTACTGTGACAAAAGCGTATGGAGTTGAACATCCTGTTCTCTAGAAAGACCAGAGGAGCAGAAATTATTTTAACATTAGTCATTCACATAAATTGAGCTGACCTACAGTATACAGTAAAACAGCATATGTTAAGTCTGCGTTGTTCAGTAGTTTTCACTCATTAAAATGAGGGAATCTTTTTCTTTTCTTTTGCATGGAGTCTTAAAGAACATGTCAGCTCCTGCAGCCAGTTTTGAAACTTATTTCACAGCAGCAGCCGCTGTGGGAACAGCAGCAGGAGTGACAAATGACGGCTTTTCTTCTCAAACAGCTGCTGGGCCGGATGGGGACTGAGCTCGAGTGTGGACTGGCTGCCTTGTATCTCGCTGCTGATGCGACCTTCTGCACCGGGATAGACCTGCTGTTCAGCGGTGGAGCTGAACTCAACTACGGCTTCAAGAGTCAGGTCCCATCCTGACCTTCTGCCAAACGTCCTCCTGGTTTTGGAACATTCATTTGTTCAGTTGCAGATGATACATATGTTCAGCTTTTACTTTCTTAAATCAATACTACATGAATATAAATATGATTTTTTTATTCAATAAAAATTTTTACTGACTAAGTTTTAATTCATTTACATGAGCAAATTGTCTGGCTGAGGTCAGCAAGCGCAACGTTTCGTGGCCTGTCCAATTATATAACAAGACCTGCGCCACTCCCCATCGATCGACCAATCAGCATCAACCTCACCGACCTTAAGTAACCTCCTCCTCTCTCTGTCTGCTGGTAGCCGCCAATCAGATGTTACGCTTTCTGTCACGCCTCCAGTAACTTCCTGAATGAGATATACTTTCAAATGACCGGTAACCGATGACTGCATAAAATTAAATTAATTTGCGGCTTTTTTCATTCATTCTTCTTGTGTCTTCATACAGAACAGTCCAGGTGATGTTAACGCATGAACCCAGAAAAAAAACATAAAGGAAATGACAAAATATTCAAAAACGGTTTAGGGTGATTTACAAACTAGCCAGCTCAAGTGTTTCAGTCGAAGGACTAAATTCCTTGAGGGAAATTTGAAAGTGTGGGAGGTTTCTGACTTCCCCTCAGCAGAGCGGCGTCTCGTATTTCAGAGCGGAACTCAAGTTGACATTGAGCTGAGTGTGTGTTTCCACACGAACAAATAATCTTCGTTTATCACTGTTACGTAGCGGAGATGGCAGCCCTTCGAACGGTGAGTTCATTGAATAATGTCTGTGAGCTGTTTGTTATCTCTTTTCACTGATTATCTGGGTAAATGATTCATCTAAATGAGCGATAGGTAAGCTGGTAATGACAGAGAAAGATAACGAGGCCCTTATCTAGGGCTGTTTTTCACAGACTGATGTGTCCGTCCCGCCAGCACCGACGGTGGCAAAACAGCACAGCATGGGAAGGTCATTCAACCAAACCCCGCGCTGAAATCTGAAAACTAAATCTGTGTTGTATGTCGGCGGAAGATAACACTTGCCAATTCTCAACTCAAGGCCTGATATAAATATTCAAGTTTCGATAATGAATTCGGCCAACACCCAGTCAATAATTTAGACGTGATGTTGTAAAATTCTCCTTTTTAAAAAAACTACCTATGTCTTGGATTCTTGGATGGTGGCAGGCAACCCAGTTAGATGTTCGTTAGCTTCTTAGTGCACCGAATTGAAGAATGAGTCGTTGTCACTGTGCTAGTCGTTAGAATGCTTCAGTATAGTTTGTATGCAAGTTTTCATTGAACTGTCTGCTTCTTCAACTGAATTTGGCCTGTGGCTGCAATAAAGCAGCACCCACCCATCTCAGGTTTTTAAGACGCAGACTTACAGAATGTGCCAGATGTAAAGTGCAATGTGTGCGTTTATTATCTCATTCTGCTTATAATGCAGACTTCACATTTGTAATTGATTACGTTATTCACGTTGCTGCTGGCTCAGAGTCTGATGTTAACGCTTGGTACAAATGCTAACTAGCATTCGCTAAGTGAATTTCCATCCTGTGGGTCCAAGTGAACCGAAAAGAAGATCAAATTTGTTGCACCAGAATCGCACAAACCTCACGGCAGTTATATACGGGCTGCCTTCCGCATACTCAGGGTTGCAATAAAGACTAAACTTGCGTCATATGCACATGGGCTCCTGCGCCAGAATCGCTGTCCAACTTCTTTTGTAGGAGTTAGTAACGCATCACAGCTGCGATGTCCTCATGAGGCCACTTGCATGACTTGTGGTTGGTTTGATGCCGAGGAGTATTTGAGATTCACAGTAAAGTCAAGTCAAACATACCGGGAACTCGTCGTGACGGAGCACAATGGCAGATTAAGATTATGTATGGGGATTGTGAAAGCACAATCCGGTTTACAAGCGTGTAACTGCGTGGACAGAGCAGCCATTTGCAAACTGAAGAAGGAAAGGCAGTAACAGGAGCATGAAGTGGCTTTACTTGCTTTGCAGTCATTGTATCAGGTGTCTTGTGGTTCGCTTGTCCAAGTTGGTGACTTGTTGGGTGTTTTGGCTATTAGAGCCACCTTTTCCTGACTTGTGATTGTTTTGTCAGCCACACAAGTTGCAAAGTAGCTTCTCACCTCGCATTCCTCACTTTGCAGAGTAGCCTGCATACGGCATGTGCACTCAGCACCAGCTGTCGGCTGCAGACCTGTGTTGGCAGCTATACACTGTGAACTGCAGGCAGAATGATTGGTGCAGAGTCACACACCCACAAAATGTCGGACAGGGCGTCCCTGTGTATTCCTGAGGCTGAGTGAATAGTCGTCACACGTAGAGAAGATCTTCCACAGCAGAGGGTCTCAGAGTGTGGCCTGCAGACCAGTGGAGCGTTATGCAGCGTGACATGAAATGCATGCGCTATACCTAACAAGTCACACGAGGACTGACCACTGGTAGAAGGTGTTGTGTCGTCAGTGCTGCACTTCCCTGGACAGCACTGCACTTTAATCTGAAAATTAAACTGCGTTGGGAAAAGAAACGCTGTGTGGTCAAGGAGGTTTCAGGAAAAATGGATCTTTGTTGGCTCTCAGGAGACAGATTAAGTGGTCTGCTTCTTCTGCAAGCACGTTTGGAGCTCAGTGAGTCTTTACTGTTGAATTCTACCAGACCAAGAACAAATCCTGCTTCATGGATGTTCTCGTGCCTCGCTGAATCGAGACGCAGTCGTCCAAACTTTGAGCGCCTCTCATATACACTTTTTCACCAAGTTGTCTGGTTAAACCTTTAAATGACTGGTGCTATATATAGCTGACTGCCACATGCGCGTGTCATCTTGCAAAGCGCTTTGTCATGTTTCATTTGCAGGCACTCCATGGACGACTGGTTCAGGCCCTCCCCTTCTCCTTTGGCTCGCTGCGGTTCGCCAGCTCCTTTAAGGTAATGAGACAAACATTCTCTTCCTCGTCAGGTGAGGCCTGCGTCATCTCCAGCCAGCCTGACTGGCAGTCTGGCCTGCCTGCAGCTGCCTGCAGGTGTTGTCTCAGAGTGTTAACTGCTCATTATGGAGATAAGGAAGTGAAGTTTGTCTCTTCGACTTGTACAAGTTGTGTGGAATTTAAAGTTTCTTTCCCCTCCTCTGTGTTCCCCTCACTGTCTGCTTGTTGTAATTATTTAATTCAGTGTAATTGCACATGATTAATTGTCTCTAATTGAGCAGATGTGTACACATCTCGACCGACTCTGTGTAACTCTCAACTAATTTAAAGCATGCTCTGTCAATAATGACGATTTAAAAACGATCACTGTATCCGTCGCCTGCTCTGCTCTTGTCCTGTCTACTTCTTTGTCCCCCTCCCGTCTCCGGCTCGGTCGTCCGTCTCCGTCTCAGGCAGCGGATCTCGTCATCGAACGCAACCCGACGTGCAAGCCGAAGCCCGACCCCTCCACCTTGTTGTTCGGAAAACAGTTCTCCGACCACATGCTGACCATCAACTGGTCGGAGCAGGGCGGCTGGGAGGCTCCTCAGATCAAACCTTTCCAGAACCTGTCGCTGCACCCTGCCAGCTCTGCCCTGCACTACTCCGTAGAGGTGAGTAGTAGCTCCACCTGCTGTAGTTCCACTGATAACACATGCAAGATTTTACACCAAACTTCTGAAGGGCTTGTATTTCTTGTAGATGGATTATCACTGTCATACCAAAATAATTATGAGTATATGGATGGTCAGTAACTAACCACACTGGGCTTGAACTCACTGTGACCGTTCAGCTGAAGGGAGACACTTTCTTTACATGTCCACGTGGTGTTTGAACCTCGTGATATCAGAAACCTTCCAGTGTGCTTCTGTTCAGAGATAAAAAGCTTGTTTTTGTCTTCCCTCCAGCTGTTTGAAGGCATGAAGGCGTTTCGCGGAGTCGACAACCACATCCGCCTGTTCAGACCCATGCTGAACATGGAGAGGATGCATCGAAGTGCTGACAGAAGCTCCCTGCCTGTGAGTTCGCACTCCATCTCGTCCACTCCAGGATCCCTCACTGAGGATTCTTCATGTGGTCCAGGTTTCTGTGTTTGGGTTCATTGTGTCACTGATACCTGAAGCAACTCGTTCCCACTGGCACCGGGTTATGTTCACTCTGAACGCCCTATAAAACTCAGTGGTGATGGCACTAAGTCACTGTGGCAAAAACCCTCCTGTGCTGGTCCTGAGCAAACTGCACACCTTGTAGCAGCTGTGATGAAAGTTGACATCCCAGACTGGAAATCTGGACCTCATGGTTCATATTTTGACTCAGGCGGCCATGTCAGATTTACTCATGTTAGCTGAACATGCAGTAGCACAAGTAAAGAAAGACTATGAAGTCAGCTAACCTCTGTGTTCTTTGCAGCTGTTCGATAAGGGTGAACTGCTGGAGTGCATCAGGAAGCTGGTGGAGGTGGACCAGGACTGGGTTCCCTACTCCCTGGATGCCAGCCTCTACATCAGACCCACCTTCATAGGAACCGAAGTGAGCTTCAGAGTGAACAAACAAACCACACACTGTCGTTTAACAGTCAAATCAGCGGCTGCTAAATGTGGTTGGAAACCATCCTCCTTGCTCTCATTGTTGTCACTGAGTTCCTGTCCCATCCTCTCCCTCCTCCTCCCTCCTCCAGCCCTCCCTCGGCGTGTCCCGGGCAGGAAAGGCTATGATCTTTGTCATCATCAGCCCAGTAGGACCCTACTTTGCCACAGGGTCCTTCAACCCAGTTTCTCTGCTGGCAGACCCCTCGTTTGTCAGGGCTTGGAAGGGAGGCGTCGGGGCCTACAAGATGGGAGGGTGAGTTTGGTGTCTCTCTTCTCTTACTGCAGGTGCACTTTGCTTTACTGAAGGAGTGCAGTGCAGCCTGTGGCGTCATGAGAACACTGACAGTGTTTGTGTGGTTGCTTCCCGTTAAGTGAGGTTAAGAATTTACAGAGCTAATCGTGGCTTACAAAACTCGGACCGCATGCTGCTGTTTGAGAAGAACAGTAAAAAACAGAAGTGATCTGTAGACTTCATTTCAGAATCGCCTGCTTCCTACCACAGTCACGGCTGAGTGGAGTTTCTGCAGTGTGTTTGTATTCAGCAGTGGATCTGGACAGAGTTCAACTATGTGGATTTGCCACTTTGCCTCTGAAGCCTGGACAGACAGGCCCAGAACTGGCTGGCATCAGCGTCACGTCAGTGCCAGTAAAGACAGACACACAGACATTTTGTCCGATCGCAGCAGGAAAAGAACGGAATATTAATGTCGGCAGGTGCATGTGAGACGTCTGTTAGAGCTGATATGAGGTTTTCCACGAGGTGTATTTAAACACCGAGGAAAAACAAACACTGATAAGACCACTTCAACAAGTCAAACACAGTAGGACTCATGGAAAGGAGCCACCATTAAGCTTTTTTCAGCTGTGACAGGTCGACTCAGCTCAGACACATGCAGATACTGTCAGCGCTCATGTCATCGCAGGCCTGCCGCCACACGAGTCTGATCATCTAAAGTCACACCTGCTCAGCTACAGCGTGGTTGTGTAACACACACTCCTCTCACTAAGCCAGCAGGAGTCACGGGACTGCAGGGTGGCTTTGTGTTTATTTAATCTCTGTGAAAGACTCACGCACGGTCGGGGGAATTTAAAGTCCCTTTTCCTTTTTTCAGTGCCAGATATTAGTTGATTAGTTGATATTAGCTGATTTTTAGTTCAGTTTGAGCACAAACACATAACATGAACGATGTAATACGAATCCCTTTGGTTTGGTTTTGCTTGGTCATTGTGACCCGGAGTCATGAGGAGCAGAACTTTTATACATTAGAAAACTCATCTTGTCAGTGCTCTCTGGTGGACAAACGAGGTAATGGAACCATCATGATAATTTAGCAAACTAAATTATTTCTGCAGTGCATTGTCCATAAGTGTCCATAAATGTCACGAAATTGTGGAACATCCTAAAATACCTAACGTGATAAACTGACTGAGGCGATTTGTCCAGGCTGCGGGTCTGTCAGCTTGTTGTCAACTTTGTTGCCTCCCTGGTGACTAAAAATCCAGTATTGAATAATCGATTAAAAAAGCTCCACAGTTCAGCATGACTCATCACTTGTCTTATCTGTGAGTTGCATTGTTCATTGTTTTACTGAAATCCTCGCAGTCAGAAGGAAGAAATGTTTCCAGAAGTCCCAGGCGGCGCTGGACATTTCTCGGAACATCTTTTAGTTTCTTGGCAGATGCTAAACTGTCTGTCTGTGAGAGGAGGCTTTGTGTGCTCGACACAGCAGGACACAGCAGTGACTAATGTTTCAGCCGAAACCCACGTCGGAGCACAAACGCTCGTCTGTGGGCGTCACGAGGGAGGAAAAACACACCTGAATGTCACAGCCTCCCAGCTTCAGATGTTCGCAATCTTAAGTCTCCTGAGATACTTCAGAAAATCCCTGTTTAAAAACACCTGTGAACAAGCCAAAGTGCTGCTTGGTTTTCGCCTTTTCCCGCCCAGCTGCCGTCCTGACACTCGGCCCTCTGTGTGGGTCATTTCATCTCTCCTCAGTAACTACGGTCCCACGATAGCAGTGCAGAACGAGGCGGTGAAGCGCGGCTGTCAGCAGGTCCTGTGGCTGTACGGCGAGCAGGAGGAGATCACCGAGGTCGGCACCATGAACCTCTTCATCTACTGGACCAACGAGAACGGAGGTCAGACCCTGTTCTGTCTTCAGTTCCTCTGCTGTGACTGAAATACTCTGAAACGCTCTTCATAGCAATCTTAGAGCATCTCCTTATTTTAACTGACATAAAACCAGCTGTGTCTGCCTGCCTGTCTGTCTGTCTGTCTGTCTGTCTGTCTGTCTGTCTGTCTGTCTGTCTGTCTGCCTGTCTGCCTGCAGAGAAGGAGCTGGTGACTCCTCCTCTGGATGGCATCATTCTCCCAGGAGTGACCAGACAGTCTCTGCTGGACCTGGCCAGGGACTGGGTAAGACCAAACATAATCACAGTCACATCACAGATCTTTCACATCAGTTAGGATGTGTGCTAGTTCATATTCACTGATGTTTTAGCACGTTATTTCTCCTGAATTTCTCTCACACACGTCAGCTGAACAGAAAAGAAGAAATAATTGATCATTTTGCATCTTGCACACTTACAATTGACTCAAACTAAGAATGAAAATCGCTCTTTTGTTTGAAGTGACACCTTCGCTGCCGCTGCAGTCGACCATTAAACTCTCGTGTTGGTGTCGATTGCTTCCCGTGTGTCCGGCAGGGCGAGTTTAAGGTGACGGAGCGCACGATGGACATGAAGGAGCTGCTGGGGGCTCTGGATGCCGGGAGGATCCTGGAGGTGTTCGGAGCAGGGACGGCCTGCGTCGTCTGTCCTGTGGGCAGCCTCCTCTACAAAGGAAAGGTAGGAGGGTTCACCTGTCGGGTTTCTGGTCCACATGACACGGATTGTAAATTATTGTGGTGAAATGTGTGGGCTGAATGACCCTGTCCTCCCTCAGACGTACCAGATCCCGACGATGCAGAACGGTCCGTACCTGGCGAAGAGGTTCCACAAAGAGCTTACTGATATTCAGGTAGGAGCAGCCGAGTTCGGGGGGCTTCTTTAAAACCTGCTACAGAAAAACCTGAAGCCTGGCGCCTCCAAGTGGCAGCAAAAGAGAACAAATGTTAGTTTAACCTTCAGTGACTGAATTAACACTGAATTATTGATTATTTTCATTGTCAGTTAATGCCAGTCGATTATTCATTAGTTTATGTCAAGAGAAACGGTGATAAAATGCCCGTCACGGTTCTCCAAGGTGTTGTCCTCTAGTTACAGATCATTTTTTTGTAGAATTATTGATAAATTGTTTCGTTAATCCTATGCAGGTCTGCATCCCATTTTAACTTCATATGACAGCTGATTTATTTTATCTTCTTATTATGAAGGCATCAAATTTAACTTTCTCTTTTCCTTTTTGCTCCCTTCAGTACGGACGCACGCCAAGTGAATGGGCTCCGCTGGTCGTGTAATCGGCTATATTGCACGCCAGTTGAATCGACGGTTCGTTCCGTTAGTCCAGTGTGGACGACCAACAGACTCCGCCTGCAAACCCACCGATGCACCCCTGCTCACTTGGCCCAGCGAGGAGACGGACGGCCTTTTCCGTCCGCCTCCTCGCCCAAATATTACAGACGTTCCTCTCCGTGTGGACTCTCACAGGAATACGGTTGGTGGTTGGAAAATAACAGCTCGGCTTGGAAAGCAATATGAACAACAATATGCAATGTTTGACTTGACCCTTAACCTCCAGGTTATGTACTACAAAGACGGCAGAAAACCCCCCCCCAGCAAAATAAGAGTTGATCGATGCCTTGGCGATGTCAGAGTAGCATTTTGACTGCTTTCAAAGCTCCTCTTGGGTCAGCTTGCTTCAAAGGTTGCACTCTGTTCAGGTGTTTGTCCTTTGATTCACTCAGCTCCACCAGTGAATCGATAGCTAACAGCACTCAATCATTTTCCACTACATTACATTCAAGCATTTACAAGAAAAGAAACAAACTGACATTTCTGACATAAAAGGCAATATATGTTTAAATATAGCAGTTACATAATGTGTGTAGGACTTAAAGGGACAGTTCACCCGATGCGTGTTCTCCCTCTTACCTGTGCTGCTGTTTATCTGTCTGGATAGCTTTGGAGTCTGCAACTCACAGAAAAACTCTAGATGGATAAAAAGCACTACAGGTAAGAAGGAAGATATCTAGTTCTCACTTTTGGGTGAACTGCCCCTTTAACAGTAGATGCCTCTTGGCAGCACGCACTCTTTCTAAGTGCTGTTTCTCGTCAACAAACGTATTAAAATGTATTTTCCAACAGGAAAAACTTAATAAGCTGTACTACTTGCGACAACCTGTGGTGTTTTCTCCGAAACGGTAAACTGTTCCGCGTGCGTAGTGAAGCGTCATAGGATGCGTCGTGTTACTGTCGTGTACGTGATGATGTAACGGATTACTGCCGCAGTCTCCGAGGGGCCGCGTCTCGTTGACGCCGCAGTTTGCACTTTGCTTTGATGTCGGGTTCGTACGTGTTTGTTTGAGAATAACGACTGCACAGAAACTGGTTGCGATTGAAAACGACGAGGTCTGCGGTGAACCTTGGCACGCACAAACGGTTGGAGGACGGAAGGTGTAGATACTGTACATGACTGTTGTGTACTGGCAGTTACTCCTGCACTAATCTGTGTGTTATCCTTATGAAAACGGCTGGATTGTGCCCTTATTTTAGAGGTTTTTAAATTATTATTTTTGTCCCTTTTTGTTTTGATCTGAAATCAGGCCGACTGTCTTCCAATGTACTTGACTGTGTCACCAGTGTTCTCCTTTGAACAGGTTTTTATTTTTCACACATCCTGTCCCTCTCCGTGTCCAAGTGCCTCCGTCTGTTGGTTTCTTCTTCTTCTGTGGATCTTTAGTTGGTGTTTTGTTTTTCCATTTTGTTCATTGCAGATTTAGCTGGTTTAGATTTAGTTTCTTTTTTTAATGTGGTGTCACTTTTACTTTTATGTTTTTACAATAAACCTGCTCGTGAGTTCAGTCTTGGTTTTTACTTGAGTCGATTTGCGTTTTGAGGCCTTTTCAGTTTACGTCGGCTGTAATTTTTTGGATGTTCACAAAAATAAACTTACTGCAGTTCTTCTAAGGATTTGAAAGACTAGTTCAACATGTCGGGAATCAGACATATGATTGGATTTGATACCACTCTGACATTAAATATGAAGCTGTGGTCGTTTGGCTTAGCTCAGATACAATAAACCAACCCGCCGGCACCTCGAAAGCGCGACACTCCTTCATGTGGTCGGTTTAATCCGTGTTAAAGTCACAGGTTGTGGGCTCACTGCTGCCCTTTTTTATCTGATGTGTTTCGTGCTTGATAAAACCATCCAGAAATCCTCCGCGAGCGAAGCCTCATTGTGAAGTGGCACCAAACGTTCTCTCTCTCCAGCAGAAAGTAAGTGACTTATCTAAACAGCCAAACTGTTGTGTTTCCTCATCAGTTTGAAGAAAACAAAAACTTGTGTCCTGTCACACACCAGTTTAATTGCACCAAGCAAATACAAAGTAACATCTTAAAGCAGGTCCTTCATACTCTGATGGAATGAAACTTATTACTGATTGATTAATGAGGTTATTACATCAGTGTGATTAGACTTAATATGTCACTGCCATCCTTGTATTTATATCTAAGTAACTATATAGGAAACACCAGGTTATATACTCTGTGATATACAGCTTTAAGTTTTATAATTTGATAAATGCTGACAGGCATCAGAGATTAGTTCTGTTTTCTCGATACTAAGAAACACGTCTGTTACTTGGCCCTGGATTATATCGTCCTGCATCACAAAGGTAAGACTTTTTGGCAGGATGGATCCGGTCTTCACATCCAACCTGAACTTAAGAGTGTTTTGTGGTTTGTTTTTTGAGCAACAGTAATAAGTTTACCGCCTACTCCTCCTCCTCCTCCCCTACGTTTTGGGAGACGGTGTCAAACAGGGCCGAGGCGTCCTGACCCAGCGGGTTGTAGAGGAAGGCTTCGATCTCGCCTCCGCTGTTGGATGTTTTCTGGAAGTGGATCTCCAGTAGATCCTGCAGGGTCTCGTGCTCCATGACGTCAGGGATTCCCGTCAGCATCACAGTCCGAGGGCACACCTTCATCTCGGTCTGGACGGGAAACACCAGAGACACGCAGCAGGGGTTTGGACGTTTATCTGGACCGACTTTGAAAAATATTCCAAAAGTCATAGAGAATGTGAGAGTAGAAAGCTGCTTCTTTCCTCCTTACCTTTAGGTTCGTAATATTTCCGTTGAGAAACGGAGTCACTCTCACTCGGTGCATCTTGTCTTGTAGTTTCACTTCATGGTATTCTGTATCTGTCAAACCTTTGGCAACTGATGGCACAAAGAGTTTCATCAGCCAATATGCACGTCTGAATTCAGATTTTGTCTTTACGTCTACAGTGCTCTGGACACTCACAAAGTGGACTCCCTCCCACCGAGTCTCCCATGTAAAACACTCAATAGTCCATCAGTATTAAGTGTTGAGAACAGAGCTCGCTCACCGTCTTTCTCCACAAAGGTGATGACCACCGTCCATGAGTCAGGCATCATTTCACATTCCTCCACCTCTCCGCCTCCATGTTTCCTCTTGGAGAAGTGGATCTCCAGCTTGTTCGTCAGGATCTCTGCATCCATCCTGGGCAGGTTGGAGATTAATATGCGCTGAGGACACACCTTGGAGTCTATCTGTGGGACAGACGGACACAGATCACTCACAGGAAATAAATAAAGATCAGACTGAATGAATGGTTCAGATTTCGGCTCCTCGTCGTTACCTCCACCAGACTGGGCACCATCAGCTTGACTGGCCTGGCCTTCACAGTGATGTTGCACTCTGCTCCCAGATCCACCTTGTGCTCCCTCATGCTCAGGATCTTCTTGGCCACTGGGGACATAGGGAACACAGTCAATCAGGACTTCACAGGCTCATCAATATGCTAACACGCTCATGTTATGCAGATATAATATTTATACAATTTTATACATTTAGTTAAGCATGTCGGCATGAAAAAACGTTAGAAATTATCTTGAAAAGGTCTTGAAAAGCACCCGTAGATACCCTGCAGCCCCAGTTTTTAAATAAAATCACTCCAGCATACAATCTTATGGCTAAATTTACTTCGACATGTCGTAGCTTGTGGTTTTAAAAGGCCCCGGTAGCTTGATTAAAGCACGACAAACAGGAGTGCGTGGAAAATCCAGACCAACGAAGAGACTGGGGTGGCAGCTTGTGGATCAGCTCACCTTCTTCTTCCTCAAACGTAATCAGAGCCGTCCCCCCCTCCATCGGGTAAACTATCCGTGCATCCATGTCAAATTTCTGTGTGGCGTCTACCTTTGCTGTGGCCCCACTGAAGACGACCGCCCTCTCAGGTACGGCAGTGAACACCTGGAATCAAAAGGTTCAGGTTCACTGAAGGTGTGGTGGACGACGGCCGTATGACGTCGGAGATAAACGTACGTCAGCCTGCTCTTTCAGAAGTTTGTTGCGGGCATCTTCCTCCTCCAGGGCTGCCTCCGCCTTCCGGATCTCCTCCATCAGCTCGGCCTCCTCCTGCATGAGCTGGTTCACGGTGGCCTGCGGGAGACCAAAGACTTCAGCTATCGTGATGTCCGATCAGCAGCAGACTTTGTGAAGCAAATGCCTTTTTAGTAGTGCTTTAACCCTAGAACACTAACGTTAAAATTAGTAACACCATCACTAACGTTGGGTATATTCTACCCGATATAATATCTCGGATAAAATACAGTTTATCACACCAGCGTTCATCATGCCATATAGGACACACAGTGGCCACCTCTTGGTTTTTCTTTCACAGCTGTACTGAGCACACATTTGGTCGAAATTATCAACACATCCCTTCATTTGGTTGTAAAATTCGATCACTTCAAAATTGTGTGGGTGAAAATCACCCGACGTTAGTGTTCTAGGGTTAATGTATTAAACCAAATGTATGCTCTTTTGGTTTAATCCATTTAAACTGTCAAACAAATAAATGTTAACAGACTGTGTGTTATGTAAATGTGATTAATGAGACGCAGTCATACAGTCTAACCCTGAATGAACTTATGTTTTTGTTCTTTTTGTTCTTTTTGGCACTTTGAGGCACATTCTGTTTTAGCTCGTTTTCTTTTTGTGCTAACTTTTGCATACTTCAAAACTGTTCAGGTTATTCGGGTCTTGCATTGTGACCCTTTGGCAGTTTATAGGAGTAGCTGGACAATTTTGCGAAACGCGCTTTGTGAGGCTTGACGGGCCACCATCACTGTAGTGGAAAGTACGACATTTCTGTGCGAAGTGCAATCAGAAAGTGATGACATTCAAGTGTATTAAAATGTGTACTCGGCTGGTTTCCGTGCCTGCCGCACGGTGGAGCTCCAGCAACACACCTTCTCCTTTTCAAGCTGGTCCTCGTAGGCGAGCTCGTCCTCTCTCAGACCCAGGGTCAGCTTTTTGGTGCGCTGCCTGAACTGCTCGGCCAGATCCCGCAGGTCGTCCCTCCTGGCGGCCAGCTCCTTCTGCTCCTGGACCAGCTGCTCGTACTTTTTCTGTGAAGAAACGAGCAGAGTTTTCCTGTTTTATTTCCCCCACATTCAGCCCGAGTATCCACAACCGAGACGCCAAATGGCAGTTCGTGTGGGTCTAAAGCTGGACCGAGCAGCGGGTCAGACAGGTTACTGAAGTTAAACCGCATTACATTAAATGTTACAGCTTTTTACTAAGCTTTTACCCGCTAACATCTTGCACTTACGTCGACATCTTTATATTCCGTATATTTCAAAATCGCATCGTAATCTTTAATACTTTAATCTCGGGTTTGTCTGGATGGTGAAGAGCACCACAGCTGAGGGGTAGAACACGTGAACTGTTTGGTCTTACGGCCACGTGACTTCCGGACGTGAATCGGGGACAGGAAATGAATTCAAAGTGAAAACATCCCGGCCTGGTGACTGCCTGAGCACCTTGTAGTTGCTGATCGAGGCCTTGACCCCCTCCAACGTGTTTTCCGGTGGCTTCTGGATGTCCACCAGGGAGAAATCCTGAAACACAAAGACACGCCTGAGTTGGGGAGCTGGTGGAGGGAAACAATACATTTTTTCATCATTTTATATCTAATTTAATGATCGAGCTGCTGTGAGGTATGTTAATAATCTTTAAAGTGAAAGTGGTTCAAAACAGCATTTCGACAACGTTTCAGCCCACAGAGAAAATACCAGAAACATTTTACTAATTCTGATGTGTGATATTTATTTCCAAAAACATAACGAAGGACAAAAAGAGGACAAAATGACGTCTCACCTCTTCTGAAGACATGGTGAATCAATCTGAAACGATTCGTAAAATATTAAAAGTTCAGCATGAAGTCAACCAAAGTCAGTGTGTTAAATGTGCTGATTGATAACAAAGACTGTGTAAAACTAAACCTAAAACTGTAGAAATAATGCGTTCACATGAACGAGCCGCCGTCTCAGCGACTCTTTGGAGCTTTAAAAACTAACTTGTGAATAATTATTGTGAAGAAGTCAAATTCAACAACAGCCAAAACTTTCACGTTTCTCCTGCACTGATGTTAACTTTAATCCTGTCAACTGAACTTCAGTTTGTTAGTTTTTGTCAAAAGGAAGATGAGAGCTTACCTGCTGTGGGCGAATTAAAGTCGCATACTGTTTCAGTTTCTTTTTCCCCATCAGTCCTGAACGCGCCTGTTGGTCTCCACCAGGGGGCGCTACACCGACACAGGTGTTTCCGGTTAATCCGGTTGATGAGACGTCTGATCGGGTCTCATTGAGGTTCGCGTTTCTTTGATGTAAACAATGAGTTTGTGAGTCCATCCTACGCGACGCAGGATGCTGAACTTGAACGTTTCCAGGTAGTGTTGTGCACCTGAAGTAAACATTTCTTACTAATTTCATCATGTAATTATTTGTGCATAAAGACATTTGATTGAGAGCCTGTTCAATATGAAAATTTGCATTAAAGATCGATTTCACGTCAGCACATCCTGCGATAACACAGCCTGTACACTCACTTATATGTCCTACAAATATTATTTTCACTTCTGCAGGTACGCATTTGTTTTTTTACCTCTCAAAAGCATTTAGTAAACCTATTTCAAATAGATTTTCACCAGTAGAAGTTAGATCAGTAATCCAGTTGAACACACATCACAGCTCATTTTTTATGAATTACTTGGCAGAGACGACAATAAAAGTTCATTAAAAACACTCTCGACTGCCTTAACAAATTTGGTTTTATTTACAGAGCGCACGTCCTCCAACGCAATTCAAAACAAGGAAAATGTCAAAGAAGAGTCAGCAGTCAGAATCCATTTTTAAACATTTATTTGTGAAACGGGGTGAAGTTAGAATCTGAGCTTCTGGAAGAACCACTTGTTCTTGCCCGTCTTGTACCTGGAAACAGAAAGTACAAAAGTGTAGGACATTCTGATGAGACATGGGACCAAAGGTTGACTGCATTAAAATCAAATCTCTGACACTTTTCTAAACTCGTATCTCACAAACCACATCACTGCTTGCTATCAGCAGAAACATCCCACCAAAACAAAATGAAGCTTTCCTCTCACGCAAGCCTCACGTCGACAGCACGTTTCTGCTGCTCTTAAGGTGGCGTTTTATCCCATCAAACCCGCTCCAAAGCCTGAGAGAGATTACGGACTCACCTCTCCTCAAACTTGACCTTGGCCTCCCGCCTGGCTTTGCGCTTGAGAGCAGGATCCCTGAAGACGTCCTTGTTGACAACAGTTTTGTCCAGAGGAATATCCACAGAGTATCTGAAGGAAACAAGAAACAAAAAGCCATTTAAACCCTCCACTTAGTCAAGAAGACTGACTGAGCAGAATGGCTGGTTGATGACAGATTCACGTCCATGTCCCGGTCCATGAGCTGCCATAAACCTGCTCCATGTCTGTTGCTGTCCGCATTTAGTGCATACAGAGGAATTCAAAAGTTATGCAGCCTTCAGCTCACTCATGTTAACGACACCATCTTCAGTGGATTTACAGGACGATTTCTCGCTCTGCCTACAATCAAACCAATCAGACGCTCCGCAGAGAAACAGACGTACGGTGGTATTACGTCCTTCCTGTCAATGCACAGACTGTGATGCAGCCTCTCCTGTTCAACTTGTTTCGCTGTTTAATAAACCTGGTTAGTGCCAGTATTAATACCAAGCCTTTTCCAACTCATCTGCTGTCGTGAAAACAGAAGTAAACTGTTGTGTTTTGTAAGACATCTTGCTGATGAAGAAAGTCAGCAGACAAACTCAAAGAGGCCAGCGTGTGTGTGTGTGCGTAAACCAGAGATGTACAGGATGTGTGTGTCAGGAAAGACAACAGAAGGTAGAAGCAAAGTGAGAAGATGAAGGTTTGAGTGTAAACACTAAAATAAGCAGGAGGATAAAGTAGGACTTTCATGATAACATAACTTATACTAGAAATGGGGTAACTAATATATTCTTTTCAATATTTCAGTAAACAAATATAACCAGCACCCCCCACCTCCTGGTTCCAGTTACACCATCAGCTTGTGGGAAACACTAAACATCTCTCCAAACAAATAAATGTTTAAGCTATGGTCTGAAGTGTGCATGTCTGCTTACATCCTGTACTGTCTCACATGTTGTTACGGACTCACTGTGTACACTAAAACTGGTTTGAATGATGGGCAGGTTGGATGAGGGTACAGGAGCAACAGAAAATAAAGAAACTGGGATGAGTGTAGTTTGTGACACTAAGGTTCAAGTTCCTCATGTTTCTTTACAACAAAGATGTGAAGCAGGAGGAACCGCAGGTTCCTGAAGTATCCACCCACATTAAACTCCCATTTTTAATTTTTCTCTTAAAGATATCCTTGACATTGAAATGTCTTTCACATGATTTCGCAAGAAGTTTCAAGTGCACTTGGACCATCACCTTTTCCAAAAGACGTACTTCAAATTATCAAACTCAACGCCTGATTTGTTTCACTGGAGTATAAATACTTTAACCATACCAGGAAAATATCCATCAAACAACAGAAGATCCCATCTTACTGTAGCAAATACACTCACCTGGTGGGCATGAGGTGGTTGTAGTTGAACACCTTGACGAAGGCCTTGATCTTAGACCTCTTGGCAATCTTCTTTTTGCCCATGGTGGTGGTCACCTTACGGGGGTAGCGGTCGATGCCTGCGACCAGAGCGTGGCTGTAAGGACGGTCGGCTGTGCCGTCATCAATGTTCTGCAAAGAGACATCAAAGCAGGACGTCAGACTGACTCAATGAAACAACAATTGTGAGACTTTGATGTCAATCCTTCAATGATTTTTGCAAAGCTGTGGTTGATGTTTAGTTTTACACGGCATATAACGCCAGTCTGAAGCCATGTTTTACCTTCACGATGACAGCTTTGCGCCCGGCGTAGCGTCCAGCTAGGACCATCACCACCTTCCCAGGCTTCATAAACTTGCCCATTTCTGCCACAGAGAAAACATGGTCAGCTCAACAAATGCAACATTTCTACTGTAAACCTGACCAAGTTAAATACAGAAACCCGAGGAAACTTCAGCAAGTGCTCGGCTCGTAACTGCTGCCTGAATAGCCGGCTAAGTTAGCATTAGCTTCCAGCTAGGGAGCCGATTTCGTTTTCTAGAGGCTGAAACATTCATTAAACTCCAACTCACGTCTGTAACACGACTACCTCTGGTTTAGTTGGTATTAAACTAAATAAGCTCTCTATGTAACCTGGACATATAATGTATTGGCATCTGTGACTAACTGCTCACACGGACTGAGTGTCTACATCAGGGAAGCTGCCATGTTGAAATGAGCACTACGGAGACGAAAACGCTGCACTAACAGCTAATTTTCTTCCTTTGCCAAATTAAAATACAACAAAATAGCACACACGTCTGTGGTAAATGAGTGACTGTCGCACATGTGATATGATAAAAACTACAAAATTGGTCAGATTCGGGGCGATGGTTGAAGATTGTTTCAAGGGAAATTTCACTCACTGATGCTGTTCTACGGCCGCCGCTATCGAGAAAGGAAGTCGAGAAGGTTTTTGTCAACTTTGACCCTACCGACCAACCTACGTCACTTCCGGTGATGGCGATTGTTTTAAACATGTCTGGTTTGTTTGTTCTTATTTGTATGTGTTGTGTTTAGTTAGGTAAGTATGAATTTTAAGGCAGAAAATTCCGATATTTTAATAAGTAAATCATTTTTACGTTAAGGTAAAATTACTCCACTACAAGTAAAAGTCCTGTATTCAAAATGTTAGCACAAAGCACAACATTTTCTTAGCTGAACTTACTTAAAAAGCCAAAAATGAAAGCAGCGGCGTGCAGAGTGAATCTCTGTCAGTGGTATACTGCTGCAGCAGACTAATAATTCAACAAACGTGACGCTTGTAAAGATAAAGAGGACACAGTAGAACTTTATTTATTCATTCATTCATTTTAACTGTTCATGCACAGGGGCGCTCAGAAATGATTGGATGATTATGTGGCTCATTGAAGAAATCATAAAATTCTTCTTATTGTTAGAAAATAAAACTGACCAATTTTATTTTTGTTTTTAATTTTCAAATGAACAAGTTTTCTGAATCTCTTCTATCTTTGAGATGAGCAACTATTTGCACTTTAATGAGTTTACCTTTCTTTTATTGAAATAAATGTACATACTGAACTTTTTAAGTATATTTGGTGTCTCACTTAATTTTGCATGAGATGAGTTCAATTAAAATTGGAAAACACAAACCAAAACAAAATCCAAAATGTGCAAACTTTTGTCTCTTGATTTCTTTTTAAAACTGAAAGGATAAAGACTCATGAGCAGCACAGCGATTCATATACCATGTTTTAATTTGTTTACAGCTGCGTTAAACATGATAAAAATCAAAAAGACAAACACAATTCACATCCCAATATATTATTTGTGATTAAAGCAATGAAATAAAACAACACAAATAGCACGATTTAAATGATTTAGTGTGATTCAGCAGCTACTTCAACAAAGTGTTTTGGTGTGTTTGAGCTAAAACATGCTATCTAATAAATAAAAGTCTCGTTACATAAATCACAACATAACAGCTCAACAAAATACAACAAAAAAGGGAAAATATGATGTAAAACATAACATTATATTCACAACAGGACTCCCAAACAGATTGCAACATTTCCATTTAAACAGTAACAAAAAAAGAGAATAAAATGTGTCTCCCAGCGCACTCAGATAACAAAGTGCATCGTTATGGAATCAGGTTTTTATCTCAGGAAACATAAATGCAGCACGTCTGCTGTCAGAGGTTTGATGCATACATGTGGGCTGACAAACACTGAACTTTGATTCCCATAAACAGCAGGGAAACATACAGCAGACAGAAAGTAACGTCAGTTTAACAGCATCTGCGGTTTGTACATTCAGTATTTAAGGATATCATACGTGCAACTCAGCTGTCTCAGGAAGATAAAAACAAATTTAAACTCTTATGTCCTACATTCATGTTACACATGAGATGTAAGCCGTTACATCATTAAATAAATCTTAAATCTGACTAAACCTGGAACCGGAGGAAAGCAGCAGTTCATACAGGGTCTAAGTGTCTAACCCACGCCTGAAATAGAAGATGTGCAGGAAGTGAGAACAGCCTCGGATTTCAAATGGAGTCGCCTAACATCTGCATCATGTCACATAACGCCAGCACTTCACGTTTGTCTCCTGCATCGCCACGGAAACTGTAACACATTTGTCACTTTAAGCTGACCTGACCTGAGCGCTGCAGTTTAGCTTCACGACCATCCAATCTGCTACACGTGAAACGGTTCATCACAGAAGAACAATGGAGCAGCACCAACAAGCTCCCGGTTCCTGTGCAGAAGCCTCAGTACTGACAAAGTGTTTCTGCCTGCACATTCATGTCTAGAAGGCGAACGCGTTGCAGTACTGATTACTGCACAAATCCAGCCTCTCTGTTTCTTTGCTGCATAGGTTAGGGCGCTGTCACATTCACACAGGGGAGCGATGCTGTATGACGAGCACAGGACGCACAGGTCAGGAAGGCTTCACTAAACATGAGGTAATCTCAGTCTCCGTTCTAAGGCGTCTTTACAGTACAATTAGCATCGTCATCTTGACATTTTGGCATCTTAAACAAAGTGGGAAATGCAGATTATTATGGCTGAAGCTCGCACAACATAACCATGCATGCACGTACTGTAGACATCACACACTTGCACTTCACTTCAGATGGGTGGCTACTTGAACAACCTTTAATAAGGTTACATACTTAAAGTACAAAGTCTTGCTGTTGGTCCTGAATGCCAGCTTAAGAGCAGTGGAGTTTAGCTGATAAAATACTTGATTTCTGAGACTGATGCTTCTTGACGTTTCACAGATTTGTTTCCTTTTTCCCCTTTAGAAAGCATCCTTAATGTTCTTCAGCTGCCGAACAGCCAGGTCCACCGGGAGGTTGAATTTGAGGTGGCTGATGCGGCCCAGGATTCGCAGGGCTCCCTCGAAGCCGGTCTGGGCCATGTAGCTCCAGGGCTGGTAGTGCGGGTGTATCAGAGTGCCTGACTTACACAGCAGGTTGAGCCAGGACACCAGGCGCTGCTCATTCAGAGCCATGCACACCAGCGCTTTGAACTCTGTGTCCGGTCCTCGTTTGTAGCGCCCGTGCTCCTTCAGCACAGTGTGGACGGCCCACAGCAGAGACTGTTTAGGGGTGACGGTCACCGGGCCGCCCCCTACAGGCAGGCTGAAGGACTGTGAAAGCTGGCGGGCCGGTGACTCCACAAAGGCCTTCCCGTTTTTGGAGTGGTAGTACTTAACAAAGAGTTCCCACGGGTGCATGGTCTGTGGGGATGATCTGTAAGGCAGCAGGCAGGAGATGGGGGCCAGCACCAGGCTCATGGTCTGCGAGGGCGAGAAGAGGCCATGAGCCAACAAGTCTTTCAGAGCAAAGGCCAGCTCCTTCCTCACAGACGTCGTCAGCTCGTCTCGTGGTCCCAGCGCCGTGTTGCTGGTGTAGTTGACGACATGTTCGAGGGACGGCTGCCTGCGTGAACCAAGCACTCGCACCTTCTCCACAGCCGCCTCCAGACGCTGCAGCAGGGGCCCGTAGTCCCGCCCTGTCGACTCCTGGGGCCACATGCTCTGAGGGACGTGGCCGGGTGCGCAGCCGAACTGGCTCGCGGCGAAGATCTGTAACACAGCAAGGGCCTTCTGGATCAGCTGCAGGCCGGTCTCTCGCATCTTCTGGGCCTGCTCCGGGTCCACTGCAGTGAGAGGGGGACAATCAGAGGACTACACTTAAACTTTGCTGCACTGTTGGACACCACATCTGCCTGGCAAACTTGAGCAACTACTGCAACTACTTTTATTCATTAAGACTCCTGAGTTTCTTTTTCCTGACATGTGGCTCAAAAATAAAAGTTAATGCTGACATGTCTGAGCAAAGAGCTGTAAGCTCCTCCTGACTCCTGACTTTATCACTGCAACCACTAGAGTTCGATATGAACCAACTGACCGTTCTTCTTCACTCCTGGCGTTCGGGCATTGGTTCCTGCTGCCTGGGGCTGCTGGCTGTGTCTGCCGTCTGACAACAGAGGGTTCCCCACCTCATCTGCGGAGGGAAAAGCAAAGCCGTTCAGTCAACTGTCAGATGAAAACAAATGAGCGGACGCTGGCAATGAAAGAGGGGAGTCCTGTGTACCCTGTATGAAGCTGATGAACATCTCCAAGTCTCTGATCTGGGTTTTGAGCTGATCCACCAGCTGCTCTTTGACCCTCGCTGGGTTCACTATCTGAGAGATGGCGGCGTCCACTCTCTGTCTCAGCTCCTCAGGCGTCAAGTTCCCGATGTCCTCGTTCAAGTTCACGTCCAACTTTTTGATCAACTCATCAATGATGACCTGAAAAATGGACAACAGGCTGGAAGTTAAAGAACGGCGTGCTGTAGGCTGTTTCCCGATTCTGCACTTTTTAAAAGGGAAAGATTAACAGCACAGGAATTAAAAAAGCAGGATTTTGTTTGGGTCAAATGTGTGCAGATGAGCTTTACAAACCAACTCTACACATGAGCAACTCAGTGATGTTCCAAAACTAAACCCTGAGGGGTTTTAAGAGCAGACGTTTGACTCGTTACACCTGATCTGAAACAGTAAACATTAAATGATGCGCTCAAAGCAACAGACGGGAACACTTGGATTTAACATGAGCTTCTCAGAACCGATCTCCTGTGTTACATCTCCACCTTCCCACCTTCTGCCTCTCCATGACGACCGACTGCGGCAGAGAGTCGTAGCTGCCCTCCTGATAGGCGAAGCGCTCCAGATCATCCAGCTGCGTCTTCAGCTGGAAGATGAGATCCTTCTGCTTCTCCCTCTGAGCCTCCAGGCGCTCCCTCTTCTCCCTCTCACTCTGACAGGAGGAGCACACGTAGTCAGATTAATTTCCACAGACAGAGTGTGGAGTGACCACAACACCACAGTGAACAGCATATGCCAGGGATTTCTGCTACCGATATCAACATCTAAGTGTTGCTATTACTCGTTTCACAACACAAAAATACGCAAACCAAACAAAAGAGACATCAGGTATCATACTCACCAGATCCCCCTACAAGTAAAGCATGTGACAAGGGAGAAATGATATAAAAAGACCTTTAGGGTGGAGCGAACGAAGAGCAATAACGGCAAACAATTACCACATGAGCCCGAGGCTTTGCTTCTGTTTAGACTGAACGTAAAGAGGCAGGGAGCAAACAGTGGAGGGAACAAAGCAGGCTGCTTCAACACCACTCTGTAAACAGAAGCCTTTATTAAACAGATAGTGATCTGCTGGAGGCATTTTCATTGAAACCTGCAGCTCTGTGAGTCACACACTTGTGGCAGAAAGCAGCATTTTCCATTAGAGATAAGAAATCTGTGGGAACAAAACTGAGGTGGGCGCAGCAGCCGCGAGTGTGATGCAACAAGCGCACGTTAATCTGCTTTAATGAGAAACCTCACAGCCACACTGACTCCCTGTGTGTGTGTGTGTGTGTGTGTGTGTGTGTGTGTGCGCGCTTCTGTATTTATATCTCTGCATGTAAATCTACACGTTTCATTCAGTGTCCACACTGCACACGTCAGCTAACTGAACGGTGAATGTTCACTAAACCTGCAACGTTTCATCACTGATTAATGTCACTACAAGTTTTAAAAAGTCCAAGAATAATGATATGAACCACGTTTTTCTAAAATCCCTAAATGATGTTCAGGAATTGTCTGTTTTAGTCCAACTAACAGCCTAAAATAAAAAAAAATTACAGTAGACCGTCACAGTCAAGAAGCTGGCAGCAGTGGATGTTATTCAATCAATAAAGTTTGTTTATTTTTCTGTTCAGTGATAAATGGATTAATCAGCTAGTTGTTTCAGTGCTGAGGCACACACACACACACACACACACACACACACACACACACACACACAAGACTGTTAATCTCACGTCTGTGGCTATGGATGGAACTAGAAAAGCATCGTCCCAAATCTACACAGTGACGTAACAGGGGTCATTAAAAAGGAAAAGCTAAATAAAGGACTTTCCATCACTTTATGACAAAGAACTGGTTATGAACACCTGTTCTGCTTCCACTCAGAGTGCCTACATGCACCCTGAGAGTGTAGCATCACGGAGGTCGGATTTTGTGCTGTCAGATCAAGACCAGAAAGCTCACCGAGTTCTCCAGCTGTTTGGCATCCTGAGCCCGGCAGCCCACCACATGCGGGCAGCCCCTGAAGGCGAACTCCTCCAGCTCGACCAGCATCCTCTCCTTCTCCTCGCTCTGAGCGTGAACTATCTGCTTCAGCCGGAACTGCACCTGAGCAAAGTGCGAGGTGAGGGCGAGGAGAGAGGAGTTCAGCGAGGCTTGCTCCTCTTCCAGCTTCTCCAGCCTGACGGCCATTTCCTCCTCGGTGGCCGAGGACGAGCCTCTCTGCGCCGCCTGGCCAGCGCTCCCGCTCCCGCTCTCATCCTCGGGACTGGCCACAGCGCCCACCGGTGCCCATCGCTCCCCTGCCCCGGCGAAGACAGCCTCGCTGTCCGAGGCTGACAGCTCCTCTGTGGACATTTTGGAGGTCACTCCAGGTGTTTATCTACGCCGCCAGTTCAACGCTCTGTTCCTGATGCTTTGTTTTCTTAGGCTGCGCAGACGACAACAAGGATCAACACCGAGGAAACAGGTGTGTCGCCATCTTGGGAAGGATGATTCATACGTCAAAGCGGGGACACGTCAAACTTACTGAACCCAGCGAGGAAAATGCCGGAAGTACAGTACGTTTGTCTTCAGAATAAAACCGCCCTCGTTACAAAATAAAGAAATAGTAAAGAAAAATACCACCGTTATTAATTCTGAAAACAAGTTGACAAGTCATGGAGGAAAAAAACATTAGAACATTAGAATGTCTGTATTTAATAACAAAGCATATTATCGTAGGTAAATGTTTTCAGTCCTACATTAACTCATAAATAAAGTTACGTATTTTAAAGAATTTTTAGTGTAAAGTGTAAATAATTAATTGAGACACATAAAATCACACATGATCAGTTGCATGGTGTGTGTCACAAATTACTTAGCTATTATAAATAACAGCAAATATATTCTTCACACAAGCCCATACTACCTTTATGTTATTTATGTTTTTTATTGTACGCACATCAAGGCATCAGGAGTTGCATTGATGGACTTCTGTTGCATCATTTGTACAACATAAGGTAAGGTAATGTATTGATTTTTGTGATCCTCTACATAATAATTAATTATACTCTAATCTTTTTTGCTTTGCTGTTTTCTCACCTCTTAGAGCGGACAGATATATATTTTTTTTAATTCGTAGGCTATTTAAAGAAAAATAATGTCGGTATCCAGGCTTTTATTTTGAATTGCATAATCGGAAGTTTTAATTTTTACGTGTAGCAAACTTTGAAGGGGGAGGCCCGATAATCCTACACAATAATCCTAAATCACAAAAAAAGAAAAGCCTGACGTCAAGAAAACCCAAACTGCGACGTCAGCCTAAATTGTGGAATTCCAACAAGGAAGTAACGACAAGAAAAAAGAGACATTTATGCAACAGGTGTTTCCTGTTCACACACAGTATATATTATGGGTTCTTTGTATTACAATTTAATTAAAGGGTTTGGTCTCGACTTGCTCTCATTGGAAAGTGTCATGAGATAGCTTTTGTTGTGACTTGGTGCTATATAAATAAACTGAACTGAATTGAATTATGCCTTTCACGCACACATACCTCATGTACTACTGCTACAAGTCAGTGATGTGCCAGGCTGTGATGTTATGGTCAAATCTTTATTAGAACAGAATGTGCAGAGACCTCTCTGACTCACAAAGAAGCTGAACCAAGAATGTGTTTCTCCGTGTTCGCCTCTTGTTGTTTGCCAAATTATTTAAACCATCACTCCAGAGATTACAAATGAATAACCGCCTACAGATGGCGCTAGAAACACGTCAAAACACAAACAGCAGATTCATTCATCAGGAGGTGGAATCCTGCAGCAGTTCAAGTTTTGCCATAATCAAAGTGATCAAGGATAGCATGTTAAATTACGACTCATTATTGATGGACACAAGGACAACACAAGGCAGCCGAAGCAGAACACAGAGAGAGAGAGAGAGGACTGACAGAGAATAAAATCATATTGCCTGTGGAGTGTTTTCAGTTGATTTCCTTCATTGGTGGAGTAGAATTTCAAGTAAAAACCTGAATACTTGGAATAACAAGAATCTACCTGACTTTTAAAATGCGTTATTCACACTTAATGAACACGTCAGTTCTCAACTAAATGCTGCTGCACTTCAGAACATCACAGAGCAGCAAAACCCCAAGAAGTGTAATTCAATTTGACAGTGTCCCAAAAAGCGTTAAACAATCATCTCAACATCCTTCTGCATCATTTTCATTTAGTGCATTGCTGGCGGAAACAAATGACAGCGCTGTAGAGACGTTTTTAAACTATCTGAGCTCTCTTCGAGTTGGCCACGAACACGTTCCAGTTGGACCAGTGAAACACGGTGTCCTGGGTGCAGTCTCCAGTGTCGGTGCAGGTGCTGCCTGATGGACAGCAGTGCCGCATGTCTGGGCAGCACACCGCCTGTGGGGAAGAGAGAAGGTGTGCAACAGAAGAAACAGTCAGGTGCTTTAGTGAAGTCAGAACAGCAATACTACAGTACAAACATGCTCTGTCACTGACTACTGTAAGTACTCTGGGTGCCTTCAAACTGCCCCTGGGGACAAATAAAGTATTTGAATTGAACTGAATTGAATTAAAAGTGTTACCACATTACTGCACTATGATATCTGAACACATGAGCAGCATTTTAATGCTGTAGCTGGTCAAGGTGGAGTTAATTTTGGCTGCATAGTGCTGATTAGTCTCAGCCTAAAGATGACTGTCAGATAAATGTGGTGGAGTAAAAAGTACCTTATTTCCTAATGAAGTCCAATGAAGTGGAGGTGTATTGTAAGTATATAGCAGTATAGTTTGATGTATAACCATGCATTGCAATTTAAAAGATAAGCACAACTTTTGTGTGTAAAAATTAAATCCGTAAAGTAAATAATCAGTTAGCGTGGCTGTGTTCTGATTAAACAAACAAGAAGCAACATGTTCATTTGTGAGCTCTAGAGCTGCTAGTGGGGGGGGGGGTGTTAATACCTTAACACAGAGCCAAGCTAGCAGTTTCCATCTGTTTCCGGTCTTTGTGCTAAGCTAAGCTAACCAGCTACCCTGCTCACAGCTCCATATTTATCCCAAAGACATGAAACTGGTATCAGGCTGCTCATCTAACTCACAGCAACAAAACTAATAAGAGTAATTTCCAAAATGATGAACTATTCTTAAAAAGTTGAGGTTATTAATGTGTATCATACAGAAGGTAATGGACAGCAGCCCCATGTGGTAGCGGACGTCCGGCAGCAGGTCTGTCCGTCTTCGCAGCTGTGCTGGTCATCACACTTGACCTCTCTGAGCTGGGGCTGGCTGTCGGGCAGGTACACCTGAGTCAGGGGCACAGTGTCCAGCTGCAGCGTGATGAGCTTCTGACAGGAGTTTGAGGCGACGTCGCAGGTGTAACCGTGTGGGCAGCAGTGCACCTTATCTGGGCAGCACACGGCCTGCAGACACAGCACACGCAAACTTCGAGAAAACTGCGTCCCCTGTTTTACATAAGCAAACCCTGACAAGGCTCATGCATACTGATAGTGTGTCTTACAGTTTTCATATCAAAGTAGGTGTTCACAGTAACCTCACCACACACAAAGTGCTTACATTCTCCAGCGGGCAGCAGCCCCACTCGCCCGTCCCCAGCTGGCAGCAGGTGGTGTGTTCGGGGCACTCCTCCTGGTCGTCGCACTTCACAGCGCTGGGCTCAGCCTGGATGCTGGTGGTGGCCGGAAGCTTGGTGTACCACGGGATCACCACTTCTCCCTTGACGCACGAGGTCCCACGCTCGTCGCACTTGTACTGGGCGGGGCAGCAGTGGGTTCCATCAGCGCAGCACACAGCCTGCAGGGAAGCGAGAGAGGAAGTGCTACTTTCACATCATCGCTTCTGTTTTCTAGTTCTTCTTTCAAGATGAACACGAGCGGTGAAGCGAAGTAAAAGCGGTTTAATTCATCTGTAACTTATTGAAGTTTAGAGTGACACCCTGAAGAATAATGTCAGAAGTTAACACAGAGGAGAGAAGAGAAGTTGAGACAGAACTGCGTGACTTGGGATTTGAAAGTGATGATTCACCCCCCTGCTCTGTGGGTGGGTTTGTCATCAAGGTGGGGAACCAGTTTCTGATTAATTGAAATAATAATCGAGGTAACACTTTACTCAAATCTCTCCCGGTCAGCCTTTATGAGCAGTATGAATAAATGTATGCATTATA
The DNA here is from genome assembly GCF_020382885.2 of Scatophagus argus. Classification (NCBI taxonomy): domain Eukaryota; kingdom Metazoa; phylum Chordata; class Actinopteri; family Scatophagidae; genus Scatophagus; species Scatophagus argus. Next base: position 20,356,542 of record NC_058508.1, read on the forward strand.
CTGTAGTTGTAAGCTGTTGTAAAAAACAGAAAAAAACAAGCCTTAATGGCCTGATATCTGCTTCCAGCTGCAGTACCTGTCTTTCAATTTAATCATCAAGTGTCAAGTGAATTTGAAATTAAATTTTCGAAAAGCCCCTCCAAAAAAGGAAAAAGAAAACGTGAATTAGGTGCATTTCCATTAACCGGTTTTCTCAGGAATAAACGAGCCTACACAAAGGACAGTTTAAACAATCATTTTACAGTATGGTGGTCATTTTTCACTCTGAGGCGGTTAATTCCTTGTCTCTGCAGATATAAATTTCAGGGTGGATGTTCCTGGAGTCGATGATGTGGTGGAGGAGCAGCGCTCACCTTCGGCAGCGGGCAACAGCCCCACCTCCGAGACGCCTTCATGAAGCAGCAGGTGGAGGACTCAGGGCATCTGGTGTGAGCGTCACACTGAACCATACCCTCCACGTCTTTGCTTTCCTCCTCCTCCTCGTCTTCCTCTTTCTCCTCCTTGTCCTCCGTCATCACCTCGTCCTCCTCAGGTTTCTTCTCCTCCTCAGACTCCACTGTAGTTTTGGCTGTAGTTGCGGTCGTAGTCTGAGCCCCAGTGACAAAAGATGGCACCTTCTGCAGCATGGGCGTTGAGCCTGAGTTATGGTTACAGGTGAGGGTGGTCAGATCACAGGTGGTGCCATGGGGGCAGCAGTGTTCATGGTCATCACAACACACCGCCTTTGGAACAAAATGGCAGCAAGACTTTGCATCAGAAACTTTGTTAAGGATACAACATGAATCGTTTTCACATTAAAATGTCTAAAAGTGACTAAACCTTCATATATTTTGCTGAATTCTGTACTTAAATCCCAAATGTTTCCAACAATGTTCAAATCCATAATTTAATTCAAATTAACGGTGCGTCTCATGTGCTCACGTGTCACTAAAACTTCCAGGAAAGAGTCATAGTGAAGAAGAAGCAGTGAGTGTTTACCTCTGGCAGGGGACAGCAGGACCAGTCCCCTTCCTTGTTCTTGCAGCAGGTGGTGCCATCAGGACAACTGGAGGTGGAGTCACAGGTAACATTCCCCACCTGTACGACCTGCCTGGGGAGTGCGGGTATCTTCTCGACCCACGGCACAGAGCATGTGTCGTCATCACATGTCTGGGCAGCAAAATTACATTTCTTACCGTGTGGGCAGCAGTGAATGAAGTCTTCACAACAAACGGCCTGGGAATGGCATGATCAGAAGACAGAAAATTAAAACATGACCGCATCGACAAAACCTTAAACATCAAACTAAACATGGCAGCCAAAATTGTACCTCTGGTAGAGGACAGCAAGACCAGCCGCCATCTTTGGTCTTACAGCAGGTGGTGTCATCTGGACAGGCTACTGAATCACTGCAGATGACATCACCTGAAAAAATACCAACAGCGCAAAGTCAGGATTGAACATTTTCAATGACAAAAACATGTCAGTGGGGGAGAATAACACAGGGCACTGTCTTTACAGTCCATTTTTATAACTCCACTATCTTTTGACTTGATGAGTTATCTACTGTGAGAGACTAGGAGGACTTCATTCCCCATAGGTCATCTTTAATTTTCCATCAAATGTGCACTTTTTCACTATCTTGCACGAGCACAGAAAGACCACATCCCCAGTTCGAGAATGTATGACGAATGTAACCTGTTCAAACTGAACTCACAATCCACAAAACTTTTATGCATACAAGACAAACGCTGCTGTACTTCACGTCTCTGCTCTTGACATGAGTTGTCTTGTCCAACAGGAAACACTTACTGATAAATAGCTGTGCCGGTAACACAGCTGTTGTTAAGTCAAACCGGTTGCTATAAGGTTTGACGGTAAATTTGTACCTTTGACTACTTTAAACCTTTGTTGTGGAGCCAAACGTGCACCTGGCCCCCCATATGTAATATGCACACGCTACTTTATTTTTAGATGTGTGCTTGTTCTTCATAATTTGGTGCATGATAAACATCTCGCCTGCAGCTGCCCTGGTGACGGATGATGAAGGAGGAACTGAGTTCACTGTGTTGGCTTCAGGGGCTTTTTCTGAGCGGTCGCCATCAACTGATTCTGCAGTCACTTGTTCAACCTCTGAAAGTGGAAACACACACCAACGAGAACGTTGAACACATGTGATGATTAATCAGAATGAGGAAGTTAAGTTTACAAAAAGTCAAAAACAAATCTGACCTTTCTGGTTCTCCCACTCTGCTCTGATCCTGGCCGGGAGTTTGGCCCACATCGGCATCTCTTTGTTGGTAGACGAGGAAATACATTTTGAATGTTCGATATCACATTTGGTTCCTGCAGGACAGCAGTGTAGCTTGTCCTCACAGCACACAGCCTGTTAACACAGCGAGGGACAGATGGAGTATAACCACAGAAACACACATGATAAGACACCATAAAGTCACAATTACATCAGAGTAGGACATGCAAATCCCTCCTTTGACTTTTTACTCATTTATAATCTCAGCTGTCACCTTGTGTATGTCTGTCATGAAAAAATCAGCCATTTTGTACCTCTGGCAAAGGGCAACAACCCCATTTGCCTTCTGGGTTCACACAGCAGGTGGTTCCATCTGGACACTCTGACTTTCCGTCAGGACACAGGACTGTGGTCACGAGCTCTGCAACACGACAAGCAAATTTTAAAAAATGTGTCTAAGTTCAGGGCCTTGTGATCACAAGGTGATTCAAAGTACTGGTTCATAATAAATAAGCAGATCAGGAATATATTTTTCCACTCAGGGCTTTATAAACTAGCTGTCTGATGGACTCTTTGGACAAGTCTTTTCTAAAACCTGCTGAGGTATAACTCACTTAACACCTGATATATTCTTTTGATTTTGTGATTGTCTGAATGTCCATGACCGCGCCGAGTCATCCGGTCTGGTCGTTTTTCGATGCACTCACTCAGTGCTTGCATAAGACCATAATCCCATAATAATGACAGATCAGTACATTTGTTATGTTGTTTGCATAATTTTGGCAAAACATTTTGTTGGTTGTTTTCTAGTCTGAACTAGCGGCAGCATGTGTAGTTTAAACAGGAGAGGCCCGAGGATGGAACCTTGAGGAACTCCACACCACGTTTGTTTGCTCAGGTTGACACAAAGAAGCCCTTAAGATGCAGACAGGATTCACACGGGTTTAAGGCTGTGCCAGACAGTCCCACACAGCTTTTCAGTAATGCTGTGCTAGTAAGTGGAAGAGTCAAACCTGTTCTGAGACAAGAGCGGCTGTCTGCACTGCACTGGTGGCCCTCGGGACAGCAGTGTTTCCCGTCAGAGCAGGGGACTCCCTGTCAGGGACCAGGAAACAATTCACTTCAGAAATGGTGTCACACTTGCAATCATTTTTACTCTGCAGGCCACACATTCACATTTTTATAAAGAAACAATGGTTCGGTTTTAAGTTCAACATCTAAAACATCTAACAACCACAATAGCAGAAATCACTCAACATGTTTTCAGTGAAGTGAAACAAGCAACGATCTTCTTAGTGAAAGGAAATAACTAGAAAGCAAAACTTTTTTTTCTTTTTTGTATGTTCTGCATAACATGTGTACTTACAGTTCCCAACAGCGTTATTCTGAGTACGCCTGAGGAGTTTGTTTTACAAGAAACTGTTGTAAAACAGTTTGTTGTTTTACAGTTGTTTTACAGTTGTTGTTTTACAGTTTTACAACACTGTACTTTTTTCATTTCCTGTTTTTATTATTTGTTCTTTCACTTGACTGGTCTTTTTGACTTTGTCACTTCAGTGACCCTGGAATGATTCTTTGGAAAAAATACATTATTAATCAATACATTCTGTGTGGTTCTGCCTCCCTGCCAACTGCATTTGATGCCTAAAATGTTGTATCTTTTATCTGTTGCGGACGAGGTTTGATTACCTGAGCCAGGGGACAGCAGCCAAATCTTGTCAAAGCCCTCAAACAGGAAAACTCAGGAGGACATCGTGACTGATCGGGACAGATGTTGTCGTCACCCTCCCCCATGTACGTCTTGATCATCCTGAAGGACTGCAGTGACAGGACAGAAGGCACTCACATCACATACCTCGAGATCTTACTCAGTATTTGATCATATTTTATTTGGATGTTTGGAAGCTACACGTCTCTTATTTGTACTTTAGAGTGTCTGGGTTGATCGGCGGGAGTCCTTTCCACCCAGGGGATGGACACAGTCGCGTTCACGCAGCTGGATGTGGCTGTATCGCAGACCGTTTCCGCAGGACAGCAATGTATGTGATCCTCACAGCACTCGGCCTGCGAGGACAGCAGTTGTAGGAACACTTTGACTACCAAAGTTGCTATCACAGTGACTAAATGATGCCTGAGCTTTTGTCTGGCCAATAAAATAATAAAACACCACTGAGGATGAATAGAACCACAGTACAACATTAATTCATTTTTTTTTGGAGTGATTATCTCAGGAGTACATTGAACTATCTGATGAACAAAGGGACAATGTATTCTACTAAAGGTGTAGTACAAAGGCAGCAAAAGACTGTAGTGAATTACACTTTTGGAAAAACGTCAGGAAAGAGCCAAAAACACAGTTTCAGCAAACAAAATGTGTCCTTTCAGCTCTAGCTAGCTCTAGCTAACACTTTAAACAAAAACCTTTAAATTAATATGACACAAAAAACTAAGTTGGCAGTTATTGCTACACTGCTAAACTACGATGCTAATGTTTGCTAACAGGTATTTTTTTTTACAGCTGTTCATTCATGCTAAATTACTAAGCTCTCATTGAAAGATGTCAGTGCTAATGAACTGATTAATTTCAGTTCATTTACACTGACATCTTTCAGTGAGAAGAAGCTGGGAGGATTGAGTGCATTTACATTTAACTTAGCTTAGCTCCTGTTATTTCTGTCTAGCTTGCACTGATTGGTTACTTGTTGTTGACCTGTTTGGTTTTTAGCTGCGTATTGTTTTAACTGCACATTTAATTTAATTTCATTTAATTTGGTTACTTGGTTTTCAGATAACTAAATTCTGACAAACTGCCAAAAAGCTGAAGAAAGAACAATAAGTTAAAGTTTTCAGGTTGTCTGGGTAAATTATGGATAGTTCCCCTTATACTGTATTTTTATTTATCTTGAATTTCAATCAATAAAGTATCTATCTATCTATCTGTGTCGCTTTGGATTATTTTAAGACAAACATATGCTAGGTATTAGTAGTTAAAGTTAATCTGTGTCAAACTGTCTACCAACTGCCTCCATTCATTTTCAACACCGCTTGTCCGTCAGCCTTTTAATATTTTATGTTTCATGCAGATGGTTGATGGTTGCTTTACGTGCCACCAGGAGCCATTTCTACCTGATCAAACGGGCAGCATTCATAGCCATTGGTCGGGTCGTTGCAGCAGGTTTGACCGACTTCACAGCTTCCTCCATCTGGGCACTCATCTGCACCAACCAGGGCCAAGAGAGCCCAACAGACCACAACTAACCACTGCATCTGCACACACACACACACACACACACACACACACACACACACACACACACAGAGACACACACACACACACACACACACACACACACACACACACACCCACACACACACAGGGTCTTCAGTGAAAGTGAAAGGTGTGCATGTAGACTCCGAACTGCTCAACTCGTTCTAACACTCAGCTCGGTCTTTCTTCATTAACTGCAATAATGCTCCATATCCTGTTCCTGTTATGTTAATCAATTCCCCAATGAACGACCAACTCGAGCACAAAGGCAGATTATACAAAAAAAATTAATTCACTTTCAGTTTCGCTTGGAAAAGAAAAGCTTTACGTCTACAAATCTCGGCTGGTTAGACTAAACTGCGGAAATCACGAGGTGCTTATTGTTTGCGAGGTGGAAATTATGAACACAATGTAAAAAAGCAACAAAAAACCCCAAAACAAAACAAAACAAAACAAAAATCAATGATAATTATCTGCTGTAAATGTGTAACAATCGTTGTAAAACATTTAATCAAATAGTTAAAGCAAGTAAGTCTATCATTTCCGACTCTTAAGGTTAAAAACAATTTATTTTGCTCTCACCTTGACGAAAGACTGAATGGCTGCTGTGAGCAGAAAGCTGCTTTGCAAGTGCCTCACCTCAGAATAAGGCAAACGATAGACCTTCACTTTGTTGAACACGCCCCCCCGGGACGCACACGAGAGACAGAGACAGACAGAGTTAAGTTCCTCATTTCCCTGAGTGCGCTGCAGCGCCACCCCGTTTGCATGCAACAGACAGAAGTACAATGAGCCGAGAAATAAATGTGATATAAAAGCCCCCTTGAAATAAATAAAAGAAGTCATTTGAAAAATGTCCTTTTCAAGACTGGAATGTATTTATTGTATATTTATATTGCATATAACTTGAGGGACTCTAGTGTAAATAGTATTTTTCTCTTCTGTACTGTGTACAGCTGCAGATACTTGTTTCCTTTGGATTTATTCTTTTTGAATGCATATCCTTGCATGCTTTGCACCCTCTATATCCTGTTTGCTGCTGTAATACTGTAATTTCGCAGTTGTGGGACTAATAGAGGATTATCTTATCTTATCTTTATTATTCAAATTTATTTACATAGCATATTACTTATTAATTATATTGACTCTTTTGTTTTCATATTTACACTCACTTATATATTTGTTGCCTCATCTGTTTATACCAGGATTGGTTTCATGGGTGCATTTATTTATTTATTTAATATTGAATTAAATGGTATACTTCTGGTCTCCTGATAATTTTGAAATTAAATGTAACTGATAATGCATTTGAATGAACGTGTTTGCTTCAGCGCCAGCGCACCACAGCACCACCAGGCGGCGCCAGAGCCAAAGCAGCGGCAGCGGAAGAGGGCGGGGCCGAGGGGGAGGCCAACGGTTTCCAACTGATCTTCACAACATGCGCACCGCCCTCTCACTATCATTTATGGGACCATCGCTGGGTGCAGTTTTGTAGAGATTTGTGAAGCCTGCGTGCACATGCTGTGACTCGTGGGGCCTGCTTCCAAAAGCTGGTCTCCCGAGTGGAGAGCCAGACTCCGAAAACATGTTTACGGTTTATCCGCAGTCGAGAACCGCAATCAGTTGCAGCTTAACGTTAGCCGGTAAATGTGGCAACGTATAGTTAATTTAACTGAAATGGATGAAGACACATCTGTTTCCCAACGACGCTGGCAGCTAAAGTAGAGGTGAGTAACAGTTAGCTCGTCGTCTCATAAAAAACAAGATAAGTTTGCCTATGAAGCTAGCTGGCTAGCTAACAAGCTAATTGTCAGTGAAATGTTGACAGTTGCATATGTCAGACACACTTCGGTTAGTGCATTTGACAAATCAGCGTGTTTACTTTTAATCCAACCCTTCATTCTCTCCTCAAATGTCGGTTAATCGTATATATTCCCTTTGTTCGGGTGTAATTAACCTGAATTAGCTAGCTAGAGAAAAGGAACATAATGTGCTAATGTGTGCACAGGCGGCTCTGGGGAGCTGCAGAATTCAGAAACGTTAATCTGATCTAGTTTGAAAGTAGTTTCGTGTCTGTCAGTTTTTTAAATTAACTTTTGTCCCTTTGATTTGAGTGTATTTATACTGAGACTAAGCCATTAGCAATGTATTTTAGCTAAAGGTGACAGGAAACATAACCTTCTCATTTTGAGATGGATGCTGCTGCTAGTAGTTTTAGGCACTGCAGAAGAACACTGTGGCAGAGCAGCTTAGTGATCAGACAAACACTGAGGACCAACAGGCTATAACTGTCACACGTAAGTATAATTGACTCCAGAAATAGAACAAGTCAGGGGAGATGAAAGGTAACTGCACAGGTTGGTAAACATGCAAGTTTGAAATATCATCCATATGTCCTCCATAATGCACCTTTTTTTAAAGACTATTCAGCCACAACATCTCGACTGCGAGTAATAGATTTGTTGACATGTACATCTTCTTAAAAACACTTTTAATTTAAAGTCAGGCATCCCACCTTCATTCATTTTTGTTCCATTTCACTGTTGGCTGCTGCTGCTATTCGCTGTCTTGGTTAGGAGTGGGCTTCACTGGCCGTCTGGTGACCTGGACATTTCAGATAAGCTATCATAATGTTTCAGTGGCCCCATTACACCCACCCCACCTAGACTCACCCAGCTCACATCACTGAACAATTCATGTCTGACGTTATGACACAAAAACAATCAGTTTGTGTTTTTCAGGAATTTCGTCTTTTCTGACGGAGAGAATAAATTGCAGTGAATTTTTTTCTTTCACTTCTCATCAGTTTGTACAAAGTCATGATAGTTGCTTAATTGTAATCCTAATGTTTTCTAGGGCAGAAATATGTTTGAATTTGATTACACACCTTGGAAAATGCTTGGTTTTCAACATGATCTGGCGTTTCATCATGTAAACTGAAAGCCGTTTAATATTTGAATAGAATGAGACTTGAAATTTTGATTTAAGTACATTTAAAGAGTTTGAAATTAGCCCTTAAAAAGCTGGACAAACCCTGCTTCTACATGGTGCTGGATAACATTTGTCTCTCAGGAGCAGCCGTCACACAGCATTGTGACTTAACGGCACTGAGCCTAAACACAAAAAAGGCTATCAGGTTGCTGGTCTTGCAGGATGCCAAAACTCCTCCTTAGCTGTTTCACATAACAAAGAGACAAACGAGATTCAAGTAAAAAGGGTTGGAAGGGAAGTGACACACCATTGTGTTGTCGTTGTGACGTGGTGTGTTTGTGTTTTTTGGTGTGACAGGTGGGCAGGATGGGGGAGCAGGCCGTCGGCGGCCCCGTGGCTGCGATCTCTCCGCTGCAGCAGATGTTGGCTTCAGGCACCGGAGCCCTCCTCACATCTGTTTTTGGTGAGATGATGGAAACAAGAAAAAGCAACTTGTGTCTGTAATTCAGATTCCTTTCCATGTTTTGTCTTTGGATTTTCACAACACTAATATCATGACCAAAGTTTCAGGATAACAATCTTATTGTATTTGCGGCTGTTGAACTGATTGCATTTATTTGTTTGCAGTCACACCGCTGGACGTTGTGAAGATCAGGCTGCAGGCTCAGCAAACACCCTTCCACCAAGGTAGGACAAGGAACCTGTCTTCTTCTGTCGTTTTTAACTTTGGTAATGAAACACTGACTTTGCTTTTAACTGCCGCTTGTGGATGCTTTTCTAACTCTCGGTCTGTCCCGCCTTTTGCTGTGTTTCATAGCTTTAGCCTGTGAATCTGTTCCATGGGGTGGCGTCATCCGCCCTTCCAAAAGTGAGTATGGGAACCGTCACCGCTGCAGGCAAAACTTGGCCACCGCTTTTTAAAATACATATATAACAAGCACAGTGATTTAGGCGTGACTAACAAAGACCTGTGAAGACAAAACAAGTCCTTTTGTAAATATTTTAACGTGGTTTCTGTCAGCTTCGATATGCGTGTTTTTGTTTGCCCTCCAGTCTTATTGGTCGTTGATGCATAGTATGAAATTTACGTGGCTCCAGTGTTGTTCCTGGAATTAAGCTGCAAGCTTCATCAAGCACAAAACAACTCTGAAAATGTCCTCCATTTGTCTGTCCCTTGTGAATGTTTTTGCTTCCTGCGATACTGTAAGAGCTGTAGTACGAGCACGTTGTGAAATGAGGCTTTTGTTTTTTTTTTTTTAAGGTTCCTTTGAAATTTTTATCAATAGTCTCTCTTAAACCAACCCTGAGTAAACAGGCAAAGTAAGCAGCGACAAGGACAGCACTGATGTTACCTTCAGAGTGACTCTGTGGTCATTGCCATCACATGTAGTATTAATAGCCTTTTTCTCCTCTGGCTTGGATGAAAACTTTCAGATGGAATCAGACTGATGTTCAGATGCTTGTTTAAGTCGGTTGCTGTTTTAAGATGAAACGATCTGGTCATCGTATGCTTCTGTCTCCGCCACTGATGGCTGGTCGTCCTGTCTCTCACAGGGAAATGTTTCCTGTATTGTAACGGACTGATGGATCACATCTACGTCTGTCAGAACGGAACCAGTTGCACCAGCTGGTACAAGACGCCGACACACTTCAGCGGCACACTCGTGAGTACAAGCATACGAGCAGCTTTGCTGTCGCTGCAGAATGAACTCAAATGTCTCAGCCATGTTTGTTTCTCTGTGCCGTAGGACGCTTTTGTGAAAATCAGCCGACACGAGGGACTCAGGTCTTTGTGGAGCGGGCTGCCGCCAACGCTGTGAGTGTCCGGACTCTCACTCTCACCTGCGAACGTCAGATTTCAGGGACTCCTTGAGGGAATTTCTCTCTCGTCACTGTGACCTCATATTAACTTAAGAATTCATTCAAAGAGTCCTTGAGCAAAAGCCTTAAAGTGTCAGATATTATATGTACTTAAGTATCAAAGGTAAGTAAAAGTACATCATAGATAAAATTACATGTACATGCATACTGTATACTTGGGGTCAACCGATTATCTACCTGACTGATTATCAGATCAGATATTCTGAGTTTTTCCGTTTATTGAAATCAGCTTTTGTTGTTTTGTTTCTAAATGCGATTGCTGATAAAATAAATTCATTTAAAAATGTGCTGCTTTGACTCTGGTGAAACCTTCAATCTGTAAAGTAAATTGAAACCGAAGTTGTCAAATAAATTTAAAATGTAAAACATTTGTTTGAAGTATAACAAGGCAGAAAAACACTCTTTTGTACCTTCAAAATTGTACTTGAGTAAATGTACTCTAGTAAGTGTACTTAATTTGAAACTTGTGTGTGTGTGTGTGTGTGTAGGGTTATGGCGGTACCTGCCACCGTCATCTACTTCACCTGCTACGACCAGCTGCGGGACTTCCTGAGATTCGGTTTGGGTCTCCAGGGCAGCCACGTCCCTCTTGTTGCCGGGGGTCTGGCCAGATGTAAGCCCCTTAAAGCACACACACACACAAACGTAGACCTCCTGACTGTATTTTTTTAAAGATTTCCAACGTGTGTGTGTGTGTGTGTGTGTGTGTGTGTGTTGCAGTGGGGGCTGTGACTGTGATCAGCCCTCTGGAGCTCGTCAGGACTAAGATGCAGTCCCGTCGGCTGCCCTACAGCGAGCTGCGGGCGTGTATCCGCTCTGCTGTGGCCCAGGACGGCCTGCTGTCCCTGTGGAGGGGCTGGGGACCCACCGTCCTCAGAGACGTGCCCTTCTCTGGTGAGAGCAGCAGCACAGCGTGTGAAGTCTTACTTTTAGAGGAGCTGTGGCGCTTCACTTCATGTTTGTTCCCCTGCTGTTGTTTAACTAACCAACAGGAAGAGCAGCAGGAAAAATATAAAAGTTTCGTACTGGTGATGTAGGAGAGACGGCTGTAATGTCCCTGTAACGTCCCTGTTTGCGTGTGTCTGCAGCTTTGTACTGGTTTAACTATGAACTTGTGAAGGCCCAGCTGTGCGAACGGTCCCGAACGACTCAGGCCAACTTCTCCATCAGCTTCACTGCAGGAGCCGTCTCTGGAGCTGTGAGTACTCCGCTTTAACGGAAGGACGCACCTTTCAAAGTCTGTCTTTTCATGATGTCCTCTGTTAGTTCACATGGAAACGCGTGTCTCAAACGATGCAATGTTGGGTCCTTGAATTTGAGGGAAGCGGACCTTGACCTTGAATTTGATGTTGCAGAAGGTGTGGGAACGTTGCTTTGGGAGTTGTGGTTGACTTCTCACGTTTTTAGTTATTGAGTTATTAAGCTGTTTAAGCTTCTGAGCTTTTGTACTGATGACGACCACTCAAGTTGTAGAAGTTCTGTGATTCACCAAACATTAGCTGAAGAACAATGAATGGGACTCAAAAACAGGATCACCCAAAATATCTCCTCCTCCCACTTTGCAACACTTTCATGTTGTGGGAAAGCAGACGTGAGCGTTAACGTTCATCAGCAGTTGAACCTGTAGAACCTGAATGTCAGAAGTCCTGAACGGCTTCATGTGATCAGACTTATTTTCAGCTTGAACAAAAGGTGAGAGCAAATGATGGACCCGTTCAGAGAATGAAGCCAGTGTCTGACCTACATTCAGTGTAACGTTTCTTGTACAGCAATTAAGCAGCTGAATGGTCATCCTTCATGCACAGATAGTATGGAACAGGCAGGGGCTGCACCTGCGTATGGTCCAGGTCATGACTGTTGCTGTCTGTCATGGCGTGTAGATCGCTGCAGTCCTTACGCTGCCTTTTGACGTGGTGAAGACACGCAGACAGATCCAGCTGGGAGAAATGGACACTCTGGGAGGTCTGTCCTTATACATGATACATAGACATGTGAGAAATGTATTTACTTATGTGTGTGTGTGGCTTAATCTTAACAGCAGTCCTCATTTCCCCCGTAGCTTCCTTAAAGAAAACCACGTCCACATGGCACATAATGAAGAAAATATGGGCCGAGTTGGGCTACAGGGGCCTTTTTGCAGGTACGTATTTCTTCTGTCATGTGTTAAATAAAAACATGATGCTTTGCTTTGTTTTTTTTGCTCAGAAATGAAAACATTTGTATCCTCCCCAGGTTTCATGCCCAGGGTGATCAAAGTGGCCCCAGCCTGTGCTATTATGATAAGCACCTATGAGTTTGGAAAGGCCTTCTTCCAAGAGATGAACCTCGATCGGGAGTGACCAGGTGTCGCTGGGTGTTTCTCAGTGGCACAGGACCACATGCAGACATCATTATTAGGACCGCTTGGACCAAATCTCCTCAGACCGGCACTGGATTTGGGACAAGCGACGCCTTTTTCCTGCAAATCTGCTGTCTTGAATTATTAACGCAGACCGTGATAAGACTTCAGACCTTGACCTTCATAACCAGCTTGAACAATGAGCCTGGATGATGAAAGAACCACAGACTTCATGTGTGTTGATTATTTCTGCAGTTATCCTAAAAAGAGAATGTGTCTTTCAAAGTTTAAGCGTACCAAGTACCAAATTACACTGACATGAATCGCACCCGTGAATCCACTCACCCACTGTGCAGGCAGTGGTTTAAGGTACAATGCATGATGGGAAAATTGAAACCCTCCTCAGGATTGCAGCAGCAACAGTTTCCCACATTTGGCAATGCCTGAAACCATCTGCATGGTGTGTACAGCTTTATTCAGTACTGAATCCAGATGAGCTGCTCCATCAGTCGGCGGCATTACCCTGCTTTCCTTCAGCAGTGATGCATGACATCTGAGTAGATGATTTACAAATCAGTTTTCGAATGCTGGATAGATTTTGATCATTTGCAGCACTTTAAATTTGTGAAGCAAGAGCTGTGAAGCTAGAGCTTGTATGTTGAGCCTCTTGTCTGCTCTCAAGTCATAGTATGCAAAACACAGCACCTGATGGGAAATATTCTTAGAAGCTATAGTTTCATTGCATGAAATTTAGCCTTTTATGCTATAATAATATTACAAGAATTCATGGACATTTCAGCATTTTTTGTTAAAACTACTGCAGCCAGAAAGTCACACAGATTTTCTTAAAGAAAACAACTTTCCAGATTTCCTCTGGTGGCATTCTGGTAATGAAATGATTTGAATTTCCTGTGTACAATAAACTTAACATCAGGACTTCATACATCACTGGATCATATCACAAAATATTATTTCAGCCTTAACCTGAAATTTGTAAATGTCTGTCCTTTTTTTAATGAATGAAATGGTAATAAATGTTAAGACAGTGTGATTTTTATGCTCTGTGTGATTTATTCTCTGATGAATTTGTTCTTTATTTAAGAAGAAGAAGAATCAACTTTATTAGCAGTATATATATTTTTACATGCACATACTGAATTTGACTACTGCATTTATCCCATCCGTAGTTGGGCACACACATGCAACACCCGGCAAATTACATGCAGTGAAACACACACAGGAGCAGTGGGCAGCATCAAGCGCCCGGGGAACATATTGGGGGCTCCCCCCTTCATCAGCCGGCTAATGAAGGGGGGGGGGGCATTTTTTCACATTAATCACTCCACCACACCCAAATTTTTCCTGCCCGTCCAGAGGGGGAATCGAACCGGTGACCCTCCGATCACAAGCCCCTTCTCCAACCTCTAGGCCACAGCTGCCGAACAAAATATTAGTTATCACAGAGAAATACACATTACATATGTGAGATGTGAGACATCTTTCCACCAAAGCTGCCCTGTGTTCTGAAGTGGTTCAAAACATAGAAAAAACAAACCCGAGAAAAAACGCTCTAGTTTATTAAGTTACTTATTGTACTTTGTGAAATGAAATAGCGGCATCCAGTGGCTGTTCCTCAATACAACCACCGGAGGAGGGCGGGCCTTCTCTGACCATAATCACGTTACATCTCGCGACATTTGCTTTTGTATATATGATCGGATCGCCCCTGTGTAGGCCTCTTTGAATCGGATTGGAGACAAAATGGTGAGTGTGCGGTTCATGTAGCTGTCGCTATCAACACGAATCAGTCTGTCATCTGCGGCATCCTTTAGATCTAATTCATTTCAGATACTCAGCTTGCTTTTATAGGAAGTTCTATTATTGCCTCATATAGTTTTTGTGGTATGTCAGTCTGATACTTCAACTGATGCACGTTTAACCATACCGACGACTCGGTGTCCAAAATGGCAGCTTGACTTAGGCCTCTGTTCGCAATTTTTAAAGTAACTGTCTCGGGTAAACACTCCTGCATATATCTAAACTATATTGGCGTAACGCATGACTCCTAAAAACGTAAAGTCGACGACGTCTCATTTTGAAGTGTCCGTCACAAGAGCCGGCAACCTGCATGTGGCATGGAGCTAAGTAAGCTAACAGCGTGATTAAGTGGGTTGTCCTGTCTTGCGTCTTGAACAATCTCACTCAAAAATGACATGAGATATTATATTTTACAGTTAACATGCACATTAAGTGACGTATATGGTTTTATATCGGGGACTCATTAGGCTAAAAGTTCGTGTACGAACCTTGTGAACATTGCGGTTAGCTTAGGATAGCTGACACAGCTAACGGTTTCTTCTCTCCATAGTCCCACCGTAAGTTTTCGGCTCCGCGACACGGATCCCTGGGGTTCCTGCCCCGTAAGAGGAGCCGACGCCACCGTGGTAAGGCCAAGAGCTTCCCTAAGGATGACCCCAGCAAGCCCGTGCACCTGACCGCCTTCCTGGGCTACAAGGCCGGCATGACCCACATCGTCCGTGAGGTCGACAGACCAGGCTCAAGTGAGTGCAAGAGACTTCTGTTTGTGAATGATCATCATAAGGGAAGAACTGAGAGGTTGTGGATTTGTTAGAGACTAAGTGATAGTTTTATTGTGTTGGTGTTCTGCCTGTGATGAGGCTCTCGACGGGCGGACATAATGGGTTCTAAACCCCTTGCTGAATGTCGAGTACTGAGTGCAGTCTATACCAGCAAGCTAATGAACAAGCTGAAGTTCAGATTCTCTCGACATATTAAACTTAATTTTTTTTTCTTCCCCTCTGCAGAGGTGAACAAGAAAGAAGTGGTTGAGGCTGTCACCATTGTGGAGACTCCTCCCATGATTGTAGTTGGAGTTGTGGGCTACGTCAACACCCCACGTGGCCTGCGTTCCTTCAAGACCATCTTCGCCGAGCACATCAGTGACGAGTGCAAGCGTCGCTTCTACAAGAACTGGTAAGATGTGACAGAATATGAGTGTACCTGATAGTTAGTTGAGCTTGAAGCAGAAGTTAGTTGCCCAGTGGAAATGAGCCAAGTTGCATTTTTTTCACTGAGCAAATCTAACACTACGGTGGCCTCTGTGGCAGCTCCGCTCAGGTGCCATGTGCCCTGATGAGCTCCGGGCTCCTCTGGCCAGTGGAAAGTGCTTCTTAGAAACTGTGCCATGAGCCGAAATCCTCACTAGCTGATACTGCCCCCCCGTCCACATGGAGGGGAGGGCGAGCAGCTGTGCACCATGTTCTTCCGCTGGCCCTTTGTGGCTATGAAGGACTTGTGCCAACCAATGTGTCCTGTCTCCTGCAATGCTGCACTCTCTCAGGTACAAGTCCAAGAAGAAGGCTTTCACCAAATACTGCAAGAAATGGCAGGATGAGGAGGGCAAGAAGCAGCTGGAGAAGGACTTTGCTGCCATGAAGAAGTACTGCCAGGTCATCCGTATTATTGCCCACACACAGGTCAGTATGATTGTTAGATTTTCGATAGTTTCCTGCTTGTCTGTCAGTGATGAGACCACGGATCTTGCGTCAGGCATGGCGCCTGATACACATGAAGATACCTTCCATGCTGCCTTCCTTCTGAGACTACAGCTGAAATATGCACTGTGCATTTTTAAAGTATCTTGTTTTCTCAGTTGTGACCTGTTAATTTTATCTGTGCAGATGCGTTTGCTGCCCGTGAGGCAGAAGAAGTCTCACCTCATGGAGGTGCAGCTGAACGGCGGCACAATCTCCGACAAGGTTGACTGGGCCCGTGAGAAGCTGGAGCAGGCCGTGCCCGTCAGCACAGTTTTCACTCAGGACGAGATGATCGACGTCATTGGTGTCACCAAGGGTCACGGATACAAGGGTGAGATCAACATTTCATGTGTCAGATAAGAGAACACGTGTTTGGAGCCATTTGTAGGTCTCATTAGCTGTGTGGAGCCCCT
Source organism: Scatophagus argus (assembly GCF_020382885.2). NCBI lineage: Eukaryota > Metazoa > Chordata > Actinopteri > Scatophagidae > Scatophagus > Scatophagus argus. Next base: position 20,373,160 of record NC_058508.1, read on the forward strand.
CTACAAGGTCACTTGTGTTTTTGTTGCTCAGCCTTGGTTCTAATAAATAATTTCCTGACCTTTTAGGTGTCACCAGCCGTTGGCACACAAAGAAGCTTCCTCGCAAAACCCATCGTGGTCTCCGTAAGGTGGCCTGTATCGGTGCCTGGCATCCCGCCCGTGTGGCTTTCTCTGTGGCCCGTGCTGGTCAGAAGGGTTACCACCACCGTACTGAGATCAACAAGAAGATCTACAAGATTGGCCAGGGCTACCACACCAAGGACGGAAAGCTGGTGAAGAGCAATGCCTCCACTGAGTACGATCTGTCCAACAAGAGCATCAACCCCCTGGTACGTAGCCTACATGAGACCCCTGCTTTGCTTCTTATCATCCTATGTGTGAACAAATGATGTGACTCACTTCTGTTTCCCTAAAAGGGTGGATTTGTCCACTATGGTGAGGTGACCAATGACTTTGTCATGGTGAAGGGCTGTGTTGTGGGAACCAAGAAGAGGGTGCTGACTCTGCGCAAGGTGAGGACAAAGTCCAGCACAGTTTGTAGCGCTTATCAATTAATGGACAACGTCTGGGAGAGTCTTACCTTTTCTTTTTTTAAAGAAGTCTGCACTTGTCCTAAGTTTAGCTTAGTACTTTAATCTGCTTTGTGCCCAAACTCATTTTTCTGTTCTTTTTGTTGTCGCAGTCTCTGCTGGTGCAGACCAGCCGCCGTGCCTTGGAGAAGATCGACCTCAAGTTTATCGACACCACCTCCAAGTTCGGTCACGGCCGCTTCCAGACCGTGGAGGAAAAGAAGGCATTCATGGTAAGGCGTTCTTCTCATCACATTTGTTTCTGGTCCCTTAGGATCTCAGTGGCTAATGGTTGAGGTAAAACACAAGTCCTGTTTAAAACATTCATTTGGCATCCCACCCTCACAAATGGGTTGTAGCACAAGCACACAAGGTGAGCTAACTGAAACGTATGCAGATGTTGTTCCTGTTGCCCTGCACTGTTCGTAACCTGGTTCAGCCCTCAGTATGAACTCTGGGTTCCATTCCAGTGCCACAGTGAGCCCCAGTGAGGCAGGGGAGCAGTGCCTCTTTGTGCTCGCTCCCTGTTCACTCTCTGGGAACACCGGCTGCTCTGAGCCAACACGCATGGACTGCAGGCTAAATGTTGGCAAATGGCTGATCATCCTGTTCTCCTCTTCCACAGGGACCACTCAAGAAGGACCGCATTATCAAGGAGGAGACTGCCTGAGGTCGCTGTCCACATCCAGTTTCTCTGCTGCATTGACTGTCACCATCATTACTGCTCTGCAGAGTTGTTTAATAAAACAGAAACGCCAAACAATGTGTCTGTGGCTTTTTTTTTTTAATTATTTTTTAAATTGGTACACTTTACATTGATTAATTAGGATGTGTTGATCTAAAGTCAGGAAAACGTCTTTAAAGTGGTGATGGAAGGAAATGTGTTCAGCTCAGCCTGAGAGCAGCATGCTGGCAGGTTGCCGGTGGCTTCTTGGTCAGGTTGTTATGCTTTAAGTTCAACAGCAAGTGACTGTTGCCTTCAGGAAGAAGTTTATTAGAGGAAATGTGTAGCTGCCTCAGAGTTTGTATGTTTATGTAAAAGCTTAATTTATGAAGTTACTGTTGATCAAAAATTCAGATGATGAAAGAGTAAAAACAGGTGGATAAAGTACTGCAATCATTTCCTTCACCTAAAGGTGATGATGTTGAAAAGTCAGTTTAGCTGATGTACCAAAACTAGATGTTACTAACTGCATAATTTATGTTAATGGATTATTATTGGTGCATTAATGTTAACATCACTTCAGTACTGCAGCTGGTAAGTGCAGGCCTGACAGTTCAAGCATATTTTAAATATTACTTTATAGATTGAGTTTCCCCTGGGGATCAACAGTTTCAGTATCTTGTATTATGTAAATGTGAATGTAGAAAGTAACCGCTGGCACAATACTTGTAAATGTGTTCAGTTAGTCGTCCAGTTGCTTTCTGAGCTCGGAGGTCGGCCTCCTGAGTCCAGTGTGGTGGTGTTGCATCAGCTGCGATGAGAGCAGCCACCTTTGCAGAACTGATGGACAGCGAGACGCTCCGTTTAGCTAACATTGCTTTTTAACTGGCAAAATGTGTCCTTGAGCTGTAAGGCTTGTATTCGGCTGACATCAGAACTCTGGCGGTCACAGTACAGTAATTAAGCCCCAGCATCATCCATTCTGACTCATCACTGCCAAAACTAAAACCTCCACTTCAGCAGGTAGCAGGGAAGACCCTGAGAGGGCTCTGCAGGCCATTTAGATGTCCCGCAAAACGCCTCTCTGAGACGTCTCTGCATAATATTCAGCACGCTTAGCAGAAATGTGGATTTCCTGTAAGGGTTTTCAAGGTCCCACCCACCTCCCATTAACCCACAGTCGAGGGAGTTGAAGGACAATCGCTCTCTGTTGAGCAGCACTTCAGGAATTTGACATTTTCTCTGGCAAAGCAGTTCTACAGTGAGGAGAAAAGTATCCCCTAAAGGACACTTGAGATAAACTGAGCCCTGAAAATAAAGGCCTGCTGTCCATGTAGAGGCAGAGCGGGGAGGAGGCGGGTGGAGCCCTGTGTCACTGTGGCCAGAGGACAGTCATGGAGATGGCCCCGCTGTTACATAATAACCTCCAGAGGCTGTGACCCCTGCCCCGCTGCAGCGCAGGCAGAGCTGCAGTTCAAAGCTCCCACACAGCTCTGCTTTACATAATGCCCTCTCTGCTAAATGTGACACTTAACGGTCCGGAATTGTGCCATTAATTGCTCCCTCTGTCCCATTCAGGTGGGCTGAGGTGTCCCAGCAGGCGCTCCCTTTATGACCCCATGCATCTGCTCAAACAGCATCTCCGTGCACTTTTCATAAAGGCCCGTCCGCACCATTCCATCCTATTAGCTCAGTCCTCCATCATCTCAAATGAGCTCTCCTCAGAGTGGGGATGGCCGAGGCGGGGGTGGTTTCAGAGAGTCCAGAGCAAAGGGGGGGCATTTGGGAAATAAATCAAAATATTTTATAACTTATAACTTATTCAGTGCAATAAATGAATTCCAAATATACAATGTTAACTATTTAAATATGAAATAATATCAGTTAATATTTGTAGCTCCAACAGTCTTGAACAGATTATAAAACAACAGATCCGCTGAGCACTGAGGGCCCAAACCCCCCACAAGGAAAAAGACACCAAACTGACTACAAACGGTGCTTTGTGTTGCTTTTGTGTCACTTTGTAGTCATTTTCTAGTGATTATCTGGTTGTTTTGTATCACTTTGTGGCCATTTGAGTCATTTTTGGTCATTTTTAGATCATTTTGTGTGTCTTTGAGGTCATTTGGCTTCCTTATTTGAACATTTTATGTGTCTTTATGGCCATTTTGTGTCCCCTTGTGGTTTATTCATCTCCTTGTGGTCTATTTGCGTCTCTTTGTGGTCGTATGTGCATTAATTTCTGGTCATTTTGCATCTTTCTGTGGTCATTTTCTGTAGATTAGTTCTATAATTCATCCATGATACTAACAAGCCAGCTAACCATCACGTTCTGGCCAGTCAGGTTCCAGGGAGTCCGGTGCCACCCCTGGCTCCCCCTCTGGCTCCGGCCCTGATTAGTCCAGTCCTCCATCATCTTAAATGAGCTCTCCTCTGAGCCGGGAACAAATGAAGCCAGTACTGTTTGTATCTCTACTTTATGTGACTGCATTTGTATGTGTGTGTGTGTGTGTGTGTTTGTGTGTGTACTTGCTCTCCTGCAGTGGAACCTCCAGTCCAGTTCTGAGGTAGCAGCTGTTGCTAGTGGGACAGCAGCCAGGTAACCAGGGTGCATGCTGGGACAGCAGAGAGGAGGGCCAAGCATTTGATTTATGTGAGTGTGTGAGTGTGTGCTGTTGCTTGTACACCTAAGTGGGTGCGTGCATCTGTGTGTGTTGGTGTGTGTCCTGGCATCGTCGCTGGCCGGCTGGCAGCGAGTCAGCGCCGGGCCGTCCTGCGGAGCGAGGGAAGTGACTGGGTGTTGCTGCAGTGAGGCGTCTGACAGGAGGACAGACTGTAGGAGGGGACGACCACACACTTAGGACCATTATTACACAGGACGGAGGCCACAGGACGGGCCACTACTGCCCCAGTGGTGACGAGCAGCTTGACTGAAACGATGAGTTGATCAGCAGATAATAAACAGCTCTGTTCCTCAGTTGAAGGCCTGATTGTCTCTGCTTTTACGTGAAAAATAATTTTTGCCAACAGTTTTGGTTATTTTGGTTGAGAGACTGAGGATTTGCTGCTTTTGGTTGTTTTTTGATCCTCTAAATTGAATATTTTTGTTTTTTGGACTGTTGGTGAGACAAAGCCAAGCCCCAAAATGTTTTTTTTACAAAGTTGTGGTGCCCATTTTCAGTAGTTTCTGGAAAAAAAATAATTAAATGACCAATCAATTAATCAAAGTCTGCACATTCAATAACAAATCAATGAAAACCATCATTTTTAGGAGCCCCAGTGGAAGTGTTTTTTTTTTACAAGGTGAAATCAAATGCACCACAGGAGCTGGGGGTGATGCTTCGTTTTTATATTCTGTGTGACATGGATGAAATCCTTCAGCATGTTATATTTGATTTGCAGCCTCTCTTAGTAATCATGGTGTAGACAGGTGGATATCTGGCTGTTTCTGTGATGCTGGCTGAAGCGAAGTTTCCTCACAAAGCAGGCAGTGATCCTCTTCAGTCTCTGCAAAGGACATGGAATCTGAGGGCCTGAATGTTCCTCTTGGGCCTGCCAGACTGCAGCTCCTGCACCCCTGCACTGTGGCATCAGTATTCCAGGCCCGTTCATGGACACGGCGTTCCCTGAGCTGACGGAGGCAGGCAGCCCTGCGCGCCGTCCCCCATCACACCACCAGAGGGCAGAGCACAGCGCTGCCTTTGCTTCACGCCTCCCAGAGCACTTTGTGTGCTGTAGCCTACTTTGGTTCCTCCTCTTTATCTCTCCTTTTTGCTCTCTATTCAGAGCTGGATTTAAAAGCTTCAGATGATTTGTGAAATATCAGCTCCAACTCCTCTTTGGTGCATGTATGTATGTGTTTCTTATTGAGGAAATGGTGAAGCTTCATGCTGCCTGTATCAGCCGTGGAGGTGATGTGAAGGTGTCATTTCAGACTATGTTTCCTTCAGTGATTTTTTTTTCTTCTTCATTGGTAGCTCTCTGTTGCCACTCAACTCTGTTTGACCCAAAAATAACCCGGGGTGAGCGTAGTCAGCAACTGTTCTTTGGTCAGCACAAACAACAGGCTGCATCTCACACCCACACACAAACACACACACAAACACACATACTGAGGCTTGCACATGCAAATGCAGTGTTTGCACGCACAGGAAAAAGATAAACATTCCTCCAACAAAAATCCACACACGCACATCAGGTTGCATTTCGCTGCCAGAGCGGTAATTCACAGTGAATGGATGTCGAACTCTGCAGCCTCCTCCTCAGTGACTTAAAACTGGCGGTCGCTTCGGAGGCTTCGGGTGTCGCGCCCACACAGCTCCCATGGGTGCTTGCTTCTCTGTCCCAGAATGTCGCCCAGTAAAGTCAGAGAAAGGTCATTAGTCGGTCTGATGTGGGGTTATGTAACCCTCGCCGGCTGCCAGAGACATAAAGCCGGGCCCGGGCAGAGAGAGCCACTGTGTTTGCTCTTAATATTCCCAGCCAGGAGGAGACAGTTTGCTCTTCAGGCCTCCTTTTCTCACCACGCCGTCAACCACCCTCTAGTGGCTGTTGCCCCACTCCTCTGATCACACGACACTGCTGAGGCTCTTTGGTTGCTACAACAGGAATAAAGCAAGCCAGGGAGAGAAAGATTGAGGGAGGATGGGAAGAGGAGGTGTTGAAGGCACATCAAACTACAGATCTGAGGGCTGCCTCACTCACTGGCAAATCAAATTTCTGTTCTTCAGTAGATACTGACTGATGGATTTGAGTGATATATCCTCATGAAGAACAAAATATGTAAATGTTTTGCGGTTTTAGACATTGTTTCTATTGGTCTTGACCATTTGGGGCCGCCAAATTAATTGCTGAGATCAGAGACATCGCAATAAACTCTGACAGGGCAGCAAATGTGAGCAGGCAGAAGATTGGACAGGTTGCAAACGAGCCAAGAGTTAAGCCACATTATCTTATAACCCCGCAAAAATTGCTCCACATAAATTAAACAAATTAGTAGTTTGTGTTCACTGTCCAAGAGGCCAAAATAAAGAAGGAAAGAAAAAACAAGAACTCAACATTATCACAGGTTTAAAATGTTGTTAGATCAGATTACTGCTTCTGTTATTTGCCCCATCAGACATCTGTTTACAAATGCCTTTGTTGGTGAGCACAATATTATCATAACAGGTAGAAATCCTAGCCAAACATGTAAAGATAAACCAATTTTATATTCTCAAATGCCGAGGATTTTAAAGGTCCAGAATTGAAGGAAGAACAGTTAGAGATATAAAGTGACACACATTACACATCCACACATGTTAAAGCACCCAATAGAAAGCAATGGAAGAGATTCCCCCCCCATCCTCCCTCTTTCCTCTTGTCCTATTTCCAATAAATGACAGTTTGTGCCCTCCAGCAAACAGAGCATGGAAATGTGGCCTCTGAGCATTATGGGGCCCTGCTCCAACAGCATGGTGCAGCTGTGGGTGGAGCTGTCATGAGTTTAGAGAGCTCCAGCGCTAATATCATTAGTATTAGCGCTGGAGCTCTCACCCTGACCCTCCCTGACATCAGTGTGCAGTGTCCAACTCTGTTAACCTGCCAAAAAAACCGACTTTGACTCTTCAAGGGCATGTCTCACTTCCACTGCGAGGAGCCAGAGGAAGAGGAGGAGGAGGGTGTGAAGAGTTGGATGTAACACAACACCTTGTAATCCAGTGATTGTTCCGTATTTTCAGGTGTTTTTCCCCACTTCAGAATTAAACAAGTGGGTTTTAAACTGATGTCACAGAAAAAAAACAATAGCTTCTAGTTCAAGCAATAGCAGGAATTAGAGTAGCCAAACTAGGGATAATGTTAGCTGGGGTTTGGAGTGGCTAACTGAGGCCTAACATTAGCCAGGACTAGCGTTAGCCAGGGTTTAGAGTGGCTAAGTGATGGCTCATGTTAGCTAGAGCTAATGTTAGCTAAGGTTTAGAGTGGCTAAGTAAAGCCTAACATTAGCTAGAGTTTAGCGCAGATAAGCTAGGACTGTTAGCTGTGTTTAATATTAGCCAGGGTTTAGAGTGGCTAAGCGATGGCTCATGTTAGCTAGAGCTAATGTTAGCTAGGGTTTAGAGTGGCTAAGTGAAGCCTAACATTAGCTAGAGTTTAGAGCAGCTAAGCTAGGACTGTTAGCTGTGGTTAATATTAGCTAGGGTTTAGAGTGGCTAAGTTAGGGCTTGGGCTCATGCTAACTAGGGGCAGGCTTTTCAGTTTAAACTGAATCAACGGTAAACATTAAAAAGTCATCCAGGGACAAGTAACTGAAAGACTGTTAATGGTAGCTTTAGCTTACACTTGCTCTAGCCTACAACTGATAGAATCTTCCAGTGATAGCATCAATTTAAGTGAACAACATGGTTATCGTCCTGAAATGGGAAACCAGCTTTTGTTTAATTCTGTGTAAAACCCTAACAACTAATCTATTTGAATGTGACTGTATTATTTCCCCCTAACCTGCAATCGCTCACACTAAAGGTCAACCAATTCCAGAAAATCAACAATTTAATCTCATACAGGGGTAAAGTTAAGAGAGGCAAGTCAGAGAAGACACATTCCTAAAACATATTAAAAATGCGACATTCATAGACCAAAGCCAGGTGCCGCGTTATGACAAAGCCAGTATCTAAGCCTCCTCCCCAACACACACACACACACACACACTCACTTTCTCTTTAATGTAATCCGGACTTGTAAAATGACTTCTGCTTATGAATTCTGAATAAAGATGGCTATACTTAAAAAAAAAGGCCTATGCATTTAGACTGCTACGTTGACATATTTTCCCCTCAAATTTATGGAGAGCAGCTTGTGTCAGTGAACTCAGATAACGGCAAATCAGGATCTCAGCACTTTTTCTAATAGAAACTTTTTTCCTCTCCTCCCTTATTTGATGAATCTGCTGGCCTCTAAACCTGCCCAGAGCTTTTGGGATAGTGCATACTGTACATCTATCCTGTGAATCCTTGTTGTTTATTTATTTAGTCTTTTTCTAGGAAGGACCTTTCCCTGCACTCTCTCATTCAACCCCACATGCATAAAACACCACCTGGTCCTGAAGAATGAACCCCTTTGTGTCTCACAAATAGATTTGCTTTGTATATCTGCTTCAACATCTCTTCCTCACACATATACACACTCACGGTTTGGCCCTGAAAGCAATGCTTTTAGGGCGGTGGTGTAGAAAGGTGTTGGTTGTTCTCTTTACAGGGAGACTGCTGGTAGAATAAACCGGGTGATGTTATTGCAAACCTGTGTTTCTTTCTCAGCAATGTCCTAGAAAGATGCCGTGACTGTCTGTGTCTTACATGCTGTCTTCTCCGTGGCTTTTTACCTTACTGTTGTATGAACGAGCTGTATCTCTACAGGCAGGAGTCAAAATGTTTTTTCTGAGGAAAGAACAATTTAATAAATTGTCAGTTTGAGCTGCTCTACATTGAAAAACTTAGCTCACAAGGTATCTGGACATACATTAGAGTTGGTCTTGTATCATTGGCAGGAAGTTGCGTTAGAGATGAGTGTTTTCTGCCTCTATTAATCCACTTTCGGGCACACACTCATGTCGACATTGGGATTTTGTCAAGCATTTTGAAGGCCAGTGCTGATATTTTTGGATTGTGACTCCCAGCGGTCGATTACGACTTGTTATCACCGTTTTACAACAGCATGCAGAGGCTGTGGTTTCAGCAGAGCACGCAGGGTTTTATGTGTGACAACTCAGCTTTCATTTTTAGTGCTGTGTAAAGGCTGAGATATGAAGACTGTCGATATTCAGTGTCTGAAAAATGGGACATTTTCAAACCTAAAACAGCTTCTAAAAGCATTTCTTCACTGAATGCGAAATCGGTTCTCGCCAAGATAGAAGCACACATTTAGTACACAACCAAATGCACATTTGTACTGCTATTCTTGTGAGGACCCTTACTGACATAATGGTTTCCTTGTCTCCAACCTTAAAGGTGTGGATATGCTTCAAAAAAACTTCTATGATATACTGATATGGTGACAGACAAACAAGTGTGTTAGTGCTGGAAACTAATAAATAAGGTAAAGTGTGTTAGAGACACGCAGTGAAACATGGTGATTTGTTCCCCCTAGGGTTCGTATTTTATTCATCAGGACTTGATGCATCCAAGTATAGGATCATTCGGTTTTGGCACCTTTAAAGATTTCATTTTCAATTTGAACAACACATTGAAAAATCAAAAGAAACAAAGAAATGGCTAAGGCTGTGTGAGGTTTAAAAATAAAATACATACATACATATTTTATATATTTATAAAGAAATCAACCAAACCATTTAAAAAAGCAGTTTTGTTCAATGTAGATTGTTTGGTTTGTCTCACAAAAGCAATAAGATCAAATGAACTAAATAAATAAAGAAATAAAACATAAGAAAAATACACATGAAAACATTAATACTTTAAACTTTAGCGTCTTTGCTTTTTTTCCCCGTCATAATTATTAACCTTTAAAACTTAAGTTTCTCAAGAGCAGATTCGCTGTAATTTTATAGCATGCATTTAATTTCTGAAACTGTGAGTCACTTAGCTTCTCTTGTAACTATTTAACTTGTTTTTTATTTTTGTGTTTGGCATCCTCTTCTTTTCCTTGCCCTCTGCTCCTTCCTTTTTATTTTGTAGAAGTCGTGTTTGGAGTCTTTGCTTTGTGAACTTTTGACCCCTTTTGTCGGCTCTTTCTGTTAAGGGGTTCAACCATCCCGTTACGACCCCACCAAGAAAAAGGAAAGCGAACAGGGACTAAGAAAAAGACGAGAAGGTTCTATTAAAAGAATAGATATTATTCTACTGTCGACTGTCTGCTTCTGCCTCTGGCAGCATCCGTGGCTACCCAAAGGACCTTCTCTTGTTCTCATCCTTCAAATGAACAGATACTAAAAGAGTCTTTTCTCATCTTACCAACAGCACTTGGTTTAGTTGACTTGTTTTTTTCTTTTTTGCTTCAGTAAAGTCTGTAACTCTTGATTATTAACGTAATAATTTATTTATAAAAGTAATACATATATATAGTACCTTTGTTAGAGATTACAGATTGGGCTAATTCTTACTGAATCCCAAACTGTAACAATTCACAGTTTTAATGCAAAAAATCAACAAATGAGTCAATAAATAAAAGACGTGTATGTCTGAGCGGTGGGCGGGCTGAGGGGGAGCCTGACCTGTTGCTCCAACCAAACTTGTGGGGCAAAATTGTCAAACCGAAGGGCTATGAAATCATGAAATTAACTCTTCATCTCATAAATGCCCACTCCTCCCACCCTCCCTTCCAGTGCCCCGAACCTCATAAACAAACCCTGCGCATAAAATGACAGACCTCACTCTCTCAGGACAACCTGACCCATTCTCACTCTTCTGCCATTCAATCCAGGAACACAGCAGACTTGTTGAAACTCTCTCAACAATGGCAATGGAAAAGTCATGCAGCTGAACAAAAAGAACAAATGTCTATAAACATGGAAATCCATCTTCTCCTGGGGCAAACTGCACCCACAGGGGTTCCCGTGTCTCCTGGTCTCCGCCGGGTTGGCCTGGCCTGTATGGACTCCCTCATACCGGCGTGGTGCGGCGGTTCGCTGTGTTGGTGTGGCTTGAGTCTTTCAGGTCCTTCTGGATGCAGTTGTGGACTTGCAGGAAGTTGTGGTCCCTCTCAGAGTTGTAGGTGGCGGTAGGAGTGCCAGAGGACTTGAGGGTGTCCCGGGGCAGCGTGTACATAGAGATCTCCGTGGATGGCAGCGCACTGAAGCCCTTGAGGCCCACCGGCGAGGTGTCGCGAGAGTGTGATGGGTCTGTGGAGCGGGAGGAGGAGCGCGAGCGACGTCTGTAGCGGTAGCGGTAGCTGGGGATTCGCGTAATGGCCGAGCCTTGGAGGTAGTCGGCTGCGCGCGCCCCTATTCGGAGCTGTCGATGGCGATCGATGAACATGTGCACGGCCAAGACGCCCACCATCTCGGCCATGATGAAGGAGAGGGCGCCAAAGTAGAAGGACCAGCCGTAAGAGTAGCTGTTCTTTTTCGAGTCGCTTTTTGAAGGGTCCCCTGCGTTGGCTGATATGTACACGATGATCCCGATGATGTTGCTCAGGCCTGAAGGTTTGGGAGGTACGGGATGAGCAGGAGAGGGGTGGGTTATGGGTAATGGGTTCATGGGGACAAAGAAAGCAAGATACAAAGTAGGTCGAGTTAGTGTATGCTTAAGTTAATGTGCAGTATCATAGCAAACCTGTCTAGAGGGCTGATTCATACACTGTACACAGTGTTCCAATCCTGTCCAACTCTCCGTCTGACATGACTGATCTCAGACTCCTAGTCTTTGCCCTTGCAGTGAAGCCTTGCACGGCTTCAGGTCTTGATGCAGATCATTTGGGACAGAGGATGATCCACACTGGAGCTGCGTTCTGTGTTACAGCCCATCGTATGTGCACGTATGTATACTTTGACTTGTTAGTTTAGTCACACACAGAGAAATGTTTGACATGGTATATGTGGGAAGATGGATCGTCAGGAAAGTGTGTCAGGGACACCATATTTTTAGAGATGAGTCCCAATGGGTGGCTTTTAGCCCAGCAACAGGATCAAGAGAAAGGAAAAGAGGACAAAAGAAGGAAGAATAGAAGAAGTCACTTGTAGCTGCAGTAAAAGAGATGAACACAGAGCACTGGATATGTAGCCTTTTGATTTCACATGGTGGCATAATTTGAGTAATGACAGCATCTTGAAGGAGTAGCTTGATGTTATTAACCAGCTGCTGGCTTCATATTCACTGTACAGACGTGAGAGTGGTATGAGCCTTTGTTAAGCATATTAATAATAATAATATCAAACTGCTCTGTTAAGAAGCTGGTTAACTTAGCACAATGACTAGTAGCAGTGGGAGATTTCTAACCTGACTTTGAATCAAGTCCTCAGCTTCTTCAGTTGTTCAGGAAAATCCCGTAATTCTGCTTTTGTTGTGAAGCCACATAAATGTTTTGTGAACCAAGAAACTAAATCTTGCTTTCTGTCGGTAGATAATGACTCAATTTTCATTTTTGGGTTAACTGTTCCTTTAAAGGACCACAAATAGGAGGACAAAATAAAACATCCTGTCGTACAATTGGTTGGATTACAGAAATTTATGAAGTACAGTTAATTGTAATTGAACTTTTCGGTCTCCTGCAGTTTTATTTAGAACAACAATCATAGAACTCCTCAAAAACCAAGTATTCAGTTTATTAAAAATAAGCTTAACATATTTCGGTGGTAATTTTATAAGCTACCGCAAAAGGCTTTTATTGTGAATCTGCAGCAGGAAGCAGTCACGGAAGTTAGCGACTGTGGCAAGTAATAAAAACTCACCTGCAGACACGAAGAAGATTCCTGCGCTGAGGATGATGTTGTGGCGTGACTTGTAGAACTCACTGGCAGCTATACACAGGCCTCCCATGAAGAGCAGGATGACACTGAGGATGGGGAAGATGCTGGAGGCTCGCACCGCACCTGGAAATCAGCAGAGGACAGCAAAGGCAAAGAGGGAAGGAGGCGAGCGGAGAATGGGGTGTGATTTGGTGTTCACGCAGAGAGGAGAACAGCCAGAGGGCCAACAAAGAAAGAGGGGAAATGGCAGCGGCGAGTTCGAGGATGAAAGAAGTGTTGAGTGTAAAGCAGAGGGAGCGAGAAACAAAGAGAGAAAAAAGCACATTAGAATCCATTTCAGCATCTGCTCCTTGTGTGTGAGCACATCCTAATCAACACCCCGTCAGGCCTGTGAAAGACTCCATCAACACTGTCTAGTGAGTGTGTATCCCCACAGTGAGCCTGTTATCCAACCTTATGTAATCACACCGCTTGACTCTCCTCTCGCTCTCTCTCTTTCTTTCTCAGCACTCTTCTCCACAGAGCACAGAGCTAACTGGCTGCTTTATGTAGCATCATGTGAACGGCAGTCAACAAAAGTGCTACGGGGTGCTGGCATGTACATCAGCCAGGCCGCAGTGCAGGGGGATGCAGCCCGCGTCCTTGAAACAGCACAGCGTCCTTGCAGCTAATTATCAAGAAGCAAAAACTGGAAGTGGGATATGATGTTACTTTTGAGGTCGAGTCAGGGTCACAAAAGAGCTGCGCTGCGCCCCAAGGTGTCAGGTGAAATTACAGTCATACAGGAGTTTGAGAAGCAGACAGTCTTTGTTGGCGAAACAATGAGAAAATCACCCAAACTTTTTTTCCCAGTGACCTCCTGCCATCCTTCATACATTACCTCCCCCTTTCTCCTGTTTAACATGCACACTTAATCTTTCATCAGGCTGGTTAAATTTTCACCACTTCACCTCATCTCCCCGCATGGCTGCCACCTCAGCACTTTCCCAGCTTCTCCCCAAAGTGCTGACGCCGGGCTGGGTGACTCTGTGCTGAACTCGGCCGCCTGCACCTCCACAGGGACCCGCCGGGGCTCCCGGCGGCCCATCTGCCTGCATACCTGCTGCCATTCATTGCTCCCCTCCCCCCTACACAGCCTTCTCCCCACCAGGGATTCACTCTTCCTCTACACCCCAACACCATAAGGCTTCGTGGCGCCCATCCGGCTCCGTGGGGAGGAGGACTGATAGGCAGCAGTCAGCGGTTGCAGCAGAGAAGCGTGGTGACCACAGCTGCCTGGATGTTCACCACTCACCCACCACTGGGCTCTCAACAGTAACTACAGCAGTAATTACATCAAGACCAGTGCCTGACATAAGTTCATTCACAAATCTTTCAAAAGGTGTTCAAAAGTCTTTCAGAGCTTTTGGGTCTCCAAAATTCACTGAAAAAAACAAGAACACAACTCATGATCCTCTGCACTGATTGGCTGAGCCCATCCTGTCCTTGACACATCATATGTAAACACAGTATCCAGCAAAGTGCAAAGCTGACCGATTGATTTCCCGTTATGACCAAAGAGCAGAACGGTTTCAGCAGTGCAGTTTCATGGTGAGGTCGTTCACTAATCACAGGGTTGGTGGTCCGAGTCCTTGAGACACTGAATCTCCTATAGCTGGAGGGAGGCAGCCATGTTAAAACATAAGATATAAAAATGAGAAGAGTGAGATTCCCATGAACCCAGTCTGTTACAACTGGCCTCTAAAACATGCAACATCCTGCACAAGGACAAAGCAAAAACTTTTTTCTTTTGTGCAATGATTCTTATGATTGATTCAAAGACTCTAGGTTTCATAAACTCAGTATATAAATTAACTTTGGTGTCACATTCGGTGTAGATATTAAAAAAAAAAATACTGGCCATGAAATGCAGTGAAATTTCATATGGTTGTTTGTGGTCCCCAGAGGCAGAACACCAGTGATTTTATTGACCCGCTGACCTTTCTGCTCCTGCCACCATCGGGCCAAAATGTTTCAGTTGTGCACAAGGAATATCAAAATCTAACAGGCAGACTGGAAGCATTTATGATTCACAGGTGACTGGACACAAGATATTTCATTTTTTTTAGTGGTTGCTATGACATTTGTTGAGCACTTAAGTGGATCCAGACATTACATTTATATCCCAAAACACATAATCTGTGAAGTTACAAATAAACAAATCCATCAGTAATGAATAATCATTTAAAATGACTTTATAGATACATACCCAAAATAAGGAAATTTGAAAATAACTTGAAAATGCAGTTTTGAAAGTCAGGGGTACTTTCCTTTTCCTTCTTCATGTTGCCTTTGAATGATCGGGTGTCAGTGGGAGCCCTCATTTTGATAATGGAAGCTTTGTTGTGTCTCGTAAATGCAGGCAGGTTACGTTTATTTTACGTTGATTTTTTTATATTGTTTTTAATAATTTCTGTTTTTATTTTTGGATTAATTTAATTTCATTTAGTATTTTTTTTAATTACCATGCGGTCCTCCATACTTGTGTGACTTTTTTGTAGCATAGCCATTCAAACCAAATCTGTAATGAGGTTAAAGGACAGCGGGTAAGAAAACGGTGATTATTAATTCATATATGAGCTCTTCTAACTTCACATTGGGTTGTTTCTTTTAAAACTTGACTTGACTTGACTCTCGACTGTACTGTCTCTGCTCTCTGTCCCACCTGTGTTCATCACATAATCATTCAACATCACCAGGTGCTTATCACTTCCTTTAACCTTGCCTGAAAGCACCCTGCGACTGAGCTCCAATCTGTAAGATGAAGAAGACTTTTATGCAGTTATTCGCCATCTCCCATTTGTCTTTCGTCTGTCTGTCTCTGTCTACTGCACACAGTCATCTCGCCGTCTCCGTCACCCAATCGTCCCCCGTCTCATCTTTTCTTTGTCTCTTTTCCATCTCTCTCTCAGTCTGCACTCAGTCAAAGCACAAGACCATTTGAAAGATAAAGTATCGTCTCGTCCTCCTCTTCTTCCTCCCCCAGTCTTCCTCTCCTCCCTCTCCCACTTGTCTCTTTGCGCCACCAGAGGGGATTGTGGGGTTTAGGGTTACCGATCAGTTGGGTTGATTAAATATTAAGTTGTCCTGAGAGTTGACCCTGCTCCTGTGCCCCGCTCTAAATGCATCGCTCTTCCTATACCCCCCAGCCAACACCACCATCATTCCTCCGCCCCTCCATGCTGTTAACCCTGAAGATATTGACATGGCCATTCACAGCACATTACCTGGGAGAGGCCAAAGGGGCTCTTTTTCATCCATCAGCCTCATTTGCGGAGACAAAAGAGGGACAGAGGGACAGCCAAATTTATTGATCGTTGACTGTAGGGCTGCCTAATAGTGGGGGATCTCAAGGTGACACCAAAGTTTAAAACACCTCACAGAGAGAAAAAGGGCGAAAACTGGTCGACTTCAGCACGTTCACTCATCGAGATCATAAGGGTTTTCCAAATACACGTCAAACTTCAGCAGCATAATCTTTAAAATCTGACAATGAGATGAAATTTCCTCATTTGTCTAAGCATTCTTGGGCCGTGTGTCCCTTCATTTAGCTAAAAATTAGGTATTTTTTCAGTTTTGTCCATTTTGGTCCAAACTGACAGATGTATGTTTTAGATCCTAAAGCTGTTGCTAAGCCTTTATAGTTTCACAGCCCAGACTACAGTGTGCCATCAGCGTTGTTGTGCTGGAGATGCAAATGGCCATAAAGATTTGATTCTTTCAAGCAACTGTATACGATTATGAAATTAAATAAACCAGCCGACACAATGGCCAGAGTAAATGTTGGCACGGTCAAGAAACTTTTCCTACCATTAAGGATAACTGTCAGTGGAAAACCTAAACAATTTCCAGCGAAAGAGGGTCACTCTTTAACAATGCAAAAATGCTGACTGCTGGCACCTTTAGCACAATAATATCAAGTATCAGAAGAGTATGTGGCCATATTCTTCAAACAGAACAATGATCGGGCTCTGAGAAGATCCCACTCACTTGTATGACTTCGAGGGTCGGCTGGCCTGCGGTGCTTCTATGCATCCTGTGTATTAATATCCATGTCTGGCAGGAGAAAAGTGCAGTGACCTTCACAATGACCTCCCAGCATGCACTGTGCCTTTCCTGCGATCGGGCTTCGGTTTGCTGCCCCTGGCTTTGGCTGGGCTCTACCATCGGAAGAAAAGGCTGAAGTCCCTGCAGATTTTTCATGTCAGGATGCGCTCTGTTCTCCTGTGTGATGCTGAGTGTGTCAGTGTTTACGTAGCGTGCGTACGAGGCTCAGATAGCCGTGTCTCCGACCAGCTTGTTGTGCACAGGCGATGGGCCATGTTGCAGGGAGACGGGACAATAACTATGCCCCAGGACACCGAGGTGTCAGACAGGCCAGCTATTTAAAATCAGTCCTTCTTCACCACATTCAGGAGAGCTCGCATCTACTCATTCCAGGTTTTAAGGATCAACTGAGTCCCTGTCAGAGTTTTGTATCCGGTCTGGAGGGGATGTCTAAGCACAGGATCACCCCTCTGGGGGGGACGCAGGGGGAGGCAAGCAGAGAGACTGACAAACTGACAGATAGACAGGGACTAGTCTCTGCTGTGGACAGGTTAGTACAGGAACAAAAGGACAAGTCCATGATACTCCATGTTTGACACTTCTGCACAGGCCGAGACAAAGATATTGATCTGTTGATACGCTGAGCTGATGTTGACCTTCTATTAAACATTAGCTACTGGCTAATAATGTCAGCCACCTCTGACATATTGAAGATATCTTACTGATCAGACAAATGAAAAAAACCAGCAAAGATTTGTGTAATGGAGGCTGGAGATTTCACAGTGTAACAATAAACTTTTTCTGCATTGTGCTCTGTTTAAAAAAGAAAGACAGATTTCATGTTGGACAACATGTCTCTGACTGATAGCAGCAAATTCACGTATTTTGTGAAAAGCTAATTGGCCCCTGATGCATCAATGAATTTCACTGTTGTAGCTGGTTGAGGTGGAACTAGTTTTAACTGCTCAATATAAACAGCTGTGCCAACTCAGGGCTAAAAGAAAAGCCTTTTAAACTTTATTTATGGTCCAATTCTTTGTATACATTTGCTAGAATCATTATCTCGAACTAAATAAAAGCAGCTCATTAACCAGTGTTACGACTTGTCAGTGCATACAGGAGGGCTGGTGGATAGTGATTATCTCAGCTGGGGCGACATTGTTCTGACAGAGAGCTGCTGGTCTGGCTACAGTCCTGAGAACCAACTCCACGCTAAAACACTGTCAGTCTCCGGCTGCTAAAAACAACGACCCCGTCCAAATGAAAGCTTTGACCTCTGTGCTAATAGCTAATGACAGCGGCAACCTCCGCAGCGTCTTGTGTTTCTGAAGCCTCTGCCCACATGAAAGGATGCTCTAGGGAGAGCCTGTGATTAGCACTGAGGTCGCTGTTTTTGATTCGGGTCGAGGTCACGATCACAGAGTGGCGCATCTTCCTCCCCCACGACACCCACATTCATGTGACCACTTAAAGAAAGAAGACTGACTGTGTGTCTGTCTTTCTTTGCCAATAAAGACTGGTCACATCATCTTTTCTGCTATTACATTTTGAATGAAAGCTTTTGTAAATAATTTTCATCATGACCATTCACCAAACCCCCTTTGAGCAGCGATTACTAAATCACATCATGACAACTGGACATGGCTCTTCCATAAACCTAAAATAAAACAGCAAGTTGTAAGCTTCATTAGCTTCATAAGCTACAAATGCTAGCATGATCTAACAAGTTTCCCACCTACAGCTCCTTTCAAACTCTAACCGATCTCTGTTTATACTGGTTTACTTTTCCTAGATGAAGGAAATCTCTTCTACTTGGATTTTACTGAGCGAGAACCCCGCATATCATTATTATTATTTCGTATACACTCACAGGAAGAGGCCACTGGGCTACTCCGCTTATGGAAAAGTAAACCAATGAGGAATGTCAAAATACATATGAGAGTGATGATTCATATATTAAAGAAATAGTTTGGGAAATGTGAAGATTTGCTTTCTTGGTAGGAGTCGGATTAGAATATTGATACTCTGATGTCTGAGTGTAAACATGAAGCGACAGCCATAAGCTTAGACCTGAGCTGTAAGTAGACAATACAGCTTAGACTAAACAGGTAAGAGAGGAGAGATGATGACATGCATCCTGATAAGGACTCCCTCCACCAGGTGAGCTACCAGGGCACTCTGCTCCTGCAGAGTTCTCTGCATGACAGGAGAGTCACCTCATCTAACTCTCGATAAGAAAGTGAACAATCGTGTTTCAAAAAATGGAGGATTTTGCACCATTTGCTCTGTGGTTCCAGTGACACCGGTGCTGTCTCGCCCTGCCTGGCTTCCTGTGGGAGCTGTAGTAGTGAGCTATGAAGGTTGGTTAGCCCCGCCCGGCCTGGCCCGGCCCGGCCCGGGCCCTCCTGCCAGCATGCGTGCCAACCTGCTCCCAGAGACACAGGGTGAGAGCGAATACTGTGTGTACTGTATTGATTGGCACGGCTGCAGCTCAGGCTGGTGTCCAAGCGCTGGCACTCTTCACCGCTGGCTGACAAACAGCTTAATGAGACTCAACACCCATGCAGGCCCGTGGCTGAGCTTCCAGTCCTCCTCACTGCCTCTGTGGCTTCACTCGTGCAACCTAAGTCCAAATGCTAAAGAGTCTGAATATTTAGAGGCATTCAC
Organism: Scatophagus argus; assembly: GCF_020382885.2. Lineage (NCBI taxonomy): Eukaryota > Metazoa > Chordata > Actinopteri > Scatophagidae > Scatophagus > Scatophagus argus. Next base: position 20,392,541 of record NC_058508.1, read on the forward strand.
GCGCTGGCAGTTGCTTTAATTTCCTGGAGCACCAGGAAACAAACACACAAGGGAGCGAGGGAGTCAATCCTGCATTTAATATTTATCTTGAAGTACAGAGTCAAACTCTAAGTTACACACTAAATATTGCATTTAAACTTTCAAATGTGCTTATTTTAGCTACATGTCCAAAAAAAGCGCTAAAATTCTAAAACCTACTGGCTGTTTAAGTGCTGATTTAGGTGTATCCTATTAAAGGCAATGAATACAAACCAAGAAGCAGATCACTGTAGACAGCAGGAGGGTCTTTTTCTGTTAGTCAGCATCATTAAAGGGCTTTCATTTCAGTGCTGCAACAAAATTAGATTTTACATTAAAACATCCCCTCTGTTTTGAATTCTTTACATTGAAGGACCCTTAAAGATGCTGCCAGTTGATCCACTATGTCAGTTAAAAATCAAATAAATATGCATTAAATCCAGTTGAGTGAGTGTGAAGAGACGATGAGAAATGATTAATTCAAGAGCATAAATGACTAAATCACCTACTCAGTTGTTGTTGTCCTTTAAGGAAAAACACAGAGTGGTAGAAAGTACTACTTATTGGAATTGGAATACTTATTGGAAATGTTGTTTTTTTGGGTTTTTTTTTACCTCAAAATTGTATTTAAGTACAGTACTTGCGTAAATGTACTCAGTTACTTTCTGTCACTACAAACGGACATGAGAGGGTGGACTGCGTAGACACAGCTGTGTGCAGTTACAAGAACACACATGTCCACACACACTGTCCTCTTCACAAAGCCGGTTCTCTGCACCTTTCATCCCCTCCCTGTCTTTCTTACTTTCCTTCTCTCTCTTCCTCTCTTTCATTGACAGGGTTGAGAGGAAATTAGCATTGGCTCTTAATCAGCCTCCCCCAGCCCAGAATGTGCTGATGTGCAGGACAGGGTCATGCTAATCAGGTGCCTCAGCTCCCAGGCACATTGATTTAATACTACAAACGCTTATTAATCCCCTCCACACCTCCTGCTCCTCCTCTTCCTCCTCCTCCTCCTCCTCCTCCTCCTCCTCAGTACCAAGCCCTTGCATCGTCCTCGTCCTGACCAGCAGGCTTGTAGCCCCCAACTCAGACATCAAATAAAACATCTCTATGAAAAATCAGTGGGAGTGGCTCCTGACTGCGTTAAAACACACAGTGTGAAACAATGTGCATAAACAAAGGAAATTAGCTTTGGTGGCTAAACTCAAAATGCGCAGGAATGCTTACGCAGCTCTCAGCCTGCATCTGAGAGCTTATGTGTCCTGACAGCGCGCCTCGCAGGCTGAACGCAATTTGACTTGAATTGATTGGAAAATAAACGCAAGTCTAGCTCGCTGCTATTTTATAAAGCAGAACAAGAGTCAGAGCTGAGATGTTCAGACTTTACGTTTAAGACTCCACTTTGTATTTATGTTGTGTTGTGTTTTGGCAGTTTCTGTGTTCTTTTTGTCGTAGTTTGGTGTCATAGTTTTGGTGTCAATGCACTCCAGAGGGGAAACAAACGAGGCACAGGTGAAACTCATCAGGGTCATACAAGACACAAGAGGACAAAGCTTTCAAAATGAAACAGAAATTGTTAAACTGAAACACCAAAGCATAACACCTTTGTCCATTTCTCATTGCTCTTCCCATAATTTCCAGTGAATATCCATTCATTTGTATAGAATGTCCATTAATATCATTTTTATATTCGCATAATTAGTCTGAAAAAGAAAAGGTGCAATACCACCATATTTGAAGTCTTTGAAAGGCTGGTGAATGGAAGTTGGAGAAATCACACACACACACACACACACACACACACAGCTGAACACAGCTCTGTCATGTTAACAGCACATCACAGACACAGACGGGTCAGTGGCACACAGTAAAAGAAGCTCCCTCACGCTGAGATCTCTTCACACGACAGGCTTCGCTCAGACAATTAAAATTCCCTCCACAGAACACATTTCAATTACTGTAATTACCCTCCAGTCCGCTGCTGATGTCCCCGCAGATCACGGCGGCGTGACAGCCAGAGCTTATCATGGCCAGCAACACACATCACCGGGGGAGTGAGGGCCAAACCAAGAGGCCGCAGCAGAGAAATAACATCCATCAGTCTAAAGTAATGCAGAACAGGTTCTTTTACTTTTAGTATTTTACATGGTGGTATTACACAACTTTTACTCAAGTACGAGATCTGAGTGCTTCTTCCACTGAACAGTCGTAGACAAAAGAAAGCAGCAAATCCTCACATTTAAGAAGCTGGAACCAGGCAGCACATTACCCACACGATTGACAGACTACTGAAATAGTTAGCAGCAAACTTTCTTTTGATCAGCAAATTGATTATTCATGGCAGGTCTATTTTATTGCCATTATTCCAGCACACACACACACACACACACACACATTTCAGTGATCCGTATCAACCACACAGCACTAAGAACAACAACTCCAGATCTCCTACTGAATCAAAGTAAGACTTTACACCAAAATTTGATGCCAGTGTCATTATTTTATGACCTGTGATGTAGAAATATGCACACAAAGCACGTGATATCTCATTGTTTTTTCTTGATGTTGCCGCAGCTGGAGGTCATTTAGCTTTTGACTGCAGGTGGATCAGCTTTCCTGACTCTCTCCTGCTTTATATTTGGACACAAGTATGTAATCTGCTGCTTTCTCTCACAGTGGTGGCAATTTTCGGCCTCATAGCTGATGAATGAATATGTGCGTGTGTGATCCGAGAGGGCGAAGCCGTCTTTGGGTGATGCCCCAGTGACAGCGCTGCAGCTCGTCCTGTTTATCCTAATCTCGCTTTAATATAAGGACACACACTCTCACCTCTGTGTTTTACAAGCTGCTCTGTCTCTATAGTCCCCCGTTAATAAGATATAAAGTTAGAGTGCTGGTACTCACACGGTCAACCAGGACAAAAATGATTGGCTTTTAATTTATTGGGCTACGTCTGCGTGCTGTTTATATATCAGTCGATGGGTTACTTATTAGTTGCCGTGGATACTGCAAGAAGCACAGGACCGTCAATGTCACGGCGACCCACTGGGACACCTGCTAGAGCAAACACAGGTGAAAGCGAGCTGGACGACTAGTATTAACATATGATCTACTCCCCTGACAATCGCAACTGAGGTCACGTGATCACACTAGCGCACACCCCCACCACCACCACCACCACCACCACACACACACAGACACTCTTGTATGCAAGCTGATACTACAGACTCTGCACTGGTCGACAAGCCACCCCCTGCTCTGCCCTACAAGCCCCTGCGTGTGCTGCCCCAGACCCATTGATTTTATCGGGCGACGCCAAAGCCAGTTCAGGCCAGCGTCCAGTCTGCCGCGAGGCCCCAGGCTGACATGGGCTGTTACAGGCCTGCCCTTCTGTCATCAATGTCAGCGAATAGTCTCAGATGAACACATGCAACCACCAGAGGCAGAGACCAGCTGCTTTTTGCATTTCACCTTTTCCTCCATTTTTTGCTGAAGTTTTGACTCATTCACATGCTGAAACTACTTGCCTGTGGGCCAGTGCTGTGCCCTAATTCTATGAGCGTTTGTGAGCATGCAGTACAGTCACACAAGAAAAACCAGCGGGATAATCTTTCACTGGAGTCACCCGATGATTTAAGTCCAATATTCACACACTTTTAGCTCTGTTTTGGTCTCCACCAGTATCAAAGTGATATATTTGGCTGTGACTCCAGGTAGTTGCTTATTGTGTTAGTCTTCTGTGCTGTGTAGTGTGTTTTTACTGAAAACATCTGATGTTGAACCGTTGAACAGTTGCAAGAGGGAATGACAAATCAGTGGGCTGAAAGATGCTAAAACGCTCAGTAGAGCTGAGGGGAGACAAAGACTTTGGCAGTCTGTGACTGCAAGCGACCTCTTTCACATACACGTAGTCATGTGATTCTCATGATTATTTACTGCTAAAGCAGCGCCGTATCAACTTCAGAATATAGTGCAGGCTTTAAAGTATGAGTCTATGCTATGGAACTGGGACACGCTGCATGACTGGGGGATTGTTTCCAGCTTTTTGATCTGAAAACGTGCAAATACATCAGCCTGAGGCAGTAGGAAACGTTGCAGCCAGGAGTAAGAGAAGATGTGTCTTGATTAATCAATCGACAAAGAAATAACAGCTCAGTCGATTCATCGTCTCAGTCATTTGTCAAGCAGTAACGGTGACAGAAATGCTTCTCAAATGTGACAACTTTCACAATCCAAAGACTCCTCATTTCCTATCACAAAGGACAGAAAAGCAGCAAATGCTGACATTTAAAAACCAGCAAATTTTCTTGAAATACAACTTAAACAATAAATAGATTTATCGAAATAGTTTAGAGTTTAGGTTAATTTTCTTTCAGTGCACTAATCCAATAATTGTTTCAGCTCTGAAGGTGAAGTAACCAAATCACTTGTTTTGTCCGACTGACAGTCCCAAACATTTTATTTATTCTCACATAATCAGAGAAAAGGAGGACAGCAGAACAATTAACCAAATAATCAAAATTCTTACCAAAAACGCTGGTACCCAAACAGAAGCAAAATACCCTAAAAACACCCTAAAAACATGCAAACCATCCGCCCTCCCCTCACGTGGTCTTACATCTACTCTACATTGCAGAGAATTGATGTCTTTCAGTTTAGTATTAGTAGCTTGCATAACTGGGCGTTTTCTTCCCTTCTTTCTTCTCTCTCGGCTGCTTAGCGCCCAGTACAGCAGTGGATGATGGGAGCTCCGACACGGCATGATCTAAAAACCCACTGGCGCTTTAGTGTGCCTCAGCTGGCTTATATAACCCCGTGTGGATGTGCAAACTGCCTTGTTATTGGGAGAGCTGAGGTCTCACACACACACACACACACACAGAAGCTACTGATATGTGGTGTGTTTGTATGTATTTATGTGTGTGTGTGTCAGCAGAAGGACAGCAGATCAGAGTGTGCGTTTGTGTGATGAAGCGGGGGTGCGTGTTTAGCAGAATATAAAGTCTGATTTTCTGCTCAGCAACTGCAGCACCAAATATCTCCCTCCTCCTCGCTACGCTGTTTGATGACATCGCCGGCGTGTCCCCTCGATTTTGGACCGGCGAGCTCCTCCGGTGATGTCACTTCCGCCGGGCCTTCACCTGAAGTGACATCATTTCTGTTGCATAACTACCCCCCCTCCTGCCTGTAGGAGCAGAGGCAGCTTTTCTCTGTCTTTGGCCGCCCAGAGGTGCCGTGAAACACCTCCTTATTGAAATACCAGGTGTGTGTCCATGAAATGGAAATAGGCAGATACAAAAATGCATCACTGGGGTTTAATTCGGAAACACCAACTGAGATGCTGAGTCCTCTATGACCTCTTTGTGCACCCAGCAAACAGCTTAATGCTCTCTCTTTCAAGCCAGAGAGATGACACTCATACAGTACATCTCCTGACATGAAATATTACGAGGGTGAAGAGAGGCAGAGTGTGAGAGACAGCGATCGAGAGAGGCCTGACCTATATAAGAAGGAGGCTGAAATATTTATGGATGTGAGTGTCCTAATTGGCAAGCCACTGGGAGCACTGCGGCCTTCTCCTCCAATCACAGCCTGGGAAGAGGTTAACACACACACGCGTTCACGTGCAGGCGCGCGTTGGTGGTCCGAGGGCCGGATTGCGGCCTCTGCCCCACAACCCCATCGTCCCCAGCCTGAGAGACGCCTCTTCATGAGCCTGATCTGCCTTCAGTGAGGCTCCGGCATTCTTACAATCATTACCAGAGCTGTTATCATAACCGTTCTCTCTGGCACATATGGACGGGAACAACCGCTCAGAGCGCTAAGTCAAACATAGCCTAATTGGCTGGGCTTAATCTCCAGCACTGGCACGCACTGCTCGGCTCTCTGAGAGGCCTCAATTACCGCTGATGGAGACGAGGAGACGGACACTTTCTGACTTCAAGCTTCAAACCACTGCGGGCTGCAGTAGGGTGAGGGAGAGCGAGCGGGGGAGGAGGGGAAGGGGTGTCCCACATCAAGGGTCAGCGGGGACTCAGGACACTGGTTTGTTTATCTAGTAGAGAAATATATTTTATAGTATATAAAGTTACATGAAAAATTTAATGACTTTCACATAAAGTTCTGCTCACTGAAAAAATAATTAGCTACTTGTTTCATCAAAGGGCAGCTCCACTGATTTTATACATCAAAGTCTATTTCCAGGGGTTGTATATGTGAGGTCTGATAAATGTCCTCAAGTGATGACACTTGAGGCAGCATCAGTTTGGGCTGAAGATCGCCCCATGGTGCAGCACAGGTCATAAACTCTTCCCCGTCCATGTTAGCAGATGGGACATGGACCAAACTCGTGAAACCTCAGTGACTGAGCACAGCAGCTTTCCAGCACTGAGCTAACACGTCTGGCACTGAACACACACCAAACTAATATCAACCCACCACCAAACTCCGACAGAGCAAATAAGCCAACACTCCAGACTGCTGAGGTGTAATTCCTTAGGCAACTCATTTACTGACACAAATCATCAATTTACTCCTCAGCAACGATGTGGACAATTTGTTATGGACTATCAACAGGTGTGGGACGATGGCTGGAACATCCAAATTTCAGTGTTTGCGTATTGTGTATAAATGGCTTTCCAACGCAGCGAAGCTCTCCAGAAAAGTTTCTTTTATCAAAGCTGTTTTAACAGATTGTCTCACAAGGCGACATCCAAATCAGAAAACAAAACCCTCCTCACTGGAGCGGAGCAGCATAACGGCAACATTTCAGCTACTGTCCTAGCAAATTAAAACCAAGTGTGTGCAACCCTGATTCCAAAAAATATGGGACACTGCAAATTGAAGGAGAATATTTATAATTGCTTCTCATCTGTACTGAGTTGTTTTTTCTTGCGCCTCTTGCTGCAATGTGACAGTGACCCATAAAGTGGTACTTTCTGCCCCAGGAACTACTTTTCACACAGCATTTTTGTCTTCACGAGTTCATCTGTCTTTTGCCAGTTACTCCACGTTGATGCATCACAAAACAAACTGGTTTGTGGCTGCAAATCAGTTTGCAAACCTATTTTAAAAATAGTGTACTCGACCCAATCAGAAATGTTCAGCGCTGTTCCCTTGAAGCACCACGATGACTCTGTACATCACAAATAACTTCTCGGACACATTTATTGCCCAATCAGAAGAGAATATTGAGCTGAAGACCCTAACAGTACATCATGAGCTCGGAGTCATTGTTGTGATTTTTAGGATTAGCGGGCAAATGAGTTCGACAAGCGTCTCCGTCTTGCTTGCACAAAGGAAAAGAGAGCAGAAATCAATGGGCTGTGTTTACAGGGTACACAGCCGACTGTAACACTGCACGTTATGTTACACACAGCCAAGCAGTAAAAACAGACGAGCTGCTTGGCAGGACTCAGCCTGGCCGGCCTCGTGCTATAAGCAGGCAGAGACAGCAGCGAGACGCGGGCCAAGAGAACCTACTGGCACGAGCTCCAGTCTGAGACGGAGCAAAAAGTGGGACAAATTTTAAAAATATAGTAAATGTCAAGAGGAACGCAGAGGGGAGACCTTCTAAGACAAACGACTGAGCAGCAACAGTCAAAAGTCAGTTTAATGCGCAAACAGGACAGGCAGGATGAGATACTCACGCAAGAAGTACTCAGACGGGTCTGCTTCGTAATCTGTTTCCTCTGGAAAGTGGTCTATCTGTTTACACATCCCTTTGAAGTTTCCTGTTGGGAGAGACAGAAACAGAGTTCAGGAGAGGTCATACAAGAAGACGCCAACGAGACACAAAACACTCCAGTTTTTTTAACTGACAGCACGGAAAAGTGACAGACAGTTCACATCCGTGGACTCCGTCCTCTGGTCACGGCTCTCACACAAATCAGAGGATGTCTTAAATGATTGGTAACCATGGCAATAACAGTAAGGACAAGATTCATAGGAAAAAGGGCCTTACACATGAACAGTTCCTATCCTACCTTTAAATTCCCCCAAACTGTTTTTGTGCTTGTTCCTGCAGCTGAATGTTTGACCTTCACTGTGTAGAGTGACAGGCAGAGTCTGTCTCTGTAAGAACACTGTAGGAAGCCGATTCCAGTCCAGTACTCAGCATACACAAGTGTGATGGGGAAACTTTGTCTATTAAAACCATGTCAGACACATTCTGCAACTTTCATGAGCGAGTTAAAACCTGCATGGAGAAGATTTAGATCTCAGAAAAGAAAAATCCAGGTGATGGATTTTATACATCATCAGGCAGAAGACCCTAACAGTGTGTTGTGGGTTGATGACAAAATGCTTGTAAGGTGCTGGTCACCACAAAGTCATGATTGATCAGGCAGTTAGCTGAACAAACAGAGGCTGACCCGGCGTCATGTGTTAAATTTGTTGTACATTTCTCATAAAGGACGTCTTTGGATCTCTTTAGAGACGTTACCAACACCTCTAACAACACCGGCAGCAGGTGACGGAAATTAAACGACAGTAGTGCAGTTGGTGCGACCTGGAGTCGCTCTCACTGCCATGCCTGGGGAACTTCATCTCTTAGTGCTCGTTCATTTGGCTGACACCTCATCGTCCAGCGACTCTGTCCATCCAGGATGCAGCATGCCGCCTTCTCTGGCCTTTTCCTCCCACTTCCTCCCATCTGCCCTCTTCTACTTGCTGCCTCTCAGCTGAGGTTTGGCACTGATGAGGTTACTCGAGGTGGCGTGGCTGGGGAGGTGCCCATAAGGCGGCCATTACCGCGAACTGCTGTTGCAGCAGCAGCAGCAGCGAGGAGGCAGATGTCCGGGCGTTTGATTGGACCAGATTAGCGTTTCATTAACTTCGTCATCTCCTCACCCTCCAGTGTCCCCCTAATTAGGTGAATTTGGCAGCGAGGCGTGACGGGCACAGCAGGGTGCGGTTATTACTTTGTGAATGGCCCACATGCGGTGGAGAGAGAGGGACCCCCTGGTGACGACCACTCAAACATTAGAAACTGTCACCTGGAATAAAAGAGCCATGAAAGCGTGTTTGACCTGCTCTCCCACCTGTGCACAGTAGACCGCCGCCTCCCGTTCAGAGACTCGGCTCGTGGGCTCAAGTTTCCATCCAGATGTGTAGCAAATTTGGACAAACGATATAACAAAAATATATGTCTTTGATTAATTAAAAAAATGAAAACTTGAGTAAAAACAAGTGGATGGAAACTTACTTGAACAGTTTCATTGCGACAAACATTTTTGGTTTATCGGGGCGAGTGTGGGAAGCTCTGCATGAAAAACCCTCTGATCCTCAGTGGACACAATCCAATGTACCGACTGTGTGTGTGTGTGTGTGTGTGTGTCCACTCCTTTACTGTCTCAGCTCTGGCCCATAATCAAAAAAACACTTATCGATTTTTATCAACAGGTTCTGAGGGAATTAGGACAAGAGAGAGAGGGCGAGATAAAGCCAGAGAAAGGCAGGCAGAAAGACAAGGTAATGTGAGGGAGGAAGGGAGATAAATGTAGGAAGGGCAGGGAACAGAGAGGTTTTGAAGGACGGTGAGGGAAGATGGAGAGGGAGGTGGAATACATCAAGTCTGAGTGTCACAGTTTAGTCCTCGGTAATTGCTGAGCCATGAAAAAGCCCTCCAGAGTTTAACGGTCCTGCACAGTTTTGAACTTGATGCTCTGATATACGACGTGAAGCATCTCTTTCGGTGGCAGGCTGGAGATTAGAGTTGGGTTCGTTCCAGTCAGCTGGAAGGTGATCTCCGTTAACCAGCGTGGCAGCAGCAGGAAGCTCAAAGCACGTAATCCTCGGAGGCTTTGCTGGAGACGCTCGGCTGCTAGCTGTGGCACGCCGCCGTTCAGATGTGAGCTGGTGCACACTGTAGGTGTAACCCTGCCGCCTCCTGCAACTGCTCCCCCAGGCTGCTGCTGGAAATAACAATATGTTCCTCTTCAACTTGCCTGCTTAAATAAGCTTTAAATAAGTTGCATTTCGAGGAGAGAAGAAGGGAGGGGAGAACACAGTCGTGCCGCCTCTCAGAGCATATTTTACTGAAAGATGACTTGTGTTTACATACGACTACATTGCACACTCCCGGTGGAGCTGTCTGAGCAAACTAGCGGCGGCAGCAATCCACAGAGCGCTGTGTGTGTCTTAACAACATTACCAAGTGGGTGTAAGATTTGGTTTGCAGCTGGCCGTCCCATCCACAGTTGTGCAATTTGTAATAGCAGCTGTGGAGAGCGGCCTATTGGGGAACCACTTCAATTAGCGTGCTGAAAGATTTATGTGACACTTAACCGCTCCAAACGGTCCTTTTCTTGTAAGACATGTAAACTCAGCAGGCTGGTAAATGTTTTATAATGGCATTTTCATTTCGGGGACCTCCCCACGTGAGTGCGAGCACAGGGCCGAGGCGCTGAGAGAGTCGGTCGGCCATTAAGAGCTTTGGCAGGGGCGCCACTGTTGAATGGAGAGGTGCTACTGGAGGCTCAGGTGTGCAGAGGGTCAAACCACTTAAAGAAGAAACACCTGTACTCACAGAGCAACACTCTGAGCACAGGACGCCGCATCGTGTGTTGAAAGTCACATGAAAACTGTGTCTTGCTTTTGCAGTTTCACCCGAATGAAACCAGACGACGGAGCAGGAGAGGGATATTTAAATGTGCTTTAAATGTTTTGTTTACTGTCAAATTGAACCCTCGGGAATCAGGCTGCAGGATTTGGGGGCTTAGAGGTAAAGCAATTAGGTCTAAAAATGGATAAATGTTATATATTTTGTTGTCTTTTAGTTGTTGTTAATACTTACATTACTTCTTGTATTTTTAACAAATAATAATTCCTATTTCCTCATCCCCTGTTTCATAGCTGTGCTTTTGTTTTGGTGTTTCCTGATTTGTTTTTGTTATTTCCCCTTTGTGTTGTTTTCTCTGTGTCTCATTTCCTGTCTGTTCTTTGTCCCACCAGTTTGGATTGTTTGCTCCTGCCCTGATTGGTTTCACCTGTGTCTCGTTACCTTCCCAATAAGAGCCCTGCTCTGCCTCTCCCATGTGTTCATAATGTTCTGTAGTGTCTTTTTGTCCAGCAATTCTTTGTTTGTCTTGTTGGGTTTTTTGAACATTTTGCAGACTGAGTTTTACTGAAGTCCGTCCGTTTTAATATTACATCTTGAAAGTTACCGTCTGAACACTGCAGCTACTGAGAGTGAGAACAAATTAAATTCAGCTCAGTGGGAAGGAGACACTCTTGGGTTTTGATGTCAAAAGGAGGCAAAGGTTTAGCACATTCTCCACTGACAAACATTATGACAAGAAGAATTAACTAACAAGATGGAACGATGCTTTTCCTCACTTTAAAGCCAGTCAGTCAAGCTTATTTGTGCAGCCTTTAATCACTGCTCCAGTCTCAGAGGGCTTCAGATAATTTAACACAACAAATGGAAAATGAAACCCTCTGAACTTTAAACCCTCGTCGAGAACAGGTTTAGGATTGAAATCCAGGCGATAAATGTAGACTGCTCAGCCTGACTCAGCAGTATAAATCAAGTGGTTATAATTTGCAGAGCCGTCATTGAAAGAGGGGAGCCGGTTTTCTGAGATCCACCACCAAACCCCCTTGGACCCTTGTGCTGGGTGTACGAGTTTGTCCTGACTTACTCAATCAGCCCAGCCTCTGCTGGCTGCTGTGTCCCCCACCACCACCACCCATAGTGTGAATGAGCTATGGGCTAACCCCGTGCCCCCTGCGTCCCCTCCTGTCCTCTGCAGCCGTAAAGCACTTCATTACCACAAAGCCTGGAGAGACCGAGAGGCACTCAAGAGTGGAGAGCAGTGGAGAGAAGGGGGCTGTCGTAGCAAAGAGAAGGAGGGCGGGTGGATGTAGATTTATAGTCGGCCACCGCAGCGAGGCTCTGGGTCTGCTCCTGAGGGACCCGGGGTTTATCCGGTCAGCGCCGAGCCCAGTTTCAGGCCCCGTTGGCACAAACACATAACCACGGGGAGAAGCTATTTCTGGGTCTGGTGAAGTGTCGCTCTTCATTCGTGTTTTTAAAAAGAAGCTCTCCCCAGGCTGATGTTCACATATAGGTGCAGGTTTTGGAGCAGCTCCAGCTGAGGCAGAGCTCTGTTTAATGTGGAAGCGTTCCAAGGTTTAGGTGATGACTGGTTAAAAAGAGCTCTGTGATGCAGCTGAGAAGGTTTTGCTAATGCTGTTGACACCAGCAGCGTGGCCTCTGGCTCCAGGTTATTAGACAGGAACATCTTTCTGTGAGTGGGAAGAAGGTTTTCTGGCCTGCTGCTGAGGACTTCCTGAGAGTTTGGAAGGTAACAACAACCCACTTCAACACACTGAAGTCGAACCCGTCTGTCATGACGTCTCTGCGTCTGCTAGTTTCCTCAACGTGAAGTTTGCTTTTAAACAATATAATAATGATAGACTTGACTCTATTTGTTGAGCTGTCACACACACAGACACACACACCCCTCCTAAAGCTGTTATGTTTCACCACAGCCTCCCCAACCATGATGGCCTGCCGCCGGCTCTGACTCTCACTTGAGCTTCATTTGCCCCAACCCCATAGCTGTGATCTCTGTGACAGAAGTGACCACCCAGCAAAGCCACAGTTTGCTGCACTGAATATATTTTTGCTGGTGGTCGGCTGTGAGGTTAGCGTGATGCAAGCTGAAGACGCACACATCTACCAAAACTACAGAAGAGAAGAAATTGATTCAAACACAGCAATTTCACAACCTTTCTGTACCTCAAAGTGGATTCAAGAATGTGTATGTAATGAAAACAAGCAAAAACATCATCAACCAGCCTGACCTCTGACCTCTGACACATTATTTGAAATAACTGGAAGCAGTCCGTTGCTGTAACCCTTACGACTGATTGTGAACAATCTATCACACCAACGTGACCATACATGAAAAACTATCCTTTCTCTCCACACTGTATTCACACTGGCTATCATCACATTGTGCATATCTGCAGGTAGGAAAGAAGAAGCACCAGACGAATCCTTCCTGCTTGGCGGAGGAGAGAGAGCCGTCCTGCTCGGACCTGCCCACACACGAAACCTTCACACAGTGATCAAACCTGATCACAGCTGCCACAGCGCTGCAGACAAAGCTTTGATGAGACACAAACATGGAGGAGGTGCATGATGGAACGGGGGAGTGGAGTGAAGGGAGGGGTGTGGGGTGTGGGGGGGGTTGCAGGGAGGTCACGAGGACTCTTGACTGCGTAGGAGGTGGCGTTTAAAAGAGAGAGAGAGAGTTGGAGAGAGATTCAAGCCCACTTCTGCTTTGTCAGTGGGCGGCATTTTCAAAAACTTTCCAGGCAGCCAGTGAGTGCATTAGGAACCCCTTCCTCCCCCTGCATCCTCCTCCTCCTCCTCCTCCCACCTCCGGGATCACATGGACGGAGCCGGTGAGGTGTCTTTAACCCCTGGACACACAGCGGCTTCAGTGACACAGCATGCAGCATTAGTCAGCTGCGCTTACAGCACCTGCAAGCCAGCGTTAGCTCCACGCAGCCACCTGCAGTCAGGTGTGCCCGCGTCCTTTAGGGTCAAACACATAAGCCCGACTATAACACTGAACAGCCAATGGAAAGAGATATATTGCACACACGGGTCATTTAACCGCACAAATGAACACAAATGGTCTCCTCTGGCGTGCTGCTGGGGCGTCGCAGCATTCTCATGCATGTATAGGTATGTGGCTACAAATCCCCTGTGGATGAAAAGGTAATGGGTTCACGCATGTTACACGCTGACACCTTCTGCCTTCTAATGAACAGCCGCCCTAGCAGCAGTGACAAGAGCCCTAATCGCCTTATTCATCTTCATAATCACACCTTATTCATCCTTATAATCACTATATTCATCTTGGTAATGACCCCGCTAAGGAAGGGAGGCCCATACACTCCGTCTCTCCCCCATTGCACGCACACACGAACACACACACACACAATGCAGATGTGGCAAAGCCTCTCGGGCTGTGAAAACATGCTGTTTTCATGTCAGCGCCGGAGCCGAACTGTTGCGCGAGGACTTAAAGACACAGTGAAATGACAGTTATAGCATCTTTAGCTTAAGTAATGCGACGCATTTCAAAGTGAAACGGAACGACCTGGCAGGTTATAATTTCACGATGCATCTGATCAAATCGTTCAAGGGATTTAAAAATGCCTTAGTGGCTCAGATCCACAACAGATCAGACCTGGACACAAACCTCAAAGGCCCCCCCACTAACACCATGTTATTGTTAAAGAGGTGCAGGAGGAGGGGATTTAGACCGGAGTCATTCACTCTGAATTCCTGTTTGCATCTCAAGTGGGAATGTGTTGCCTCGTGTAGACTCACATCTGTTGCTTGTGATCACCATGAGCCTACATTTGATCAAAACATGCTGGTGTTTAATAATACAATATGAGACTCAGTGACTCATGACTCATTCAGCATTTCTTTCATGGGTTTATGTGGAGCATATGGAGTGAAGCATGTATTGTTGAGACAGGCTGGATTGTTGGATGAGGTTCTCTCCGCTCTGGAGCAGCACCCAGACGTTTCACTTGGTGCTGCTTGTTAAAATCTCCGTATGAAAGGTTAGCTGCTTTCTCCAAATCACAGTTGATGGGACATCATTTTTGTATACGCCCCCGAGTGCAGGATGAGTCATCAAAAATACCTTTTCAGAGAAGGGGGGATTTAGACATTTTAAAAAAGTTTTTTAAAAGTTTTTAAAAATATATATTTGACATGTATCACAAGAGCAGCAGAATTAAAACAGGGGCAGACTGTAAAGTGCCTGAAATCGTGACTTCAAATGTATTTTCTATAACATTAAAATTCATAATTAAGCAACACACACACACACACACACACACTAAAACACTGATAGAATAACCTTCTAACTGTCGAAGAAGAAAATCTCTAGTGTGAAATGCTAAAAACTGACAGAAAATCTTGTGTTCGTGTCGGAGCCCATCGCTCATAGGTGCAATCAGATAAAATATGTTTTCAGGGTGTTTTATGTCACTGTGTGTCACTGTGTCTACATTAAAAGAAACCCGGGGAACAAGGAGAACACAACATTAGCAGCTTTGCAAATAAAGATGCATCTTGCAGCCTGCGGAGAAGCTGGCAGGTATGTAACACCCCAGCTGTAGCTGTAGGTGATGTGGGAGGCAGATTAATGGAGGCAGCGAGGTGCCGTCAGGTTTCGGCTCGTTGGAGGATGACTGACAGATGTTAGACAGTCGTTTGACCTCCCACGGCTCGGCTCTGAGCGCTTCCCCAACAAAGCCGCTCCTCTCTGCCCCGAATGCCGCGACGTCGGCCGTTTCTGACGTGAAAAGCGGCGTCTGTCTGCCAGCTGAGCTGTGTGGGTCTGTTTACTCCTGACATGATGTGTTGATGCCACAGAAATGGGGAGGGAGGAAGTGATCGCCTGTGATCCACCACCAAAGGAGCAGCGAACCTGCAGGGAGGCCAGACCCATTCCGTCATATTCGCTTCACCCCACTGCTTCCTCGACTCCTCTCTTCAAATCACTCTTTATTTATAGTCTCTCTGTTTTTATTCTGCATTAGACCCTTCGCCACTGAAGGAACTTCAGGCGTAGAGGCAGCTTCTGCGTTTCAGCGCAGCTTGAGATGTGGTGGGACTGAGTGCAAAAATGTAACCAATAATTAGCATTAATAATGAATGTATGCCATGTGGGCAGCTAAGAAACGCAAGGAAGGTTGTTTCAGTGCACAGGTGACATTCTGCAGAGGAAAGCAGGAGAAAAAGCTAATTCATTCATTTAGGCTATAATGGAGACATGAAAGCAGAGGGGGTTGAACAGTGAATCAAGTGTGTGGGAGATTTTGTACCCAGCAGCACACAGAACTGTAGAGTGATTGAATAGTGAGGCTCACAGAGAGCCAAACTAAACACACACCTGTTATTATGCTACAGCTACTACATTGTGTAATCAACATTTACTTCATAATTGTAAGTTAAAGCAGAATGAAGTTGTCCATTCCCAGTTTCAGTTCAGATATGCATGCTGTCTTTCTTCTTCCTCCCTTTTACTCCTCATAAAGGCCTCCTCCTCCTCCTCCTCCTCCTCATCTTCCTCCTCCGTGAGGTGTCAGCACATTATAAACAAAGACAAGTCAAGCAGCATCACCCTCAGAGATGTCAGAGGGAGTGGGAGGGATTTCTCCAGCCCGTGGTCCATCTGTGTGTGTCTCAGTCGAGACGTGTGGACGCACTGGGACATGCGGGGTCACGGAGGCCGCGATGAAGGGTAGGATGAGATTTCACAGATCCAGGAACAGGGAACCAGTGAGTCACCGGTGTCACAGCAGTGCGTCACAGCCTTCTGGTCAGATAGAGCGAGAGCTGTCCGGTTCTCAGAAGAGTCCCTGAGCAGCAGCAGCACCCACAGAGAGAGGCATTCCCAGAACGCAGGCCAAGTAAACACCTCGCGCTAATAACGGCAATTGCAAAAGCAACACCTCACCTACGCCAATCATAATCATGTAATCAGCTCCAAGGGGGGAAACTAGTTTGTGATCCTGCGCTCTGAGACTTGTACAACTTTATTTAAAGACAGCTGGACATAATAAAGTGGAGGAGGAGCTCACCAGTAAAACCAGACTGACTTATTTCCAAACCTACTGAGAAACCACATTCAAAAGCAGAATGAACACATGCAGAGTCTAGTTTCAGTCTTTGCCCGAGTCAGGCAGGAGAAAGACAATCAACCAAAGGTCGGTGAGTAAGAGCTTGTAAACACTGAGAAATGCTAAATTCCTAAACTTTGTTTTCATCATCACTGACCAACAGCACTCAGTGCTGCTTCCTATCTGCCAAAACCTGGTGTAAGATTCAGAAAATTCAGCGTCAGAAAAAAAATTAGGATGAATTAACCCGCACTGATTCATCCACAGGAATGACGTCAACCAAAATCACAAATTCAAATGGGACTGCAGAGAAATGACAGTTTAAACGACTGATCTTAATGGCTTGGTCTGTTGTCCTGAGTCAAATAACTTGTGCTGTGACAGCATCCTTTTGTTCCAGAAAACCTCATATCGAATGACCTTCAGTCACCCCACTTATTCTCCACTGTTAATAGATTTAAGACCTTTACAAGTCACACTGTGCAGGACGGGCTCAATAAAATACTGGCTGCAGTGTGTGTCAGACTGTATAATAACTCTGAGGTGCGTCAGATGATGGTGAATCACAGCGCTATGTAAATAAAAGCAGTATATGAGAGTGCAGTTATATCATCAGCTCATCTCATCCGTCTTTGTTTTGAAGATGCACCAGAACAACAAAGAAGCTGAGATGCTGAAGTGCTGACAGCCCAGTGCATTGAAAAACGTAAGAAATGTCGCCCCAGTCATTTGCAAGCTGCAGAAAGCGGCTGAGAAATGAAACCAATGAAGAAGAGCCAAAAACTGCAGTTCCTTGAATGGCCACTTGAGGCTGGCTCCAAAAGTGAACCATTCCCCGTAAGATACTGTGTTAAAATGTAATCATGTTTATAGCCTGGAACAAAAAACACATTTGGTCTCAATATCTAATTTCCCCGTTCATGACAATGTTTATATAAGCTACTCGTTCAAATTATATTAAAACTTAAAGGTGTGGATAATTAAGGGTGTGGCCACTGAGTGACAGCTAGCTACGAGCTGTTAGCCGGGCGTCACATCAGCTAATTCGAGTCATGGAGACCTTGGCTGTGTTCGTGGTGTTGGAGCCTTTTGGAGAATTTTTCAAGCAAACAATATGGTTGACTGTGCTGTTAATTGTACTAACAGACATCCAAGAAGTCTGTGCTCAGCTTCTTTGGCCCTTTATGGATTATGCAGATTGAAGCTCCTTCATAAGGTTCTTCAGAAACATCACAGAGGGGACGTCACAGAGACTGAGCCCATGGTTCATGGAGTCTGGTCATTTCTGGTTGTTGGTTGGATGGTTTGTGGATGGCAGTGGCCACATTGTGGGAATTTGTTCTCAAATTTCTGATACTTGCAGAATTTCAACACAAGCTGTGTTTGGTTTTCAAAAGTCTGGTTCAGCTGCAGAAGAACGATCGATTTAAATTCTGGATTAAAGATTTTATCCCTTTTATCTCAGGGAGTCCCAAATCACAAAAGGACCTTTTGTGGCGTGGGGTGAGGACAAAGCGAGAGAGCTGAAGTAATGCTGTGTAAAGTATGTGTCTGACTGAAGGCAGGAGCTCAACCAACCATGAGGTGGACTCGCCGTGTCGCTGCAGGACCTAAAGTTTCCTCTCTGCAGGACTGAGGTGGGTCCTGCCTGCAGCACAGCACCGCACTCCAACAAACCTCCATCTAATCCCTCAGACCTGAATTAATGGACCTGCATGAGCTTAAAAGGTTCCACAGCAACATGCTAACAGACTGGGAAGCACGGTTTACTCAGAGAAGGTGAGCAGGAGGCTTTTCAATGCAAACATTTTATGTTAGTCTTCTTTCTTGTCTTTTTCTATCAATGTCATTGCATAGCAGCAGTAACTAAACACTGATTTCCTGCTCTTGTTTTGTTCACCCAACAATTTAAAATCCAAAGATCCTCAACAATGATAGAAGAAAATATTCAGATTTAAGAACCTTCAACCTTTGATTTTGTTTTGGCATTTTCACTTAAAATAATTACTCAAGTGAACATCAGAAGAGTCATCTTTTACCTCAAGGGATTTTCACTCAATCATCTTCTCAGTTGACTGACTAATTGTTTGAGTGGACCCAAACAAACAGGAACGTCCCCTTAACCTCCATTATTCAACACAAGCCACTGACTTGCGGCTGTATTCTGATTTGTTGCTGCAACAAATTCTACCTGCAGATGTGAGTTTTATTTTTCGCTGCGAGGTGGAAACAGTGAGAGCGCTTAAGGACACTGACTACAGGAGATGTTATAAATAAATAAATGTTTACATGCATCCCTGGTTCAGGATGATGCATGCAAGGAATGACTCTCAGAAGGTTGTTTTAAGTGTATTTCGAGTTCAGGCCTGCGAACAAACAATCAGCATCTCTCTCTGTCTGTTTTTAACTTCAGCCTCTTTTCCTTTTCATCACTCGTGGTTAGCCGAGGCTAATCAGATAGCTCTCAGCTTGTCAAACTTTCGTTTCGTCATTAAATCCTGTTTTAATGCTGAGCTCCTCTTTTAGCTGTTAGCAGCAAAGCTCACAGTTTGGCATCCAAGCAGGGAGAACAAAGCGTCCTTTAAACTTTCTCACCTCGGGTTTATATCCACAGCCTGGAAAACATCACACTCACTTCAGCTCACTTTAATAAACTGGCAGCAGTGCTGAGCTATCGGCACGCTGTACTGTTCACCTCCCCGCGCTGGTGATGATGAACTTGTAGCTGATGCTCATTCGCTGTGATGAAACCCTAAATGATTTGACCCCGCTGCTGGCCTGTTCCTATGATTTACATCACGTGGCCTGGAAGCGAGCTCACCGTATCAGCGCAAAATCTGCACACTGAGCACAGCACAACAGTGGCCGGGCATCATAAATTCCCTCTTAAAACAGCTGCACATTGATCTGGTGAACGTGCCGCACTCTTATTTAAGTCAACTGGATTCCCAACAGCCATTAATAATAGTGGGAACACACGAGGACAGATCCGAGGAGGAGGAGGAGGAGGAGGAGGGGTGGTAATAAACGATCACAAATCAAAGGCAGTCGATGCAGCTGTTTCACTAGATTATAACGATTACCGTAGGAGAAATGAAACACACTGAGACAGTGAGAAAGAGAGCAGGAATGATGGACAGAGATGCAGGAATACAGCAGGAAGGAGACAGAGACGGAAAGACTGTTTATCTGCTAATGTTGATATTACTGACATGTAATTTACTGGTTTATTCACTTACTTACTGGCATCACGCAACCCTCACCATAAAAACAATAGAAGTAAATTTAAAAGTGCCACAGTGTTATTGTGTCAAGTCTTGCTCTTGTAAAAGTTGTGTAAAAAAAGTCTCGTGTTTCAGACTCTGAGAATCCTGGTTTCTGCTGAGCCACAAACCTGTAGTTTGACCCGGTCTGGAAACACATCTTCATGAGCTGCTCATATTGGATTTCTAAAGACGTCAGTTGCCGTAATTTAAACTAAATGAAACAAAACTGCACGGTGTACAGTGACAGAGTAACAGAGTTCACGCACCCTGTCAAAGTGTCCTTGAGGACGACACTGAAGCGTCCACCTGCTCACATGGTGTAAAGCACTTTGGATTAGGTGTCCGTTAAAATGTAATGGAAACAGAAACGAAGAGTAAAAAGGTACGGAGAGTCAAAGAGGACAGAACACCCGGAGAGAGCGTGATGGGCAATATGGTCAAACAGAAGGACACATCATCTACATCTACAGGGTTCATCTTTGGTGTCATTTTAACTTTAAGGTTCAAACATCTGTTTCAAACTTTAGTTGAAGAGTTGACGCTGCTGTTCTTCCTCTGGCTGCCGAAGTCACACGTGTGAACTGATATTTCAACAGAAGGATGTGGTCAGCATGTGTGTGTGTGTGTGTGTGTGTCAGTAGATATTATCATGTTTGTGTCATCCGTTAGCTTTCTGTGTTGAACTGATCAGGACTACAGGCTGACTCACTCTGCTGTTTGCAGGGTGTCGGGGGTCCAGGCCTGTTAAATGCACTTTAGCACTGCTCTCAACAACACACACACACACACACACACACTCCAAATCTGCTGTGCAACCCACCTCCTCTTCCCTTCACCATCTCACTGGTGTCACACTGGCATGAAAGGCACCATATGCACACTGGTTTCCTGTTTATCTGTGGGCTGTTCGCAGAGAAGATCTTTGTTCCCACTTTGTTCCGAGTGTCGTAGTGTTTTTACGTCATCATCCACAGTAATATCACAAAAGTACTGCAAGGCCGTACCGTGTGAAGGTGAGATCACACACATCAGGCTGATGTTTTACTGCAGAACCGTCGTGGTGATCGACCTCTGATGTGATGGATTTAATGTGGTGGCGTAATGCATCAAACCGCCTTACTCAGGTACTGTACTAAAGCACAGATGTGAGATTTCTCTTCATGCCACTTCGTACTGTTACTTAATGCTGTGTAACAGATTCGTCCTTCTCAAGTTATCAAAAACGTCACCAGTTCTTTCTTCTGGCACAACCTCAACTACAAGGTCAACAGCTTTGACCTCTGGAATATATTATATGGAAGATATATAAATATTTAAGCCAGGGACTTGTCATGAGTCCCCTCCCTCAGATGTTTTATTAGGCATTTTGACTTTGAAGTGTCTTCACGCCGTCGAACTTTAAGATAAGGCTGCCCTTATCTTAAATGTTGCTTGTAGAGTTAATGAATCCACGTACAGTTCAGATCAAAAATGTGACCCATTCTTTATATAGAATAAAGTGACAGCTTTTCTAAATGTTTTTAAATTTATCGGCTCATCTCTAACCTTTTTTCACTACATCCTTTAAAGTACCCCCCGGACTTTTCTTCTTGTCCCTGCAGCTGAGTGTCCGAGCTTCACTTTGCAGGATGATGCAGATTGTTTTCATGTTCATTCCTGAAAGAGTAAATTCCCCCTGAGAACACTGAGAATGAACTTTACATCCTGTGTCCAGCAGTTCAGCTTTGGAAATGCAAAATAATAACACGTATCTGTAGACTCTGGAACTTTAAATGAGGGAAATAGATGTCACTCTAAGGATTTCAGAGATAATTTTGAGTGTTTTTTGTAGAATAACAAATTCAGATTATTTAAAGTATTTTAATAATAATAATAATGATAATCAATAATCTTAAAACATGTCTAGATGGGATTGTTTTCTTGTTAGATAAAATATTTTTGTTTTTTTAATCTTAAGCATTTTCACAATCTATAGAATATGTATGACTGAAAGTTAAAGGCTGTGTAAAGTAGTACTGTGCAGTAGTACTCTGGAACGTTCCCACTGTACATAATACTCAGCTAATGCTCTGCCAACAAGGCACCAACAGACTATCAGGTTATACCTACAGAGCATCCAGAGCCAAGTCTCTCCACCTGATATATCACCACATAACACTGACGGTTAGCGGCTGCTGTCCACGTCAGAGCTGGATAACACAAGATCTCCAAATATTTCAAACAGTAAAAAAGAGAAACATCTCATGTGTGTTTGGAAGAGATGATAAGAGCTGGAAAAGCATCCATCCAGCCTGAATATCAGAGCCATCATCACATTCTCAGTTGGCTGAATGTACAGCGACTGTGATTCACTCTTCATATGTCAGTCTTTCTTTGCAGTGAAAACAGGATATTTTGGAGTCCATCGCTCGCTAATGACACGTGGGCCCATAAGTCGTCGTTACCCGGAAGAGGCTCGGTTTCGCCACATCGTCGAGGACAAGTCCGGGCTGCCGGGGGTGAGAGTGGTGACAGTATGAAAGAGTTTTAACGATCACAAATGAGCTCTCGGGGGGGGGGGGGGGGGCTCAGGGATGAAAGTACATAAATCTGTTCATCTGTTAGTTGAGACGGCCTGGAACAAAACACAGGCCCAGTCAGAACTCGTCCATCAGAGGAGCAGGACTCCTGTGGCGCAGGGCTCGCCTGAGAAGAGATCCAACATCCGCTTGAACTTTCAAAATAAAGCTGTGTGGGTTCATCAGGACTTTTGGACTGTTATTAACGTAAAACAGTTGCAGTTTGATCAGGTTTAGCCACACAGACTACTGGGCCAGGTTCAGGAAGCAGATCATGGTTTTGGTTGAAATAAGGAAGTTGAGGTGGGCGGCCATCTGCTTTGACTCAACGAGAAGGCGAATAATAACTTACTGGTTTAAAGATTTAAAGGTTGCCTGGTCTTTCAGTAAGTCGGGTACACTCGAGTAAATTGGCCCACTAAGTTATCTTCTCAGCCCGATTTCATTACCTGGAGCTCATAAGGAAGCCCGGAAGGTTTTCCTGATATCCCTCTCCTCCCAGCATATGATATTAATCTCAACCCCCTCGGCCTGCTCTCATTTACACAATGCCCTCATCTCATCTCCTTTTCTGTTTCCTCTGTTCTGATAGGATCCCTCCCACCGCCCCTGTGCCTGCATTACTGTGTGAGAGGCCTTTCCTCCCCCAAATGAAGCACTTGTTGCTCTGAATGGAGTGAGAACCGCCAGATGGGAAACATCATCCTGTTTTAACACAAGCTAAGGTTTAGTTCTCGGTCCATTTGTGGAAGTTTTCAGCCCACAGTTTTCTCTTTTTTCCTCTCTTTTAAATTGAA
Organism: Scatophagus argus; assembly: GCF_020382885.2. Lineage (NCBI taxonomy): Eukaryota > Metazoa > Chordata > Actinopteri > Scatophagidae > Scatophagus > Scatophagus argus. The sequence continues at coordinate 20,415,848 of NC_058508.1, forward strand.
TAAAGATTTTTATTTCTATTTTAAAGACATTTAGCTGTCCAACCACTTGTCCTTTAGGCCTACATTTTAGCTTACTGTTTCTGTTTGCTGGGGCAGCTGTGGCTCAGGACGTGGACGCACTTTGAAGATCCACCATTTACTCTGCCTGTCGCTTGCTATTACATCTCGTGTGTCCACTACTTTTAGCTGTTTTTGATCCATTCGCCTGCCTTCAGATATCAACTTCTCACTTGTTAATTCGTAAAGATGAATGATATCAACAAAGCAGCCACTGAGACACCAGCCATAAGACGCACTATTGCTATAATTCTGTCCACAACCTGTGATTTCGGCAGCATGTGTGTGTGTGTGTGTGTGTGTGTGTGTGAGGCATGTCTCTGCTCGTGCTCGAATAATGATTTAACCAGAGCTTTCACTTGATTTAAATAATTCCATCTGAGTCCTCTTGTTCTTGAAAACTGCAGACCTCAGCAACACTTGAGCAGTTTAGCAGATAAGGTTATTGGGCAGAGATAAAGTCTTAGCACGAAGGCAAATGCACAGAGACGCATAAAAGCCAAACTCAGAGCAGCAATTTCCAGTAAAGGTGAAGTGAGGTAAATGCAGAGTTACGTTCAGCTGGTTTCGACTGTCAGCCTGTGAGGGTGACTAATGCTGGTTTACTGTAAACACAGTATCTCATGCCCACATTACGAATCTTGTGCCGGCTTGGATGCTATTGGATGTCTCTCAAGTGGAAACATTACTCAGTTTACAAATTCACATGACTCCTCGAGGCCTCGGACAGGCCGATCGATATCTGTGATGGTGAACCTCTCCGTCTCTCCGAGCCAAAGCTGCTCCGTCCACAGCACCAAAATGGCAGCCCGACTTGGCGGACTCATCGGGAGGAGATCTGAGCTTCTCTCACCGAAAGCCGAAAGCTCCATTTTAAAAGCAGCGATAACAGTTAGATATCAGAAAATTCACGACCGGCACACCGTCTGAGGTGCAGTCCTGTAACTCATCGCTCATGGGCAGGAGAGACCAACCCCTGCACTGTGAGACACCTGCTTCCCACTGTCCACTACTTACAATGACTGGATAGGTTTGGTGATTTGGTAGACCTGGTCCCTGACTCAATCAGACTCTGATGACTGGCACAAACTCATGCTGTACTTCACTTCACTGCTTCATAACTGACTGTGAGCCTCCTTGGTGGAGACTGAAAGGCCAACCATCAAATCAGCAACTTGTAAGCTTGTCTTTGTCTTCAGGCACGTGATTCGTCCACTCCAACGTAACAGCAGCAGCTGAGACAGGAGGAAGTAAAAATCGCCATGCGTCACGACGTACTGAATTGAAGCCCAGGTGTTGTGATTCTGTCTCCAGGTTCTTGCCAATACGCGGCCACAACAGAACATGTTTCCAAAAGTGAACTTTGACAGTGACCCTTGTGCTGCAGCTGGATTTCCTTCATGTTGCCCCTCACAGCTCACAGATTTAGTTTTAACACACCTTCTGCAGCGGTTCAACAACATGTGTGTGTGTGTGTGCGCGCATGTGTGTGTGGTCCCAATTTCCCTAAATTCTTAACATCTCGAGAAATCTCTCCTAATACCTTTCTATAGCTCTCTAAACGCCCCGCTCTCTGGCGCCCCCACACCTCCTCCTTTGGGCTGCCCAAGGCAGAATGATTAATTTGTGGCTATTGATTTCTCTTCCTGAGCTGAAAGTATGTGTGTGTGTGTGTGTGTGTGTGTGAGAGAGAGAGAGAGAAAGAGAGGGAGGGAGGGATGGAGAGGGTGAGGTGGGTCAGAGAAGCAAAGGGTTGAGGAGGCAGAGACTTGGAGGGAGGAGGAAGAAGAGGAAGAGGAGGGGGGGTACATCCAGTATTCAGTGTAGTGCTTCTCTGCAGTTCTTTTTTTCTAATCTTTAATGTAGGAAAAAAAAGCCAATGGTTGCAGTCTGGATGCGTCAAACCACCTCCCCCGTCCCTCCCTCCCTCTCTCTCCCCGTCTCTCCCTCTCTCGGTGGCGATTGGCAATTCACTGAGTGTCCACATGTCATCTCTTGCCCTGCTGCAGCGGCGTGCAGCGCGGCATGCTGGGAGGAGGGATGGAGGGGGGTGAAAATAAACGGGCGGGTGGGGGTTTAAGGGATGGCAGCAAAGGGAGGGCAGGCAAGATGGTTAGATGGATGGAGGCATGTATTCATCCACTTGCCTGTTTCATTGCAACTGTGTAAATGCAGCTGCATGTGTGTGTGTGTGTGTGTGTGTGTGTGTGTGTGTCCCTCCCGTCCTCTCAGGGCAGAAGACAAACGTTGTCTTGAGCACTTTTCTCCTCGCCAATTCTTCACTGCCTCTTTTGGTCCCCCTCCCCATCATTCCCTGTGTCTTTCTTTTCGGTGAAATCCCCACACAGGACATTTAATGTTACGGCCTCTGAACGCGAAAAGGTGAACAGGTGAGATCGCCACTTCATTCCACTGAGTAATCGTTTTAATTAAGCCCGTATGTGGTTAGCGTTTGCAGTGATGAGCCCGCCTCACTGCGTACTACAAGCACATTTTTGAGAGATGACGTTTGGAGTGTGACCCACATTTGCCGAATTACACTCTCTCTCTCTCTCTCACACACACACACACAGATCATCTGGCTTCATACAGTTAACATGAGAGATGAAATGTGTACAGTGTTCAACAAATGTCCATTTTGTCCAAGTGTCCTTTCAAGGGCACACGTGCAGCAGCGCTGACAGTCTGTGAAATGAATGCATATGCAACGTGAAAGGGGCGTAAACAGAGAAAATCCGGCGGAGACGCAAAAATCTTCCAGATGAAGATAAACAAGGTCACTGTGAGTATTTGCTTATGCCTCGTTTTACAGTCTGCCATCACTAACGGTACCACCATGTACATCTAAGTACAAGATAATGACCAATTATTCTTTACTATGATCTCTTTGTGCTCAGAAATCCATTGAGAGGATCCATAAAACAGGCTTTCTGACAGTTACAGTCTTCAATCAAACCTGCACCGCACGATGAAAGCTTGAAAACCCACGAAACGCGCTGACCGTCCATCTCCTGCCACGGCTGTGAGGGATGTGGAATCACAAACTGATCAATTCCAGCCCAGATGTCTTCCTATGAGAGTAATGTGCTCTGAAACGCAGTGCTGAAAAAAGCTCTGCGGTCAGTAAAAACCAGGTGTGACAACACGGTGCCTGGCGAGCATGTGGCGAAACGGTCGCAGTCTGGTTAAGGTTCAAGCACCAATAAAGCAATGTGTTTATTATCTAATCATAACACTAACACTAGTAAGAGAAGGACAAGGGACAACGTCGGGCTGGACTGACAGGTCAAACAGCCTGAAGTTATTTTATCACAAACCTTCATGTCTTTCTCTGAGGACTGTCTGAGGAAAGTAATATGAATCTGCCAGGTGTAACCAATCACACTGTGAGCTTTACGTGTTACAGTAACAGTAACCAACACTATTTTGATATTCTTACATTTACTGCGCTGAGTAACTCGTCACCACGTGACGTCTTCGTCTACGGTCAACAAACGCACCCGACGTGCTGAGCGTCTCCGGGAAGCTGCATGCAGCTGCTGCACCCCTTTGAGAAGCTTTGTCATGAACTGCAGTGTCTTTTCAGAGACTTTGTTCAATAAGAACTTAACTTACATACTTTATGTACGTTGTTAGTCGTGCACCGGCAATCCCAGCATGCCTCTGGTGGAGCCTGTCCAATCAGAGGCTTTTCTGTTTCAGCCTTCATCACAACATGTAATCGTTTAATCTAATCTAACCGCTCTGCGTATTCTCACCTCTGACTGTCTCAAACCAACCCGGCAACAGATGGCAAAGACGACGGCCAATGAAAGACGATTCGATTCTTTTCAGCGATCGACGCCAACTCGAGGACCGAAAGGCGAAGCCTCGAAGGCTCCTGAACAGCAGCTGAGCTCCGGCTTCACGAGGAACACTGTGGGTAAATTAAAGATTCATCTTCACGCAGTCATCCTCAAGACTGGCATGGTGATGTCAAGGACGGCATGACACATTAAAGACGCACACACACACACACACACACACACACACAGCAGGCCGATTACAGACACACAGCTATAAAGCAACAGCACTCAGATCCACAACGCCGAGAGGAAGGAAAAGAAGCAGACGTGTGGTTCACATCTCCACATGTTCATACGTGTGTGTGTGTGTGTGTGTGTGTGTGTGTGTGTGTGTGTGTGTGTGTGTGTGTGCGCGCGTGTGGCCTCTTCTCACCAAGAGCTGCCTGTGTGCATGCTGCTATGATCATGAGAGACTCCCTGTCCTGGAAAGAGATCTGAGGGAGCAAAGGGAAGCCACGCTGCTCCTCATTAAACATTCATCCTGTTCCTTACTGCTCTCAGAAACACAGAGACATGAAGGTGAGCGCTCACACACACGTCTGCACACACACACACACACACACACACACACACACACACAGGGGAAGGGGGGGTGAGAAGCAGCATGCTCTCCTGGAAATTACATCATCCTCCTCAGTGGACTTTGCCAACACCTTATCCTCGCCCACATCAGGATGTGGCGACTTCATTTTGACAAATTCCCTGATTGGCTGCGATCTGCAGATTTAGCGCGGCATTGTCTTTTTATCCCGGCAAAAATCAGCAGCACCGTCAGCAGTTCGGGCCGATGCTTTGTCTCAGCGTTACAGTCACAGAGCTCACCTCCACAGACATGAAGAATCGAGTGTCAGCCTTTCTCAGACACCACGTTTACATCATTTCCTGTAGGAAGCCTATTAAATCATCATCCTTCAGGTTAAACGGCCGACTCACTCCATCAAGCTGCTCCGCCGAGACATGTGAGTGATAGAATAAACAGCGTCTTAATCAATAAGGTTTGGTCACAGTCAGATTTTGTTTAATTTTACTGGTTGTGCAGGTCGAACGTCGACCCAGCGAAGTCACACGAAATGTCAAACTTCCACTGCTCACCAGCGAACTGTGTAATAACCTTGTGTCTCTGCCTCCTTCTTAAACTCCTGCGTTCTGGACTGAGGCGGTTTTCAGCAGTCTCACTTGACAGATACAATCTCATTACAACTGTTTGTTTCCCCAACAGCACCATTTGCTGTGACAGTGGGGTCTGCCAGTCCTGTTGACTGCAGTAAATAGTCACTCTGGAGTGCGGTAAACATGACCATCTGAGCGGCGTCACGCTGACTGGCGGCTCCCGCGTCCTCAGAGAGGGAAACGCAGCCCTAAAGGCCAGTTTGGTGCCTTCGGGGCTTCGTTTCCAACATGGCCGCCAAAGGACGCGCCACACCTCCAAAGACACCAAACTAAGTTCATTATGTTCACGTTTTTACTGGGCCAAAATCAGTCTGAAAAGTGGATAAAATAAAATCCGTTGACAAGTGTAGATGAAAGTAAAATGAAAAAAAGAAAAATAAGAGCTGTTTGACCCGTCATCGTTAAGGGTGCCGACGTCGGATCACCGCTTCTAATCCACCAATCAGATGTGAGATTTTGTGCAGACGTTTTTGTTCTCTTGAAACTGAAAAAAAAATCAATCGGATGAAATTACAGCACCGTCTGGTGTCTTTGCATTGTTGCTCTAAAACAAATCAATCACAAATCCCAAAGACATGTGACATCCGAACGCACCGCAAAGCCTGTGCAGTGCTCTTCAGATGCAGACACACACCTGTGCTCTCCTGAGCCGCATGGATCAGCTGTACATCACGCTATCTGCTTCTCCACACTCAGACCTCCAGCCGTCCTCCACCCGGGCCCCGGGTGGTGCCCCACGGCTCGGCCCCGCCCCGCCTCAGAGTCCAGGCTTGGGACTGTGCTGTCAGCAGCTCTCCCACCAGGTGCTAAAGAGGGCTTTGCAGAGGTGGGAACACCTCAGCTTGTTCATCAGTAGAACACGCCACAAGTCCACCATGAGCACACGCAATAATCTTAGCACTCAGTTAGTCCAAGTCACACTTTATCTGTTTTGAGGTTTTGACCTGGGTTAGTTTCACTGCTGATTACTGCACATAATATTTTTACAGTTAATTTGTTCTGATCTCTGGAATGTCATATTGAACAAAAAAAATCAACTCTATTATGATTGTACACACACACACACACACACAAACAACTTGTGAGTGTCTTTGGAGAAATAATTTTTGTACTATAAAGAGTTTAAGTCCAAGTATGGTAGAAATATTCTCAATCAAAATGTGTACTTTTGTACTTTGGGTGAACTGACCCTTTAAAAATAAGCTGGAACAGAATGAATCACGCCTACAGCTGTAATCCTTAAGGCGCTGATAGATCCTACAATCATTACTGTTGTTATTATTATTAGCGTTAGCATCATAAGCAACAGGCGGTCGAACCTGCGGCTCAGCCACCAAAGCCGCTCTGGAACTTCTGCTCCTGTTTCTTCCTCCGACTCTGAGATGATGCAGTGTGTTTGGGTTGCATTCTGACACAAAGCAAATACGGCGTAATAGATTGCAAATGAACTGCGCTACGGACGCCACCAATTAATCAAAAGGCCGCTTGTCGTACTTTCTTCGTGCCATTGCAGGAATAACAACAACAAAAAAAAGAGAAAAAGTGTGAATCGCACCTCCTTAAATGAATGGATTGTATCTGCAGTTAATTATCATTTACTACAGGGTCTCTTTGGGATGTTTCCACAGCTTAAGGATACGGCCGGTGAAGTGGAACGGAGAGGAGCTCTGCTGTGCGATGGAATCACAGATTGGCCTGCTGGTAATTACACTTTCATTGTAAGAGGATCAATTCTATGTAATCAGAGTGCAATCTCAGTGAAAATCGAGTGGTTATTCAAACCACTCTAACATGGAAACTTCACATCTTCAGGGGAACAACGTTTGTTTGATAAACAGAAGCTGAGAGCCAACACAACTTCCATTTTCACCATTTTGACTCTTAACCTCTGACCTGTGAGGCCTGCAGTGGACTGAACAGCTTGCTCAACTTGTATATAGTTTATTTTTGGTTGTTTTTATTGTTGATTGATCTGCAGGTTATTTTCTCTATTAATCAATAAATTTTTCACCATAAAATCGCATAAAAGAGTTATTCAGTTCATGAACATACAATACATGGACAAAAGTACTGAGACACCTGACCATCACACCAACAGTGACTTTAATGACGTCTTATTCTAAACACACAGACAGCTTTGCAGCTCTAACAGCTTCCACTCTTCTGTGAAGGCTTTCCACAACATGTTGGAGTGTTTCTGTGCCCATTCATGCAGTAGAGCATTTGTGAGGTCACACACTGATGTTGGACCAAAAGGCCTGGCTCACAATCTCCGTTCCAGTTCATCCCAAAGGTGTTGGATGGGGTTGAGGTCAGGGCTCTGTGTGGGCCAGTCAAGTTCTTCCACACCAAACTCATCCAACCATGTCTTTATGGAGCTTTGCTTTGTGCACTGGGGCACAGTCATGCTGGAATAGAAAAGGGCCTTCAACAAACTGTTGCCACAAAGTTGGAAGCATAGCATTGTCCAAAATGTCTTGGTGTGCTGAAGCATTAAGATTTCCCTTCACTGGAAGTCAGGGGCCGAGCCCAAACCCTTAGAAACAGCCCCATCCCACACCTGGATTCAGTAATAAAGAGGTGTGTCAATACTTTTGTCTATATGGTGTATATGACACAGAGAAGCAACAGAAAATGTTGGCTATTTGTCCTGAAAAATGTCTTACATTATTGGCACATCATGTCCTTTTGTTGTCCTGTCCCAAACTTCCATCTGAAGTGAATATTCTGTTGAGTTACAGGAGCAGGACGACGTGGAAATGCTTGTGCTAGCAGCCGGAAGTCCATGGCTCTCGTGGTCTGGTGCCACACAGCATGCTTACACAAAGACCGGCCCAGGGTATGTTGTGTATTGATTTGTTCTCTGGTCATGTAGGATAAAGACAGACCCCACCCAACAGGACCAACAACAGCTAAAAATAACACGTGTAAATCAAGGCTAGAGCCACACAGTGAAGCCGAGTGTGTCGGGGGTCAGAGGGGACTATAATTGCGTAGTAACTGAAACGCTGTGCCTGCTTTGACGCATGTCTTTAATGATTGTTCTTTTATTTCTTTTTTTTTTATTTATAGCTGAGACTGTGAGGAGGAGGCGGAGGAGGAGGAGGAGGAGGAGGAGGTAGGGTCTTCACTCTGAGTGGGTGACAGCATTTACGGGAGAGTGCGACTGAAGTTTACAGCCTCTCTGCCATCGACGAAATCCACCTGAGCCATTAATCATACACAAAACCAATTACTGCGCCATCACAGCCGTCTACTGTCCATCTCATCTCAGAGACTCGGTCAGGACGGATGAATCCCGCTACACAGAGCTACAAAGACATGACCATTAATATACGAGGGGGGGGGTCATTGTGACGTGTGCTTCTATCCTCCACCATCCTTTCAAGTCTGATAAAATTCTGGATGTTTTTTGTTCATCTGAAGAGATCAAATCATTTTTTTAAAAAAAAATTGGATCATGATCTATCTGTCACAGTAAATGGGTTGTGAACTTCCTGTTTCCCACAAGAAGCGTTTGCAGTTTCTGTTTCTAAGTTCTTTGGCCTGTCTGCTCTCACTTATGTGTTCAAACGCTGGTTTACATATTACACACTGAGGCTACTTCTATCTCCCCATTCAGGATGCAAGAGAATGTCTGAAATAATGAACAATAACGCAATGAAACAGTTTAAATCACAAACACAGCACCGTTTACGTAAACACAACATACTGTACTGTGCTGCACCATAACAGCACTGGTGTCAAACCTGAACAGACCTGCGGCTGCACTCACACACAGTCAATGAGCATCCCAGTCTGTTGATGCACATCGCTGTGACTGAAGAATTATAACAAATGACAACCTCACCAGCAACACAACCGAAGGCCAGGAGCCCTAAACTGTTCTGTCTCTGGCCTCGGCCTAATCCCGTAATGTCTGTCCTGTAATTTGGCCTTAGTGGGCAATAGAGAGGGCAAAGTGGAGACCAATAAAACAGTCGTGTTCGGCAGCGACTGTCTGCAGTCTCAGCGGAGCTCCAGTGAAAGACAGGCGAGGGCGAAATGAATCCCATCCATCGCCCGCTGCAGGGCAGAGTGGCAGTGCAGTGCAGCTGAAGCTCAGTCACTTCACACAAGCTGCCATCAGCTGAGGGGAGAGGCAGCCCAGAGTAGTGATACCATCCTGACGGGGGAGGAGGAGGAGGAGGGGGAGGAGAAGGAGGAGGAGGAGGAGGAGCGGGAGGAGGGAAGGCTCCCTTTCAACAAGTGGCTGCGAGGCCCTGAACACACTTACCATCCACGCTGCTCTCGACTTGTGACTAACTGTAATCCGGCCCGTGCAGCTGGCTGTACGGTGGATCGGTGTCGTAATACAGTGTAATGCCACTTTAGGGCCGGGACATTAGCCTGGGTGGGCATACTCCAGCTGGGTAATCCTTATCTGATTGGACTATGAGACTAATCCCACTCTTCTCTGCTGTGCTGCTCTGCTATCTGCTTTTATCTCATCCTGCCTCTCTGCTGTGCACTCATAAACACCACCATTCAGACATGTTCACAAAAGCACCTATGCACACACACACAACATACTCCCACATGTGTTTCCAAATGCATGCATGTACACTACATTGATACTCCCACATGCTTATACATAAAATCATGAGGCAGTATGTGTGAACTGTGATCTGTGATGATTGACAGGAGCTGTGGGAGGCTACTGAAGCCATTTTAGCTAAAAAAAAGAAAAAGGAAAGCACATTTTTCTAATTTATCTCTGCCTGGTAAGGATCACTTGATGGTGCTTGTATAAAGCAAACATCCGCTGGCTACAACTTGGCCGGTAGGTGTTCTGTTGACGTGGAAGCAAAGGAGCAAATATTCGCAAGGTCATAATTTCAACTGGATTTTGGATCCTGCATCGCTAAAATACATCTAAACACTTCCTTCTTATTGCCTGAACACATCAGACACGATGGTCGCCCTCCCTCATCTCGGGGTCCTCCCTGACTCCGTCGTCCTGCCTGCGTGGAGCCTGAGGGCGGCGCTGTAATGAAGATGAATGCCTCAGATTAGCAGCAAACGCAAAGCGCTACACCTGGCTGAGAGTGCATGGAGGCGCAGCAGCTGCTCTTTAAGACGTCCCACATAGGGACGGAGGAGCGACGGCTTCAGGGGCCCAATTCATCAGCAGCACACCTGTTTACGGCGTGCAGAGCTCACGCCTCACCTGCCGAATCTCCGTCTGCACAGTCTGCAGCTGCATCTGCGTCTGTGGAACCGTTAAATCCATCTCCAAAATGGAAGACTGGATTGTCAAAATACTGAACATCATCAACAACGGCAGGGCAGCAGTAGGTGCAGGTTTAACATCCAAAGAGTGAAACAGTCAGAGCTGACGTTTCTGGCAGCAGATAGAATCAAACAGCTGAAGGCAAGAAGTCGAACTGTTTACCGCTTCTTGAACAAAATCTCATCTTCGACCAAACTAGTTTGCAAAGCTGATACAAGCAGCAAAATCTGGAGGGAAACTAAGCCAGAACAAATGAAAATGGACACATTGATGTTGTATATTCAGATGCTTGTTTTGGTATCAAATTTAATTCTTTCAAGTAGTCGACTAATCATTTCATAATAAAATGTTTGAAGACAGTGCAAAGCATCCGAGGTGACTTCCTCAAACGCCTTGTTTGGTCCAACATATAAAATTTGCACTACGGAAAGTGTGTGGTGGTCAAACACACAAAGAGGTCAAACACGCAAAGCCAAACAGTAGACACTTTTAACCTGTCAACAAGCCACAGATGTGATCTGCAGGTGATGACGTTTAAATTTACTGCCAATTACCTCCCGTCTGTCTTATCAGCGCTGGTGTCGTTGCTCTCTGAAGGACGTCGACACGAGACCTGCTAAAACTGAGGAGACGCCGCCTGCGTGTTTTGCACCCTGCTCTTTGTTAATTTTTTTAAAGTGACATATTTTGTCATTGGGGGGAACTCACTTCGAAATTCGTGCTCTGCATTTAACCCACCCAAGTGACGTGCACACACACACAGCAAACCCGGGGAGCAGTGGGGGTTAGGTACCTTGCTCAAGGGTACCTCAGCCATGGACACTGGTACGGGGAATCGAACCAGCGCCCCACCGGTTACGGGTCCGATACCCTAACCGCTGATCCACGACTGCCCGTGTAGCTCAGCGAATCCATACATTTTGTCAACCTCTGCATCGGTGCTTGTTCACCGTCAACTTTTCGCATTCACACGCACCAATTTTCACTCATATAAGGAGTGAAATGCTGCACCGTGGATCCAAGCTGGGGCGAAGAGGAGCAGAGATGCAACACGAGCAGGCCAACGTGGACACCGTGGAGTTCAGGATGATCAGCATCTTCATCTCAGCTGAGACTGTCTGATTGGCTTGGGACATGTCTGATATATTATGCAATATGCTGCATGTATGTGCACACACACACACACACAAACCTACGCTCTTCTGCCAGATAACACAGTTCTTTCTTCCTCCAGAAGAGATGATTTTTCTCTGCTGGTGTTTCTCTGACAGGCAGTGAGTGAAGCAGAGGTCGAGCTGTCGAAGCACCCAGTGTGGGTATTCCCATTTTGCTTTTTCGCAGGTTCTCCTCTCCAGTAGCTGGTTATACAAACACAAACGGTCGCCCACCCGTGTCCACTCTGCGAGCAGGATGTGTGGGCCTGCGCTGCCAAACACACCAGTCTGTGTTCTCTGCTGCTATAAGGACCGAGCGACTGCTGCAACCGTTTGCAGCCCGATCGCCAGTAAGACTGCATTTAAGAGGAGCTGCGGGAAAGATGAATGCTAGTCATCTTGGCACTTTGAATTAATTGCGCTGAGCTGCGAACTGAAGTCTAATTAACATCTGAAATGTTAAGCTTGATATCACTCCTCCTGATTATCGATGCTGAAACAAGGCCGGGCTTGCAGCTCTCCAGCTGCATCCGCTCTGTGCTTCTCTGTTTTTTCAACTTCTGCCCCAATTTTTGGTTTAAAATGTGCAAACTACCTATAATTAAATGTACTTGCTTTTTAAGACCCAATTTCCTGAGCAGGAAGTTATTTGAATTAGAATTTAAATGAATCTGACCCCGGTAAGTAAATGCGCTGGCCCCCTTTTTTCCACTCCCTTGCCTCTTCTGGGCCGGGGATCATTCATGAATCACAAATGACAAATCTGGGTTTATTTCCTGCCATTTTGATCTCGGATTCAAAGGGAGAGGCTCATTGTGCCGACGAAAAAGCAACACACACGCACACACTCACCAAGCCAAGAGTGTGATGTTCTGATCTCGTCTTGACTCTGTCCGTTTTGTTTGCCAGTTTTCCTGGCACGGATAAAGGCCACTCACCGTCACAATCACACTCCAGCTGTGATTAATTCTATGTGCTTTAATGTTATCCTTACAGGAACATTTAATACACCAGAGCACTGTGTCAGCACTCAGCGTTAGCTCTTTTAACCACCCAGGCACGGCTGCATGAGCTCTTTTACCAGGAACTCTTTGTGACACCTTCACAGACTTACAAAGACGCTCACATCTGCAGTTGTACCAGTGAAACCACAGTTTTCTGTTGCTGTCACCTGAGCAGCTTCTCAGGAACAGCTGAGGTGTAAACAGTGTGATGAGAAGTTGAGGTGGAAACAAAATGAAACTTTTTTGAGAGCTGTACCGATCGGATATTTGAAGTTCAGTATAGAAACTAAAACTTCTTTCCATACTTTGCTTGGTTAAATTAGCAGGGTTCAGAATCTTGCTCGAGGAAACTCGGCAGTCAGGAATCAAACTGGCAACCCTGTGATTAGTAGGCAACCTGCTCCACCTGCTGAGTGCATGACTAAACACATTCAAGGACTGTGGCTGAATAAATCAAATAATTGATCAAAGAATCTGTAAGCAAGACTGAGGAAGAATCTGATCGAGCATTCAGAGCCAGCTCTCGGTGCTGGGCAGATATTGACAAGGGCACGATGCAATGATCAAAACGTATTGAAGTCCTACTCAGAGGTAGAGGCTGTCTGCCAAAGAAAACGTCCCACTTTGACACAGGAGACGACTGTTCTGTCACTGATTCCAGTCAATCAAGCTGTTCTTGCATCTAAACTTAATCACTGATACATTTATAGTTGCACAGGGAATACAAGTGGAGGCTCCGTTATTAAAATGCTGTCACATTTGGTGATGACTTGTTTAGCACTCGAAATCCAAAGTTTAGGGCTTATGACTTTACAATGGCTTTTGGGTTCATGTGTTAACCTTGTCGGCAGACCTTTATTTACACATCCAGCAGTTAGGGAGCAACATCCTCATTCATATCGAGTTGTGTTTTGTGTCCACCTGGTGAATTTAAGCCCATCTTTTAGCTCAGTATTTGGTCTCTACCCGGTCCTGGGTGAGATGTCTTCCTTTGTCTCTTCAGCTGTTAACGGCTGCTCTCTAAGCATGTCTGTGCTGAGCAGGTGACGTGCCACTAAAAAACAGTGAAATTCTGGTCAGACAGCCAAACGAGCTGAAACTCACTACAAAGCTCTTTAAAGCAGAGACAGACTGCAGATTCAGGTCACTGTGCCACTTGATCCACCGCGATTGTAAAAATATTGATTACAGACGTTTTAAATGAGACTCGTTACTTCAAACCAGCTATTAAGCTTTGAACAGAACGCGCAGCCAGAGCCTGGCTGCTTATCACAGGAGCCAGAGGAGCATGAAGTCAGACGCCGTGACCTTTCAGGATCTCACACCTAAGAAGATGAGCAGATTTGTAACGCTTTGCGCCCTCACAAGGTTACAGTGTCACAGTCTGCGCCTCCGCCGGAACATAACAGGAAACACGCCGCCTCCGTCTGACAGGGCGGACGAGGGAGGTCATCTCAAAAGACTCGCTCTGATTTGACATCTCAGAAAGTTCAGCCAGGTGAAAGGTGACGTGACGAGCAGCGTTCAGCCACGCCGTCATCAAGGTTGTCGGGCAGGTCAGGCCTGCTGACTGAAGTGCGTCTCTGCTACCATGACTTCACTCTTGGGGCTTCATTATGAAAATAAACACCCTGTCTGAACTGTGTGTCACATCCTCTTTAACAGGACAGAACCCCTGCAGAGGCCCTTAATTAGGCTCAGGCCAGTGTATTGGTTTGCCCGTATATCAGGCTGATAGATGATGAAGGTTCCTCCATAACTACAGCTCCTGAAAACGCTATTATTTCATTATTTAAACTCTAATGTCTGACTAGAGAAAATGTTCCAGAGTGGTGTGGGAGGCTTTTATGCAACAGCTTCAGGCTGCAACCAGAAACCTGCTTCAACCTGCCTGCAGGAGCCAAACACCCAGAAAGAGCTGCCTCGGTCTGGATTTAAGTGGAAGGTTTTAGTCTTGATGGTCTAAATCCAAGTCGTCTTTTGGCTTGTGAGCAGCAGCGTCTACTGGCATGGGTCATTCTATTCGAAATGTTATTTGTCTTTGCGAGAACAACTATCTCTTATTTCACTGGGCAAGAAAACAAAACAAAACAGAAAAACCCCAAAGATTCTGGTAGCAGAGTTTGGAGTTTTCTGCTCTCTTATTATATTGGAATAAACTTGTGGTTCTCAACATTTATCAGCCTTGAATGGAAACCTGCTCCATTCTGCCTGCAGGAGAGCAACAGCCTGGTAGAACTGTATTAGTATGGATTTAAGTGTTGCCGATGCAACCTTTTAAACTGAAGCAGTAGCATGTGTCAAAAAGTACCAAAAGGTTGAATTTTTCCCCACCATCGTGAGGCTCAGGTACCACCTGTAAAATCAATGTGGACAACATCAAAACTGAATGACTCTTCCCAAACTTAATGGTTGTAGTTAGCCTCCAGTTTTGTCTTTAAGCTTTAGGGGTGTTGTTTATTTATTATCTGCTTTTCCAGCCTTTTCTGCACACAGATACGGAAACAATAATGGACCCACCCAACCCCCCGCCAAAGATGTGCACCTAAGTTTTCCGCAATCCTTACAAAGGTTGCCTTCACTGAAAAGCAGAGATACGTCGAGACAAGAAGAAGCAGATTTTTCCATTTCCACTCTGTCCTGTTAATAACCTCACGACCCCTCAGATTCAAGGTGTGCAATCAGTACCAGCAGATGTTCTGTCTTCCGAACACCAGCTACAGCTAAAGCCTGCTTGTGAGGAAACAGAAACACTCTTATAGCGATGCCATGGACGTGAGAAGCACAGAAGAATCCAGTGTTCAGCTCTACCTCACTGACTGCTGAAAAACAAAAACCCACCAGTGAAACCAGGTTGGCAGAGCTCGTCGAGCAGCTCGCAGTCTTTCCTCTTACCTTCCAAACAGCACGTCCTCCACAGGCCGGAGTGGGTCATCACCTCCTCGTTCTTCTTGCTGGTCTCGTTCTCGCTCATGGACTTGGTCTTGCAGACCCCGCGGGAGTACAGCCAGTAGTCCGTGCCGACCGCGATGGTCATGAGGCTGAAGGCCGCGAAGGCTCCCACCGTGGTCAGCAGCATCTGGACTCCGCGGTCGAACAGACCCATGTTTCCGCATTCCATGAAAGGGGGACCCCCTTTCCTCTTGATGTACAGGAAGTAAATATTTGAAAATTTGCGGGACCAAACCAAACCGAAAAAACGGGATATACTCGAGCGGAAGGAGAGGGAAGAAGGAGGTGGAGGATGCGGTAGGAACCTTATGGTTGCGTTTGGGTGAGGACCAAAACAAGAGAAAAACTGAGGAAGGAAGGAGGTTTTGTTGAACGGGAGGTGAAGAGAGGAAGAGGCAGAGCTGTCTCTCCTCTCAGGTTCTTTTCACTTTTACTCCCAAAAGGATCTTGTTTTTTTTAAAAAAAATCAGGTGTGCAGAGGGTGACAGCCCTTCAACAGGCCTTCAGCTGCAGATGGAGCAGCAAGAAAAGCTACAAATGTGAATAATAACCGAGCTAAAGAAGCGTTAACTGCGTCCTAAAGCCTACAGAGTCCAGTCTAGAAATGGAAGTGAGATATAAAAAAACCTAAACTGAGGTTTACTCTCTGCAGGCCTGCAAAAGAAAAGAAAACGTTTCTGGACTTGTAAAGGTTACAGCTGAGCACAGAGCTGAATTAACATGAGCTCAAAGGGAGCACAGAGACGGTTGGAGTAATAACAGGCTTACAGTACAACAGTTCAATATGTCTGTTACAGTGAGTTGCTTTAGTCAGAGCTTATAACATTGCGTTTACTAATAAGAATTTAGAATTATAGCTAACTAGAGTCAAAGCTACCCTAAAGACTATTGTTAATACTGTTATCCTAACGTGTTTTGTTAGTCAGAAAGGGAAAAGGCAAACTGGGGAGGAAAGCGAAGGACAGCAGGGAAATCTGTCATATTAGTGGAAACAAAAGAGAGTTAACAAATGGACGCATTCAAGTCCCGTCGAGAGGAAATAAAAGCAATCCTCGGGGTGTTTTACAACGACCTAATGTGGGGTTAAAATGAAATATCACGCTGGCTTCTCACAAATCAAGCCTGCACACACGATGGAATGAGGAAATCAAGGCTCAACAAAGAAATTAACTGATTTAGAAGGTTTTTTAAAAACACACACGCAAAAAATAATCAGATAGAAACCGATTTTTAAAAAAAAGAACAAAAAAGAAATTAACCGCGTCGATTTTCCTTTTTCCTAAAATTTTGATCCCCAGTTTCCATATGTAGCCCTATAGCTCTGGGAAGGTTTCCGCCGAAAATGGGGGTCTGCGGTCAGAGGAGGCTCGGCCGTCGACGATCCGGAGAGAGCGGGGAGCATCCAGCAAGGCAAGCCGACCATCACTCGACATAGAGCCGGCAGGAGGAGGACGAGGAGTCGGTGTGGGCGCCGCCGCAGCACAGGAAGCTTCGTCCGTGGATGGAGGAGAGAACCGCCGCCGCCGCCGCCGATGCTGCTGCTGCTGCTGCTTGAATATCCAAATTCACCGTGGCAGTATCACACCCAGGACGGTCCCGTTTGTATAGCCCTTGCGCCATGTAATAGGAAGAAAAATAAATTCTGATGAATGTTGCAATCCCCCCTGTTTTCCCCTCCTCCTCTTCCTCTTCTTCTTCTGCTGCCTCTCTCTCTCTCTCTCTCTCTCTCTCTCTCTCTCTCTCCTTTGCGCGCTCGGTGCAGGTTTGGCCGCTTGCAGGAAGAAGAAGAAGAAGAAGAAGAAATATATTACACAATCAGGACTTGCTCAGATCCACAGACAGAGCTGGTGTTGTCACGATGTGAGCGGCGCTGTGCGTCCACCGCGTTCAGCTTCAGCCTCTCTCCTCCCTCTTTCTCTCTGATGATGAGTAATGTCAGTGTAAAGACCACTTTTTCTTCTTCTTCTTCTTCTCTGGTTTTCAAAAGGCCCACTGTGTGTGTGCGTGTGTGTGTGTGTGTGTGTGTGCTGCAGCAATGGAGGCTTGTTGCTGGAAAGATATTAAAGATTTTTTAATTCCGTTTTTTGTGAGTGTAGGGGGCGGAAGGAGGGGGTGTTGTGATGGTGGACTCTGCCTGCTGTCTCCCTCGCTCTTTGGAAAGGTAGATGGAGGATTACTGAATTGTATTTGTGCGCACGGGCTGAGATTTATGCATTTTATGTCTTATTATTGTCCGGTCCAATTGTTGCAGCGCTCCCTCATGCACGTCCACGCCACTCTTCCCTGAAGTCATCTCACTGAATGTCCGACTTGCGGCTTCACCTATTTCGATTTTTGGCTGCAGCAGAGGCGGTGTCGTCCTGTGGCTGACTGATTCTCCGTCAGGATGAGACTGGACTCTCATATTTATGTGTCTGGATTCCTGAGCTGAACGCTGAAGCCGTCATATGTAATTAGAGAGCAGCATTAGCACGGGGACGTGTATGGGAGGCTGTGGTGCTGAAGGGACAGCTCCCTCCAGCTCTGCTGCTCCTCTGTGGCGTCTGCCGCCCCCTGCTGGTCAAACATCCTCATCACAACTAAGAAACTATCAGAATCTAAAGGCAGTGAAATCTTTATGCCTCTTTTTAAAATTACGTTTTTCATGCTCTCTCATAGACGCTGAGTTTGTTTCTGATGTTCCAGATCTTCTCTCTTTATCTAAGCAGCCAGCATTAACTACTTTTCACCGGTCAAGAGATGATTATTGGCAGAGGAAAACAGGAAAAACAATTTCTGATGCACAAATCTGTACTAGTTTTTGTGTGTTTTTCTAATCTTTGTAATTTTTTTCATGAAATATTGGATCATTTGACGGCTTTAGGTCTCAAAAACACCATAAGGTTTCCAAGCGATAACCTGACTGCTTTCCATTTTCCAGATTTGACTAACTCTTCTTTTTGCTGCTTTTTGTATTTTCTGGGTCTGAAGACTTTTCTCCTGTCACTGAGGCGACACTTTCCACTTTCACTGACTTTTGTGAACTACAAAAAGTTTTTCATCAAAGATGCCTTACAGGTCTTCTCCCACATTCAGAAATGTTCATATCGGTCATCCTCATTCACATCCGTGTCATGAGCTACACTTCGGTTTCAGGGCCTGGTGGGGATGAAAAATGTTGTTCAGCTGCTCATGTAACCACCAACGTCATCATCATCGCCAAGTCCTCATCATGTTTCTCTCAGGCCTCGGGGGCCACATGTCAGATACTCAGATGACCTGGTCCGAGACACATTTGGACAGGCTGAATTGTGCTGATCTCAGTTCAGCATTTATCTTCTCTGAGCAGCTGAGTGACTGCGTGTTGAAGCATGTGTTAGACTGAAATGTTTGATGCAGAGTATGAAGTTAAGAAAAAACAAACAAATAAACTGTCCTAAGTCTTACTGAAAGTATGAAAGGCCCTCTGCAGAACCAGAGTTTGGTTTGTCCCTTCTGGGCTGCCATAGAAACGCAGTGGAACAACATGGTCGTCTCTGTGGAAGAGGACCCACTCTCTCTGTCTCTGTGTCAAAAAAGTTCATTCAAAGGTAACAAAAACAACAACAACAATTCTTAGTTTCACTAATTATACACAACAAATGATCAATATTATGTTCTGTTTCTGAACCTAAATCCCACAGACTGCACCTTTAAGAGAGGTGAGTAAAAATCAGGTGCTGGATTACCCACCTGCTTCGGTTGTTTAGGAGAGCACTGCAGCCGTGGAGCCAAAGGATCTGGATAACTGAATTTTCATTCTGGGATGAACTGTCCCTGATTCATGCTTGAAAATAAGTTGATTAGTTTGTTGTGTATTTTTTCTGTCTTTATTCTGCCTGCAAACAGGAACTGTGTGAAATAAACATCAAAAGTGCAGCATCTACCTGTGAAGCGCAGCGAGATCAAGGTGTACTCAGGTGTACTCAGCTCTCTGTCCTTCACGCCGAGCTCACGTGCTGAACGAGGGCGTTTAGTTACGGCACTTTGGCCTTCGACAGACAGGAACGGATCTGTATGGTGTGTTGCAGAGGTCTCCAGGTCTGGGTTTGAGACCTTGAGCCCTGACTAAAGACCTCTCTGGTTCTCCCTCTCTGTCAGGATTTGGGCCCCCCTTTGCTTTCATTAAACAATTATCCCTGACAGGCAAAGAGGCTGCTCAAATCAAGTCCCAGGCCTGCACCCATGCTGGTTCCACGCGGACTCTTTATCCCAATCTGACGTTAACTCAGCAAGCTGCAAATCCGGCCTTAATCGGGGCCTCGTTAGAGCGCCCCTCGAGCATCGGCTCAGGGAGCGCTTCCAGTAAATTGTCCTCTGGAGAAAAACAAGGGAGAGCGGAAAACAGAGGCCCTCTTAAAGGTGGTCAGACTTTGAACGTTTCTATCCTCAGTAATTGACCCTGATTAGAGTGGAGTCTCTGGGTGATGGTGCACCCATGGGCCCTCTGGATTTCACAGATTTGAAGTTATTTTAATAATACATAATATAGATGTTTATCTTTCATTTTTACTTACTACTGTCATGGTGAAAGGTTTGAGAAACAAGGAACAGGGCCCAACTGATGTGGGACTTTCGAGGCAGATGTGTGAAATAAACACGAACCAAAAGCAAATTTGAAGCTATAAAATACTGGCTCACATTGATCTTTTAGCCAAAGACATTTGGGCAGTGATGTTTGTGTGGAGGAAGAAGGTTGAGCACCAATGTTTTGCCTTTAAGGGTCTTGCTGATCCTGAATTGTGTTGTATAAAGGATGTCACCTCATGGGCTCGGGGACGCTTCAGAAGACTCTTCATCTTACTGTACGCAGAGTGCAGTCAAACAGTTCATACAGTCTAAACGCCTCAGTGGGAATCATAACTTCATTTTACAGATTATAACCTGATGCCACATACGTCTCAGCTCCCCTCCGTCCCCCCAGACAGACCCACAGAGATGTGGTCCGTCCTGTCTCTCGTCTGTGTCCCCCCTCTGTGTTCCCTCCTCTGTGTCCTCTGTGTCCCCCCTCTGTGTCCCCCCCTCTGTCTCCCTCCTCTGTGTCCCCTCTCTGTGTCCCTCCTGTGTCCCCTCTCTGTGTCCCCTTCTGTGTCCCCTCTCTGTGTCCCCCCCTCTGTCTCCCTCCTCTGTGTCCCCTTCTGTGTCCCCTCTCTGTGTCCCCCCCTCTGTCTCCCTCCTCTGTGTCCCCTCCTGTGTCCCCTCTCTGTGTCCCTCCTGTGTCCCCTCTCTGTGTCCCTCCTCTGTCTCCCCCCTCTGTGCCCCCCCCTCTGTGTTCTCTCTCTGTTCTGCTGTTGTTTCTCTGCTGTCTTGCGTGTCTGAGGACACTGCCATGTCAGCAGTGTTTCCACGCTGATCCCTGAGTGTCCACACTGAGCTGAGTGCAGCTGAGTGAGCGTTTTGACACACACACACACACACACACACACACACACACACACACACACACACACACACACACACACACACACACGTGTCACAGGAGGTCTACCTTGACCCTCTCATAAAGGGATCACAGGCCTGGTTACACTGATGGAAGAAGTGCAGGTTTGTGCTTATCACACTTTGTCAGCATTGAATCATTGAAATTAAATTTAAAATGAAATCCTAATATTATAATGATTTACTGATTACTTGTATTGTGTTCATGAACATTTTGCTAAGCCAAATATATTTTAGGTGTGTATTATTATTATTATTATTATTTGAATATATCAGAGCAGTCTGGCATCTAAACCCTCTTGTGAGCGACGGGTCGTTTCTTTAAGGTTTCTGACAGCTTGTCAAGTCAGCCATCAGTTCCCATTCAGGTTTTCTCAGCAATGTTTAATCTGTTATATTCATTTAAACACCGACACAGAAGCCACTTCAATAATTATCATTCATTATTACGTGTCACAAACAGAACAAAGTTTAGATTCAAAGACACCTGCCTTCCACCACTGGATGGCGCTGTTACACAAGATGTTGAATTTATTGCTGCATACGAGGGTAAGAACTTGAAAACGGGACATTATACTAAATAATAATTTCCACTACGGGAAAATTTGTGTACTTGTATTCTGTGGATTTCTTTGTATTTTTCATATTTTAAACTGTAAAACATGACCAAGTCATTGACACTGACTTCAAACTGAATAATGGCTGTCGAGTGAATTGGTTTTGTCGCATATGCAAATATATGTTGTCATATATTTTTAATATTTGCACAAATGGCTTCTGTGGTGTTCCAGTCCGCCCCTTCCTTCTTGTACTTGTTGTCATGTGTAAATTTCTGATAAGAACATAACTTATTAAAGCAATTTATTAGCTTTGTGAGTAAAATATTAGGTTTACATTCAGCATTACAATTCCAAGTTGTGAAATTATAATTACAGGATATTTCAGGGGATAATTTTAACATTCTAACGGATACTTTTGTGTTTTCTGGTGGTAAATCAGATGAGAAATTTGATAAACGCGAGTCAATCTTCTCATCTGAAAGTCGGACAAACCTGAAAACAAACTGGGAGACTGTAAACCACACATCAAGTTTATTTGCACGAATTTGCAAAAGACTATTTTCTTCTCTGACAGTCAAATAAGCACACTGTACAGTACACACTTCACACTGAGTCAATAACCAAGGCAAAGCACGCGAGAGCACAAGTTATCGCGCGCTCTTGACTCAAAACAAACATGACTGGAGTCCAGGATGCCGATGCAGAGCAATTTGCGCTCAAAGCTAAGAAAAAGGAGCAAAAACATCGCAGAGTTTGAGTCGTGTCCTCGGTGTCACTTGTCCAGTGCTGTCCAACACCACGAACGTATTCACTCGTCCCTTTTCTTCTTAGTTTGCTTATTTAACGACATGTTTCTCTCTAATCATCGCTTTGGGTTTTATATTTTGTGTAACTTGCTGCCTAATTCTGCCATCAGGAAATCAGCTTTTGAACAAGTGAAGACGTGCTTCTGCTGTGTGTCCTGCTGAAATACTGTGTGTCTTATCACACTTAGTAAATAAAACTCAGCTGAGCACTAACTCACTTTGGGTGTGTCTCAACCAGTCCTGAAAACGAAAGCTAACTCACTATGGTTTCGATCACAAACCAGGTGGTGATCTAGAATTTTCAGCAGTTTCAATCAGTTTCAGAAGTGTTGGTGATCTCCAGCGCGGTGATCGATCCGATTTCCAGCATCGATCTGTTCTTCTTGTCTGGAGACAATAAACCACAGGAACAACATGTCAGCAGCGAGGTACAAACTTTTGAGCCTATCAATCGCATTTATTTATTTATTTTCATTTATTTAAAGCTTCATTTCACACTCTCATAAGTGATCCTAATGAGTTTATATGTATTGTTTGTAGCATCAGATGAATGTCGAAGGAGGTAGCAGATATTATATTATATTGTTATAATATAATATTGTTATATTGTTGGATTATGTCATCTTCGCTGTAAAATCATTTGAGTTTAAAATATATTTGTAGTGTGAACTATTGTTATATAATATTCTAATATGTAGAATGTTGTCTCATGATGGCAAGAAGCAAGTTCTCTGAAACTCATTCAGGCGAATTACGGAAGTCCTCGAGTTTTCTTGTGCCCAGATACGATCAGCCTACTGCAGTGTTGAACAAGATATCACCTGAGAAAACTCAGATGGTCGGAAGAGACGACGAGCGGGTGGGAAAACCTTCTGCAGCTGATAAAAGAAATACAGCAGGCAGCTGAGAAATTTTTAAATTTAAAGTCCTGATTGCGCTGTAAACTACCAAAACTTCTGTGGTCACAGCTGTGACGATCTGGTTTTGTGCTTTTGTGGAGAAGGACTTTGTGCTGAAGTAAAGGAGAAGAAAATGTTTGGCGTTGATAGGACACATACAGGTGCTGACACACGTCGCCGTCAGCGTTAGTGATCGGGCTGAAGGTCGGTGGTCCCAGGGTTTCTACAGAACTGCGCTTACGCTGATTAAGCCTTATGTTTAAGCACACCATGTGTGATTTGGCGACATCTTCTGGTCAAACGGTGTCAATGCAATAAGAAATAAGCGATATACCCTGAATCATGTGAAACGGTGTCAAGTGATTGCAGTGAGCCATTTTTAAATCTCTTCATCCTGCTGATCTTCTCACAACCTCTTGTATCTCCTTGTCTTTTCAGTCATTTTGGTCGGCACTCACTGCATACCACGTAAAATATTACAGGGAAACGTCAAAGAAAGCCTGAGATGCAGATCATAAAAGTCGAGACTTTCTGCTGTTTTAAACTGTTTAACTGTTGTTTTGGGCCTTGAAATCTCAATAATTATGTCATGTGATTTTTGTGTTTCAGAAAGGAGCTACGGAAGGCCTTGCGCCGCTACGCCACAGATACCCTCATATATGTTGACACAGTGAGAGGATTCTGTGAGAGGATGTCTAAATGGATGCTTGGGAGGGAGTCAGAGTTGCACATGATGATGGACATCAAGGACAGGACAGACAACATCGACCTAAACATCAGCCATGTTACCCAGTCAGAGAACAAAGGTAAGGCCATGGGAGAATATATGAAGAGCAAGGTGAGCCAGGTGACTGCAGACAGCAGGCGAGCAGAGCTGGAGGGGGAGCTGGCTGCTGTCGTGAAGGACACCTTGAGAGGTCTGGAGGAGCTCGACCGCTTCCTGGATGCAGTGGAGAAGCTGGCAGTCACCTCACTTCCTGTGTTCATGGAGGAGAACCAGGCATTGCATCTACCGGAAGGGATCAGCCGTGAAAATGTTCAGGTTGTCATCACTGCTGCTCGACGAATCTGCCCCCTCCTCCTCGAGTTCAAAAGAGATGCAAGCGGCTTCTTCTGTCCCAGACTTCAGAATGTAGAAGTGCTGGCATATCAGCTGGACAAATACATACAGACCACTCAGATAATCTGCAACAAGCTGGAGAAAAGGTAACAGACACTTGTATTTACTTTCTAAAACAGATGTTTATTTTACAAAATGTGCATAAATGTTTCTTTTGCAGCTCTTTCAGTGACTTTTGCTCAAAGATGAATATGGAAAGTGAGGTAGACCTCGATGTGGATTTGTCTGAAGATGTTGTACAAACGATGCTTCATCATATTAATCAGCTTGATGATATCAGGTAAGCTTTGCTCTTTTTGGCCACAAACGTCATGACTTGATCTTCAAAAATCTGTCCAAATATTTCACTTTTCGGTGGAATTCTATGAACTTTGATACCAAAATCTTTTGGATGAATCCCAATGATTTTTCATCTGGTGCCACCATCAGGTTCAGTTTTTCTGCAATATCTCAGCTTCCGCTAGATGGACCAGAGGAAGATCTCAGAGGATAAATCCTAATCACTTTGGTGATCTCCTGGTCCATCAGATCAAAATTATATTTATTTCAATATTATCTTTAGGTTTACTTTTTGTTTTTTTTTGGTAATTAGCAAAAGTTAGCATGCTAACACTAACTAACTAGCTGAGATGATGACCATGGTAAATATTAAACCTGTCAGCTAAAGGAAATGGGAGGCAGCCTCGATCTTGTCTTTCTTTTAATGTAATTATTATTATTGGGGTTTTTTTTCATGGCTTCCCGTAGCCTCTAAATGTGTCCTTAAAAGCTTTCTTAATTTCGTCTTTCCTCTTTATCAGGATGAACCAGAACTTTCGGCTGGTGTCCTTGTTCCAAGAGGACTCGAGTTCGAGCTTCATCAGTGAATTCAGCGAGCGTCAGCCCAGGATGCTGCAGTTTCTGAAAGACATGGAGGAGTGTGCTGTTCAGCTAGACAAGATGAATAAAGGGGCAAAGATCTCCAGTGTGGCAGGCAGCTCAGTGGGGGTAGTTGGAGGTGTGCTTTCCATTGTTGGTTTGGCATTAATCCCTGTAACAGCAGGAGTGTCTCTGGCTCTGATGATGACCGGGTTTGGCCTGGGAATAACCAGTGGAGTCAACAGTGTTGTTACTACTGCCACAGAGATTGGAGTAAACCGAACACAACAGAAGAAAGCCAGTGAAGCCTTCCAGAGCTTCATGGAGGATGTGCAGATTCTGCAGGACTGTCTGGAAGAGGCCACCAACAAGGAAATAAACCAGATGGAGCTCGTTCTGGGCGTAGGCAAGCTGGTTTGTAAAACGGCTGCAATTGGAAAAACTATTGATTCTCTTGCTGATGCTGTCTCTGCTGTTAAGGTGTTAAAAAGTGAGGAGCTGGTTGCAAGTGCTGGCAAAGTGGTGGCCCAGGAAGGTAAAGCATTACGTAACGTCCCCAGACTGGCCTCAGACATCCCAGATGTTGGTCAGGTAGCACTCAAAGGGCCTCTTGCATTCAGCAAGTCAGCTAGAGCAGGTTTCATTGCAGTCAATGCTCTTTTCATTGGCATGGACATCTTCTTCATCTGTAAAGACAGCATCAGTCTGCACAAAGGCAGCGAGACTGTAGTCTCACAGTTCATCAGAGCCAGAGCTGCACTCTGGAGCTCAGAGATGGACTCATGGCAGAAGATCCATGACTCCCTGTGTGAAGGTCTTCAGACAAAAGGGAAAAACCAAGCCGTCCTGGACAAGCAATTTTATTCTGAGATGCAGATGAAGAAACATGAAGAAACTGAAACAGAAACTGACACAGAAACAGAAACAGAAAGTCCACCTGATGAAGTGGATGAAAAACCAGAAGAAAAACAATTTTGTGTGATTCAGTAGAGCTCAGTGAGCAGATTACTGTGGGGCTTTTTGCTAACTTTGACAAAGTGATCAGATATGAAATCATTTCATTTGATCTATGTATGAGAAATCCTAATATAATAATAAATATACTTACCACATTATTTCAGCATTGAGTCATTAAAATGTACATTTCTTAATAATGTAATGATTTCCTGATTTCTATTGTATTCATGAACCCTTTGCTAAGCCTGTTCCCAAACCAAATGTTTTATAGATGTTATTAAGATTTTATATGATAAATTGATAACTTAATCAATCTGCAAACTTTGTTGTCTGTGTTTGATATTTTTGTTAATACATTTTGCTCTTTTCATACATTATACAGCAGAATTCCGTTTTCCTAACACAGTGCTGATTGTAGCATCTGAATAACTCTGACTGGTGTTTTCACTGGACTCACCTGCTCTGCTCTCCAGTTGTCAAGAGAGCAGCTCAGTGGTTTTAGTAAAGTGAAAGCAGTGATGGAGAGTATTTCAGTACATTTCCTCCAGCACTGCACTTAAGTACAATTTTGAGGTACTTTATTTGAGTTTTACCATTTTATACTACTTCATTCTTCTACTTCACTGCAACTTGGAGGCAGATATTTCGTTATTTTACTCGACTACATTTATTTGACAGGATTAGTAGGTCGTGTAGCGTTAGTTTATTAATAGAAGATATTATCAATGAACAAATCATGATGTAATATCATACATCAAAATTAAACTACTGAAGACTCAGGATAAATTTACAAGCCACTCAGCAGAACAATCAGAATAAGTGATATGAAGAAGGTCTAGCATAAACTGCTTTTAAATGTTTTCATAATTTAAAGAGATGAACTCATTAATGCATCACTGGTAATCAATAAACAACAATAATTTAATATAACATACATCAGCACACTCTACAGTTCCCTGTTAGAAGACGTGAACCACTATCCCAGCCCGTGTGAAACCCACATACAGTGAAAAGTGTGACCAAAAGTGTCCATTTAATAAAAAAACAAAGAAACAAACAAAAAATAAATTAAGAAAGTGTGGTGATACGAGGTTACTGCTTGATAGCAACAACATTCAACTAAGCAACCCCTGACTTACTCCTCTCCCCTGGCAGGGGATGCTAGTTTAACCAGTTGGATCACTTCCTGATTCATCCAAATTGCTGTTTTTACATTATAAAAATTAGATTACTTAAATATTCTTTAATTAAAAAAACTGGTTTGTTCAACGGTTTGCTAAAGCAGCAGAGAGCTGGACGTTGCACTTCAGGTTTTATTATTTGCAAATGTTAACCTTTAGTTTACATTTAATTTCAGTTTTAGTTCATGTTTGTTTTGCAACCTTCATGTGTGGGCGTGTGGCAAACAGGTATTTTCTCAGGTAACTTTTCTATAACATAGCGAGTTTGTACCAACATCCTCCATGCAGGCAATGAACAAGACACAAAAAACTGACCAAACTGAGTTTTGGTCAGCCCTTTTAGTCATGTTGCTCAAGTTAAAAAGTTAAAAATCTCCAAGATTATCACATCGTACCAGCTTTTTAGAAATTGCAAATGTTAAACAAAACTAAAAGCGAAATTTAATCTGAAGATCATTTTAGCCGATACGTGTTGGCATATGGCAAAGAGGTATTCACTAATGAAACTGGGCATATCTTCAACATAACAACCTTATGTCAACAGACCAACCCGCATTCATCACACAAGAAAGTTAAAGTACGCCTGAGTGAGGGTGAATGCCTCCAGGTGTGTAACCACGCAGGTAGTTTCAGTTCAGTCCCTGATCACATGCAAACCTGTGAACTATCTTCCCCTGAAAACTGATGATTTTGATGCCTGTTTGCATGAAAATGCGACCCATTAAGGTGTCCTCAGGAGCACCTGAAGGTCAGTCTGAACCGAAGACTCTTAACACCATGGTCTGGTTGAATACTCCATTCTGACTGGCTGCAGGATGTCAGTTAATTCCTGATAATACATACCTACCAAGCATGTGCAGAGAAACTGTCTGAAACACATTGTAAATTAGTGTACGACTGCGGATGCCTCAACATTAGAGGAGTCAGACTGGGACGGCACGGTGGTGCACATTTTAGCACTGTCACCTCATGGCAAGAGGGTTCTGGGATCCTGGTCCTGGCCTGGACCTTTCTGTGTGGAGTTTGCACGGTCTGCCTGTCCGGCTTCCTCTTGCAGTCCCAAAGTCATGCACGTTCGGTTCTGTGGCTGCTCTGCATTGTCCCCAGGTGTGAAAGTGTGGGTGTCTGTCTTTGTGCCTTTGTCCTTTGACTGACCTGAGTGAACCTCTCACCTGTAGTCAGCTGGGACAGGCTTCAGTCCCCCCGTGACCCTGTCGGATAAAGTGCTATAGAAAACGAATGGATGGACTTACCACCACTGATCAATAGCTGTTCACACAGGCTGACTGACTTTCTTAAATTCACTGTTACACTTTGCAGTTACTTGTCCATAGCTAATATTTAAAATATAACCCACAACAAAATGAAAGTGAAAATAGACGTAGCCACCCAAGGTCATCACAACATGAAAGAAGAAGCGCTTACATAAAAGACATAGCAGACATATCAGAATGAAAATAATATGATCTCTGAGTGAAATCTCTGTTGGCAGGGGCAGCGATAAGAAACGGTCGAGGTGTTCACTAAATATGTGGTTAAGCCTGTTTGTTAAACAAACGAGACCATCATAAACATGAAAAGTGTTACCACACAGTCTCACTTTTCTCACGGTTTTTCAGTCTGTGTTAAAATTTCACAACAAACAAATATCGATGTTAAAAGGATTTTAATATCTTGACTTAAGTTTGTTTTTTATTCAACTAATAAAGAACAAACCACCAAGAAGTTATGTTTAATGAAAGCTATAACTTGTGATAATTTAACTGTAGCTTATAAAGATTTTGTTTCTCTGTATGTAATTTTTGAAATCTCCTCTACAAACTTGTAGATTTGTTAGATTTGTGTCCAGATGACACAATGAAAATTTAATGCATTCAATGTATGATTTATTTTTTATGTTTGGGGCAAAAGTTTTAACTATGTGTGTTGAGAAATTATTTATTTTCCCTGTATTCTTTAAGGTACCAAGCAGCACTTCCAGCACAGCAGGCAGCTGGTTTTTCCCAGTTAACGAGCTGTGAAAAGCAGCTGTAGCCTCCCTGCTCAGCAGCAGACTGACACACCTGTGTAAGACGTATGCTGGCTTCTGAATGAGTTTTGGTGTCACCAAAACCCTGATTCCAACAAGATGGGATGCTGTGTAAAACACACATAAAAAGAAAGAAGAAAGTGAGACTTTGCTGATCACTGACGCACATTCAATTGAAACAGTACAAAGAGAGTATATTTTTATATATTTAATGTTTGACCTCATCAACTTCATGGATTTACGTATGCTTATTTTGAATTTGACAGCAGTGACACAGCATATGGGACTGGGGCAACAAAAGACTAGCAAAGTTTTGTACTGATCAAAAACCACCAGTCTGGAATATTCCACAGGTAAACAGGTTAATTGGTAACAGGTGATATGATCAGGTATGAAAGAGGCATCTTTGAAAGGCTCTGTCGTTTGTAACACATGAGCGTATAAATGATGTTGCTGCGTGGTTCAGGAACAAAAGAAACGACACCCGATCTTCTGTCACCCTTCAGCTCCAAAGTTCTTGGCATGACAGGGTGTGGTTTAATGTTTAAAAGGCATGAAAACAAAACCAAGCCTCCCTGAATGAATTGCACAGACTTATGTTACGAGGTTCATCGTCCAGCGATATTTGATAGCAGTTTCATAGTCTGATCATTTTTTTTCTGTCACACCCTCAGTCACAGGCAAGCTGTATCAAGTGGAGACATACAGATGTCAGGTCAAAGGTAAAGTTTGAATATTTTTACAATTGTTTGGTTCAATTTATATTTAAATGTTA
Source organism: Scatophagus argus (assembly GCF_020382885.2). NCBI lineage: Eukaryota > Metazoa > Chordata > Actinopteri > Scatophagidae > Scatophagus > Scatophagus argus. Next base: position 20,445,944 of record NC_058508.1, read on the forward strand.
TATAATTTATACTGATTTCCACTAATATTATTATTATTGAGTCAAGTTACTGTTTCAAATCTCAAGTGCAAGTGGGTGTAAAGTCCGTTAATTGTACATCATGTCCCATGGTGTCCTGTTCAACAAACAGTGGCAGAATGTGCACATTAAAGCTCAAAGGTCCAAGAACTGAACCCTGTGGGACTCCTGAGACTTGTTAGACAAAGTTAAAGTGAAATTTAGACTGAAATATTTTACGATGATCCATCACCTGTTGAAATTTCCATGTTTCCTGTTGTAATCACTTTTGCTATGGCCAAAAGCAACTGTTCAGTGGATTACTTTAATTTGTTTTGACAAGTCAGTGAGAGATGATAGATTTTAATCTACAGACGATGTTGTTGTACCTGACAGAAAGAAGCTACAAGAGGCCTTGTGCCGCTACACCACAGATACCCTCACTTACATTAAGATAGTGAGCGGATTCTGTCAGAGGATCTCTAAATGGATAGTTGCAAGGGAGACAGAGTTGACCAACATGAAGAACATTAAAGAAAATGCTGACAAAATTAAGCTAAACATCAGCCATGTTACCCAGTCAGAGAACAAAGGTAAGGCCATGGGGGAATTTTTGAAGAGCAAGGTGACCCAGGTGACTGCAGACAGCAGGCGAGCAAAGCTGGAGGGGGAGCTGGCTGCTGTGCTGGCGGACACTCTGGGAGGTCTGAAGAAACTTGACTGCTTCCTGGATGCAGTGGAGAAGTTGGCAGTCACCTCACTTCCTGTGTTCATGGAGGAGAACCAGGCGTTACATCTATCAGAAGGGATCAGCCTTAAACAAGTTTGGTCTGCCATCAGTGCTGCGCGAGAAATCTGCCCCCTCCTCCTCGAGTTCAAAAGAGATGCAAACGTCTTCTTCCTTGCCAGACTTCAGAATGTAGAAGTGCTGGCATATCAGCTGGCCAAATACATACAGACCACTCAGATAATCTGCGACAAGCTGGAGAAAAGGTATTTCGTACTTATTATTATTATGTTATTTGTACACTGGAGCCTGAGCTGTTAAATGTGAATTTGCAAATAATAAATAATTAATTTAACATATTTACATGCACATAGCATTTACGCACATAATGTGCTAACATACAGCACACTGTGAGCAATTTTTCCATTTTTAGGCAATGTTTCCAGAGAATAACTTCGGAAACTAAGGTAGACCTCGATGTGGATTTGTCTGAAGGTGATGTACAAAGAATTCTCTGTCACATTAATCAGCTGCAGGAAATCAGGTAGGCACTATCAATATGCACTATTGATTTGTGTTTTGTTTTTTATTATCATTATTACATCTATTTATACACTTACTAGCTTTATTAGACAATTGTATGCACATACAGCTTTGCCACGAATTCTATTTTGATAAAAATGCTAAATTTTTGTTTTGTGTTGACACTGTCGGAAAGGTGAGAATTCTACTTAATGTTTATTACTGAGGTGTTGTAATACACATTATTACTGAGGTGTTGGTGTTTTACTGGATTGCAGTCTGAGTGTTTCTAATGTGTTTCTCTTCTCATGCTTGTAAATATGATAAGCAAACACAGCAGTCCAAACCATCATCTGCTATTACAGCCCAAAAACTGAATGATAAAAAATGTTCAAAAAACCTAAATGTTGCCTCAATAAGCACACATAACTTTTACAATCAGAACCATCCATCCATCCATTTTCCTCAGCTTGGGATGTGATTCCTCCAGTGAGTTCTGATTATACCCCAGGGTGTCCTTCCAGTTGGATGTGTCCTGAAAAGCTCCAAAGGGTTGACTACTTTCAGAGAGAAGGAGCAGCAGCTCCACTCCAAACACTCCCCAGATGTCCTCCTCACCCTCCGCCCACCCTACAAAGGAAACTCATTTCTGTCCCACTTATCCATAGTTTCTTTTACTTTCGGTAACCGAGAACTCATGACCATATGTGAAGGTAGCTGGTAAATTGATAGTTTTGCTTTGTGGCTCTGCTCCCTCTTAGCCACAAATGTCTGGTACAGCAGCAACTGCAGCCCTTCTGGTCTCCTGGTACATGTCTGCTGCTTTAGAAGATCCCTGAGCCAGCCAAGCCCAAAAGACCTTCTTCTTCAGCTTGACCTTCCTTCCTTCACCATCAATGTCCACCTGTGGGTTCTTGGATTGCCACCATAACGAGCAGTCATGACCTTTTGACCACAGTTCTTGACAGCCACCTCTACAAAGGAGACTTTCGGTGTGGCTAACTCAGACTCCGTGTTCCTGACCTCCCCAGGATATGTAAAAAAAATCTTCCACAGGTGAGAGTTGAAAACCTTGCCAATGAGGCTTTTGCTAGATGTTCCCAGTTGACCCTCTCTACCCACCACCACCATCTGATTCAACTCACCACCAAGTTGTGATCATTTCAAAATTCTGCTCCTCTCGTCACCTCAAGTCACTATAGGTGGAACCCTTTCCAAGACACCACACAGAGACTTCAGGAAGGGCACCCTGGGCAATTCCACCTCCTCTTCAGGAGTCTGGTTCCAAAACCAGTGCTGTGTGTAGAGCTGAACTCAACTATATCTAGCTGGTTCCACTCTACCTCCTGCACCAGCTCCAGTTCCTTCCTTCACAGAGGATAGTTTCCACATTTACAAGACCAGCCTGTCATGCCAGGAGTCAGCATGTCCAGGCTCCTGTTTTTGCCTGCCACCCAGCATACAATTCACCTGACCCCAGCACCTCTCCCTGCAGGAAGTAGGTCCACAGGGCTGCGGACCTGAGCTCAGACATCTGTAGAGTAAAGCTACTGCTCCTTTGTGCCAAAAGGAGTCAGATGAGGTGGCTTGGGCATCTAATTAATATCATCCTGGGTGCCTTCCTTTGGAAGTTTTTCCGGAGATCCAGGGAAGCCCTGACAGACCCAGAACTCGCTCGAAGGATTGCATGTCCCATCTGGCCTGGGAAGGCTGTGGGATCCCCCTCGAGGAACTTGACAACTTTTGTTTGACTGGAAGATGCCTGCAGATATGGCGGCTAGTAGCTCCTTCAAACTTGCTATGTTTTTTTAATCAGTTATTTTTATTTATTTATCATGTTTATTTGCTTATTGGCTTTATTGTTTAACATGTATTGGTACAACTTTAATCCTTTGTGATATAATAAGTGTTAATTAGCAGATTCATTTTTTTTCCACTTTGTCAGGATGAACCAGCACTTCCGGATGGTGTTCTCATTCCAGAAGGTTTCATGTTCTGTCTTCATCAATCAGTTCAGTGAGTGTCGATCCAGGATGCTGCAGTTTCTAAAAGACATGGAGGAGTGTGCTGTTCGGCTAGACAGGATGAATAAAGGGGCAAAGATCTCCAGTGTGGCAGGCAGCTCAGTGGGGGCAGTTGGAGGTGTGCTTTCCATTGTTGGTTTGGCATTAATCCCTGTAACAGCAGGACTGTCTCTAGGTCTGACGATGACTGGTGTAGGGCTAGGAATAACCAGTGGAGTCAACAGTGCTGTCACTACTGCCACAGAGATTGGAGTAAACCGAAAACAACAGAAGAAAGCCAGTGAAGCCTTCCAGAGCTTCATGGAGGATGTGCAGGCTCTGCAGGACTGTCTGGAGGAGGTGACCAGTCAAACAAAAACCAAAATAGGGGGGAGTGATACAGCTCCTGGTGCTGCCGGAAAAGGCATTGGTGCATTCGCTAAATCTGTCTCTGCTGCTAAGCTGTTGAAAAGTGAAGTGCTCGCTCTCAGCAAGTCAGCCAGAGCAGGTTTCGTTGCAGTCAATGCTCTTTTCGTTGGCATGGACATCTTCTTCATCTGTAAAGACAGCATCAGTCTGTCCAAAGGCAGTGAGGCTGAAGTCTCACAGTTCATCAGAGCCAGAGCTGCACTCTGGAGCTCAGAGATGGACTCATGGCAGAAGATCCATGACTCCCTGTGTGAAGGTCAGCAGACATCAGAGGAAAACAAAGCCGTCCTGGACAAGCACTTTTATCCTGGGATCGAGAAGATCTGAGACATGTGACTTTTTGCACTGATTAATGTGAATAAACCACAAATCCTGTCTTGGTAATCATAATAAATCATTGATGAACATGAAACATTAATTAATTTGTCCAATCAGCATAGCCATCTAGTTGGCTATATCGATCTGTTGGTCTCTTTATGTGGCGTGGATCTGCTCAGCAATTAATTTATGTGAAGAATGGAACCAGGAGTAAAAGGGCATTAAATTTCATGATCTCTGTGATTATCCTGAAAAGTAGCCTGTAGATGCCTTCAAGACTAATAAGGATCCAATATTGTCAGCTTGTTGGGTCTTAAGCTATTTTAACTCTTTTATGGGCAGTAAGTCTGATTTATTTCTTGATTCAGTTTATCAGAGCACATGTCAATACGAAGCTTTTCACAATACAAAATGCTTTATGTGTCATTCAGTAATCCATTCCATAAGAGTAATTGCAAGCAAAAAGAAAAATGAAAAACAAAAACATGGGATTTAGAAGGACCATTTTCAACCTTATCTAATGAGTCACTGTGTGTTTAACAGTTATTGTATTATTATTATTAGGATCAGAGCACATTACTTTGATCAGATTGTATTTACATAATGCTTGTTTCCTCTTCTGCCTCATTCATTTGACTGAGAAACTAAACCACATCAGTACTGAAATGTTTGCTTCATACAATGACGACTAATTTTTGTTTTGTTTGTGGTGTCAATGGAGGTACCTGCTTGATCTGTCTTTCAGAATCAGAATTCCTTTATTTATCCCTGGAGGGAAATTCTTTCCACTGTTTTAATTTTGTAATTCTAATAAACTTTCTTGTTTTCACTGATTTTGCTATCTTAAGCGCTTCACTTCTTTCTTGTATTTACTGTTGTCTTGTCCTGGATTCTTTCCTGGTCCTGGCAGGATTTTTTAATTTTTTGCCTGTTTTAAATTGCTTTTTTTGTTTGGATCCTTGCTTGCACTGGGGCATACTAAGCCTTATTTTGTAAATCAGTCTTTGATCTGCATTAGTTCTGCTTCTATCATCTACGTTTGGGTCCAGTTCGTTGTTGCTTCATCCATATGAGCTGTGACAGATTCAGTAATACATGCTTTAACATACAATGACTGTATATGAGAATAAAATTATTTTGCCGGAGCTTTAATTCTGTTATGTAATCTTGCTTCATTAACAGCCTTAAAACATGTATTTAGCTCATTTCTGAATCATTGTAATGGTGGTAGAGCTGTATCACAGCAAGTAAATCCAAATAAATGTAAACTCTGAGCATATGTGTAAGCATTTACAGTAATAAACAGACTTCAAGTAATCTTTAGTAAAAATGTGGTGTGTTCATGATGCTTTCATGTTTCAAAGCCCATAGTTTTGAATTCAGAGTTAATGTAGGAGAAGTTATTGAAGGGGCAGGATAATGGAGACCTTCATTCACATTCATTAAATGGCTCAATGTTAAGATTCATTGTCACAACACAACACGTTTGCACAAAGGCAAATGACATGAAGTCAAATTGAAGTAAATATTTGTTATTCACAGATCAGTTAAATTATGTTAAATCTATTCAGCAAATGTGCTTAATCAATTATGTCAAAGGTGCAAACTGTTTAAAGGTTCACTCCCTCATTTAGCTTTTGTCTTGTGTGATTGTTGGCTTTAAATATTCAAACAGTATTTTAGGGTTTTAAAAAGAGGTCAGACATGCTTTCTTTTAATTTGTGGTTATCTTGAGAATTTTTTTTAACAAGCATTAACATATGCTGAGCTCCAAACACACTGCACAGCTGAGGCTGCTGCCTCACTAAATTAACTGTTTGGTTGTAATCCAAAGCCCTGGACACGTTTAAATTTAGACCAGAACATGACGCGATACGTACAGTGCATCCGGAAAGTATTCACACTGCTTTGCTTTTTGCACATTTTGTTATGTTACAGTCTCACTTCAAAATGGATCAAATTTCTCAAAATTCTACCCAAAATACCTCATAATGACAAAGTGAAACAAGTTTGCTTGAATTTTTTGCAAAGTTATTACAAATGAAAAACAAAAAATGTAACATGAACATAAGTATTCACACTGTTTGCCATGACACTCAAAATTGAGCTCAGGTGCCTCCTGTTTCCACTGATCATCCTTCAGAGGTTTCTACAACTTGAGTTGAGCCCACCTGTGGTAGATTCAGCTGATTGGGCATGAGTTGGAAAGGCACACCTGAGTCTATATAAGCCCTCACAGTTGACAGCGCGTGTCAGACCACAAGCTAAGCCATGAAGTCAAAGGGTTTGTCTCTAGACCTCTGAGTCGATCTGTCGAGGCACAGATCTGGGGAAGGGAACAGAAAGATTAAAAGTCCCAAAGAGCACAGTGGCCTCCATAATAAAAAAGTTTGGAACCTCCAGGATTCTTGTGGGCCCAACTAAACTGAGTGATCGGGGTAGAAGGGCCTTAGTCAGGGGGGTGACCAAGAACCCAGTGGTCACTGACTGAGCTCCAGTGTTGCTCTGGGGGAGGGGAGAACCTTCAAGAAGGACAGCCATTTCTGCAGCACTCCACCAAACAGGCCTATATGGTAGAGTGGCCAGGTGGAAGCCGCTCCTCAGTAAAATGCATATGAAAGTTTGCCAAAAGGCGCCTGAAGGACTCTCAGACCACAAGAAACAAAATTCTCTGGTCTGATGAAACAAAGATTGAACTTTTTGTCATGAATAACAAGCATCATGTCTAGAAGAAACCAGTCACTGCTCATCACCTGGCCAATACCATTCCTACTGTGAAGCATGGTGGTGGTAGCACCATGCTGTGGGGATGTTTTGTGGCAGCAGGAACTGGGAGACCAGTAAGGGTCCAGGGATGACTGCAGCAATGTACAGAGACATCCTTGCTGACAACCTGCTCCAGAGCGCACTGGACCTCAGACTGGGGCAAAGGTTTATCTTCCAACAGGACAACAACCCTAAGCATACAGCCAACATCACAAAGTAGTGGCTTCAGGACAACACTGTGAATGTCCTTGAGTGGCCCAGCCAGAGCCCAGACTTTAACCCTATTGAGCATCTCTGGTGAGATCTGAAAATGGCTTTGCACTGACGCTCCCCATCCAGACTGATGGAGCTTCAGAGGTTCTGCATTGAAGAGTGGAGAAACTGCCCAAAAATAAGAGTGCCAAGCTTATAGGATCAGACTCTCAAAAGACTTGAGGCTGTAATTGCTGCCAAAGGGGCTTCAACGAAGTATTGATCACAGGGTGTGAATACTTATGTGTGTTATATTTTTGTTTTTCTATTTTTAATAAATTTGCAAAAAAATCAAGCAAACTTGTTTCATTTTGTCAGTATGGGGTATTTTGTGTAGAATTTTGAGGAAAAAAAATAATTCAATTAATTTTGGAATGAGACCGTAACATAACAAAATGTGCAAAAAGCGAAGCGGTGTGAATACTGTTCAGATGCACTGTATGTTACACAGGTTATATTCTGTAGTTCCAATTTACTATGTTCCGGTATTCAACAAACGCCTCACAGCCACGCTATTGGTTAGTGTTTTCTGTGCCGCTGCTGTGTTGTGCACCCGGCTTCCGGAAAGCACACAGGTGAGGCAGGTATGTGAAGCAGAAGCTCAATTAGGTCTGGGAAAAGTGAAATTAAACATTTGTAACTTCTCATTCCCAGTATGCACAACTGAGTGTAGCTAACGACTTTACCAGAGAGAGAAACTGTCAACAGGTGAGTTAGTCACCTGAAGTTAGCTGGTTACCATCAAGATTCTGTTGCGCTAGAGTTTAAGTGCGTGTAATTTTACTGCGAGAAACACGGCAAAGCTAATCCTGTCAGGATGTAACATTTCGTGTGAGGTGAAGGCTCAGGTTTGGTTGTTGCAACGAGCTGTTTTAGCTCTTTTTTTATTTTTACTTATTTATTGACTGGCAACCGTGAAACAAACGAGTTATTTAAAATGAATAACCTTAAAGGAAATAAGGATGTGTAAAGGGACAAAAAGTCATCACTGTGATGTCACTCAGTGATTGGTTAACACCACAAATCATAGTTTATCAACACTGAGTAATTTGAATCCGCGAAGTAACCAAACATAAAGTAGCATAAATGGAAATTTTTTAATACGTACTTAAATGCAGTAAATTGTACTTAGTTACATTCCATCACTGGTTATTTTAATTTTTTAAAAAAAAGAAGGAATATTTTGACACTCAGACTTAAATTATTACATCAGTTTCACATATCAGTTGTTGGGTCCTTGCTTACCAATGATCATTATCAGCCCTGAAAAAACACAACTTTTGTGCTTTTGTCATTGAGTCTATTCAGGTCTGTGACTGGAAAAATCACAGAAAAATATTCCTAATTCGTGATTTTACAAATTTCTTCCAAAAATCAATGATTGGTCCACAAACATAAATGAAGCGTGTCAGAGTGCTAAGACTGTTTCCCTGAGGTTTGTCAGCATTTTCAAATATGACAAAGAGACACATTTCAGATCCATAAAATACTATGAATTAGGTTTTGTTTGTTTGAAAATTAAATTCTACTAAAGAATTAATTATTTGTCAGTGTTTAAAATGAAATTTTCTCCTAACGAGCTTCGGTTTCTGTTGAAGAACAGTGGAAACTAAGTGAAATCCCTGCTGAAAATATACATTTCAAAACAGGAAGAAAAACTCAAAGTCAACTATGAGTTCCTGCCAAAGACGAAGCTGAATGGAGATTTGTGAGCCACGTTAGGACTTCTGTCCCAGTAAAGGAAAATGAACACACATAAATTCGGTTGGCCAATCTTGTCTTTATTCAATGTCAAAAGGAATTAAATTGTGTTTCTTTGTGTGTTGGTGAAGGCTGCTTTGGTCTCCGGAGCCGACGCCGCACATCAGTTCTCTTCATCTAGAATGAGAAGGAAACAGTTTTCTATGAGGAAACAGAACAGGGTCAGCATGGAAGCAGGTCCTCCAAGTCATCGGACACTTCAGTGAGCTCCGGCGAGACCAGACCGTTCAGCCGAGTTATCCTGATAACTTAAAAACCTTCTTCTCAGAACAGACAACAAGGATCCACAGAATGCAGGGACATGTCGCTTTACAAAGTCTGGATGAAAGTGAATTAGGGCAAAAGTAATAGACAACTCGTGATTGCACCGTAGCTGTACATTAAGTTTCTCTCTGTGTGGAGTAAAAGTCCTGGTAACAGCCAAATCTCACCTTCCTCCTCCTCATCCTCTTCATCTTCCTCTTCCTCCTCCTCTTCATCAGAGCTGAAGGTCCCATCAGGCAGACTGTACACCCGAATCACTTGCTGTTGACACAGAATGTCGACCCATCAGCTCTATTTTCTACCCCAGCCTTTAAATCGGGACGTCCCTCTGAACGTCCTGACTGGACTCGGACTGTGACGGCTCACCTTGTTTGGGTCCTTGAGGATCAGGTACTTGCCCTCGTCCAGCTTGCGGCAGATATCGATGACGCAGCGGAGGATTCCCCACGCGTTCTCCATGCTCAGGTTGATCTGGCTGGCGAACTCGTTGGGTTTGAACTGCTGGGTGCCCAGGATGACGTGACGAGCAGAGTCCTTCACGTGGTACCGAGACACGTACCTGAGGAAGACACAGCGATGCAGACTAGTCAGTCCAAGCTGTCCAAATGATGTGAAAAATGTGTTGGCGTTAAAAACAGATTAGCCTGTGTGTTTGGTCCTCCTGCCCAGCACACACAGGTGTGTGTGTGTGTGTTCCTCACCCCAGTTTCAGGTATTCTGATCCAGCCAGCATGGCGCAGCAGGTCCAGCGGGCCAGTTTGTAGCTGTTGTTCTTCAGCTCGGTGGCCAGGACGGCTCCCCTCTGGGAGTCCAGCTTCTGACGCCAGTCCACCCCGTTACAATACTGAAGAATAAACAGAGAAACAGATGCTTTTCAACATGACAGAAACACTGACTGAACTGTACAGCTGCAACTCATGAATATTTCCATCAATTAACCTGCCGGTTATTTCAATGATTAATCATTTAGTCTTCAAATGCCAAAATTGTGAAAAATGAATTTTAGGTGTTTCGGTGCAAGTTCAATGAAGATAAACTACTGAGAAATGATTGTGTTTTTAGACCTGCAAATGAAGCTCATGACTCTGCACACAAAAACTCTGAAGATGAAACCACCAAAGCAGTTCTCTTCCTCTTACCCTGGAGTCCCACTCATTCAGGGTCTTGATGTTAATGAAGGACACTTCTCCATTGGCGCCGGTCATCACTCCGTCGTGCTCACAGCGGACGATCAGGTCGATGTCTTCCCCGAGCTTCCAGTGACGGTACCTGAAACAGAAAAACAAGCCATCATCCTGAGAGGAAGCGGTGAAAACACCCAGTGACACCAACACGCCTCATGTCCATCCAGCAGTTTTACTAATGATGCAACAGGACAGTAAACACAGCTGGAGGCTTCAGTGTCTCACCTGTAGGCTACAGAGGCCACCTCACTCTTGTCCATATCCTCCTCCACGAATGGGTTGGAGTTAGGAAACTTGTGCCGCTCTCCGCCCTGAGCAAAATCAAGCGAAGACATGACACACCATTCTAACATTTCTCATGTATGACAGTATTTGTGTTAAGAGCTGAGCTGCTGGAGGTTGTAGCTGACATGATCTAGTCTACAAGGACCGCACAGCTTTTGCTATTTAACTTGCTCCCTGTTGTAGCGCCCTCTGTGGTTGGCTGATGTAAGCTCGCTGTGGCAGGAGAACCTGCAGCTGAGGCCTCTGCAGTAACTAATGGCAGATGGACATCTATGTTGTAGACGAATTGAAAACCATACCTTCAGGATTTCTAACTGCACTGGTCTACCTTGATATACCGTACGGGCCTATGAGCAGGTTTGAGGGTGTGTGTCGTTACCATGCGTAGACACTGCTGGCTGAAGTTGTGGTTGATGTACGTGGCCTCCATCGCCAGGTTACGAGGAGAGTTGAAGGAGTTGCCCTCATCCTGTGGCGGCTCGTTGGCGGTCTCGCTCACGGTTAGCAAATCTGAGAGGTGCAGTTACAGAACGTTACAGCAGTCAGCGTTCAAGCAACACAACAGGAATGTGACTCGTAAAGCTGCTGCACTGATAAAGACTATGAGCCAAACTGAAGGAATCTCTTTGTGGAAGCAGCTCCTGGTGTCCTTTTAAAGCCTCACCAAAGTCAGAATTGTCTCTCTTGTCGAAGAACAGCTTGTTGCCCACTCTCTGCACGATGATGTCCCAGGAGTTGACTGAGCGTGTGCAGCACATCAGGGTGGCCAAGATGGCATCAGTGGCAAAGACGTTACCCTGAGTCTTAGCCAGCTGGAAAGAGAACAAAAAACCTTGAAGACAGAACAACAAACCTGTGAGCGTCCACTGAGCAGCTCATTCGCGACTAACCTTGCGGATGACGGGATCGTCGGTGGTAGTGACGGTGTGGAAGATCCTCTTGATGCTTTTCAGTTGCTTTTCATTGCGGGTGGTGATCCGGTCAAAAGCTTTGTCGTAGTACTCCAAAGCGCCGCAGCACTCACTGCAGGAAACCAGAAAGAAAAGTTCAACTTTTCTGTATTTCCACCCAGAACAAGTTTAATGACTGAAGAGCTGCTTCCACTTCACTCACATGTCAACAGGGTCAGCCACCTCCATGTATCTCATCTTCATCAGTCTGGGGAAGTCCATCTCCTCCTTCACCTCCCAGTCGCTCCTCACCTCCACAGAGGAGTCTCTGGGCTTCAGCTGAGCCTGGGGGGGACAACAGACGAGGACATCCAAGTTACCAAAAACCCTCACAGACACAAGAACACAAAGACTGTCTTCACACTGGAAAGTTTGACAACCTTTGTGCTCCATATTTGAAAATCCTTTTTATTTTAAAAAATCTTTTTTAAAATCCTGGGATCAAAAACAACAGACCGTTTGTCTTGTGTGCTCAGTTTAAAGCTGAAACTTAGTTATTTCCATTACTTATTCATCTACCAACTAGTTTCTCAATTAAACATTTGGTCTGTAAAAGGTCAGAAGATACTAAAAAATGTTTGAACAGATCACGCCGACAGCCTAAAACATGTTTATTCGGTGATGCTGATTTTAATTTTCTGATGTTGCAGCTCTAATGCGGTCATTCAGGTGAATTAGCTGATCAATACCTGAGATTTCTGGTCCCACTTCTGACGGACACCAAACTGCTTCTGGAACTTCTTCTGCAGGCGCATGCGATCCCTGAAAAGACACGAACTCGAGGTCAAAGTGAAGCTCACGAGCAGGTTGTCAACACGAACTCGGCTGAAACGGGACGTCTCTTTACCTCTCCTTTTGCTTGGCGCTCTTCGGGAGCGTCTGCATGTTGAACTGAGTCAGGTTCCTGCGGTCCTTGTCCCTGCGCAGGTTCCTCTGTTGAAACATCAACACGTTCCAGGATGAGCTAAAATCTAATCTGCAACACCAACATTTCATATCAGCTGACGCGCTGAAATGGGATTCGGGGGGTCTTTGGTACCTGAGCAAACCTCATGCGGTTCCTCTGGTAGGCCGTCTTCTGCGTCTTGGCCGTGTCCACCAGCTGGAAGCTCGTCTCATCCTCCTCGTGAAAGTAGGCGTACTGGCTGCCGCCTCCAAACTGAGAGGAATATTTATCTGAAGACAAAATGATCAGCAGTGATCAGCGTTTCTTGTATTTGAACAACTGACGAGGGTTCACAGATTTCAACGCGTCCATGAACAGTGAAGGGAGTTAATCTGTGCAAAGTCATATCGAAACTGTGTTATCATGCAGACAGCTGAAGTAAAAACACTTTAGGTGAAGGCGCGTCCGGGCTGACGGCCGTCCTACTCACTTGTGTATCTCTTGTCTTGATAAGTCGCTCCAGTCCAGTCAGCAACCTGACGACGGAGAACACAAGACGTGAGGAAAACTGTGGCAAACAAACTGACACCGGTTTGGTTCTTTCAGTAGAAACAATGTGATAAAACAAACCTTCCCCAGACGGTCTCCTTTGCTGAAGGGCTGGTAGGGCATGTCTTTGAACTTCTCTGGGACCGCACATGGACCCCATCCGGACGGGTTGTCCTGGATCACAGGGGCATTGAACTTGGCCATGGCCTGCAGCCAGAGTGAAAAGGACTTTGTGTTATTAAATGTCACCTAGAAAACAATCAGACAACCTTCACACAACATATGGTCCTAAATGACATTGCATGTATCCCACACATTAACAGGGTCTCAGCCAATCAGCAGCACTGATTTCTACAGCAATGCACTGAAACAAGCAGGCACTGATCAGCTTGCGCAGTGGGCTAGTCATCATTGACCCCTGAGCTGGTACAAATCCACAGAAAAGTTCAGCTTTGAATCTGGGACTGAACATCATCATCAATGTCATTCTCATTATTGATTAAGCAGTTGATGGCTTTACTGATAAAACGAATTTATCTACAAATAATGTACGTTTTTAGAGAGCCTAAAGTGACGCTTCATTTTATATGACTTCACCGGTAGTAAGTGTTGATTAATTGTAACTGTTGGGCAGATTACTACTTTTTAATCACTGATTGATGTGTCAGTGAATAAAGCAGATGACGGCTGGGACTGTGCTGATCAAACCTTTAAAAACGGCTTCGTTAACTGTACTAACAGAAGCGACGCCACTCCCTCCTGATCACACTGAAATAAGTAAATATGACACCATCTTCATATTTGAGTTTACACCTGAATGTGTGTGTTCTTCGCCAAGTTTCGAAGTAGATCAACAAGCTCACTATAAAAGACATTATTATGTTTGTTCAGGTTTGAAAGCATCTTTGTCGAGCAGCAGCACCAGCTGACATCAGCGCAGTGTTAACTTCACTTGTACAGTCACATGCTAACAAGCTAAGCTAATTTCCAAGATAATCTCGACTGGGGGAACCAAAGTGATTTAGCAGAACCAGGCTACTGTGTGATACCGACTAGGAAGAACCGAGCTTTCTTCTGAATCATCTTCAGGAAAATGTTTTTTTTATTTTTTAACAGGTTTGGCTCAGTCAGTTAACGGTGGCTACTGCTAACGCTATTAGTCATCTTGCCAGGTGGCCGTGTTAGCATGGCTAAGCTAACTGGGTGGCAATCAATATACATGCACACAGGACTCGATACGATTCAACTTCAAACACAACTGAAAACGTTTAGTTCTCGTACGTCCGGACATACTTCACTGCAATCTTACCGTAAACGACGTGACACCGAATCAGGCCTTTTAATCCAACCGGTCCTCAAACGGCACAAATTTCCGACCGAGCGCCGGTGTGAAAGGAAGTCGCGAGCTGCCGTAAAGCGGAAAAGGGTTCCTGTCGTATTATAGCTGTAACTGTCATAAAGTTGCAGGCAACCCGTAGCTGAACTATGTTAGCTATACCTATACAATAAAATATGACTGAGTGTATATATACTACATATATATATATATAGGCGGATATAATCACAGCAGTCGTAGTTTGAAAGTTTTGTTGTGAAATGTGTTCGCAGTAGTTAGTGTCATGAGCATATCAATCCTGGTCTGGACTATGTTCTTGTGGCCGAAATGCGCAACTACGTCGCTTTCTGTTGTGCATTTTAATTTCACATTTTAACCGGAAGTAGCATACTATGCTATTGTGTAAAATTACTGGTGTCATACAGTTGTATTTACTCACCGCCAGGGGGCAGAAATAGACGCATTTTATCGAAGTCAAACAATCATAATACAGAGGTAAAAGATAACAGAAACGCTGCAGTGCTGTCAGTAAATGTTCTTCTTTCTAACTAAAGACAGCTAAATTAGGCATTAGGCCCGTATTCAATTATTAATTCAATTATTAGAGTCCGAGCATTTAAGTGAATCTGGATTTGCTAGCAAGAAGGCTGACCACCAAGTTAACAGTAATGTTGCAGTTCCTGTTTATCACCACTGGAGGGCAGTCGACACTCGTGATTCAGATTACACAGTCAACATCACCAACGTCAAGTCAAAATACCATACTGTCATTTCCAGGATAAACTTTCAATTTAAAGCAATAAAACACTTATCAAATCAGCAGTTATGCCTTTTCATCCTTTATATTTATTTTCTATTTCTTATTCCTACTTTACTTATTCAAATTATCTGTATTTCTTGCTGTCTATTCATATACAATCTAGAGATTTTGTTTTAAAAACAAGAAAATTATTTCAAGCATGCATATTTCAGGTATTATATAGAAGACAAGAAAACAAAACTGAAAAAAATAAAATTGCACAATCCAAACAGATAATAAATAAATAAATATCCTATTAAATCTGGAGGACTGGAGTTTGTTTTGTAAACCAATTTTTGGATCCAGTTAATTGTGTTTTTCACGCACTGCCAAGGTCCGAAAATCAGATTAATATAATAATAAGTTTATTTAATATCTGTAAAGCATGTCTGTCTGTGGTGATGCATTTCAGTTACATGCAGTGCAGATGTTCCTCATGGGATTCAGTCACAGCAGCAGCAGCAGTTTGCCATGTGATGAGTGATGCTCTCATCTTTGCACATCTGGTCTTTTCAACATCTGCATTCATCCACACATCATTTAATCAGAGAGAGACTTCGTTCTTAGTTATTTCTTTGTTCTTTGCAGGATTTATTCTTGCAGTAGAGTATTTTTGCAGTGTGGTATTGGTACTTTTACTTCAGTAAAGTATCTAAGCATTTTTTCCACCACATGTTGCGACACACCATGCAGAGGGTGAGCTCTGGCCTCTTCAGAGTTCACCTGGCAGCTGCGCTCTGAGTCACGTTGGCGTTGACAGCAGACTCAAACTCATGAATCTTGGTGCAGTTATGGCTGATTATTTCTATGGACAGCAAGGATGTTTTGTTTACTTCCTTCCTGGACTACAGTTAGTTGTACTTTATGCTTCTACTGGATTTTATTTTTGTGAGGCCTAACGTTTTTCTGTGGACGGTCTCAGTCCAAGGTTACAGCCCGTGTCCAGGATCAAAATGTCAGCATGACTTCATTACTTGGCACAGGTTCGTGGTCCTCAGAGGATGAATCCCACTGACTTTGTACCAACCAAAAACTGTCTCAGCGAAATCAGTTGCAGCAGTTTGTCAGCAGCTCAATCAAAGAAGACTTTTTAGTGAGTTTGTTTGTGATGTTTGCACTGATTACTACTGAAGTGAAGCTTCCTGTGTGTGTGTGTGTGTGTGTTGGCCTTCACACCTTTTCATGCTGCTGTTAATATGAGAGATATTATTGTATTGTTTACTGAACTGAGTCACTATCAGTCTCTTTGACAAACACTTCATGTTGCATTCATCTCCAGCTCTGAAGCTTTTTGAAAAAAACCTTTTTTCCTCCTTTTAATGAATATTTAAGAAGCCTACATTTAAACAGTTTTAGTAGGTTTCCACCATCCTGTAACTGATCAGGTTCATGTTGTGAGCTGTCATGGGGGTCGCGACCCTCATGTTGGTGACCACTGAGCTAAAGTCTTTTCAGCATGGATATTTTGCACACAAATCAGTTCTGTTCACTGTTTTTACACTCATAAACTGCTGTTTAGTGAAATTATTTTCCCGTTTATTTTTTCTGTTTCTTTAACGTGAATGAGACGGTTAATTCAAGCTAAGATACTTGAAATTAATGATTTATTGAGGGTAATTAAGAGCAAAGTCACCAGTTTCACTGAAAGACATTTTAATTTTTTTTCATACCTCAAATCTAAATGATCTATTCAGCGACATGTTGGGACAAAACACTGACGCTGCAGCAGCACTTTGAGAACAAACCAAACAAACAAATCTGCGCCGACTTGCATTAAGCTGAATTATGATGCACATTTAGCCCCGATGGTTTGAATTCATCCCAGACAATTTGATGAGATGTAAAATGCATTTTACTGCGTAATCTCCTCTGGAAAATTGGTCCTGCACTTAAATCAACACTGAGGCTAAAGTGATGTTCCTGATTTTTAGCAAAGTAATGAAGGCTCCCACTCAGTCAGCCTCACCAGTGGGATCATTTTACTGCTCTTCATGCATCCCGATTAGGCTGTGCAAGCGAACATGCATTATTCTGTATGCATGATTTGAATGTGTTAAATGAGCCAGTTTGACTGAGACATTCAACCCGAAAGGGAAGCTTTAGGATCCTGCGAGGACCTTGTTGTGTTCTTGAGCTGGTGACAGTGTTTGCACAGAGTTTCCATGGCTGCTCTGTGCCAAAAAAGAAAAAAAGAAATAAAGAAAGCGAATAACAGGCTGTTAGAGTTGAGTCCTGTCCATATTGTACGTGGGAGAGAGAGCCTGTAGGCAGAGAATCACACTGAGTCATAGCGAAGCCACAAGCCGAGCCTTCAACTGACTATCACCTCAGCATGCACAGTGAGCGCAGGTGGGTTATCACTGAGGGGAGTCTGGGATCACACAGGCAGGAAGCTCAAGCCAACAGTATTTATAGACGAACACACACTTGCACAAACACTAGTAAACACAGAGAGAAGCAAACACACACAGCCCTTCACAGCTCTGAACGAATCTCCGCTCTCATCAAAGTGCAACCCTCCAGGCGCCGGGCAAATAACGTATCAGCCAGGCAAATCCCTTTTTAATGTGCCTTTAATGATGGCTTCGTGCTCCTCGGAGGATCTGTGCAGGAGGATGCACGTGGGCGTGAGGGAGCTGAAGACCAGCCGAGACCAGCAGCCGCGGCAGCAGCAGAAGCTTCGTTTCACAGCCAGATGAAACCATCAGAGTGTGTGGTGTGTTGGCGCTCATGAATGAACGACTTTCTGATGAATGATGGAAGAGTTTCTAACCTGATGTGTGGGACTGTAGCATCACCCACCGTGCGACATCATGCTCTCATCTAATAACTGTGGCACTGTCACATCTCCTCATATCTCATATCAGAGTCGCTGGTTATGTTTCAGTGAGTGGAAACAGAGCTGAACACGCAGCCTCGTATGGAAAAGGCTGTCGGTCATGTTAGTGACGAAACCAGGCAGGCGCTTTTCTTCAGCAGCTGCTGTTTATTAGACTGAAGCGACAAGAAATTTGCAACAAGTTTGCTGAGTCTGACTTGGCACAAACCTCAGAGAAGAAAAGTAAGAGATGTTTTGGATAAGAGTGTTCTTGCATGAGGCCGGTTGTTACATTCTTTTTAAAACATAACTAAGCAGCAGTATATAAACATAGCAGGCGAAGGTTCTGCACACGTGGGATTCCTATCTAACATAAAGTCGTCGTCGTGCCGTCAGCGTTTAGCTGACGTGTATATGGTTGCAGTGAATGCTGACTAAAGCTTAAATACAAGTCAAATTCAAACAAATGGTCGTCACATTATGAAATAAACAACAAGCACAACGATCAGTAAGATACATGTGATAAATTTAAATAAAGGCACAACTCTGTACATCCAGCCATGCATATGTACACAGTATAAATACATTCTGTACGCTTGTACACAACTCCTCCAAATGCTAAAGAAACTTTGAGTCCATTGATCAAAAATAGCAGAAAAAGGCCCGTCTCAGTTCTCTTAAGTGTTCAGTATGTTTGTTTGTTTTTTTTAATGGATTTTGTGCTCCGTTACAAACATCTCCGTGCTGTGGACTCGAGGCAGGCTACCCTGTGTTGTAATACTGAGTTCATTTCAAGTAACATACAAGCCATATTTTACATTATAAGTAACTTATCTCCAGTGAGGTGCTCTGCTCCAGCTTTTCCTCTGGCAGAGTTTTAATGTTCCCGTTTTTGGTTCCATTGAGCAGCAACGGTACAGTCAGAGTGGACCCGTTGACTTGATCCTTCCCCTTCGCGTCCCCAGACTTGTCCTTCCTGTCCGGGGACGATGGCTCTGTAGCTCCTGGAGTCGCCCCCCTTTCTGAGAACAGCGGCTGTGAGCTCTGTGGCTGGAAGCTGCTGTTGCCATTTTGGGCGATTCTGTAGATCTCAGTCATTTCTGAGACGTCTTCCTCCTCCTCGTCCTCTTCATCCCTGATTGCCCGTCTCAGGCTCTCCCTGGGCATGAGCGCCGTCCTCCCCTCCTCCTGCTGCTGCTGGCGCTCCATGGGCTCGTGGTTTTCCACCCTCCTCGTGGAGCGGCACAGGGCTTTCCGGAAACCCCTCTTGAAGTTGTCCGACAGGAAGCCGTAGACGATGGGGTTGGCGCAGCTGTTAGCATAGCCGAGCACTACGACAAAATAGTAAAGACCGTTGTAATCTGTGGGCAGGGACACCAGCAGGTTGATGATGTTGAGGGCGTAGAAAGGCAGCCAGCAGAAGACAAACACGGCAACGACGATCACAACCATGCGTGTCACTTTTCTCTCCGACTTCCTTCGCTTGGTTGAGGTGGCGTGGACCTTTTTGCCCGAGCTGCGGATCTTGAAGACGATGAGAAGGTAGCAGAGGCAGATGATCAGAAGGGGGCAGAAGAATCCGACGGTGGATGTGTAAATGATGAACGCCGCCCGCCAGATGTTAGCCGGCTGGGGCCAAGCAATGTTGCAGGTACCTCCCGCCTTCTGGATGTTGGCAAAGATGACCACAGGCAGAACAACAAGAAACGACAGAGCCCAGACAGTGCCATTCACCACTTTGGCCACCTGAGGGCGCCGCCACTTTGAAGAGCGAATGGGGTGGACTACAGCGAGGTAGCGATCGATGCTCATTACGGTCAGGCAGAAGATGCTGGTGAACTGGTTGATGGAGTCGACAGTCATGACCAGACGGCACATGAAGGAGCCAAACGGCCACAGCTGGAGGGTGTTCTGAACCGCCAGGAAAGGCAGCCCCAGCATGAAGAGCTCATCAGCGATGGCCAAGTTGAGGATGTAGATGTTGGTCACTGATTCTATCTTTGAGTAGTGCAACACAATGTGAATCACCAGAGTGTTTCCGCCCAGGCCGATGATGCAGACGATTATGTATATGAGTGGGATGAGGACTCCTTCCACGCTGGGACCCGAGGAGGCATCTGGGCCAGTGGAGTTGGTGGAGTTGAACAGCGTCTCATTCAGACTGCTGTCGTTGAACATGAGCAGGAAAAGGGGGAGGCCAGGCGAGGGGCTGGCTAAGCTCCCGTTCTCCCACATTTCATCCATCGTCTCCGGCCCGCGAAGCGAGGCGACACCCGCGACGAGCTCTTTGTCCTTCTGGTGTCTCAGCTCTCACCCATCTGTTCTGTTGGAGGAGAAAAAGTCAGTTAGTTACCTCGCAGAACAGCTGACATTTTCTAGATCCCAGATCAGTCAGAGACCGGAGCTCTGTTGCCATGCAGAGACACATTACGTTAGACAGTTCACTTCCTGCAAATACAGACGGTGAGCTTAGCTGGCAGAAACGTGACAAGTGTGCGAGATTTCATCAGTGCCTCCATTTCCTCCAGAACCTCAGAGTTTTCAGTGTCTGCAGGAATATTTTTATAATGCTAATGAGCTCAAATATTCAGTGAGGATAAGACATCAGGGAACACACACACACCAATCACTCTCCAAGACATTTTCAAGCAGTCCACCAACAGGGTTTCATCTCAGCCACGTATGAGATGTGCTTTGTGTAACGCACATATAAACATTAGTTCATCCCTCTGTCAGTTAAATCTTTTAAACACCCGGACGACAAACAGAGCAGCAGGGAGGATTTATGACGGCTGCAGGTTCCACAAATCTCTTGTTTTGTTCTAAGCATGTAAAGTGAGATATGCATGTAATTTACATACTAAGACATGCATGTTCTGAGTGGTTTGTCTTTGAATCTTTGAGAGCTTTAACAGTGTGAACCGCCTGTTTGTTTTTAATATCAGGTTAAAGTTTGCACACAGCAATGCAGACACTCCCTCAATCCAAGACAATTTTATCTCTCAGACAATAAAGAAACCTTATAAACACTTTCGCTGAAGAGACTGAAATAAGATAAGATAAGATAAGATAATCCTTTATTAGTCCCATAACTGGGAAATTGCAGTGTTACAGCGGCCAACAGAATATAGAGGATGCAAAGATAAGAAGGATGTGTATTCAAAAAGAATAAATACACAGAAAAGCAGGTACCTGCAGCTGTATAATACAGAAAAGAAAAAGACTGTTTACACTAGAATGAAACGAAATGAACCACAACTTTGTTTTCCTAAAGACATGAGAAATTGTGTTTACTTGCAGGGCTTATGTGCTGCTGACAGTTTACTGTCTTTATTGGAAAAACTGCATGTTTACATGTTTTGGCATTTAAAAACAGCAGATATGTTGTCATGAAATATCCAAGGTGTTTGTGTCACGCCAAGTCATTTACCTGATTATAAATTACTCTGAGATGACACAGTTGTGCTGACTTTTAAAACATGTAATTGTTAATAACATAAAACTTGGCCAAGGTTAAACAACAAATCGCATGTCATTTATGCAGAGGTCAGTATTTTAAGTGTAAGAATGGCTGACATGCCAGAAAACATAAACAGAAATGTTCACTACTGCAACAGACCCTAAATAAGTTGTCAGTAGTCAAAAGGCAAGATAATTTATTTATTTTTCCATTTGTCCCATGTGGTCCCTTTCCCATGCATCCCAGATGAACAGCAGTGGTGGGGAAGTAATTAGAAGTTATCTTGCAACAGTGCTCATGAGGGTAATGATGTCTGAAACACAAGCACCGATTCAGTGATTTGTATGTTTAGTGATAAGCTTTCCAACTTACAGGATGCATGATGCATGGAGTGTGTATTCTGAAGACATGGATGTGCTTTACAAATCTGCATGTACAGTTGCGCGTTTTGTCATATTTAAGGTACGAATTTGTCGAGTCAGTTTGGATCTTTGCACTCTGAAACTGATGTGAGAACAAAGCCAAAACAATCATAAAACCCTGCATTGTTCGATCCCGGTGAGCATCAACGCGTTTGCAATGACAAACAAGCGGGTAATGATAACAGTCGCAGCAGAAAAGAGCAAAGAGAGACACAGGACGCAGATAAAATAATGAAAAGCAGATGGGATGGACGTGGATGTGAAATGATGAGTCAGACAGGAAACAATTAAAGCCGAGTGAGGATGGATGTTTGCAGCTAAATTGATTTGACCAAAGCAGTTATATTCAGTCCTATTGATACAGCAGGCAAATTAAACAAATGTGTTCCCACACATGGGCGATGCTGATAATTGACATTTCATTAGCAGCCCAGCAGCACTCTGGTTAACATGAACAGAGAGGGAGAGGAGAGTCAGCTGCAGGATACTGAATGGAGGGGAGACTCTAAGGAGACTCACGCTTGCTAAACATCATACTGACCGACTACTGCAGCAACAGCTGCGACACCCACTCACTAATTCACACAGTCAGTCATTTTGAAATGAAAAAGAAAGTCGAGCCTTCATTCAAGTTAGCCAATCGTGTTCCCCAGAACAAAAAGTCTTTTATCTGAAAAACCATGAGTTTAGTGCTAATTAAGAAATGTTAGCATGCTAAAAGCTAAACTAAGACGGTGAACATGGTGTGCATTAGACAAGCTTCACATCAGCATGTTAGCATCATCACTGTTAGCGGTGTTACTATTTAGCTCAGTGCTGTGCCTAAGCTAATCGCTAGCAGGTTGGTTGGTTTGCTAACGAAGGGATGTGAGTGTTTTAGCTGTTTCTGTGTCACTAAATGTGACAGAAGTGTGAAAGATGGTGAATATGTTGGTTTCAGTGATTTTACATAGAGATTTGTGAAATTAACACCTAAAATATTTGTACAACTGGACAGTTTTCAATTCGGCTACATTTTCAGTCATGCTAGCAGAACGGCTTCAGCGGCTGGTCACTCCATCTCTTTGGAACAGAAAGACATCTTGACTCTTAAAGAGACATTCATAGTTTACAGTGTTTACGGTATCAATCTTTTTCCTAAAATGTTTAGCTACATTTCCTCAGCCATGGTGAAGATGCAGTCGCTTCCCCAAACATTTCCAGGACGCGTCATCAACACTGAAGCAAGAAAACATTCACGAAACACGTAACTTATTAACACTCTGAAGTGTGAAGTGTAAAGTGATATGGTCCACCATATAGGAAGCTTTCCTCTTCATTTCACTCTCCACTGAACACGACTGCACCCCAGTAAATGTCATTTCACAATAAGAGCATCGTGAGCTCAATATCAGAAGAAAGACACAAAAGAAATGTTTCTGCCCGTCTCTTTTTGTTCAGGCTGCTTCCAGAAAAACAGCGGTGAGAAAAACACAGATGTGCCCTGAGCTCACTGATAGAGTTCATCAAACAAACTGACTGAAGGCTTATTGTCATTTCAATGACGACAGCTGCAGAGTCAAGGGAAAAAAAAGCATTCATTCTCTCTGCTTTACTGGAGTCCAATTTAAAAAATACATCACAAAAAATGACCTGAAACAGCGAAATAAGAAAAATCGACAAATGCGCTGCATGTCTTTTCATCAGACCAGGGTACTTGGGTTTTTTTTTCTTATTTCGGCACATTGTCACATGAATCATTTTTCAATACCTCCGGTTCTTTGTGATTATGAACATTTCACATCCAATTTGGCGATCTGGGTTACCATGGAAACCAGAGAAAGAGAAAACCTGGAGATCAGTGTCGTAAATCAAACAGAAACAAATAACCTGCAACACATGGCAGGACAACAAGAAAAGCTTCTCTTCTCAATAACAGCGCAGGTCGAGCCTCCACCTCCAGCCTCCACCTCCAGCCTCCACCTCCAGCCTCCACCTCGAGCCTCATGCAGCCGTTGAAGGAATATTTCATCATAACGAGACGACGGACCCACGGATGAGCACTGAGCTGAGCTGATGTCACACTTTAGTTAAATATCAATTATTGACCAAATATGGCAACAAACAGCAGAAGTTTCCCTTTCACAGTTCCCATTCACGTATTCCCATCCTCCTGGTTTTTTTGTCTTTTCTTTGAAATTTGATCATTAAAAAGAATCTGAAAATCTGAATATTCAGACTTATCTGAGGTGGAAAAGCTGGTGTGTTGATAATTTTGACGCTATTGATGTTTTCTGTCATTTCACAGGCTAAACGTTCGATTAGCCGAGAAAACAAGATTAATGCAGATCAATGACAATGAAAATAACAGATAGATGCCAACAAAAGCAGAAATATTAAGTTATAAAATTAGTTTCTTTATCTTGAAATTGATCTCTTGCCAACCTCGACTGCAGTGCGGCTGTGACATCAATTCTGCGATGCCTCAGAGAGAACTTTCTGTCAACCTCGTCGTGACGTTTCATATCTGCATTGTATCTGCTGTGTCTCATCCCGCCTCACTAAGCTTCAGACCCTTTCGGGCCCAGCTGAGGTTCTGACCTGCTGCCGTCTCCTCGTCTGTCCCTCCTGTCTTTAAGGGGGGCGTTTGTGCACAGATCATTCAGTGCAGGTCATGTGACCAAAGCAGCCATTTAATCTGAATGCTGACAGTCAGGGTGATTGAAAACCCTCTGCATTGATTTGACTGTAAAGACTGTGAGGCTAAAGACAGAACACTTTGTGTCAACGGCCTCTGATAAACGAGGACATCTGGGCTAAAATGACATACGAGCTGTACTTGACTCTTTTGATGTTGCCCGCTGCTTTTGATTGGCCGTACGGAGGACTCGTCTCTCGTGGTCATGCTGTAACCGCTGACACATTTGTGTGACATGCTTTTTGCCACTTTGTTCATCCACCGATTCACTGTGGACAAAATTATATTTTGTTAAAGTCTCACTCGAGCTTTTGTGACTGTGGCTGACAGATTCATTTAATCTAATGTTTTATACGCATCTGGAACATCTGTAGACCAACTCACAGAGATTATGTTCATATACCAGTAATATGAGCGAGCAGACAGACTGGAAGGAAAGCAGTGCCTGCTGGATTGTGTTGGCTTGTAACATAATGAGCAAATGCTGCTGGTGAATGTGACTGGCAAGTCACAGCAAATCAACAAAATAAAATAAAAACTGGCAACATGTTTAATTTGTTTCCTGAATCAGCTTGGCTGGCGAAGTGTGTGTGTGTGTGTGTGTGTGTGTGTGTGTGTGTGTGTTGACTCTGGACTCCAGGAATAATTTACAGGCAAAAGGAAACGGACATAAGCAGACATCTAAAGATGGATAAAAATAAATCTTATGTGCCATAATGTGAATACAAGCAGGTGAAGAAACACGTCAAGTTGTTTCTATTCAGCGTCAACAAAAGCATAACAGGTTGATGAATGAATGAATGAATGAATGTAAGAGGTGGCTTCATGTCTGTGGAGCAGGTGTTCGTGTACGGTGAATGTGCACATGCGTGTGTTTTTAGTTTTTATTTTTGTTTTAATTTTGATTTTTTTGTGTGTCTTTGATAGGAGCTGCATAACTAAACTTACGTGTAAAAACATTGCAGTGATTGCTGTCAGCACAATGTAATCAGTAAAACAACTTAGTGGTGTGAAGCATTAGTGGCAGTTTATCAATTTTAATTGTGTCACGGTTCATTCTAACAATCTATCAAACTAATCACACTACAGTTTCTTTGTTTTGTTTTACCAGAAGTGGCGTCATGCGCTGAAACGGCCTGCGGCCATCAGAGCCGCTGAAGGTGAAAGCTGTTTGAAAGCTGCCTTATCAGAAACACGGAGGTCTGCTGCGTGTTCTCTGTTCTCCTGTGAGCTGGAGTTTCTCACACTGAGTTCTGATCTTACTGGCATAATTACACAAACGCCGTAATGTTCCACGGGTCAAACAAACTCATTTTCAGCCCACAGTAATGAGCTGTAGTGAGGGAGATTGAAAAGGGAAATGAGGAGAATAAACGATAGTCAGTTCAATTCTGTTTATTTATATAACGCCAGTTCACAACAAAAGTTATCTCATGGTGCTTTCCAATTAGAGCAGGTCGAGACCAAACTCTTTAATTAAGTCAGCAGTCAGCATCCAGAATTTAAAATCCCCCCTCCTAAAACAACACCTGTTTTTTCTTTCAGACAAAGTAGATTTATCACTGGCTTCCAGCTGAGCATCTTCTGATTTTTCACCACTAAAATTAAACGTCCAACAACCCACCACGTTTGAACAAACCACTGAAGCTGTTGTGATCAGGCTAAATGCAAAAATCTGTGCTGAGTCACTCATGTTTGTCTCGCTCGGTTATCAAGTCTTTGATATTAACGGAAGTCACATATCAAAAGATATTCTCACTTATTTCCCATCTTTATCTTATAACGCATTCATATTCTGCCGGCTCATGGAACTTAATGTTACTTCCAAGCGTAAACAAAGTGTGTGTGGTCTCGTACTGCACAGTAAGTGAGCAACAGTCATTTGTGTGAAGAAATCTAATCTTCAAGCACTCAACAAGCTTCTTCCACTCTCACACAGCAGCTGGAAGGAAAACAGAACGCAGATGAATGTGACGCTTCACTCAGTCACGACTCGCCTTCACACGCAAAGTTTTTGCTATTTCAGTGAAGCTGCGACGTACATGAAAACTCACTTTTGACCTTCACTTTTCATTATTTACTGGAAAGATTTTCTTTGTCTTTTATCTGTAACGTCCCTGTTGATGTTAGAAGCTTTTTTTGCTTTCTTTGCTCATTAAGTGCTGCGTGAATAAAGTGGCGGCATGTTATGAGCAGGAAGTAACTGCATGAATTGACTCAGTGCGACGTCAGCCAGCAGGTGCATGCGGTCGCTGATGAGCTGAAGGTGATTGCAGGTGAGGTGATGTCTCACGCAGGTTCGACTGACGCTCGCTGCAGGAGCGGAAATGTCAACGTCTTTAGCTGCCGGGCGCCGCTGCGCCGCCGGGCGGAGCATCCATCACAAAGGTCAGAGCACGAAAGGGCAGAGGCGCATCATCCTGACAGCCATGCAGCGTTCAGGCTCACACAGACGGGCAAAAGGCTTGTTTACAGTACAGATCTGACGTACTGCAAGTTGTACCTTTTTTCAGTTTTTCAATATAAAGCATGAAAACTTGATGCTTTGTTATAAATACGACAAAATGTTTAGTTTATCAGTTCATTAGTCGAATGAATGAAAATTAAAATTCGCCGACAGTTTATGGTTCGAGCTGCTCACATGTGAGGATCTTGTTGCTTTTCTTCTTCTCTTGACTGAAGCAACTTTCAGTAACATGACCAGAGAATTAGAGCCAGTAATGGAGGGAAACACAGTAACTTGTGTACGATTAGTGACATGAGTGGAGGATTTAGCAGCTAAAGATATCTGAGTTAGTAGAGACCACAAACAGAGCAATTAGGAGCGTTAACTACATTATCAGTGACGATGACACCCAGTCCTAATGTTATGGCATCCTGCAGTTCTGCATGTGGTTTGTCCATGCGGTGTTGCCGTACCCCAGCAGAGACTCGACTGCAGTTCAGTAAATGTATCGAAGTGTGTAATGAAATCTGGGCCTGTGTGGGCTCCACCAGGACATTCATTTTCTAATTAGTTGTTTTTTCTTGGTTGGGGAGGGGGGGGCTCCTCCCAGCAGAGTTTGCCCCCACCCCACCCCAGTCTCGACTCCATGGTTACAGTCTTGCTTCAGATAAATGATAATGTTGCTCCATAGTGCACCATTGTGTAAATAAGCAACTGTTTGCTGATGATAAGTCAGCGTTGAGTTTGCAGCTTGTTTCCGCTGCCACAAAGTTATTGCAGGTTTAATTGCTGGCTGCACTCAGCGATGAAGACGAGCAGAACTTCTGCCAACTTTCATGTGACTCATGGTGGACGCACACTGTTTGTGTAAGTGTAAAAGTTGGGGGTGGACAGCATGTGGACATTTTTCTCTGCTTTGTGTGGATGCCGTCTGAGAGGTCAAAGGCCTTCTTTCACGTTTCTTCTCCCTCATCATAAAGCCAATCAAACTGGCCTGATTGAGAGCTCAGTTCTGCCTGACTCAGAGTGGATGTGGAAACGCAGGTCAGGGTCGCGTAAAGGACGTTGGCGGAGCTGTTTGAATAGCATATTTGTTTTGGTTTCTTTTGTTTTTTTCCCACCTTGAAAGCCAAGAGTGAATGTTTAGCGGCTTGTCAAGTGGTTAACTAAACAGTCCTGAGCGGACGTGGGCGGAGGAGAAAGGGGTTTGCCAATGGAGAACGAAGGTTATGACCACGCTTTGTTAAAATAAACACTTGGAATAGCTGTTTAGCAAACATGACATAAGATACGGCCTTTATGTTAGCCTTTAACTGTACAACACACCGAGTATTTTTCCACCAGGCGGCTGCGGGAAATACCGTAAATCAAACGTCAACGGAATTAACGGGTTAATTAACAGCTTTGAAGAAAGGCAGATTAAACCTCGCAGTAACCATAGCAACCATATAGATGCTTGACACTACATTAACATTCTAGTCTCGCTTTAAAACTGATGATTTAAGCAGTGTGTTTGTCTTTGGAGATTGTGCAAACATGTACTCTGAAGTGTCCTCACTTTAATGAAGAAACCACTGGGATGTTATGCACTTCGCGGTCAGGGGAGTCATGGCGTCCAGCGTTGTGCCGGTGACGTACGGTACGCAGGGGTGAACCGGAAGCAAAGTCACGCGCTTTGTTATCCTCCCAGAGTGTTAAGCTGGAGGCAACATCAAGCCGAGAACGTGATGCCATTCTTTCATTTTTACAGAGAATAAATCAAAAAATGTATTTATCACATGGCATCAGAATTAAGACCTGGAGAAGATAAAATACAACAGGAACTAAAAGTTGAGTCTCTGTCAACCAAACTGTGGCAGGAATAAGATCAACGCACAGGTACACGAACACCTGGTGAGCCCCGAAGCTCCCAGCCTTGATCCAGTACTCTGGAGTCCACAGGCTGCAGTTACAGGAAGTGCTGAGAGCTGCAGGTCAGCCTGAGGCCTGTTTTTAAACTGTCTCAGCAGCTTATTGATATCAATCTGCGTGATTCTTTATCGATTTCCTTATTGATTCCTGATTCAATATTTGTGTCAGATTGTCAGCGTCAGTGCATCCGTTTTATTATGTGAACACAGCGTGGAGACAGATTAGAGAAAGCTAAGAAGGAGGCCATCTGTAGCTCTGGTCTGATGAAATGTGCTGCATTCGCTTTCCTTCGGGAAAAAGGAAAATGTGATCTAAACATCAGGATATGAGATTCATTAAAAAATAAAATGATTCCATGAATGAGAGGCTTTTGAACTTCTTTGAAGTTCTACAGCATCTTTTAGGGAGCCTTTTCTCCATTAAAACAGATAAATAAATAATATTAAATCTGTAGTGACACCATGGACGAAGCTCACAGAGATGACAAACCCATGAAGGCATCATTCCATTTCACTCCTCATTAACTACACAGGCTGCACTACACAGTACACTCAGGCAACATCATGAGCACCATTTTAAAAGATAATCGACAATACTTCAAATCATTTCCAGTGAAAAGAGAAGATCAGCAGCGACAGAACCACAGACGTGTTCACATGTTCTGTTGTTTGAACATCCTGCAACTGAAGCTTATCATTTCCATGCTTTTTGATTATTGTTTAAATGTTTTTGCCACTCAATTATTTAATTAATCAAAGCAACTGCAAAAATGTATTCTTATTATACCCGGTTTTTATGATAAAATTTGCTGCACTTTCTGTCATCAGTTGGTCAGTTTGTGCTGGCAGACGCCGCCGCCGCGTTTCACACCGTGTGCCAACTTTCACACGTCAACATGAACATAAGCTCAGCGGCATCACAGTGTTTTCACACATTCGTTTCAAAGTTAACTAATCGTGGGTTCAGATAAACAACACCCTCAACAACAACAACAACAACAATTCTGCCGCCATCTTGGCTGAAGTATAAACAGCATCGTGACTGGACGGGTACTGTGGTGAGTTCACAGTCAGTCAGTTAAATGTTCTCGATTTTCTCCCAACACTGAGCCGTGGGTAGTTCATAAAGTGACAATAAAGCTCTGCATTATGTTTTAAGAGTTTTACAACTTGGTAAGAACTGAATAAACAGTAAATACTGGTCTAAATCGAGCTAAGCAATAGATTAATCAATTGTCAAAAATGAATTCCGATAATCGATTCATTATCATTTTTCTAGCTAAAATTCCAAACAGAAATTCTAAATTGTGAGATTTTTTCTATATTTCTGTTTTAAATTGCTGTAATCTGAATAACTCTTCAGATTACTTTGAGGTTAACCAAGAAGAAAAAGCCCTGCAGGTATTCATCACCTCTGACACACGATATGGCAGCTTCGTGTTTTCACAATCAATTAATGTTGAGATTATTTATCTTGATTAATTCAGAATTATTCAGTATAAAAAACATCATAGTAGTGAAAAATGTGATGATATTTAGTCGACAGCGACCTCAAACAAAGCTGAAATTTTTTAACATTTCTGCATGAAGAAGAAACAAAACATAAATTATTCCAGCAAACAGAGCAGGCCCACATTAATCGCCTGATTAATCTACTTCTTATTTCAGCTCTGGAGTTGATTTCTTGTCAAACCACCCACAGTTGTTGCCATCACAACATGCGTTTCCATGCGTCTCCATGTGTGATTATTTATTTATTTATTTATTTATTATTTATGTGTGTGGGACGAGCTTGTCTAAACATATACCGTATATGTGCACAAGAGAGCTGCACACACGCTTTGAGTGTTTGTGCGGTGTGTGTGTGTGTGTGGGCTGAGGGTCACAACTGCTCCTGAATCAGTTCTGACCGGAACGAAGCCGCAGTCAGAGCGGCTCAGCATGTTGCTGAGTGCACGTTTTAAAGACTTTTCTAACCTTCGCACTTCCATGAATCTGTGAATGTTTTTTCTCTTTCGGGAGCTAATTTACGCTAGTTCAGTTTTTGCTTGGGTGATGTTAAACTGGTCGTTAGCCTAACCTGCCTTACTATAATATGTAATACGTCGCTTTCAGCATTGAAAATTACTCAACTTTTATATTGAATATATTTTGTTGTGCACTGACACAAACCGCTGAGTCCTTTATAAACCAACAGTAAAGTCAGTCGTGAGAACTGGACTGATGTGGGCTCTCCTGGTCTAACTGAGGGCTGATTCAGCAAGTCCTGTCGAGACATAAATCCTTTAATCCTTAGTATATTCTCAAAGCGACTGGAAGCTGATTTTGTAATTATCTTAATGTGGATGTTAAAATCACAATCCACCTATTCTTTGGGGGAGGGGGGTGGAGAAGGCTTCTCCTCTGGCTCGGTGAGTCAGGGAGATTTAATAAACCCAGAGAATCCACACACAGCCTGAAATCCAATTCTGACAACAATTTAACACGTCTACTCATGTCACAATAAACGCCTGAGTTACTCTGAGCACCAACGTTGAGCTAACGAGGTCAGACCTTTTTCACTTTGAACGCAGTGTGAAATGACGCCGTCGGATTAACGCTCACCTGATTTAAGAGGCGTCAGATCGGCTAAGTATCTTCTCAAAACAGTTAAAATCAGTACAATATTCTTCCTGCCAACAGATAAACAGCTCTGCTCATGCATTATCGGATATCACAAAAGAGGCAGCATTTTCTAATAAAACATATTTACTGTCTGTACAGTAAATATGTGGCTAAATGCAACGGCTGTTAGCTTAGCTTAGCATAAAGACTGGAAACGGGGGGAAACAGCTAGCCTGAATCTGTCCAAAGGAAACAGAGTTCATTAACAAACATGTACGCAGGTGACACGTAACGTCTCGTTTATTGAATGTGTACAAAAACAAAGCAGTATAAACAACACGTTGTGATTTACACGTTGGACTCTTCCTCGACTCTGAGCA
This sequence comes from Scatophagus argus, assembly GCF_020382885.2. NCBI lineage: Eukaryota > Metazoa > Chordata > Actinopteri > Scatophagidae > Scatophagus > Scatophagus argus. The sequence continues at coordinate 20,477,689 of NC_058508.1, forward strand.
GTTGCTAGGCAACCAGCGGAAGGCCCAGGAAGCTAACGATCTAACCTGTGAATTAGATAATTTGTTACCTTTAAAAACAGCGTCAGGCTAGCTGCCCCTCATTGTTTCCTGTTTTTATGCTAAGCTAGCCAGCCGATTTCTATAACCTCGACAGTCACGTCTTCTCGTCTGGATCTTTTCTCTTCTTCAAAGTCCTGAAAGTCCAAATGCAACAACCTTTGAGAAAAGATGACATTGTTTTCCGGCAGTGTTGCTGCTTCTCTCCACTTAACTGTGAAAAGTAACGACTGAATAAAACCACACAGAACATTTACACAAACAGCTTCAACAGCCACTGCAGCCCAGTCACCAGAATAAATGTTGGCGTTATGCTCAAACTTTGCTTCTCTTACTTTGTGGCAGCCTGCAGTGCTGTTTATCCACCCAGATATTTTTGGTGTGAGCTGCAGGGTTTTGGAGGTATCGGCTGTGGAGACGTCTGCCTTCTCTTCAGTGTAATGGGACTAGATAAGGTCGGGTTTAGGCAATAAAAACATTCGGTTAGGGTTGGGCTAAGATTGTGTTTACACAGCTGGAAACTCTCCTAAAATCATCTTTAAAACATCCACCACAGAGACGGTGACGAAGGCCACCTGGTTGGTCAGTGATGTCACATATTTCATGTCTGAAAAAGACAAAAGACGACCGCTCAGCCTGTTTCAGTCCCTTTTTTATTCCTAAACGCTGCTTCATTCTTTGACAAGGCACCAGATTGTGAGACTTGACTGCCTTTCAGCCTCGTTCACCTTTTAAAGGGCAATTTTGTCTGAAATTATGCTGTTTGTCGTGCTGATTAACTTCCCGCCTGTGGTGACTGTGTGTGTGTGTGTGTGTGTGTGTGTGTGTGTGTGTGTGTGTGTGTCTGATTCACTCTGTAGATGGACAGATGATGGTAGGGTTTATCTTTCAGTGAATTCATAACAATCCCATCCTCCAGGGCTGCACACTGATTAGCGTGTGAATCTTTCCTCTCTTTTTTTTGTAGTTTACATGTGAAAAGTAAAAATACCATCACGATGCAGCATTTAAAACAAAAGTGGCTTCCTGCGGAGGAGAAATAATGATTTCTGACAGAGCAAATCATGTAAGCTGGTAATCAAAGTCACACTGTCATAAACACAGTGAGGGTGGGGGTCGGGCTTATCCCTTATTTTGAGATAATAATGGTCATATTTTATTTTATTTTATTATTTTACTATTTTACTATCAAGTCCCCATATTTATCATAATGTTTCTGACACTAACTGCAGCTGCAGGCAGATATGATATCGATACTGTTATATAAACAGAGATGTAATAACATAAAATATGTCTTCATACACAAACATACACAAATTTGGCAGTTTTTTACTCATGTTTGACAGTGAGGAGAGTTTTATCAATCAGTCAGTCTCCCTTAATGCAGCACACATTACTTTAAACGTGTGCTTTAACCATAGATGTTCTAACAATGACAAAATCCTTTAAAGTACATTAATTAAGTAGTTATTAAAGGAAATTAAATGATATCTACAATAATCAACTCAGTTGTTGACTGCTTGTTTTATAACAAAGATCAGGACAGCGGAAACTTTAAAATTCACCTTCAAACCCCCTCATTTCTCAGTTCAGAGGGTCCATTAGGGGGCTAATGGACTTTGGCTTTCAAGTAGCCTACAGAGACGCAAGAAGGAGAAAAACAACTTCAAAAAGACCTCCGACAAACATGAAATAAATGCAAAAAAGACCACAAAGAGATGAGGGGGACAACCAAGACTCAAATGGACCACAAAGAGTCTGCAGGGTTGGACTGGTTTCATGTCTGTCTGTGGTGGATCATAATTACAAATGGCAGCAACACTTGAAATTATTTGTTATTACAATATGTGCAGTTGTTTATTTATAGCCCTGTTTATTTATTACAGTGAACAAATAGTCTATCAAAATGTAGTTTACTGTAAAATAAAGTCATTTTTACTATTTAAAAAATAAAAAAACAGACTCGGCCCCCCTTCCTGCCTCATCAGCTCTGATCTTCAGTCGGCCCCCCCACTGAAATGTTTCCACACACGCCCCTGGACTCTAATTAAAATCATTTGTTGTTTCGGTTCGTGGATGTCAAAGCGATGGGAGGTGAGATGAGACGCGCGGCGGCTCGAAGGTCCGCAGCAGACACTGACTGCTGTCTCATTTCACACTAACGTCCAGCGGGCTCAATGCGCTCCATAAACACCACTGAACCATGTGGAGGAAAAAACACACAAAGTGCTCCTTCAACTTACCTTTAAGGTGAGACTTTTTCAGGCCAGCCCGGTCCCGGCCGGTGTGATTTAGGTTCTAACGATGAAACAACGCGAGAAGAGCGGCCGCGCTTCGTTTATTCCCCGTCGGGACGTGTTTTATTCTCATCCTCAGCCGTGAAAACCGTCCGCGCCTGCTGAGCTTTTTCCTGCGTGTGTTCGCGCACCGACTGATGCACCCAAAGTCACCAGCGCCACATGAGAACTGCGCGCAGGTCTCAGCGGCTCTCGCCTGTAACCAGGTAACAGCCCAGCCTGCCGCTCGGAGTCAAGTAGGAGGTGTTAAAATCCTATGGTGTGTGTGTGTGTGTGTGTGTGTGTGTGTGTGTTCTCCTGTACCAAGCCTGAAGAACCATTAAAAGCTGGAGTGGTTCCAATTACATCATTTATGTCACTATAAAGACAGTTTTATACTCATGTAAAGTTTTATATAACAGGCCCAGTATTAATGGACTGCAGTGTTATTCTCTGTACTGTACAGTTCACAGTTAGTGGCAGGATCCGCCACTCCTCTGCTGGATTCAGATTGCTTTCATGAGGAATTCGCAGGAAATTAGTTAGTGTTTAATTTGCACTGGAGTGCCAGATTTTTTTAGATATCGCTGGCTAAAACTAATCTGTAGTAAATTTTACTTACATCAGGATATACTTCAAGTGTCAAGAGTAAAAGTACAGGTTAACTTCAGAAAAACGTTGTAGCATCATGTTGGAGCTGAAGCTTATTTAAGCTACTTTATATTCTGTAGTAATACATCATCATTTATTAGTTGATTTACTTATAACAGTGTGAATCTTCTACCTACCTGTAACTAAAGCTTTAAAATAATGTAATGCGGGAAAAAAAGTACAATATTTGTCTCCAAACTGTAAGAGCAGAAATGGAGATACTGAACTCTGTACTGAAGCACAGTGCTTTGTTTCACAGGTTATCAATAAAACAACAAAAGGCTAAACAAGTCAAATATAAAGATCAGAAAGTACGTGAAATGATTCTAAACATTTGATCAGCCTCACTGTTTTCTGTACACGAGGAGGGCTGAGCTCCCGCTAACGCTAACCAAACATTTCCTGCAGCTGCTGCTTCACATTAAAAGCACGGCGGCTTTTACTGTGAAACAGTCCTCAGGAATCACCAAATGAGCTTCACGTCTGCCTTTTGGCTGAATGTGTGATGGCAGCACGAACATCGAGGTTAGTTTTCCTCCACAGGGACCTGAAGTGACCCAGTTTGCTGCCGCCTCCTGGTTCGCACGCAGCTGGAGGTTTCCTCCATGCACACTTTCAAAAGGCAGACTTCTCAACTCGAAGAAGAGAGATCTGTGGAGTGTCGACGGTCACTCCTCCTTCCTCTTCTTCTTTGTGCTTTTATCTCTACAGAGGACTTGGCCTTTTGAGGTGGAGTGTAGTTAAACAGCTCACATCTCCAGTGGACAAAGAGACGACAGCTTTTATTTTGTCAGGTGTGTTTTTCATAAAATGTCAGCTCGTCCCTTTAATCTCGTGGCGTCTGTTGACTTATCACATTTCCACATGCAGCACATAGAAGACTTTTTTCCATCTGAAGCTGTGATGTGTTAGTTGGCCTGCAGAGTGACAGAACCACAGAATGTAGTATAGATGTAGTATTTTCTACTACTTTGTACTGCATCTTGTTTTATGGTCTTCCTGTGCTGTGGTGATCCTAAATTCTGCTTTGGGGATTAATAAAGCTTGATGTTAATGTAATAACTTTCAATGAGTGTAAAGTTTACAGACTCCTGAGATCAATAAAGTTTAATCTAAAAAAAAAAAATCAATAAATGTATAATAGAATAGCAGAATCTCATGATGATAACTGGAAGGTTAAATTAACTCACCAAGTGGTTTTTAAAACATCAGAAAAATAATAACGCAAAACCAGAGGAGCACAGAGCCAATGAATGACAGAAAAAACCTACGTTAAATAAAAGTTAATAAAAGTTGTCAGTTTTAGCCGGACACTGATGACAGAAAGGGAAAATAATTTATTAAACGTCCTCCCGTCTGCTCTTGAAAAGCAATAAAGACACACACAGACGTTTAAAGCGTCCGTGCGGTCGCCGACAGTCTGGTCAAAGTTTTTTATTGCAGTTTTATTCTGTTGATTTGCTCGGCCGTCGATCGGGCCGATTGAGTCTCGTAAAGCAGATGCGTCTCTCGCATCTTCCTGTCAGATGTACGGCTTGTGCAGCCAATCAATAAGCTCATCACGTGCCTCCATTAACAGACAGCTGTCTTTTTTCCCGGCGGGGCTGTAAAGGAGGCCTTCACCGTCGTTAAAATGGCCGCCACAACAGGGACGATCAGCCCATCTGTTGCTCGCTGGTCAGCAGACGAAGACTCGTTCCACAGTTCAAGAGAAACCTTCTCTTTGTGCATACAGATATTATCGGATGTTCCCTGAGCCGATGAAGAATTAGGAAGGCGGACATTCAGGGGATGTCAGAGCCCTCACACGTCGGAGGAGCGTCGCCATGAGGCACCACATCTTTAAAATCCCCACACAGCAGTGAGACGACACAGAGGAATGTAACCCGACCTGATGAAAATGAAACTGGTCGATTGACCAAAAGGAGGCAAAAGGAGCCCGAAACTTCACATGCAAAAAATTCTAAACAAAAATGAAATGTGGACAGTAAAAAGTTTTAAAATTCTAACACGTCTGTTTCTTTGTGTGAGCACAGACTGAAAGTAGAAAATCAGCGAAGGACGATGGAAGATGTGACTGGATGAGGGTCTCTCACATTTTGCACCTCTAAAATTAAAAGAATCGAAAGTCTCCTTTGAGGTTTAAAATCCTTTACAATTTCACTTGATGATTTGGTGACACCTGGGGTTGCCGCGGTAACAGGAGCCAAACAACGCGAGTGAGCAGGGAGGAGTGAGGCTGGTTGCCTTGATGAGGAGCTGCAGGGCTACTTATTGCAGAGGATGACCTCGTCTTTTGTTGTACGCAGACTTAAAAGCTTTAATGTCAATTTCAGCCCATCAGGTAAATGGCGAAATCCACCACTCACAATGAAGTGTACGTCATGGAGAGTTAATCACCTTCCTCTCCTTACTGAATTCACTCCTGCATACAGCGCAGTATGCACACCTACTTATCAAGGCCGACCATAAATCGCATATACAGACCTTAAAGATCATAAGAACCATTTCACTGCTTTACACTTTAAATCAGTCAGAACTTGCATCACTGCACAAACACAATGTGACATTAAAGAGTGAAGAACTGACGACAGCTCAAATCGAAATCTCAGCTTCTCGGACAAAGATTTGTTGTCTGTCGGCCTGGGATGTGAACGTTTTGGATCTTTTGCCTTTTGCAGAGAACAGGTTATTATGCAGTAAGTTCAACCAGCTAATGAAAGCCTCCACAAAGAGAGAGACGACCACTCGACATGACGCCGAGGAGCCTCTTCATCTTACTGCATGAAGTCCTGCCAACAGTAAATCCCGCCTGGTCATTATTTACTTGCTCTTATTCATTTGCTCCCGAATGCAAAGCGAGGGTCTTGGAGAGCATTTGAAGATCTGCAGTTAAACAACGAGCTCACAGGCCTGCAGGATGTCATGAGCTGGCTGAGGTCGTATTACACCGCGTGCTACGATCCCACGCTGCTTAACGTGTTGTTTCGACCTTTGCTGACAAACGAGCAGCATGGAAGGCGGTTCAATATTGTTCATTAACATACAGTTTAATGATACAAAGCTGGTTGAAAACTGTCAAAGTTTCCTTTTAGGGCTTTTAAAAACTCAGGATGTGTGAATCACATATTAACTTTCAGCTGGATCTGCCAGCTTAAATCAAGGTTTTTTTTTCCACCTGGTTATTCATTCTTGCTTCAACAGAAGGTGTCGTTATTATGGCTTCTTGCATTACACTTTTAATCATAGTGGGAGTGGCACGAGACCTCAGGGAGTGGACTCCTGCAGCGTCACAAAGGTCATCAGCAGTGTCCGGCGTCCTTCCTGCCATCATTACAAATAACATCGCAGCAAACGGGCAAACCGGATCCCTGAAGGAAAAACAGCAAAGGTTTAAATTAAAACATTTTCATCCTGCATGTCAGATTCTTTGTTTCCACGGCTGGTTCATCACCAGCTGTAGCGTTTGCCTAATTAAACCGGCATCCTCAGAAAAGAGAGACTGTCATGCCGGCTGTACGGGAGAGATTATTAAATCTAACGGCAGGCAGTCGAGGACTCATCAGATACGAGCGCTCGTCCTGACAGCACATAAAGCGTCACGTCTCGGAGAGGGAGAGGCTCTTTGACTTTTAGCTATTTAGCCATTTGTTACAGCGCTGCATGAACTTTGGCGAGTCACATGTGAATATTGGGGTGTGGGGGCGAACGCCGAGCCCAAACAACAAGAGGATCTTCCTAATGAGATCTCTGCTTTCTCTCTTTTAGCTGTCTAATGGGCTTCAAGGCCTTGGCAATCCATCAGCTAGTCTGGTGTGTGATGCAAACTGGCAGAAAACAGGAAGGTAAAAGTTTTAGCAGAGCTGTTTTGTGAGGGTGAAAAGAAAAATGTGCATTTGCTGAGGTTCTTCTGGGTGGAAGATGTGTTCTTGGAGCAGATCTTTGTTATATCTGTTAAATGTCTCTTTGCATCCCAACAACGATCAATAAATCAAATGCTCTGGCAGAAGTAAATGAAAAATTGGTGTCTGTATCACACCTTCGCTTCAGCCTAAAGAAACGAGGTGATTCTGAGTCCGTCTCTGACAGGTTCGCTTTGCTCAGAAACCAGACGTCATGTTGACGTCTCATTTGGCACAAACTGCTCGATCTGCTCGCTGACAAATGGACCACCATGTTGGAGGTCTGTTTGTCATGTAACACCCGAAAACGAAACTGCCACAATCTGTTAAGTTTGCCTTCGCTGATGTTTGTGAATGTCTGTTTCTCTGTCCGATGTGTGTGAGGCGTTTTCTCTCTCTGCGTGCACAGAATCTGTGAAAATTCATTTCCCGAAAGGGACAATAAACTAACCAACTCACTAACATCTAAAGTGCCTCCGAGGGGATTAGACACTCATTGTTCTCACAGACCAGCTGTGATTTGGATTGATTATATGACCATACTGCTTAGTGCTGGTAAGTTAAACAAGGAAGAAAAAAGGGTCATTATGGAGACAGGTGGTTCCACCCTCGAGCTGAAACAAGATAACCTACGGGGAAAACAATGAAATAATCCAAACTGTTTGCTGTGCAGCAGACGCCGATCGCATGCAAACACATCTGCAACGTGCAGCACACACACCGAGAAGAAATGTCATCGTGTCTGTGTGCCACAAAGACTGCAGTACTTTGTGTATTTTGGCAGAGTACTTTTAAATCTCCATGGGATTTCTATTGATTTTTGTCACGGCTGAGGCTTTATGTCTTCCGCAAGAACTGATGAAGCAATGACATTTTCTATCCAAAAGGTCGAAGGTCAGCTTCACTGTGACATCATGATGTTTTCTGTTGTCAGTCAGCAGCAGAACTGAGGAACTGAAGGGCAGACTGGGACCATATTTCACGTGTGATCAGATACTGAACTGGTGACACTGATCTTGGTGGTTCACCTTGAAACTGGTTCTGCAGTGATACCTTCAGGGTCCTCCATGCCTTTCCAGTGTCTGAACTCAGGGTGCTGTCAGCAGTTTCTGTATCTCAGAAACATTCAAACGCAGAAGCACAGTAAAAGAGCATGAAATAGCGATGAAACGCGTTGGCGTCGTCTGCACAGGAACACGAACTGTGCTTTACTTGCTGTAAGTTAAAGACGGAAAATTTTATATCCGTGTGCTCAAATTTTAAAGATCAAATGTCATCAAACAGAGAAAATCTTTTTCATAAGATTATTAATTTAAAGGATTTCTAACCAAAGTGCTTCTGCTCCAACCTAACCACAGAAGGTATTGGAGTGACTATGGCTACGATGTCCACCTCGGTGACCCCAGTCCACTTTAAAAATGTTGTTCCTCATCCAGTCAGATAAATGTGGTGCATGCAAGGAAGGCTGCCGCACTGCGAGTCCTGCAAAATGAGAACATTCACGTCCATGTAGACAACCCTCCTGACGCAGTGCCTGACCAGCTGCGTGGAGGCGAGTAAGAAGCTAACGTTTTAGTTTTGCTGGTACTGATCCACATCAGAGATCAGCACGCAGTCCTTTGTGACCCCCTCGTACGTACAGTAATTATAAATAGCATCATGCGTATTTTTTAGAGTCCGCTCGTTCATCGCAGATCCTCCCACACACAAGCAGTCGAAGCTGGAGCTCGTGTGTTTGTGTGTTCGGGCTGCTTATCGCTCGCTCCTCTGTGTGAAAAGTAAAGTCGTTTCCCGTGGCGGGAACCAGGTGAGCGCTCTGTTTTCAGGCTGTCACCTTCACGGCGACGCAACTCAGTTACGTTTCATTCCAGGTGGAAACTTTTTGCTCTTTTGGCAGCTCACAACAGTTCAACATCTGGAAAACACAAACAGGAGCTTGACAGAGAAAAGCAAGTTGAAGCGGGCAGCAGCAATCCTGGAGCTGTAATCCAGCTCGGCTTGTATCAGAGTTTGTGTGTGTGTGTGTGTGTGTGTGTGTGTGTGTGTGTGTGTGTGTGTGTGTGTGTGTGTGTGTGTGTGTGTGTGTGTGTGTGGAGCTACATTTTTCATGTGTTTACAGTTTACTGTCCCTATGGACTCCCATTAATCACCGTTTCCAGCAGTGTAAATACACTAAAAGACTGATGATTGCCGTTTAAATAATTGAAACCCTCATGTTTTCCCTGCTCGGTGTTAAACAGTTGCTGTGTAAATTTGCTCTCCAAATGAGCAACACAATATTTACTTGCATGTTTTGCTCAGACGGGGCAGCACTTTCTCATTCGCTGCCAGAAGCGAAGCAGCGAGAAACTCTCAGCGGACGCCAGCCACGTTTTGTTCGGTGGGAGAGGGTGATTACAGCCGAGTCTGTGCATTAATTATGTCCAGTTGTGCCCAAAATGAGCTTCTTGTTTAATGGCGAGATGATCATGTGTGCAGCATGAGGGGATCACGTCGCCGTCTTCTCGGCCTCAAAACTGTCAGGGACTCACATTCTTCCTGTTATGCTCCTGCTGTTGTGCTGCTGGTTATCATGACCCGATTAACAATGCAGAGGTGGAATAACTGGACCTTTTCTGATCTACCGGTAGGCAAAGCGAGTGCGATGGCTTTGCTTTGTTAACATCCTGTGAAAAATGAGATCAGATGAAGTTTAACTTTACTGTCAGTAAAACATCCCGCTGACCTGTAAAGTAAATAAAGGACAATGCTATGCTTCCAACTTTGTGGCAACAGTTTGTTGAAGGCCCTTTTCTATTCCAGCATGACTGTGCCCCAGTGCACAAAGCAAAGAGTTTGGTGTGGAAGAACTTGACTGGCCCACACAGAGTCCTGACCTCAACCCCATCCAACACCTTTGGGATGAACTGGAACGGAGATTGTGAGCCAGGCCTTTTGGTCCAACATCAGTGTGTGACCTCACAAATGCTCTACTGCATGAATGGGCACAAATTCCCATGTCTCAGTACTTGTCTATATAGTTTACATGTATACTAGCATATATATGTATTATATGTATTCCTCTCAGGAAGCTCAGGTTTGTACTTTTGTCCTTATTGTGAAAGAAGCAGATATTTTCCAACAAAGGAGTTCACCTTTTGATTCACGAGTTCATGCCCTCCAAGCCATAGAAACTGCGTCACATAACACACGTCTGTGGGGAAAATGTTACAAATCAAAATATTAATGTTTAATTTGCAATAAATTTGTGGGACTTGTGAGAGAGAGAGAGACAAAAGATGCCATGCTGAGATACCATGAAGTTTAGTCCCCATGGAAAAAAAGCTTTAGATGGATGCTGGATCCTACATTTCCCATAATGCAACTGTTTTTGGTTACCCTGTCGCTGCGTGGTAAACTCCCATGTGTCAAAATGCGCCTTTGCAGACAGTAACAAAGTTTTGGGTTTGTAGTCAGAAGCTCCTCGTACAGCAGGCCGAGGACAAACATTCAACAAGCCCAGCAGAAAGTCCTCGTTCGCATGATCTTGACATACTTTTCTACCTTTGAATCCATCCAAACACTGTACAAATAAAACTCAGTGATTCAGCTAAACAACTGAAGAGCTGTTCTGGGTTATTCAACAGTCCCCTCTGGAAATTAGCGTTTTGTAACAGGCCAGACATTGAACAGCGATTGTAAAGAGACCCTGAAACCCGCGGCACAAATGTGGCGAGGTTATTTCTGTCTGAGTGAAAACATTCAGTCAAAGAATCTCTTGAACGACATTCACTCCCGAGCTCATCGCCGAACAAAAGGCCGACCGTCATCACGGACGTATTCATGACTCTCACAAAGGTACGCTGATTGTCTTCATCCAACCTTGAGCTCTGGAAGACCACTTTTACCACATAAAAGCATTCTTAAGAACAAGGCAGTAACTATGAGATGTACTGTCCCTCCATATATATCGATAAATAAATCTAAATTGCTGTGCTGTGACAGGTAACCACCCACAGCTGTCTGAATCATAACACAACTTACTTCTGATTCTGGTGTTTTGGTACACTTCAGGTCTGCGTGTGGTTTGTTTTGTTAGTTTCAAATGTATGAAAAAGTGGAAAACCAGAATGTAATCATGTGATCATCGCCGGTGTTGTCTCCATGGTTACGGCTCATCGGTTATGTACACCAGATGACAGGCTGTTGTTGTTGATGATGATGTTTATACTTTGGCAGGTTGGTAACCGTGGAGACGGACAAAGGAGACGCTGTGGTCAAAATATGAGCAAATCACAGAAATGAAAATAACAAATTTTAGTCATGCAAGCAGTGAGCTAAAATATCTCAAATGTTGCTGGATTAGTTACCAGAAATTTTGCATGGACATTCATGGCCCCCAGGGGATGAATTTGATGAGGTTGACATTTGTGGTTTTAATTTTTTTATGATCCTCTAACGTTTCATCTCGAGCCACCATCAAGTCAGAATTATAATTTCCCAAGGTTTTGCTTACTTGACTTATTTCTATACTCATAACCACGACTGACTCTTTTCACATCAGACATTTTAACGCTTCATAGCAGGAAAAGCAAAAGCAGAACTAATAAAATGAACGAATTACAATCATCAATTTGAGTGAGTAAACCTGTGCTTTCTCTGCTGTGACATGTCAGGATCTCCACAGTGTATAAGCTCTGTTAACAAACTGGTTAAACGTAAGCAATCTGTGCTCATCCTCTCGCTCAGTCAGCTGCAGTTAGCTTCCAGTGTTTGAGTTATGCTGAAGTGTTGTCACGCTCACCTTGGCACCCTCAGGTGATTTACTGAAGCATTTAGCAAACCGACGCAGACACGAGGAGAACGTGCAAACTGAGAAGGCCGAGAAAGAGTGCAGTGAGGCTAACGACGGAGAATCACGCGCTGCTTTTTGTTTTAGTCTTCAGAAACAGCAGGGAGGCCTGCAGCGTGCGGGAGGCAGACAAAACGCTTTCTGATTGACGGGCTGCTCCAACACCGCAGACTGAATCAGGTCATCGTGCACAACGTGCGCATAAAAAGACAACATGAGTCCTCTGCACCGCCTGCAATCTGCATCTGGAACCTGAAGGGCTGACGAGGTGACGTTTGCGTTACGCCTTTCTGATTGCTATGACAACGCAATAAGGAGCTGAAGAGGAGCTCTACAAACCAAAGCTTCACCTGAGGGAACGCGTCAGGCTGCTGGCATGTGGCACCGAGAAGCGGGAAGGCGGGATGCTATTGTCGCAGCCTAATAACAAATCAAAACACTTAGCAGACTTGTTTTTGCAAGCGGGGAGATTCTAAACGCCACAAATTGGGATAGATAGCACCTCAATAATAATTTATCACGGACAATTTTCCCTCTCCTCCGTCTCAGCTTGTGCACCTGTGATTTATGTTCGGAGTTAGTGCTTTTTTGTTTCCTCTTCTGACTTCCTGCTGATGTGTGTCTCCGTCAGCTCAACAGCTGCTGAGGCCCACTTCTGAAGCAATTATGTTTGCTTTGACTGATGTGAGGCTCACAGAGAGAAGAGCAGCATACTAATCAGTTTAAGTGTCTTAAGTGAGTGTCCAACCCCTAAACTTGTCCCAGTACTTTCACCCACCCAGGCTGCCTGCTTTATCTTCACTTTGGAGCTCTTTGTGTTTCTGTGTGGTCACTGTTTGTCTCTTTGGTCATTTTGTGTATGTGGTTCACAGTTGTTTGATTGTTTTCCAACAAGAGCTATGAAATAAGTCAGCTAATCCATTCACGTTCATTCATGTTATTACAAACTGTCCTCCCAAATATGCAGTTTTGGGAACAACAGATTCCTCATTACGGACAAAACGAAGCGATGATAGAAGAGGAATGGGTGAGCTGAGGACGAGTCGTCGGGTTTGTTTGTTCGGGTTGGCCTGCTCGTGTCTGTACTGACAAGAAGTCAGAGAAAAGACAAAGCACGATTTGACTCGAACAGCATCATCCTGTAGGATTTCAATAAATACTTACAGAATAAAACATACTTTTATAGATTATTTTAGTTTGGTGCCATTTCTCCTTTGTGAACAAATGAAATGTTACTGTTTTCACACCTCCAGTCTGATAAAATTATGCTATAGAGATCTTAATTATTCCTATTTAGGGTGTGAAACATGCAAAGAGAAGTCACTAAACTGAACGAAGTGCGATACATTTTAACATAGAAAGTTGTGAATGATTTCGGGGAACTAAGAACAAACAGTGACCTTTGGTTCAGCTGGTCTCTGCATGAAACACACACACACTCACAAGCAGCTTAAAATACTCACAGATCTTTAGTCATGAAGTCATTGCACTAAACTAACTGCCCACACTTGTATCATGCAAAATCTATTCAAAGTTTTTATCTATTCTTTAAACTTTTACCTCCTAACTTGCTCGCTCTGTACATGGACAAAAGTACTGGGACAGCTGACCATCACACCAACAGGGACTTTAATGACGTCTCATTCTAAACACACAGACAGCTTTGCAGCTCTAACAGCTTCCACTCTTCTGTGAAGGCTTTCCACAACATGTTGGAGTGTTTCTGTGGGAATTTGTGCCCATTCATGCAGTAGAGCATTTGTGAGGTCACACACTGATGTTGGACCAAAAGGCCTGGCTCACAATCTCCGTTCCAGTTCATCCCAAAGGTGTTGGATGGGGTTGAGGTCAGGGCTCTGTGTGGGCCAGTCAAGTTCTTCCACACCAAACTCATCCAACCATGTCTTTATGGAGCTTTGCTTTGTGCACTGGGGCACAGTCATGCTGGAATAGAAAAGGACCTTCAACAAACTGTTGCCACAAAGTTGGAAGCATAGCATTGTCCAAAATGTCTTGGTGTGCTGAAGCATTAAGATTTCCCTTCACTGGAAGTCAGGGGCCGAGCCCAAACCCTGAGAAACAGGTCCATCCCACACCTGGATTCAATAATAAAGAGGTGTGTCCCAATACCTTTGTCTATATAGTGTATATTCAAACGTAGAATACAGTAATGATGATTTGTACCTCGTACGTGATGTGTTAACAGACGCGCAGGCCCACTAGGTGGGGCCTCATATTCAGAAATGGAAGAAGCACCTCTGTGTTCAGGTTTTGTTATTTGGTCCCTGTAGAGTACAAGTTATGTGTTACCAGTATCGTAGTACTTTGTCATCACTGTACTAACCAAATTATCAGTTCACTGTAGTAAACACTGCAAAATTATATATGATACCATCACTTGTCCTGTTGAAGAAAATTAAAAGTTTGTGCATATTGTGTATTTTTTATTCTATTCTTTGCTGGGGTTTTATAGTAGAGTTGCTTTTGCAGTATCTGTAACAACAGGTGTGTTGTAATAAAAGTAGTAGCTGTGTTGCATTGTTGCAGGGTATGAATGACAATCCTGTTTCTTAAAGGAATGACCACACACACACACACACACGAACAGACTGCATGTCAACATTTCGCCGTGGACGTCATCCGTGTGTTGTAAGAGGCTGTTGGGTGAACTCGGAGTCTCTTCGGTGTCTCAGCATGGCAGCGCCGGCCCATTTTTCACTCAGTCGACTCTCAGTCGTGTGTTTCCTGCACAGCCGTCAAACGCTCTGCACCGTCAACAACATGTCCATACGCAGAAAAGACAGCTTCCTCTGGGGCAAAGGTAAGCCTTTATTCCTTCTGAGCCTCAATTTATATTCGTATGGCAACACTAGCAGCATCTGATTTTGAGCAGTAGTTTGTTGTGAGATGATAAAGTGTTTTGTAGGACAAATCGTTTGTGTGGTTTGATCTGTTGAACCGGCAGTTTAGACTTTTTAGATGACAGATTTTTCAGATATGTTGATTAAAATGAGCTTCTTGTACATTTTTTCTTTATGTGGAATTGTTTTTAAAGAAATACTCATATTGTACATTTGACTCTTCTGTCACACCACTTCTGCACTGTGACACACAACAGCTTGTTTACCCAAATCTGAAACTTAACTCGTTACTTGTTATGCTGCAAATCATCCTCTTGGATGCATTCATCCACAAATTGATGTGAATTGTCCTCTAATGGCTACAATGCACTTAAAATCAACCCAGTTCATTAAAAAGAGGAAGAGCAGCTGCTATTTTAAGCCCCTTTTTTCCGCTCATTCATCGACCACTTCTCTAAGTGGTGAGGGCTGAAGTTGTGGTACATGCCGGGCTGTGAGAGCGAGCGTAGGTGTGAGGGAGGTTGTCGAGATAGTCGACAGCAGCGCTCGTCTGCTTACTGCTGTGCTGCCTGCCTGAACTCTGCTTGTGTCGGTGCTGAGGCTTGTTGTCGCCCCACAGCTCCGGCGAGACTCCCCCCAGGAGTGAGCAGGCAGGGCGAAGCCATGAGGACTCACAGGTTTGAGCCGCTGGATGACACTCAGGTACTGTGGTGAATACGTCCCTCCAAGGTCCTACAATGACATAAAATAAACAAGCAAATATAATTCCTCATTATTCTCTTCCATGCACCCACACCTGGCAGCCTTGGCAGAGCTTTTTCACAGCACACAAAGGCTTTTCATTCACACACTTTGAATTGAGATTTCAAGGATAAATAATTTCTGACTGCGCCGGGCGAAACTGGCCCTGAGTCATGTTCAAGTGTGTGTGATGTCACAGCAAACCTTGGTCCCGAGCTAACGCCGCCGCTCTTCCTCTCAACTCCCTCCCGCAGAGGCCGAGATTGGAGATCAGTGACGTCAGAGCAGAAATCCACAGCGCTGAAAAGAAGGAGCAGAAGTGAGTATCGAGCAGATTCTCAGAGCTGCTCTTCCGTGAGTCAGCGCAGCCTCTTCCTCTTATTTAAGTCGAGCCAGTTTGGACTCCCACACAGTTTGTAATGATCAGTTTGGTGGAGTCATGCCAGCAGCTTTGTTGTGAGTTTATTTGCCTGAATCAGAAGTCACAGCAGGCTCCACCAGATGCTGCCTCCGCAGTACTTGAACCTGCTGTTCAAACCTTTCGACCTGATGTTTTCAAACCTTTTTCATGGAAAAGCATCTCATGCTGTGGGTCCCAACCTTTGTTGCATGAATTCGAGGACTCCTGCCAGGCAGCCATTTATTTAAACCGATTATCCACCACTTCAGCCTAAATACTTCAACTGTTAGTTACAAAAGTCAGCATTTCAGTGTCACTTTTCACTACTGCAATTGTTTCAACCACACATCCATAACCTTCATCTAACTTGCAGTGTTCAGGTGTTTTAGTTGCCATGGCGACTGTAATATGGCAACTAATTTTCTTTCAAATGACTAATCGGCTAACCAGCAAATTGTCGCAGCTTTAGTGTGAATGTCCAACCCCATATTTTGACTTCCTGTTGCTTTGTGACGATAAACTTGCTTTACTGGCACGACGACTACAGTTTCTCAGCATTAGCACCACCAACCTCAAATCCTCAAAACCCACCACATAACAAAGCACACCCTCACAATTGTTCTGAGGAGTTTCTTTTCGTGACTGACAGAAAATGAATTGAAGACTATATTCATATTTTGATAGCAGATCAATTATAAAATCTAAAGTCAGAATAATGTGAAGAAAGACACAGTTTATGGTACAGAGTATACAAGTGCTCTTGAGAAGAAACTTTCTTTCTTCTCAAGGTTTATGATATCAACAATAAAACATAAAATCTGTAAACTTATTTGTCACTGAAAACATAACTGTGGTCTTAATGGTTGCTGTGTTGGCTTTTACTTGTCCTTGCAGTAAAAATGTTGCGAGGAACAGGAGATTCTTACGTGGGAAAAAGAAATTCAACATGGACCCCAAAAAGGTGAGACAGACAATTAATTTATGTATAAACAGAAAGTCGAGGGTTTCGTTATTACAGGTGAAGGTATCAGATGTTGTGGGCGGGACTTTACTGTCGTCTGATCATTCAGCAGAGTTCAGTATGACCTGCGACACCAACTGACCAAGAAACAACACGTTAGTTTGGTTACCTGAAGCCTGGAATGGAACTGAGTACAAATCTTTTCCTTTATATCTGACACTTTTGGTTACTTTGTGAGCACTTCCTCCACCCGCCTGTCTGAACACAAAGCACACAGCACTTTCACAGAAAAAAGCTCTGCTCTTTGGTCCTGATGTGCTGCCTCCCATTCGAGTCGGTTCATTTGGAAACACGCTGTGAGTCCCAGTTAAAGGACCAGGAGGTGAAGTTTTCACTCACTTTAGTTCCTCTGAATCTGAAGGTCAAGAAAGAGACGAGCGGATGTGGATTTGAGTGGTGTGTGTGCGTGTGTGTGTGTGTGTGTGTGTGTGTGTGTGTGTGTGTGCGCGCGTTTGATGTGCAGAAGTGCAAACTGTGCAGAGACACAGATGACTGCATAGCGAGAAAACCACATCCTGTTCCCTGAAGTGGAGCAGAAGCGCCACTTCACCACAGCAGCCTTCGTCTTTCGGCTCCTTCCTCTCCGAGTCCCTCGGCCCTGCAGCCGCTCTGCGCTCGGGCCTGAGGACGTATACGAGTGGGAGGACGAGAAGTTTTAAGACTTCTCCGGGTCACGGGTGTTTTCAAGTGCAATTGATCTGAAGGACTACTCAGCAGGAGTGGTCATATCTTGAATATTTGCCTGTGTGCACACTTTGAGATTCAGAGATAAGAGCGTGTGGCGCTACCTCCTCCTCTGCACTGCTCATTAACGACAGCAGTGACTCAAAACGAGAAGAACTAAACTTTCTTCATGTGTGATATGACTTGCTTACCAAACTCCAGAGGTTAGCAGAATTCAAACAAAAGTTTTGACTAAAATGTTACGCAAGACATGACATCAAACACCTTTAGATTGAATGAACATTAGAGCTCTGATTTGCCACATTGCAGCTCCCGGTTTCCGAACACTTTTCCCACAAATCTGACTTCCTCTCCCGCTCCCGTCTCGCTTCAGGGTGTCCATTACCTGGTTGAAAACAACCTGCTGGAATGGCGAGCAGACACAGTGGCGGAGTTTCTCTACAAAGAGGAGGGACTGAACAAAACTGCCATCGGCAACTTCCTGGGAGAAAGGTAGAGTACTGCGCGCACACACACACACACACACACACACACACACACACACACACACACACACACACACACACACACACACAGGAGGTCTGGATTTTAACATGCAGTTCCGGCTGATTGTTTTCTTGATTCTTCCGCAGAGAGCAGATGCACCTGGAGATACTGAAAGCCTTTGTGGGCCTGCATGAATTCTCAGACCTGAATCTGGTGCAGGCACTGAGGTTCGTGTCACAAAATAACTTCTGCGTGCAAGCAAGTGTGAAAGTGGTCTTTCTTCTTGTTTATCTGAAGATGTAGAAATCCTCCTCCTCCTCCTCCTTCTTAACTCGGCATGCGTCTGACATTGGCGCTTTGTGTTTTTGCACCTCTGCCACTTTGCAGGCAGTTTCTGTGGAGCTTTCGTCTCCCGGGAGAAGCTCAGAAGATCGACAGGATGATGGAGGCGTTCGCAGCTCGCTACTGTGACTGTAACCCAGGGGTCTTCCAGTCCACAGGTACCAACACAAAGAGGCTTTGTCTCGCCTGACTCACTTCTTCAGGCAACCAAATTAAAATGTTTCATAAATGAGTAAAACTCGTTTCAGTGAAAAATCCTCAGTGACTTCACTGATCAGACAAAACAGATTAGCACAAACTTGTGACTTTCAGTGGGCCAGCGATGCTCAGCTGAGGGAAGTAATCAGTGACTGTGTGTGTTTGTGACAGACACATGCTACATCCTGTCTTTTGCCATCATCATGCTCAACACGAGCCTCCACAACCCCAACGTGAAAGACAAACCCAGTCTGCAGCGATTCGTGTCCATGAACCGAGGGATCAACAACGGAGACGACCTGCCCGACGAGCTGCTCACGGTCTGCTGCGTCACTCTCCACAACACAAAACTCACAACATTCATCACACACGTTATCTAAAGGGAGAACATAGAGGGGATCGTGTCACTCAAAGGAAATCTGACATTTCATTTATCTCTGGTTGTTCTGGGGATTTTTATTCTCTTATTATCTGCAGTCATCTGGATTTTCAGTTTCCACTTACACAGTGAAACCTCGTCATACTGGGATCTTTTGTTTTTGACATTTTACTGCTGCTGTGGGGCAACTTCTGAGTAAAATGTTCAACGCTGGGCTTCCCGGTTTACATTAAAATAAGCTGGTCATCTCTTCTGTCCTGAAATGTCTTGCAGAAACTGTATGCGAGCATCCGCAGCGAGCCCTTCAAAATCCCAGAGGATGATGGGAACGACCTCACGCTGACGTTTTTCAACCCTGACAGAGAAGGCTGGCTCCTTAAAATGGGTGAGAAGACAACAAAAAGAAGTCGTAATGCTTTTAGAAGAGATTCCAACCAATCAGAGGGTCATTTTGCTTTTATTTTGTCAAAGGTGGGCGAGTCAAAACCTGGAAGAGACGCTGGTTCATTCTGACAGACAGCTGCCTGTACTACTTCGAATACACCACAGTGAGCTCCTGCCTTTCTGCTGCTAGAAAACAAATTCTGGAAATGCCAAATGGTCTTAAGTAGGTTGAAAGCTTCAATCTGTCTTTAATATCCGTGTCTCCGTCCAGGATAAAGACCCAATCGGGATTATTCCTCTGGAGAATGTGTGTGTCAGGAGTCTACAGGACACAGCCAAGCCGGTAAAGCATCGTTTACTCTCTGAAGCACAGCATCTTCTCTCACAGCAGCTGCTGAATGAGTTTCCAGCACGAAATCAGTGAGTCACGAGGCCATCAGTGATGGTGCTACATGCTTGTCTGTGTGTGTTTGAACAGTACTGTCTGGAGTTATATAACCCCAAGGGACAAAAGATCAAGGCCTGCAAGACGGAGAACAAAGGCAGAGTGGTGCAGGGCAAACACCAGTCCTACAGGCTCAGTGCAGCCAGCGCAGAAGAACGGGACAGCTGGATCGACGCCATCAGGTGAGGCGCCGCCGAGGGCACGCGGGAGGCCAGGAGCCCTCGTGTTTGCGATCACGAGGAGTTCAAACGAGCAGATCATCTGACCTTCGCAGAAGCTGATCGGTTTCTGTCCTGGGACCAGCTGGTTGACACAGCTCAGAGCCAAAAGCAGAACAAACTGTTGGGGTTTCTGCATACTAAAACAAAACCAAAAAATTATGTTAAGTGGTGTTAGTTTTGTGGAGGCTCAGTCACAAACCAAAGGACTGGACGATCACCAAAATCCTCATAACTGATCCTGATCTTAACACAAAATACCAAACATTTGCACTCTCAGGTTCAAAGTTTGTCACTTTGGGTTCTGGGAGGTTTCATTTTCAACTGTTTTCTGACTCTTTCTGATTTACATCAACTGATTACACTAATAAAAAAAAAATAATCAACAGATTCATCAATAATGAAAACAGTCATTAGTCATGGCCCTAAGTTAGCTGCAGTCCAGAGGAGTGAGTCAGTCAGGCGACAAAAATGAAACAAACCTCCACTGTTACTCTCGATGATCTTGATTTCAGTCTGAGTCTTCTTCTCCACCTTCAGGGCGAGTGTCACCAAGAACCCTTTTTGTGATCTGGTGTCTCAACGAAAGAGGAAGGTCATCAGCAACACGATGTCGTAGGAGAGAAACACGAGACGTCAGTGGGAACAACATCGAAATGAGTTTGGATCCTGCACGTGTTTTTATATACGAGCCATCCTGTGACTTTGTGTCAGAAACTGTTTGGGAAAACGGACTGAAGTTCACAGAAATGTACAAACGGAGAAGTAACGGGTGAGAAAAGTGAGCTATTTTTGGCTTGCAGTCTGAACTCTCGCATTACTTCTGCAAACTGCATGCACTACTGCACTGACTTCAGGGGCTGACAAACATCTGCTGCAGGGGCGGGTCCAGAGGGGGAGCCCCCCCCCCCCCCCCCACCCCCCCACACACACACACCAGAGTCAGGAACTGATATGGAAGTTGATTTGTCAGTACAGTATAGTATAGTATAGTAATACTGATACGGGCAGACTCTGGCCAGAAAACTCAAAAGAGATGCAAAGTGACCACAGGGAGGTGCAAAACAAGGTCAGAGAAACTCAAAACTATTAGAGACGATAAACCACTACAAAAAGACCCAAAAGGAAAAAATGACAACAGACACACACAAAATATATTTAAAGAGACCTCAAACCGATGCGTTCAGGTTTGTGTCTCGCTCCCATGTAGGAGGACTGAGGGACATTTTGGACGTCTCTGTCCAGGGGCCATTTGTCTCATAATCTGTTCATAGCTGTGAGCTGCTTTTATTTTTCATATTTGAATTAGTTATTCACTTAATAGGACTGAATAATCAAGATAAATATTAATAACGCATGGTATTGTTTCCAAGAATCAAGAGCCTGCAGAGTTCAAGTGTTAAACTCTTGAGAAGAGTCTGTAAGCACTTTGTTAACCCCCATCTGAGTGGTTTTACTGGTGACTCTTTGGAGATAATATGGTTAATATAAATACATATGTGTACATATAAATGAGTTCCACAGGGGATTAGTGGTGTGCTAACCGGGAGTTTTCCTCTTTTTCAAATAAAGTGAAAAAAAGCTTTAAAATTAACTTATGAATACTTAGAAATTGTACAGTATATTTTATTTAGCTCAAAATGTTTTTAAACTACTGTATAATTTTAATGACTTTATATGACAAACTACTTGTAAAATAAATTTCTGACCGTGTTCGTGTGGCCGTTTGTCCAGCAGGTGGAGCTACGGTTTCACTTTCATCGGGGGGGGCTCAGGTTCAAACATTAACACATCAACATCAAACATTAACTTTTCTTGTGACACACTTAATCACATTTTCACTGCAGTGAGAAGTTAGACTGCTTCATTATCTCATCTTTCAGCATTGACATAATCAGATCATAAGAAGGTGTCTGAGGCGTCAAGGCTTTTCCTGTGCACTTCCTGCCGTGTGAGTGTGTGTCAGTCGTGGTTTCCTGGAAGCAGGTACACACCAGAAAATATTTTTCCAAACACACTTCCTCTCAGTATGTTCTACCAACAAGTTAGGGTCTGAATCACCTGTGGAGCATAAAGTTCTCAGGCTTCTTTCTGCAGGATTAGAGGATCAGCTTTAGGCCTCACTGCTGTTTGTGGAAAGATAATCAACATTTATTTTCCCTTCCATTAAGTATGTCAGGTACGCGTTCATACCTGCTCTCATCAGACTTGACAACAGCTGTTGAAATCATACAGCCAGTCAGAATAGATTAGGTCTGATATTCTTCATTTTTCTGATTAACAGCATCTGTAAATTAATTTAAAAACATGTTACTCTGGCTCTGATGCAGCCCTCCTCTCGACGTCTGCAGCCGCCACTCAATGTCCCGCCCACACCGCGACCTGATTGGTTACACGTCGCAAGTAACAGCCTGTCAACGCTAATCAGAGTAATCAGAATCTGAAAAGTTACCAAATACACGTAGTGGAGTAAAAAGAAGAGCAGCAGAGAATTGAAACACTCAAGTACAAGTACAAGTACATGTACAAGTACCCCAGAATTGTGTCGGAGTAAATTGTAGTTACAATTCGTTATCAGTGGTTATTCTAAATTTTGTCACTAAGATTTTGCAAACATCTCTTATCAGTCTCCTGGGTTATTAATAATCAGAAACAACTGATTATAAACACACCTCAGACAATCCTGAACTCACACACACTCACACACACTCACACACACTCTGTGTCTGGTACATTCAGGACGCTTCCCCCCATCTCCACGTTGACATATTTTGATTACTAATATCGCAGTATTTTTATACTGTCTTACCACTTTTCACCTGTTGCCACATCTCATATCTGATTCTGTCATTATTTACCATATTATACTACAACATGCTCAGATATTTGCATTATATTCTGTATTATTTACATAACATCTAACAGCCAGTACTCCTACCAAACCACACTGTATATTAGACACAGACTACTGGCTCAGGCATTAATCACAGCCCTGTTGCTTTACCTTGTAATTGTGCTCTCCAAATGTCCTTCCACGGGTTCTGTTTTGATTCTATTCCTATTTCAGTTTTTTATGCTTTATTATTTATTTCCTTAGTCTTTCTCTATTTAAAGAAGCCAGCAGGGGATCAGTCAAGGTTTATCCAACAGACAACTGTTGTTTTCATGTCTTTTATTCCATTTCTCTGCTGCAGTATTTTCATAATTTGCATCTCAAGTGGTTCTCAAGGATTCACATTTTAGTCGGTGCCACTTTCACCCGAATAAGAACAAAATCCCAGCTCGTGTGCAAACAAACAAACAGCAGCGCAGCCGTCACACGGCGAGCAGAAGCAGGTTGTGTCAACAGCGCAGCACTCAGCGCGGCGTACATTATTCACAGCCTGAGCAACACACTCGCTCTGTTAGCGAGGGTCCGCTGTAAGGCGACACTCTGGGACAGCAGGATCACTTTTCCTGTCTCCGTGGCAACCGGGTCAACTCGCAGGTGTGATGTAATCCACCCACGCTACCTGGGCCACAGCACGGGGCTACTTCTGTGGCGTTCAGGTTCAGACAGTGTAAAAGTAAAAACAACACTTGACTGTAGAATAATTTAATACAAAACATAAAAACAAAATGATGGCGATGAAATCTGTCTCCATCAGCACTTTGGCTAAAATGTTGAGATTTTTCTTTTTTCACACGACTGGTTTAAAGTTCAACGTCTAATCCTTGGTGGCTCCCGTGAGGCACAGCGAGGACTTTGAGTCCCAAGTGAAGTCTTTTAATGTCACCTGGTTTCAGTGAGGTGATGCTGTGACCTGCAGCTTGTTTCGCCATGACATCCGTCTGTGGGGCTCTTCATCGTTAATGGCAGACTGTCCACTCACGACTGGATGCAGTTCTTCTTTTGATGCCGTCGCCGGCTTTTGGATTCTGGTTAAAAAACAAAAAAAGGACAGATAAGTTAAAAAAAATAACAGTCATAATTAGCATAGTGAAAAAATTCATATCACAGGTGGGGATCTTAAACCAACAATAACTGATTTTTTGGCCACTTGGGGACAATGTGAGCACAGCACGAACACACAACAGCTTTTTAAGTTTGATATGTTGAACTTGTTAGCAAACTGTTGCTTATTTAAAAATACAACACTATCCTTCATTTGGAGTTGTGCTTGATCAAAGTAAGTCCAGTATTCACTGTCTTTTAGCTCTCATTTTGGTCTCCACCACATGCAGAGGAAAACATCTGCTCTTTAGCTGCTAAATGCCAAACAGCTGGTTTCTAACTGGGTCTGTCCACTGTTTGGTGTGACTTCCTAAGAAAACAGCTTCATACTGCAGTAGAAACTGATGCTATATATTACTCGCTACAGATATACTTGTTTTGGTGTTCACAGAAACTCAGATATTCTCTTTGGGTTGACCTGAGATGAAATAAAAGAAATATAAAGATCAGATGATGAGGGAATTAATCGAGAGAACAATCAGCACATTAACAGAAGAAACAAACGAAAAATGAAACACATGTACCGTCTTCGTCTCCTAAGTTGATGGTCTGCAGGGACAAGCTTCTCTGAATGACCTTTGATGGCTTCTTGGTTTTGGGTTTCAGTGGACTTGGTTTCTCAATGATCTCAAATGTGTCCTCCAGCTCATTTCCTGCGATGCCATTGGTCTCTGGTGCTTTGCAGGGTGGGTCTGGGCTCTGAGGAGTGACCACGCCTTCCTCTATTGTCTCTGTGCTGTGATTGACTCCTCTACCTTTCAGGAAGCTCCTGAAGGAGCTGCGTTTCTTCACTCCGACAGCCGGGTTCTTCTTCAAACTCGCCTTTCCCTCCTCCCCTTCCTCTGTAGGTGGGACAGGACTCTGAGGGGAGACTCGCTCCACCTTTTCCTGGTTGTACCTGCTGATATGAAGCATGCTGTTCTGCAGGCCGTTCATCAGTTTCAGCCCACCGACCATCGAGTCGCCCACCGTCGACAGGTCTTGTAGGGAACCCGTCATGCCCCTGCTGTTCCCAAAAACTAAAGAGTACTTCGGATTGTGGTATTTATGTGCAGGTACCTTCATGTCGATCTGTCTGGAGTCATTGACGGACACCTGAAAGCGGGACGTGGACACAGGCACAGGCAGGACTGGCTCCACCTTCGGCTTTGCGATGGGTGTAGGTATGGGCGGCTTGGTGATGTTGAACTCCTTGTAGAGGTCCACCTGATCGGACACGGCGTACAGCTCCCTAAAGTCATTGTCAAAGAAGTCCACAGTTTGTCCCGACATGACGGTGATCGTGTTCCTGTTCATCCGGGAGGAAGTCCAGGTGAAGCTGGAGGAGAACAGACAGATTTAAACCAAAAGTGTGGTGTAAAAGTGAACGATTTTGGGAACTTTGCTCATTTGTTTTTCTGCCACGAGATGAAAGCAGCGTCCAAAATAAACTTCCTGACAAGTAGGAAAATCCACTGGCTAAGCACATGTTTTCTTCTAGCCAAAACGTATGCGTACTGGGGATGACTTCAGTGTTTAAAAATACTGCAGTAAAACAATGAGAAAGCATTTATAGATTTTTTTTAAATCTGCCTGGAGAAATGAATGCGACATCGTCGTGATTTTAGCATCTAACTCTTTAAAAAGCAAAGCAGCTGCTGGCAGCAGTACAGACACAAGAGTGGGATCCATCTTCCTCTCATCTTACATTCTGCAAAACAACAAAACTAATGAGAATATTTTCCTTTTTTCTTAACTACTCTTTTTAAAGTATCTGTAGTGCTGATTAATATATACTCATTTATATTCTGTGAGCTAAATAAACTATCACTGATGACCACCTCCAGACACGGAGGCTTTTAAAGCACTTTTTAAATCAGAATCAGAAATCCTTTATTTATCCCCGAGGGGAAATTCTTTTAGAGCACTAAAAAGCACTAAAAACAGCAGCCTGAAGTAGCAGCAGTTACTGTTTTTTAAAACATCAAAAAAAGAACAAAAGAAAGGAAAAAAAAACCACCAGACAAATTTTCTTGCATGGATTTCCAGTCATAACGAGGTTTCACATGACTCATAAACATGAATGCGCTCGTTTCACTCGGCACCAATCAGTCTCTCCAGTTTTGATTTCAGTTGTATTGCTGATGTGTTGCTGAAGTGCACTGCAGAGGGCTTCATCACTGATGTGGTCAGCACTGTGGTTTACCAGAGGACTGATATTAATCACATTCAGCTAAGAAACATGACGTGTCCTCTGTGCACAGGAGATCAAGTGTGTCCAAAACATTTCAATCAACAGGAGTCTGAGTCGGGTGTTACTGAGTTTTCTGTCAGCCGAATGTCTTCAAAACATTTCAGTAAGAGTCCAGCAATCCAGTGGATTTTATTATGTTTCTTACTATTACCAGTTATTGCTTCTCACTACTCTTTACAGACGACTGTGTGAAAGCGGCTGGAGTCTTCAGCCGGGCTCGGGCGGCACGAGTTTTAAAGTCGACCTAAACAATTTTGAAATGATGCTGCTCTGCGCACATAAGGAGAAACTTCACAGATTTTCTTTTCTGTAATCTCAAACATGCACACAAGATTTGGAAATACGGGTGCATCACACACGACAGGATGTTCTTAAGATTCACCACCGCGTGTCATGGCTGCCATGTGATCTCACGGGGAAGCAGATTTAAAACGACCTGCTGCAGCTGACGGTCTGCAGTGAGAAAAAACACAAGTTAGCGGATAAATGAGTCTGGATGAGAAAATGGTTGAAGAAACGTCGACCCCGATTGTCTGTTCTTCATCGAGAACTGCAGGTGAGATTTCAGTTTTAATATCCGTCAAGGGCTAACGTTGGCCTCGAGGGCCGGGAGGTTTACTGTTGCTTGGCAACATCATCAGCTGCTCCCGAATGTTTCTCTCATTGGTTGTCGTGATCCTGATAGGAAAGTACTGATGCAATCATCCAGGTTTTATGTCCAACATCCCATTATATAATCTATTTTATTGGAAAATGGACAAAAAAAAAAAACACAGACATGATAATTGGAAAAATATTGGTTCTGAAAATCAGCCAATAATCAGACCCATTCAAACTGCCTGACAGCAGAGAAGCTCCAGGACTGAGAGAAGGACTTGGCCTGCACCACACCTCAGCATCACAGCCTGCACGGATGAAAAGTTCAGCTCACAATCAGCACAAAGTCAAGGTGATTCACACATGGTTTAACTGCACTTTGAGGCCTCAGTACAGCTGATGGGAGGGCGCGGGTTGACAAACGTTGTCATCGTTTCACTCAACCTTAATTGCTTTGCCTCCTCGGAGTAATCTCACACAGCGATCGCATCAGACGTCAAGTGGATCGACAACAATGGATTTCCTGTGCAGCAGTAGCAACAGTAAATAAAGAGAGTGCAGCACAAAGCGTTCCATTCATTCCTCGGCTTCAATGTGCATCAGAAGGTCATCATTATATCTCTGTTTGACTCTCTCAGGTGCTGCTTTTAGAGTGAGCTGTTTGTCGGCCTCTTAGCATTTAGATCACAGAGTGGAAAACAGACTGCAGCAGCTTTAGGTCAAACTGAACTCTCTCAAAGGGAGAAATCATGTGGACACGGATTTAGGTGCTAAAACACGTCCTCGAAAGGCAAAGTGGGCCATGACTAAAGGAGGTGGTCAGGCGGACCTGCAGCCATTAGTCAGTTCTTTAGTTTTAATTGTTTTTCAAGCAAAAATGTCAAACGGTTGGTCTGGTTTCAGCTTCTTAAATGTGAAGATTTGCTGTTTTTCTTGTCATTTATTGTGGTGAATTAAGAGTCTTTGGGTTTTGAACTGCTGGTTGGCCAAAAAAAGTAACTTAAAGACATCACTTTGGGCTCTGGGAAACTGAGGAGAAGTTTTCACAATTTAAAGATATAATAAAGAATTAATTGATTAATTGCAAAATTTATTGGCAGGTTAATCAATGAAAACATCTGTTAGATGCAGCCCTAAAATCCTGAAACAAAAACACTGACTTGTACGAGAGGCCTGGAACATTTGCAAATTTAGTTTATAAGTCAGAAGTTCTTTCAAATCATTTGCACATGCTGCTTCTGAGTGAGTCTGTTTCTGTGCTGCATTCCCGTCTCAGGTGTGAAGGGCTGAACTGCATGCTCACCTGTACGACCCAAACATGACTTTCTCTCCATCTACCAGCATGTACTTGGAGCAGACGGACCCGGGCAGCTTTCCAAAGGACAGGGCCAGCCCTGCACCTTTCACCATCCGCACACGGAGGTTCTGTAAAGAAACACCCGCTTAATTACACATTTTCACTGCGTTAACCTGACACGAGTAAGCCTGAGTGATGTCAGCCACAGCTACCAAACGTCTCCTGCCATGCATGACCGCTTCACAGACATGCCAAGTCAAACTGCGCCGTCACACCTCTCATCATGAAGTCAGCTCTCCAAAGGAATAATGGGAGAAATGCAAACCCTTTAGCCACATGATGTTTACTTAAAGGGAAGAGAAAGAAAACTTCATACTGAGTGGACACACTGGGAGGAGGCTTTGCTCTGCCGCATCGAGTTACAGTCTTTGGATCTGTTCTCAGGATCTATGAATGTTCATTTGTAAGGAGTTAGAGTAACAGAGCCCGGTGCTCTGAAAAGGCCTTTCACGGCCTTATCAGGTGACACCACAGCGGCCAGGTAGTCCAGCGCTCGGGTTAAATGAGACTGGAGCTACAAGACTCCGCACACAGCAGATGAGGCTGGGAATCGCGTCCCCGTGGAGATAAGATGACAGAGTGGTTCAGTGAACCGCCTCAGTCTAGACCCTGCTGTCATTTCTCAGGGTCTGCAACACAGAACACACAGAACCGTATGAAAGGTTATCTCATAAAAGTAAAATATTTAAACCTGTCTGTTAAAGACGACGCAGACAGCCTGTTTTTTATTGTAATATTTTAAATAAGCTGCCCTGCTTCCACCTCCACTGAGCATCTTTCCCCGGTTGGGAATCACTGCTCACATCTCAGCGGCCTCTCACTTGCTGTTTTACACAGCGTAAATGAAAATTAACATGACACAGTAATGCTGGTGTGAAATGAATCATTACTCTGAGACACCCTCCTGGAAACAAAAGGGTGGTGTTGTTTTTCAACTCGCTGAGCACCACAAATGAAATTCCTTTCACCTGGACCGTGTCGCGGTGAAGGCAGAGATCTCAGGAGCAGAGATCCGAAAGTACAACAAATAAACCTGTAAGTATATGTGGTTTGACACACATGCCTTGACATGAGAGGAATAAAACTGCCTGATTGGATAATTCACTGTCATGTAGGAACAGGCCAGCGGTTTTATAACACCACCAAAACACCTCTGAAGTCAGATTGTCTTTTACTTGTCAGGAAGCACCTGGCGAGTGTGGCTGACCCAGGATCAGCACTCACTGCCGCTGTCCACTTGGTGTCTCTGGTGTCTGCTGAGCTCACTCCTCACCCGCAGATGCGATGCGTTGATCTGCAGCCGAGTGCACATATCCAGGAAGAAGGGCACGCCCCCGGCCTCCAGCACAGCGTAAACGGCCACCCCGCGCCGTGACGACGCATCCAGCAGGTCCTGGAGGATCTGCAGGTCAGTCAGGAGGTCCATGACTATGGCCACCACCTGAGGAACACATCCATAATAAGGCTGATGCATCGTTATTAAACCAGCGGTTTCCTCCTTCTCTTTTCCGCTTTTCCTCTTTTCAAATTAGCTGAGATTTAAACTACACAAGCTGTAGAGAAACATACGCAGTACAGCATCAGTAACAATCCAATAATTTAACATACAATGACGTAACACTCAGGTGGGCATTTTCCCCTCAGTTTTAAGTGTTACTTTAAGGACTTTTACCAACATTTTCTTTCTTCTGTGGGGTGTTTGCTGTAATGGAGTCATTTTGTGGAGAACTTTATTTGGTCTTCCTGTAAAACACCAACACAGGCCGGTGAGGCTCTCCTGTGTGCACGTTGCTCAGGTAACTTTGACGCCTTTTAGGGAAGCCGATATGCAAACCCGCCTCTCGCACCATTAAGACTCATAAAAGTTTCTCACCACCCCCTCTGTGACAGTAACACAATGACAGCAAGGCACTAACTCATCATTAGTGTTAACATACAAAAACGTAAGCAGTTCAATTATTGAGGAAGTAACAGTTGAAGCTGAAGTTGAAGTTCAGTGGAACTTGTTTTCCCAGGTGATTAAATGGTTACTCAAGATGGATTGGACGCCATCCAGCAACGGCTACCATTATTTCAACAGAAGGGTCCGCGTTCAAAAACATGACATTACAAAATAATACATAACACAAAAACACATTACATTTGTTTCAGTAAGAGTCTGTCACCAGACAAAAGACACAGCTGTCTTTAACGCTGTGCACCTCACTAAACAAACATGACGATATCCTGCAGTGGAGCTTAAACAGCTCACATCCATCAGGTGATTCGCTGTCATGTGTGTGTGTGGGCACAAGACAACACGTGTTCCTGCTTTAGTTACACCAGTTATCAAAAGTAAACTCCATGTGAGTCCAGCTGAAGGCAGGAGACGGTCGCACCGGCAACAGAGTCTGTCGGTCCATGACTTCGGGTCCCTGACTCGACCCCGAGTGCCGACACGAGACTGACATTTGGTTCTGAGTGAACTGCTGTGACAATTATAAGAAGCATTGCAACCAACTTTGGTACACACATTCATGTTCTCCTCGGGATGAACGGCTCCTTTAAAGGAACAGTGCGACATTTTGGGAAACAAGCTTATACATCTGAACGGCTATCCTGTGGCCCTCCTCTGCATGAAGGTCGAGTTCCCACCCCACCCTCCAGCGTCGCCCTTTGGAACAAACCGAAACACTTTCTAACGCGGTCAAATAACAAGTTGTATTCTTTTATTGATTAACCCACCTCTGCTGGGTTTCAGACAGACGAAGGCCGCATTCAATCAACAATCATCTCACCCAAATGTTAAAACTAATATGGAGATAATCTGCAATGCTGCTCTTTGTAGTGAATGTTGTTCAAACAGGATAACAGCATATTCCTCCACCTTCCTCCACACTCCACGGCTCGACTGAACCTGATGTTCGACGAGTGTGCGTATGTTTGTGTGTGACAGTTTGATCTCCAGCGTACAGGATTGTACAGAATACTCTCCAGGATTTGGCAGGAGTACATGGTTTACTTCAGCTCACGGGGAGCAATCTCAGCACGCGATCAGATCATTAAGCTGTCAGGCTCTGAGTCGGCTACTGGAAACAGAAATAAAACGGAGACTGAAATGTGTGTCAAAGTACACTCGGTTATTCACCCGCATGGCGGCTTTCAAAGAACTCGGACTAACCGGTCTCTCTCTGTGGTCCACATAAGTGAAACTGTGATGTTTGTGCCAGTTAGGACACACTCCATCGCCTTCATCTCCATCTATAGCCTCTGGTGCTACATGTCAGACAGATCGCAGGTGAACCATCTGCTCTCCAGCTTAAGTTTGCATACCAAGGAGGTCAACCAATCAGAGGGAGCCGTGGGAATCTCTGAGTGGGTGACAGAAAAATGTGTAAAAGGCTTGATGAGCACCAAGCCAAACCTGGAGTGCAGGATCACAGGTCAAGGCTGAACAAGTCTTTGTCTTCTGACTGCAAGTCCTGATCTGAGCTGACATTTAGAGCTGCTCTGCCTTCCCGGTCTGGACCACGTGACTCAGCTTGTTACAACCTGCACATAACGCTCCCATTGATGGAGGTTTTATGACTGATGCCAAGGGCTAGCTTAACCTCTACCTGTTTTAATGACTCTCTGGAAAATTCTGCATGTGCCAAATAAGATGATTCTGTGTGCAAATATTCCATCTGACAGGTAAAGAAAAACCTGATAAAGTCTGCTAATGACAAACGGCCACCTGTCACAAATCAGAGGCCTGCTTTTGTTTACTCCTCTGTGATGTCAAAGAGTCATTGTTTACAACAACTGCAACGAAATTCATCTCAACTGCACACGTCGTTTTCAACATGTTCAGTCAAGTTTACGGCCTTCGGTTTAAGGATGTGCGGGATTACAAACCGACGTGACGCAGACACATCAGAATTATTCCTGTTTGTGTTTTTTGGCACAGCTGAGTGCAGGCAGGCCTCGCGTTAAGTCGTGACGTGCTACTTGCTGCACGTCGTTAGCTCAGTAGGAGATGATAGCTGGAATTTTACTGTCACTTGCATTTTC
Organism: Scatophagus argus; assembly: GCF_020382885.2. Classification (NCBI taxonomy): domain Eukaryota; kingdom Metazoa; phylum Chordata; class Actinopteri; family Scatophagidae; genus Scatophagus; species Scatophagus argus. The sequence goes on from NC_058508.1 coordinate 20,509,778, forward strand.
CCTTCCACATAAAGAGATAAGTGGTCTGAAGTGAACTTGTTGAAACCGATGTGAGGCTTGTTCTGGTTGGCCTGTACAGAAGCTCTGCAAGGCTGAGCCCCTGCCGCCATCTGCATTCAAATACCCGTCCGATATCCACAAACCTTTTAAATATGTTAAAGGAAAAGCTGGACATTTTGGGAAACACGCATGCATCGATTTCTGACGGAGAGTTAAGACGACTGATGTCGCTCTCACGTCAAAACATCATTTTGAGGCCATTTTGTATTTCCTGGCTCTGAGCGAAATTCCAAACTATCACATCGATTGATGTAATGCAGAAAAGCTGAAACGGAGAACATTTTTCTTACTTTTAATAATGCAAAGCTATTAACAACACACATTTACAATATATGGCACTACAAAAAAAGGGACTAAATATGATTTCATGTTCAGAAAAGCCCCAATAAAAGATTTGTGTTTTACGTGTGTTGATGCCAACACCAACATTTTTACCCAATTAAACATCCGATCTGTGACACACGTGTTGAAGTTTACCTTAAGAGTTTAAAAATCAGTGCTTTGAGCCTGAGAGAGCCGTGTTCACTTTATTACAGGATGAGCAGGACACACGTGAAGCGGCAGTAACTGCTCTCAGCCTGAGGCTCCGAGTCACATGATCACCAGCAGCCAATTATTTTGAATGACTGTCGGGGACAGGTGAGTCAGGGACTTCCTCCATGAGGTGCAATAAGACAGAGACAAGCTTAATTACATGGGTGTAAAAGTTGTTTTTCTCTGTTTGTAGGTCAAACTGTAGATTTCAGAGTCAACACTGTGGTCTGCGTAGAAGAGTTGACATATAAACCTGAGCTTTGGGATGTTTTCCATCCTCATTGATCTTAATCTGTGTTTAGTCTGCCTACAAATAAATACCTTTGTGGCTAAATTTCACTGCACGACCAAAAAAGGTTTCATACAATTTAAGTGGACAAAGCGGAGAAGCTTGTTTTCTGAATCAATTCGTCGATTAAATGCTCTACAGAGGAATAACTGATAATATCGATAGATAACTGATATGATACGAAGCAAAAATCTTAGTTACAGCTTCTCTAATAGTAATATTTGTGTGTCATAAATTGGTGCTGAATTTGAATATCTGTGAGTTTGGGCCTGCTGGTTGACATCACCTTCGAGTTTGGAAAACTTAATAGGACATTTTATACACACATTAACCGATTAATCAAGACAGTAACAGATTCATTGATGATGACAGTAACTGATGGTTAGCCCTGGTTATTTTCATTTTCATTTTGCCTCATGTTTTCTCACATTAAAATAGTTGTTATATGTATTACTTAATCATTTATTATTTATTTTTAAAAAATGAAAAAATGATGAACACCAGAATGAGGAATAGTTTAACATACGCTTTTAAAATGTGTTTTTATTTTTGGAAATCCTCATCATTAGTGTTATCCTTCTAGAAGGGGGGAGATTGAGAAAACTGTCTTTACATGAGAATAAACACGTTAAAGTCACCTTCTGCGCTTCCTGGATGAGCCTCCTCACCACCTCCTTGATGTGCGGCCCGGACTCTTTGGGCGGATGGGTGTACACGGACACCCGGGTCACCCCCTTGTAGACGCCGCTGCTGCCCGGCCAGCCGATGTCCAGAGGCGGGACCTCTGTGTCGGACATCTGGGGCCAGTAGGTGGAGTGGACCCCGGAGTCCGCACTGGACGACCCCTTGGACTTGTCGTGCTCGCCGGACTCGGGGTCGCAGTCCGTGCTGTATTCGTGAAAGGTTTTCCGGAGGAGTCTCACCTCCTTGGCCGAGAGGAAGTCCTTGATGTTGTCCTCCTTGAGGCGCATCTTGAAGGCCCCGTCCCCGCTCCTGAGCAGCTGCTCGAGAGCCGCGCGCTGCTCCTCGCTGTAGTAGAACTCCGGTCGGGACTCCGGGATCTTCTCGTTGACGTGCTCATCGTCCATGCACCGCAGCTGAGACTCCGCCATAGCAGAACAAATACCCCCCTCCTCAGTCGCACCTGATCCGCTTGTCTCCGGCACAGCGACACCTCTGCGGACAGGTACGCCAGGTGCACAGGTGAGAAAGTAGGGGGCGGGACTAGCTGCCGTTTGGAAGCCAACATGGTGGCATAAAGTTCGCCACATTGTTAAAGAACTTCCGGTTACGAAACTTTCATAATAAATTTGGTTTTGAACTTATTAAATGTGTTGACTGGCATACGAGAGTCACCTTTCCATTTACTCAGGTACTGTAAATAAGAACACATTTCAGATATTTAACTTGAGTCTTTCTTTTCTCCACTTTATACTTCATACTACACAACATACCACAAACGGTAGGTGTTTGACAGGTAATGGAGTCCCGTTTACACTGTTGTACTGGTACTTTTACTCCTCTACTTTAAACTTCAGATTAAAATCTAATGCACAGCTCACCTTGTAAAGGTAAAAAGTGTCCTGTAGACAGATTATATGTAAGAGGTGGGTGTGGCTCAGGAGCTGTGGGTGTCCACATGTTGACGCTCCGTGAACAAAGCACTGAATTCAAGGCTGTCAGTTTGTGTGTGTGTGTGTGTGTGTGTGTGTGTGTGTGTGTGTGTGTGTGTGTGTGTAAATGAAGGGCACTTTGTCACAAAAGCTATAATCACAGTCCATTTCCCATCACTTGTAAATGTATCATCCTGCGCATGCCATAAAGGGTATTTTACACATGAAAAGAAGTCATGTGGATACATTGAGAAAATAACCACTTATTTGTCTTGTGCAACATGTGATTAAGTGAAAAACTGCAACTAGTAATAAGAACCAACATTTCCAGGCTGCAGACGTTTGGCATTAATTCCAGGAATAGATTATTTTGAGCAACTTCCAGTCTAATAAACATGAAAATGTTTGAGCTAATGAGGAGAGCTGATGCTACATCCAGAGGGTCCAGTCCAGGATTCAGACTCTAATGCAGCTTTTATTTTGAAGACTAAACATCCCTACTTCTGGTTTTATTGTGGCAGGCTGTGGTTGACATCATGCCGCTGGACAAAACTTAAATAAGAAAATATCTTAAAAAATGTATAAAACATTTCATAGAATTATCACAATAAAATAATCTACTGCAGCTTGTAGAAAATAAACTTGCCGTGAAGGAGGAATTAAGCCCTTGTAAAAAGTATGGCTTTTCTTTGTATGAATTTGAGTTAAATTCAAACATCAAATCTGTGATAAAAAAAACTATTTTATTTCCAGGTCAGTGAGCAGCTGGGGAGATACACATCTATTTTAAGCATTCAGACTTTGTTAAAAATCCGTTGAATTTGTCAAACAAAACCTTTTGCGGCATAAAACACGACTGCACTTTGAACAGGAGCAGAAACAGCTGAATCACAGTCGCTTCGTCAGTCGGACATGCGGGTGTCATCTGTGTCTCTGCTCCTCTTTGTGGACAAGTGACACACACACACACACACACACACACACACAGAAATGTTCAATAAAACCTGAACGAGCACCACACACTGAGTGGCAGCAGGTATCTGAGTATTATGGATCCTCAGTCCTCAGGGCGCCGGCGTCTTGATGTGCGGGTCACTGACTGCTCAGTGTTCTTGCTCAAAAGCACAAAGTCGGGGCCGTTGCGCCTGCAGAGCAAGTCCGTGGATGTGTGCAGGCGCAGTCGTGTGCATCACCCGGGGTGCTTTCTCACAGCTGTGTTGTGTAGTTGGCAGGAAACAGCCCGCTTCTCCCCCGAAGCCTCCCCCTCCACCACGACGCGTCAGAGCGATCCAGCACTTCGATGATGTCCCCGGCGCAGAACCCGAGTTCGTCGTCCTCCTCGGCGGTGAAGTCGTACAGCGCCCGGACCTGCACCAAGGACGCCCTCTGTGGGTCGGCAGGAGGAAACACAGCAGCTCAGTAAAGCCGACTGCACTGCAAAAGCTTCAGTGTTTATGATGACAGAAGCATTTCAGCAAAGGCAAATGTGAAACACAAATAATTCACCGCACTAATCTGTCTTCTAAATGTATTTAATTTGTTCTTTGCAATCAATAACTTCAATGAAGATTTTTCTCCATAATCTCCAGAACATTTTTCTTCTGTTATTATTATTGCAGTGGTAGCAAGTAACTAAGTTCTCTGTTGAGCATTTTAATTTCTGCTATTTTATACTTAATTGTTGTCCTTTGTCCCTTTCAGCTGAAGATTTTATACTGAAACACGTTAGATTTGATCACTTTTCTCCTCCAGATTTCTCGGATATTTTCACGTAAATATTTGTTCTTCTAACTTTCAGTGGTTCACTTACATCTCAGTCATACTAGAACATTATTAGTCAGTTGTACGATGCATGTGTTTGAATGCAACACTTTACGTGTTATGGAGTCTGTTTACACCGTTATGTTGGTGTTTTATGCTTCACTGTCTCATTGTGTTCCCCTCAGCTCTGACGCACAACCTCCTCTGGATCCTGTTTATTGTGTGCAGAGTGATGTTGGCAGCAACATGCCTTCGTCAATGAATGAAAGAACGAATAAAGACATCAAAATAAAAATGTTATTGATCTGAGGGATCAATTTAAACCATGTAAATACCGAAACTACAGAATGCAGGGAAGCAAACTGGCATATTCAGAGAAAAAACTGAAAATCTGAGGGAACAGACTGGAATTTACACTAATTTGATAAAATAATTTGGACAGCTGGAGAAATGATTGAACCAGTCAGTAATTATTCATCAAGAAAGAATATGTACACAGAAAAGAAGCGGCGGCGGCGGGCTGACCTGAGGCAGAGGCATGGTCTCAGATGTGCGACGGGGAACATAAGCAGAGCTGACTGGGCTGCTCCTTCCTGTGTGACCGATGGTGTGAGCTCGCTCCTCCAGACCCATCCTCTTAGCCTGGAGAAGAAGAAGAAGAAGAAGGACAAACACCTTCTGCTTTAGCTGGTCGCAAACCAAAACATCAAATGTTACGAAGCGCGAAGTGCGAATCCAAACCGGAGACGCCTGAGGGTCACTCCTGCAGTCACTTAGTGTTTGGAGAAAATATATTAAGATTTAGAAAAATATGCATCCACACACTGACTCAGTTGTGACGCCTGAACGCAACGTGCTGCAGTTGGAAGCGTTTGAAAAGCAGCTAACTGCCGAGCAGAGCAGTTCAAACAGCTGAACAGCTTAACATGACAGATGTTACGATAGATGTTATCTGCTCTTCTTCAAAATTACCCCACAAATTAAACAAATTTAAGATTCAAATTAAAATTTAAAATTTAAAATAAATGGAAACACAGTTGGGTGTAACGATTAATGATTAGCTGGCTGGACAAATTAGGTCAAAATAATGACTGAACTGTTCAAAGAGTTGTTTAAAAGTAAAGGACAAAGGTTGGGACTTAAGACACTCACTTCCTGTGTGTGTGTGTGTGTGTTTACCAGCTGGTTGTGAGGTTGGTCTGAAGCTCTGCGTGGTGAAGCTGCGACGGCTGCCGTTGTGTTACGTTGCTCAGGCAGACTTCCCCTCTTCACCTGTGAGAAGGAAACACACAGGAAGTAGATAGCAACGCATGGTGACTTCAAAATAAGTACATCAGGAAGTACAGGAGAGCAGTAAACAAAACAACACAATCTATTTATATGTTCATAAATCTAGTCATGTGGAATCAACTGGGGCAAGATTTTACAGCAAAACATTCACATAAGCAAAAAGAATATAAAGGAATATTACAGCATTTTGGGCCACAGCTTCTCATCTAACTCCCCACATGACAGTGAAAAAGTGCAGCGTGTTTACCAGCAATGTTTTCAGCTGAGGAGCTAAGCTGCTTTGCACAACCAAGAATCTCTGCAAACTTTCAGAAAGTGTCTCAGGGAAACTCGTAGGCGTCCTCGTCGTCCTCGCCAGGATCCTGACCTCAGGACTGCAGGTTTGATTATGTTGTTATGTAGACATAACATGTGACCCACCTCAGTAGGACACTGTGGCCTTTTGGTCTACTTTGAGTAACTTCACTACTCAAGAGGCAAAGCAAGCGAACAGAAGCGTCTCTCACCGACGGGGCCACGGAGGGGCTCCTGCTGTCCAAGCTGCCGTCGTTGAGGTAGATCTCCCTGGTCTTCGAGATGGACGTGTGCTTGTAAAACTCCACCAGCTTGTTTAGGGAGGTGAACTTCTCAGACCACAGGAAGTACTGGCCTTTGTTGTCCCTCATCACTTTGAAGTGCTGAACGTCACTCTCATGTCTGATGGGAAGTTAAAGCAGCACACGGGAGCAAAGTGTTATATTATCTGGAGCTGAACTGGTGAGTCCATCGTCCCAGAGGTTCAGCTGTGCCCACTACTGGACTGTCCTCTGCTGGTCAACGTACAGAACTACAGCATCACAGTTTGGTAGAAAGCAGCCAGGCCCACCATCCAGGTGGGCACAGCCGAGGTCCTCAGCACTTTTAGCAACACCACCTGCGAGCAGAGGTGAACGAAGCTTGTCTCTCAGTTTGAACTGGTGGTCTTAATGGCTGTGGACACACTGCAGTAAACTGACTGTTGTGTTTACTCTGTCACTGCTTCTGCAGCTGCCTGCCGGCTGCAAATATGTGAAGGCTTGCAGAGTGTGCAGCACATCGGAGGAGCTAAGAGGGCGAGATGATGAGTCACAGTTTACTTCTTCTATATACACTGATGGGCGTAGAGGGGAAATATCCCTGTACTGACGGTTAAATGAGGGTACTAACTCTGACCTTTCAACAGCTTTCAATCACAGTGCCAACATGTTTTTTTATCAGCTCTCACAGTATCCGATCAGACACGTAACTGTCCCGCTGCAGGGCCGACAGGCTGCATACCAGACGGTAACACATTAACATGAACTAATTCGTCTTCCTGGCTGATAAGTTAGAAACGTCAGCTCAAAGACAATGAAGTTTGTTTTGTCACACAGACCTGCATTGGGAGAAGTATTGAAGTATTCTCAAACTGAAGGATTACTGAAGGACTTTTCAGGTTTTAATTTTTAACAACATCTGGTTTGTTTTAATTCTGCTGCTCAGTCTTTTACGAAGATAACAGAGGCAGATTCTTTGATTTCAGAGGGAAGTAGAGAGAAACAAGCCTCCAATTTTAGTCATTTCAAAGTGAGAGTGTTGGAGAAAACAAACATGATGCTGTCAGACTAAAGCAGCATGTCACAGGTGTTTAATCTACCTGTTCATGTTTTCACTGTTAAACCAAACTAACCTCTGTGCTCGGCTAACGTACTGACACGTCAGGTAACATCTGTCTGACAGTCTGTGTGAAATAAAAATGTGAACATCATGAAGAAGCTTTACAAGCTGCATACCGAAACAATGAAAACAAAAGACGGAGTTTTGAACGTTTAGTCGCGACTTCCTTCCTCGCTCTCCGACTCTCCTGGAAGTTACAGCCAGCAAATGAACCGCCGGATGAAATTACAGATTTCTCTGAGTCTAAACATCGCCGGAAACATTCTTCACACAACTGAAGAAAATACAGATCACAGTCACAGATCAGAGTTCTGTGAACAGTTTTTTAATAACAAAAATATTTTTGTCTTTAAGGAACTGATGATAGCTTAGCAGCTTGCATTTTCCTCCTGTATATTTTGACACTAGAGACGACTCGTCCTTCCACAAGTGATCTTGTGAAAGCTTTTCTTCAGCACATGATGCAGGGATCGTCACGACAGGGCAAACACCAGACAGCTTTAAGGTGCACCGATGAGTTCAGGTGCGGTTCAGTCGCGGGATTTTCACTCACTTGACGGAGATGGAGAAATCTCCAGGGGAGCTCTGGCACCCTCGGATCACAAAGTCTCCTACTTCCTTGCACCTCAGGAGTTCCTCTGCAGCGCTGCGACTGGCGTTCTCCTGAAACCACCTGGACGCACACACACACACACACACACACAGAGGATATAACTCTGCTGCTGCTTATCTGATGTAAACCACACACACGCCTACAGCCGGTCTCACCTCACCCACTGCAATGTCTCCTAAACAACTGCAGCCTTTTTTTGGTCGACAAGCACAGAGATGACAGAATAAAACCTACCTGTTTACACTCCTGTTCCTCATCTCTGGAGTGTGTTATCACAAACGGCGACTGAGCCAAAGCTACAGAGGCACAAACACACCTTGTTGTTGTGTTCTATCTGCTGTTGCACAGTTAAAACCTGTCACCACTGGCACATTACGGATACGTATTTCTGATTCTGTGGTGAATTGTCCCTTTAAAACAGTTTCCACTGTCAGGAGGATCTGTGCTTTCAAATGATGCATTTGAAAAGCATTCCTCTAGCTTCATGATAATCCAGTGATTATGAGTGAGGATCAGGCTGGTCACAGTTTGCTCGCTCTCACCTCGGAGCCTGCATCTCGATGTAGTTCTGTGGGACGAATCCTTCCTGTCCGTTCATCTCGGCTTTATACCAATCGTCCTGCGGGCTTAAAATCTGTGAGAGGAGGCAAAGGAACAAGACGTCACACCAAGGCAATAAAAGAACTTGAAGCCAGATTGAGAAAAATCGTCCGATACGCAGACCTTCAGGATGTCGCCCTTTTTGAAGCTGAGCTCGTCGTCTGCTGACGCGTTAAATTCGTACTTCCCTCTGGCTTCCATCGGGACGGAGAAGTTTAGCAAGCGAAGAAACGGCGCAAACGATGACAATCAGGGTCCAGGACAAGTGTTTATCTGTGGGGAGAAAGAAGGACGTGGGAAGCTAAAAAAGGTTCAGCATGACGTTCAATGAACACGATGCTTCAGAGTGGGTGTCAGCATTTCGCTTCTGCTGCAAAACTCACAGCCTGTGGTTTAGGGAGGGTCATTAGATTATCTTAAGGAAGTCACAAGATCATCTTAACGCTGTTCTGAAATTTTCTTATTTCTAACTGTCTGATGAAACGAGCTTTTTGCAACTTGTAGTCTCAGAAACATCAGTAAAATGGCCAATTTAAGAACAGTAAGGGAATGTTTTTCAAAGTCGTGTCTTTAAAACAGAAATGTATTTCCCCAAACTTTATTTATGTCGCACATTTAATGCAAATCAATGCTGTTCACAGTGTTTCACTCGCTGCTGATAAACCATTAAAGGACAAATTCTGCCATTTTGGGAAAACATTCTTCATTTTATTGTGGAGCCAGCAGCTGGTAAACTCTGAACAGACTGGAAATGATATTAATAATAATATCAAAATCAACTAATTTTGTTCTTTTAAATATATTTTGCACATTTTTTATTACTTGTAAATGTTCTGGATGTAGAAAAGTACCGAGCTGGTGCACCATCTCCTTTCACTAAACCAAAGCAGAACATTTCATGTTCGCAGTCAACTCCCCATTGGACCTGTGTATCAAACCCGTTATAAAGCTCCAAACAGCTGATATCCTAGTAGATTTGTTTGGGATTTCAGAGGGTAGCGCTGTGTAAAACGTTCTCTCAACATGTCTTTCACATGTTACAGCTGGAACCCCACGCAGATTTAATGTGCCGTTTTCTGTTTGATACTTCTCACACAAAAGGACTTCTGTTTTTGAGTTGAGATGATATGAAGTGCAAGACTTTGACCACATATAAGCATGAAACACAAACACCAGCAGTGTGTGTGTGTGTGTGTCTGTGTGTGTTATTCCACTTAACTGCTTAATATATCAGTTCCTGGTAATTCATGTGGTCACATGTGAAGCAGCCACGGGGCTGAAATGAGAACGTGGAAGTGACATGTGGAGGGTGGATGAACTGGAGAAATTCATTTGATGTCTACTTTTAAATTAGGAAGACTCACGAAAGCCACACGTGCTGCTGTTTACCTGCAGACTCACAAACAGGACGGGAACGCGGCGCTCAACACACCACAAGTGAACTCGCTAAAAGAGCGCCGGAGCTTGGGTCGAGGGGCGACTCACAGCAGCCGTTACTGTACGTTCGGTGTTACATTTAGATTATTTTCCCACAGACGTGAATAAAACCTTCCCTCTGTTTGTGGTCACGGAGCGAAGGATGTGGTGAGTTATCGTGAAAAGACTTCGTTTCACTCCTGCAGCTGTAGATCGCTTTGCAAGCTTACAAATTTCTTCTTCCAGCTCAAAGAGGAGATTTAGTGCAGTAAAAGAAAAAATACTCAAAATGTTCAGCTTCCTCATGCAGGCGAACAAACATCCTTTCATAAAAAGATTCACACCCTTTAAATCTGCACAAACACACACACACACGGCTCTTAAAATAAACCCGAGTTTCTGAATGTTATTCATTATGTTTATCTTTATGACAAATACACCCCTTTAGTTAAAACCTTAGAGGAGTTCAAACATTCAAACCAGACGGGCCACGAGAAAAGAAATTAAGACTGAGAGAAGAAATGCTGAATGTGATGAATAGAGAGTTTAACAGTAATAAAACTGTTGAAACTATTTTCTGTAAGTGATGGATAAAGAGTTAAAAGCATGTGGTGGATTTAAGTGGCTGAGATGGGAAGGCGTCCTGAGTCAGACTCCTGCAGTCTGATGTGTTTTCAGGCCTTCAGTGTAAATCGTCAGACAAACAGCTGAGGTAAAAAGTGAAACAGCTGAATCAGTTAGTTAAACAGTAAATGAAACAAATGGAACAGCTAAGAGTGTTGGATAAAAATCCCCTGAACAGATAGATTTGTTAACTCGTCACAATCTTCAGCCTGACTTTGGCCCCACTTTAACCAGCTGGGCGGGGGTCCCCACAGACCCACGTATCCACCCGAGCAGAACCGTTCAGGCAGAGCCGCACCAACATACTTAGATAAACATATAAGAGCGGAGCGAAACAACAAACTACGATGAAGACGTGCCATCCGTGCAAAAGCTGCATCTCGTCTGCAGTGGCCTCCGTCGCCGTAGCCACTCATCTTTGGTTCTAGTTAGTCCTCGTGGCCTCGATCGGATCGTCTGCGCTGTCAGATGAAAACCTGCCGTTTCATGTCATCAGCCAACTTGGTGGACTGTGATGTGTTTAAAAGCAGAAATAAATCAAGTGTAAAATCGCGCCGCGAGCTGTTCCTGCACGACGCATCTCACCTGTCGGAGCTCACACATCCACACGATCGCAGCAGCCAGAGGACTCGCTCAGGAGCTTCTCTAGCACAAAGTGGAAAGTGGAATATTGCAATGTAAACCTTTGACTTCTGCTTTATATTCATCTGAGACTGCAGCCTCCAGGATGATTTGAAAGATAAATGCAAAGGTACTGATTTGACCTTCTGAATTGTGCCACTTACGCTTACGCTTACTACCTTAAAAGGTAGTTTGAACAACTTTTCATGGACTTACTTCAGGTTTTTATCTATTTAACTTATTTTAATGTCTCAACATATCTTGCAATAGTTTCTACTCCTGTAACCGTGATAAGAAGCTTTCCTGCTGCCACGTACCAACACTGTCTTTATTCGTTTAAGTTGTCACTTGGGCGTATTAGCGATGTTAACAGCACTTGTTGGCATAAGTGAGAGTCTGCATTTTAAAGACAAAAGCGCTGACCAACACCACACAGCAGATGAGTGGTTTTCCTGCGCTTGTGTAGCCTACCTGACAGCTGCGACCTAAAACTGTACCAGTGAGCCAATCACTGTCTGTTCTGGTCTAAAAAAACCTTGTTTTGTCCGACTACCAGTCCCACGTCCAAAGACATTCAGTTCATTTACTATCACAGACGGCAAAGTCACACAGAAGTTGTTCGCCGTCTCCCTGAACATTTTAAATTGATTTTTAAGCTAGATTTGTTGACAAAAAAGAGCTTTTCAGTTTTCTTTTGTCAATGGTGATATCAACCACTTCCAATTAATAGTTTCATCTGTGAGTTGAAGTGTTGCATGCAATGTTGCAGTAAGTTTCACTTGGTTTGGTTCTCTCTCAGCTTGCACCTGCATCATCGAACTGCACGGCCTGCATGATGCAAGAGAAGAGAGAAAATAAAGGTGAGCTCAGAATCCGTACAAAAACGGCAGCTGAGTGATTCTTAACGGCGAAGCACCGTCCGTCAGCTGTGTTTCGCTGCACAAGAGTCAGCTGAACCAGTTTATAAAGCGTAGAGATCAACGCGGACGTTTCACCACTGCAGAACGGGCAAAACCCTGTCCGAGAGCTGTGTGAGAATCTCTGACACCATGTGAGAAGTTTAAAAGGAAATCTCACTTTTGTGAAAATGCTAACAACTCCAACCGCCAATCACTTCACTGTAATTAATGATTATTATTGGTGATTGATTAAGCTGAAGGTTATTTTTGTGATTGATTGATGAGATCTACAAAGTGTTAAAAGAAAGTGAAAATGTTGTCCCAGAACCCAAAGTGACGTCTTCAGTTTCCTTCTTTAGTTCGACCGACAGTCCAGAAACCAAAGAATCTTCAAAGAATCTCCACAAATGAGAAACACCAAAGCAGTTGGCAGTTAATCTTCTTTTAATTGATTAATTGTTGCTCATTAAGTCTGTGGCATGTCAGAAAATACACGCTGATCGTAACCTCTCAGGTCGACGTCTTCAAATTTCTCCTTCTGTCTCACCAAAAAGTCCAAAAGTCCATAAACACACTAAAGTGACTGACAAAGAAAAGAAGCAGATTTTATTCCGACAAGCTGGAAGAAAGTTGCGTACTTTAATCTGGGCTGCAGGGAAACTTCAACAGCCGTTTTTAGCTACTTCTGCAACAAAATTAAAAAACAATTTACCGGCAGTTTGGCCTGATGAATGAAGCTAATTGTGACTTTGTGGTGTGGCTTGGTGTGGATGTTCTCTTCCACCACAGGGTGCAGAAGGGTGTGAGCCATGTTTGCAGATGGGATGTCACGACATGAGGCTGCTCACAGCTCTGTCGCCACAGATCGAGCCGGGCATTGACCTCTAACCCTGACGTCTGCTCTCTCTGCCCGCATACGTCTGATCTACACATTACACATATTTGTCACAACTAATTCAACTGAGCCTGATACTGAATCGGTTATGACCTCCATTAACCCTCAACAAACCACTTCCCCAAAGTGCACACATGCACACATGCAGTCGAGAAACAAACAAGCCAAATCAAAGAGCAGGATCCAGTGAGGAAGGACACACATAACAAAGAAATTAAGACAACCTCTGATTACTTGTATACAAGCATATACTGAGTGACAAAAATTCTGAAAGACTATAACTAGTTTAAAAGGCCAAATAATTCTATTTAATGTTTTGCTTAGGCTTTAGGGTGCAGAGAGATTTCCAGAAGGCCTTCATCAAATTGAAAAAACGACATATATTCTAAATATTACCGTAAAGTTTTTGTTATGTGTAATGTGGGGATGAACGACAGAGAAGTGAGAGATAGAAGAAGAAAGAGGAAGAGAACTGAGCCGTCACTAAAATGATTCATTTTTACAAGGAAGTTTGGTGCTTGGTTTCTATGCAGTTCGGGTTTTTTTGTATTTAATCAGCAGTGTTTGTCTTACCTTTCCTCCTCTTTGGAGCGCAGTTCAACTTGTGGAGGGTTTATTCTAAGACTGGTCTCTTCTCCTGCCGCGGAGTGAGCACAGCCGCATATTTGTAGGTCCAAAAATGTCTGCAAAAACAAAAAACATAAAAGTCTCGGTCCGAGTGAAGGATGAAGTCCTGCTCTGCGCACTGCCTGAACTCGACTACTGACGGAAGAGATGTGAGCTCTCTGCAGTCCGCGGCCGCCGCTCTGCCGCTCCGATCCAACGAGTCCCGCCTCTCTTCTTCGAAGTACCGAAGCACCAGCCGCACGCTGAAGAAAATACCACTTCCTTCCGCATTTTCAAAATAAAACTCCACATGTTGCAGTGTTTTAACGAAGTCTGAGCAGGGAGACATTTTTCCAAGAGTTAGGCAAGTCTGCTCGCGTGTACGTCTCTTTATGAAACTAATCTACAGCGAGCACCCGGGTAGCTTATCTTAGTTAATGCCTGGAAAAAAGGTGCATTGCTAGCTTGGCTAATTCCTGTATAATAAAACCTCATTAGCACCTCCAGGTAATACAAGGCCTAACTTTGGGGGTATAAAAAAGCCAAAACATCTGCATCGCCACCTGGTGGCTGGCTGCAGTATAGGCCATAAACTCCTCCCCTTCATGTTAGTAGATGAGACATGAGATAGATAGATAGATAGATAACAACTGCTTCCAGCCAGTAAATAGTCCAACACAAAGGAGAGGGCAGTAGGACATTTGAAATAATAAGTATTTGTATCATTATGGGTTTTTCAGGAGAGTGGAAAAAATTGCCAAAACATTTTTAGCAAGGCACCCAAGTAAACCTTTTTATTGGAAAAAGCAACTCAGATGTCCTACTATTATTAGTGCAAATGGAATATTTTTAGGCTATACTTCTTGTTCCCATCTCGGCTTTCTGATAATACTACACACACTCTCTTTCTGTCTACCTGTAAATTACAATAAATTTATGTACCGTTTGTCATTTTTATACTGCATTTGTTGACTGGGTAAATAATTAAGCAAAGGATTGGTCTAAACAAATCAAACAAAAATATATTTTCTCACTTAAAAAGTCCAGTCCGCAGAAAGTCCAGAAATAACAAAACATAATTTGTTTTTGGTCTTCATTTACTTAATACATAAGGTTGAAATGTAACATTGGGTGAACGTTATAGACACCTGATAATGTTAGACTGTGTTTTTGCACCATTCTTTCTTTTCATTTTATTAATATTTATGTTTCTTTTGCAGAAAATCTAGATCCAAATCTTCTTCTGTGTCTCTCAGGTTAATTAACAGAGCTTCCCCTTCCTTTCATCATATTTCACGATTATTCTTCCTCATCTGTGAAAGATTTATCGACAAAAGATCACATTTCAATGCAGCACTTCTGCAGGAGTGGTTTAGTTGCACACGTACACAAGAACACCTTAACTTCAACAAATAAAGATCTTAATCAAAATAAATTTGACTACAAAATGTGTTAACACACGAGTGTGTGCATAGATTATGATGATGGTGGATTATATAGAATTTGGGGTTTTGCATGTTTTAGTGCAAAATATTCTCTTTTCTTGTCTCTTCATTCATCAGAAAAACATAGAGAATGTAGCTGTTCTGTAAAAACACGAGTGAGGTCAGGGATGAACACCTGTATGTAGAAACATGCTGAAACCCCTGTTCTACTTTAGTGATAATCAGGTGCCGATTCATTTGACAAGCCTGGACTGTGTTTGTCATGTGATCAGCTTCAGCTTCAAACACAATCCTACAACAGCATCCTTTAGAAAAAGTTGGTAATATATTAACAGCCGGCTGAGCACCAGATTCACTACGTGGCAATTCTTAATGGTGATATGATTAACTGCAAATTTATTAGTATGTAGTGGTACAAAAATGAAAGTGATCTAATGGCATATAAACAGCTTCTGCATTGAGATATGTGTATATTGCATTTACCGGTATTACACGCACAAAACTGAATTCCTGAGGAAGTCCTGTTTTTAGAGAGGCTTGGCTGAGCTGCACACAAAACAAGAACTTTGTAATGTTTTGCATTTATTGTATCAACAAACAACTGTGGCTGTATATTAACGTACTGAGGAAACAATATGATTTATGGGTTTACGCTGTTTTTATATCTGTCACGCTGCTAATTTGCAGCAATGCCATTATTTCTCATGGCAGCCTCCTCTCTGAAGCTTATCTCAATGGAGTGTGATTGTACATGACAGAAAATATGATTACCTTGAGGGCTTGATTACTTCATGGAAATGTTATTTAGTGCCAATCTGTCTGTATTGCTTCACTGTGCTGCAATCGACCTGTCAACGTGCGACTGAATGTGTGAATAAATCAGACAAAATGTTTGATGGCAAAATGTCATCAAATATTTGGGTTAATGAGCACATTTTGGTCAGAAATTTGTATCAGAGTAGCTAATAAATCTCTCTTAAACACTGCTGTTTACTTCCATGTAGAAACGAAAAGTTTTTTGGCCTCCTTTTCAGATAATATTCCTGTGTTTAATTGCGTTCCATATGTCGAGCCCTGTTTGCATTTAACAATACAGTGACAAAAATTAGATCAAAGTCATCAAATAACAACATGCAGTCTTTCATATCGTGCTAATCATATTTTTCTTCAGTAAAGCAGGATCCATTTGTTCCTAAAAAGTCTGTAGCGTAAATGACTCTGACATGTCTGCCAGACGTTCGGCGCATGTTGGCGATACTGAGTGGATGCTGAAGTACACACAAAGTGGTGTCAGAGTCACAGAGTAGAAACAGGTCGTTTGCAGTAAAGAAAGCGTCTCTGACCTGAATCTTCGTCGGCTCCAAACCGCTCGCTCTGCACAAGGGCTGCATGTGGAGTTCGCTCACATCCGCCACTCACCCTGTTACTCAATACCACAAAGGAAAACTACCCAGACTGAGTATCTGTGTGTGAGAGAGAGACAGTATATCTGAAAGAAATACAGCAGGTGTTCACATGTAAACCTCATAATGATATGAAAGTGGTATATAAAAAAAAAAGCACTTAGACTGGTGGGATGTAACTAAGTCTAAAATGAAACATCAACAGACATGTGGTGAAGGAGGCTGTGTTTAAAAGAACATTTTTCTGGTTGTTGTGGATTTTTGTATATTTGTCACTGTGTGTTGGGTTTCCAACATGTGATTTTATGGCTGCTGCCTTGGTCAGCATGTCTCTTCTGGAGAAGAGATTTTTAATCTCAAAGGGACTTCTTGGTAAAATAAATGTAAAATAATCAGCAGATGAAACCAGAATGAAAATAATCATTATCTGACAATCTCAATCTTTTATAAATGTACACATTACTGTATTACAAATGTTCATACTTTTATCATAAAAATCAGCACAGTGCTGCATTCTGTAACATTAACAAGAGAGTAATTCACATCAGCTGCTGCACATAAAAGTGTGCATCATACAGTACGATGTAAGGGCGTTCCTGATAGTTCCACCTTTTGGCCACTAGGTAGTGCTATTGTTGTAAGCATATCCTACTGGAGGACCAAAGCCTCAGGGCTAACCATCTGTTACAGGGCTGTAACCAGCTGTGTGAGACTGATTTATATATGAGGAGTGTAAACAAAATAAAACACCACTATGTAACAGCATATAAACTGTACACAAGCAATATCACTTCTTAATTTTTTTTAACCTTATCTTCTTCACTTTATGTAAATTTGCATTCTGTGATGCACTGTCCTGTTTAACTAGACTATTTTTGACAAAAGTTGACATTTCTAAAGAACAAAACTAAAACAAATAAATTAAAAAGGAAATCACTGTTGCTGGTCTCAGCCAAGGTTTTGCAGTTATGTAGATGACTATTTTCCAGTAATAATAGAAAATATTAATGTTTGATCTGCATCCTGGTTTTTAAAAAGCCAACACAAAGAGAAATCAGTCTCTTTACACTCTGTGCAACACATAACATGTTATAGCACACATAACAAGTAAAACATGTCATTTAACCTAATATTTCTTCCCATATCCAGACATGGGCCAAAGGAAGAACTGAAAGTCCATGTCAAATAGTGTTTTCCCATCGGTTTGGCTTTAATTAGTTATTTGATGCTAAAAAAAGGGGATAAAATATCATGACTGACAGCTGAGTACTGCTCCTGATTGGGTCAAACGGATGTATGTACATGTATGGACTCTGGCTCCAAATGATGTCAGGAGAACAAGATGTCACCGCTCGTGTCCGGGATATTTTGGCTAAACTTTTATACAGTGGGAGAAAGTGAAGACGTGTCGGCCATCTTTGTATATGTTAGTGGATGGGACTACACTACTGCAGCCAGGTGACGTCTGGTATCCTTAAAAAATGGCCGATTTGCTGCTTCATAGTGTATGTCCATAGCTAACATAATTCAAACGGAGTATGACTGTGTGTGTGGCTCGTCCCGCCTTGTGCGGTGACGTCAGCAGTAGTAGCTTGTGTCTCCGGCAACAGGTTCCCTCTTCATTCAGTCCGCTCCATGCTCCCTGACGGAGTTCACGGATCTTGTGGTTATTATGGACCGGGTTGTCCCTCCTCGACTCGTCTCTCCCGTCAGGAATGGACAAACGATGTACGAAAACGTCTCTGCTTCTTCTTTTTCATTCGTCCCACATTCGCTCCAGTTTGGATTTTTATCTTCAACAAAACTGATTTGGAAGTTTAAACCTAACGGCGTTGGAATGTAACGTTGGTTCATCTCATCTCATCAAGCTAACATTTTTTAAATAACCTTTTTTTCTGGTGGATATATAAATACTTTTGGAGTATTTACAAACCTTTTTGTGATTTTTAACAGTTTTTTCCGAGTTGGAAGTGGACTATCATCCTGGAAAACCCGATAAGTTTTCATCACTTAAGCTAGCTAGCGGCGATGAAAGCTGTTTTCTGCTCGTCTCAACGGTTCCAGTAGTTTTGTTGCGTTTACGTGAATTGAAAACAAGTATGATTTCGGAGGAGAGAAGCAGCCACTTAAATAAACAAGCCCTGAACTTCCCTGTGGGTTTACTGATCCGCTCTCCAAAGAAGCGCTTGGCCAAACTGGGCAGGAAACCCAGCAATGGATCTCTCCAGTAAGTCTTTACTGGTAGCGTTTTAACATGTGTAAGACCCACAAAAACTCCGATTTTGTACTGAAATACAAAGGTGTTGTTATTATTAGCCATCAAGAAAGAAGAAATACTAGTACTAACATTAATAATAAACACCTACATGTACATACAGCAAAAAAACATCATTTATTAAATGTTAAATAGGAGAAAGTTAAAATAAATGTGAAACTAACGTGTTACCACAAACTTCAAAAACAGCAAATCACATTTAGAAAATGAATTGATTTTCTTTAGCTGCTTTTACTGTAACGTGATAATGTGAGACTGAAAGTTGTTGTCATGATATGCAGCGTTAATGCAGACCAGAGGTTATTTGTTTGAAGAAAAGACAGTTACAGTGAAGTTACAGGTTTACACTAAACTACGTTATATTTTAGGAGTATTTAAACTAATGTTTTGTCTGTCTATTGGTGTTGTATCACTATTTCTTACAATATTTATAAAACTCGTTGCCTCTTTGCCTCAAAGATCATTATATATAAACAAAAAAGTACTGTAAAAAAGTAAGTGATATTTTTGTCTGTTGGTGTTTGTGACATTATAAGATGATCAGACTGAAGGTCTTGGTTTTTCTAATCTTTTTATTTACCATTAAGTCTCCGCATACAGTCAGGTACTGACTATTTCAGGAAGAATTTGACCTATTTGGACACAAAAGTCACTATAGGGCCTTTTATTTGTATAATGTCTGTTTATTCCGTTTTTATTTATGGCTTACTGCAGTGTACTTTATCTCACTGTCTTCTCCTCTGTTCCCTCTCAGGTCCAACAACTCGGACAGCATCGTCCGCTCCACAGAGACTGTGTGTGTCCGACAGCCAGCCAAGAGCAAAATCCGCCGCCACAATAACAGGCTTTCAACTGTTTTCAACCAGAGTCCCAACAGTGGACGCCGCGGCCAGGCGCTGGGCAGCGGGGCCCCTGGAGGTGACCTCCAGGCTGCAGACGATCCCGCTGAGCTGTCCAGTCAAATGTCTGTCCCCGGCATCCTGAAGATCTTTGGCAGCGACATCTGCCAGGGGACCAACTATAAGAGCGTGTTGGCCACCACACAGTCCAGTGCAAAGGAACTGGTGAAGGAGGCTTTGGAGAGGTGAGTGGTTTCATCAGACCTTCATCATGACATCAGATGTGTCATTCAGATTCAAAGTGGGGTTGAAACATGTTAGCCCGACTACATCTTACAGATGATCAGTTGAGCCTGAGCAGATATGTTGAGGGTCGATCAGGAAACACCAGCTGTGAAAGTGGTAATATAACTCACCAGCTCTCAAATCTGCAAAATCATGTAACAACTTTTAAAAGTTGAAGGATTAATACATAAAATGAAGAAGCCTTTACAAATGCACAAGCAGTTTCTTACCTCAAATGTGTAAGAACTGGAGGATATTTTTGTGGTGCTCTTATTACATATTTAAAGAACAGTGGTGCAATGTGCTAATGGGGTAATCGTTTCTTTATCGAGAAATGTGATTTCAGCAACAACAACATTATATTATGCATGATAAGTCTAAGGCAGAAGGAGATGAGTTAAACAGTTCTAATTCCATGCACGTGTAGGTCAACTCTTGGGGTATTTATGAAAAAAGTTGGAAGTTAATAACTTGTGTGGTATTGCAAGTTCCCACTGTCTGAGAAAATAGAGAACGTCGCCCTGTGTGCACTAGCCAAGAAGGTCCATGAGGACATGTTGGCACGTTCATACCGATACCTCTTCCTCAGGATGAAGAGGGAGCTCAGTGGTTACCATTTTTGACAGGTGTGATTGACGTTATCACTGCTGTGACCACTTTCTGGAGGTCCAAAATGCTAACTTCTTCAAAGAGGGGATTTGTATGATCCACCACTGCTGAACTAAGTGTGTAAATGTAGGCAGGGACTGTGCTGGAAAGTAATTTGCTAGGTTTTCTGAAGTTGACTCCTTCTGCATTAGGACATGAACTAAATGGTTACCCCTCATATGTATGATGTTCAACCTGGACCAAAGTGTTGGACCAACAGACCTTGGCAGTATGAAAAAGTTGAAAAAGTCAGATATTACATAAAACCCACTGGCTTAAGCTCATTCCTAGAGGATTTAACATCAGCTGCCCTCCTGTGGTCCTCTTGTGTAAATTTCTTTTTGTGTTGTTCAGGTACTGCCTGGAAAAAGAAGATGCCAACGACTATGTGCTCTGTGACGTGATCGGCCAAACGGGTGCAGATAACCAGTGGAAGAGGGAGTGTTTCCGGCTGGTGGGTGACAATGAGAAGCCCCTCATGCTGCAGTCACTGTGGAAACCCAAGGAGGGCTTCTCCCGGCGTTTTGAAATGCAGCTGAAAGCAAGCATTGAAGAGCAAAGTTTGAAGGACAGAGACACAGTCACAGCAGGTAGAGTCCAAAGATTGTGTCTTCTGGCTTTTAAAAACACGCATCTAACCATCTTCAGTGACGTAGGCAAAACTCAGTGACCCTCTCATCCTCATGCCTGGGCAATCAATCACTCAGTCCCCTTGGTGGTGGCATGGGGAGCCTTTATCCTTGTCTCTTATTGCAGGCTAACAGCCCTCATTGTCTGGCTTATCACGGGCTAGAACAGGGGAGATGGCAGGCATGTGAGAGAGGTCAGGAGGAAACAAAAGCTGCACTGAGGGATAGAGGAGGTCAGCATGGCCCCACTCTTATCTTAGCTTTACTGCAAGGGCCCATTAGGGCCCCGTGAAACATGGTCAGCTCTTCCCACTGGGCCTGTAGCTGCCAGAACGTGGCTACTCACTGCTTTGTTATTCTTTCTATCAGAGCTCACTTCCTGCACGCTGAGGACTGTGCAGCCCTGTTGACTTTGGCAGAAGTTTGTTGTGGTCTGATATATGTGGTTTAGATGTTACAGTTTTAAAGGAATAGTTCGGCATTGTGGGAAATGCATTTATCCCTTTTGTTGGTGAGGATGAGATGAGAAGATGATATCACTCTCATATCTACGCGGTAAATGTGAAGCTATGGTTAGTCTAGCTTGGCTTAGCGTAGGGACTTGTCAGCTAACGTGTCTCCATTCAAAGATAAAAAACAAAATCCACCTACCAGCACCTCTGAAGTTCACTCACTGACATGCTACATTGGTTTCTATTAAGAAGGAGTGATTAGCTCATGGGTCTGCGGCATCAAGTTCCCATCGAGACACCCATCTGACCCAATCAGTCATGACATTTCAGCCCCTTTTTACAGCATCACATAACTAATTAAAACCAGACTGATCAGAAAAACATTTGAACAAAGAAATAAGATAAGAAATATGTCCTGGAATTCTTTCCAAATCAACTATTCCTTTTAATTTCCCGTGTTTTGATGCATGAGTTGAATCAGCGCTCGGTGACTTCAACCTGAAACATCAGTATTAGTCAATCAAACCCTAATTCTCATGGTTCTGTCATGGGTGACCAACGCTCCTCTCACTGACCAGAGGAAACTTCACCTCCACAGTCTGTCACACTGGTGTTGAACAATGTGTAAAACACCCATTTCCACGGCTGATAAGAGCGGCAGACCTGCGGGTGTGAAGCTGGGCTCTGTGGACATTCCACGGTGCTTAATGGCTCCAAATGAGCTGAATAGTGTTTGTGTTACGTCAGGTCGACAGAGCTGCTGTTGGTATCAGAGAGAGGTGGTCACATCTCACTTACCCCCACACATTTCCTCTCTTTGCTCTGGTTATGTTTCATTTGTGTTGGTGCCAGAACAGTGAACCGGAGTCTGTTTGACTGGCCAGAGAGATTCCAAAGGGGAATTCTGGTTATTGTTAGTTTTGTGGTTATGTGTTAATTGTCGTACTACTAAACCATCTGGCAAAATCTAAGAACAAGTGAGAAATACAAAACAAACTAAACTGAGCACAAACCAGTAAGGCCGAGAGGTGGAAATGCACTGACTAAATAAACAGGAACTAATTAACAAATACAATACAGGTGACATAAAACAGGTGAGAAAAGACACACAGGAAGTAAAGCAACAAAAAAGAAGCATGATGAGGAGAAAGAAATTTCAAAAGTTCTTAAGGAAGCAGACTTCAAACTTCAAACCCTGATCATGAAGGTATCATTTAGAGCAGGTTTGCCCAGGGGCTACTCGCGGTATTGCATTGAAAAATTCCCCTGCAGCTCAAAAAGCATCCTCCTCTTTTATGAATTTGTGATCCATGGAGGTTTTACATTTGTAAAACTTCCCTCGATTTAAAAATTTATTCTGGAGGCAAAGCCTTGGATTCATTTTTGAAACCTTTTGTGCCCTTCTTCACATTTGGAATATTTTCAGTTGGGATGACGGCAGCTGCAACAATTAATCTAAATTAGTGTATGTTTTTGATTTTGTCTCTTGTGAATGATGAGATGTGACTGACAGTAATATTGACAATGAAGTGAAAATTAAGCAGTTAAAGTTTTGTTATTGTGTATTTTTGTCTTCTTGTCCATGCAGGCATCAACGCTCAGGCTCGTAAGCTGCAGAAGAGCCGCTCCAGAGTGGCCTCGCTGTTCGTGGACAGCAGCGGGGAGGACGTGGATGGACTTGGGATCTGGAGAAGTCTGAGTGAGATGGATCTGTCCGCGATGGGGAAGGAGGCCGGCCGGGCCCGGCAGAGCGCCCTCCGAGAGGATCCAGACGCCGAGGCTGACAAGGAGGTCCTGCAGCTCGGCATGGAAAAGGAAGAGACGGAGAGCAGCGACGACAACACCACCCAGTACTCCATTCATCCTCCCTTTGACTTCCCGTACTTCCTCCTGCTGCAGGGCTACAGCCATAGACAGGTGAGGGAGGGAGGAAAAGCTGTCTGAGTAGTTATTAGCTCATGATGATGGCATTCAAGTGGAAGGGGAAAATATGGAAATGAGAACAACTAAGGACAGCTTATTGTACGATATCGTCTTGTGTAATCGGATGTTTAAAGCCGCAACTTGTCAGATATGGCCAGAAGGAAATTTTAAGTCCAAAAGTCTTTTTGGGGCCTGTAATGGAAAAGAGTCAAAGGAATACAATAACAATCACAATAATAATCACAAATGTCCACAGATATCCAAGTGTTTATCTGCTCCTGCATTAATCCTTCTCGCTGCAGAAGAGCAGTCGTACTGGACAAATGCACACGAGTTACTCTGGTCCGTCTGCAGATTAAATTGCTGTGTAGCAGGAAGTTTGTTCCTGTTCCTCCATTTTAATAAGGTCCTCACAGGATCCCAGAGAGTGTCTTGGCAGCGTTAGGCAGGTGTACTCAAAAACAAGCTTATGAAAGGCAGTTGTAAACAAGGGCATGAGAGTGTTGGATTGAATGTCTTACGCTAACAGCCTCACAGAGAAAATCCCAGAGTTCAAGAGTTGAGCTGTGGTAACACATGCCAGACAGGAAGAAAACTGTGGACTCTTACTGTGGACTAGAGAGTCCCTCTTTAGAGAGAGTCCCTCTCTAGTCCACTTCAGGCCTGAATCATTTCAAAATTAAAGTGCACTACAGAGGGGCTCTATGCTCGAAGCTTACGCCCATACAGGACGAGCTGTGTGAGGACGAAGAACAGAGTGTTCACAGTACATCGAGAAGTAAACCTGCTCAGGATGTTTAAAACAAGGAGATAACCCTGATTAAAGACACACTGTAGAGGAGGATCAGCTACACAGAATCTATTTTTAGACTATATAAACAAACCCAGTGGGAGGTGAGCACTTAAACTGGTCTACTGTAATCTACCAGTAAACTTGGCCAGAGTTTTAAACTGTCTAAAGCACCAACATGTGTCCTGCTGTTGTGTGATGCAGTTTGAAGCCTACACAAGTCATTTCTCACAGTAACCCGGAGAGTCAGGCTGCGGCATTAGCCCAGCCCATTCCCAGGAACAGGAAGCTCGTTCTCGCAATGTTGTTTCTCAGATTGCTGACTGAGCAGGATGCTGGTAGCACCAGAGCCAAGAGCCAAGAGCTGCAGCAGGCTGAATGTTATTCTCCAAAACCAAAAGCAAAGGAACGAGGTGGATCACAACAGGCTTGTCATGCTAATTACTCTATCAACTTATCTTACACACCTTATGTTATTGACTTACAGTGTATGTACTTCTGTATGTGTTTTTGCTGACCTCGATGTTTCCCGTTGTGTTTACTTGAAATCAACTGAGTCACCAACTGCTTTGATAATCGATTAATAATTTCTGTCATTTTGTCAGCTAAAAAGTCAGACCTTTGTTGGTTCAATGCTTTCAATGTCATTATATCAGTCGCATAAAATGGTCTTAAAATTACAAACATATCCTTATTACGTGCTTATTTCTGGAACAGTATGTTGTCCAACAGAAGTGGTCATCATGACAGGGTCAGTAGATACTACTGTCCGCAGTAGCGTGAAAGGCCTCTCAGACTGCTCAGCTCCTTCCAGCACAGATGATACAGTATCATTGCATGGCTAATAGTCTTAATGCAGTGACCTGGAGGCCATGGACATCGCTGATGTCTCACTCGTAAGCCCTTCCATTCCTGTCTCACCTCATGCTGCCTGATCGTTCTTCCAGCAGCTGATCCTGGTGCTGTTCACACACACACACACTGCTGGTTCATCTCCAAAATGTTAAACAAGAAAATCAGTCCCATCCAACACGGCGGCTTTCTATAGTTTTCATCGCGACTGTGGGCTTAAACTAGAGTTGATTGTTCTGCATTCTCCCAAGTGAGAACTGGAAGTGTGGTGGAGTGGAGCTTCTCGTTACTCTTGGTCAACAGATGGGTGCAGACTGCCCTGAATTACATCCTGAGGAGACATTGCTTTGGTTTTGCTCACGCAAGACACCATGACATTAATGAAGGTGCTCGTATTCACATAAGTTGAAAGTATTGCTAATTATTTAAGTGCCAAAATGACTTCTTAGGTGTAATTTATTGTGGGTTTTTTTTCTGATATGGACTAAAAATGTTTGAATCTTTAGGTTTTGGACTGCTGATCGGACAAAACAACATTTGATGATTGAAAATAGAGAACTGTGACCTGATGGTTTATGTATTAGCTGAGTAAATAAAAGGCAGGATAATTAATACCAAAAACTGTTAGCTGCAGTTCTTCATTAAACAAAGCACTGTTGGTTTTTTGCAGGATTTTGTCATCTACCTGATGAGTGGGACCACCACCATCTTTGGCTGCTGCAGGGAGCATTGTAACGGAGAGGATGAGGAGAGGTTGAAGGTCGATATCCTTCTCTTTGCTCCTGACGTGTTGCCCCAGCACTGCTGTGTCAGACGCCTGGACTCTACCAACCCAACCTCCACAGGGGAGCACAGAAAGACTCTGACAATGCTGAAGCCCCTCCACGGTGCTCCTGTGACCAGAAACGGTTTCCTTCTCAAAGAGGAGGTGGAACTGAACCCGGGGGACTTGGTCGGCTTGGGGAAACACTACCTATTCATGTTTAAGGATCCTACCAGCAGATCAGGATCCCTCCAGACTCCTCCCTGGATGACCAGACTTTGCCCGAACTCTGACACAAAAGCGGCATCGTCTTGTTTATCATGCGGCTCAGCCATCACCATCAAAAGGTTCCAGAGGAAACCTTTACCCCCTCCTTGGAGGGACCTGGAAGGCACAGAGGCTTTGCTAAGCTATGAGCTGGAGCAGGAGGAGAGGATCCTGCAGGAGATTTTGGACATGTTAGACCCCAGTGGAAATGAACCGAAGCTGACGCCCGCTTTCCTGCTGAGCCTCTGTATCCAGCACTCGGCCTCCACGTTCCAGCTGACACATTTCAGGCAGCTGCTGCTCCGGATAGCCAGTCAGATCCAGCTCGTTATGTGGGTAAGGATGAAACTCGGATAACTGGCCCTCTGTGCCAGAGAATCTCAAATGAATAAGAGTGTGGAGAAGAATACAATCAAATGTGAGATCAGGGTTGGATGTTTGCTGGTGATGCATGCTTGAAACGGATATTTTCTGTATCTGTTCTCCCTCTTAGGAGAAGACAAAGGAGCTCGCAGCAATCCAGCCAGAAATGTGAGTAGACAAACCACAAGTGTTTTCAGACTGTCCCAGAAATACGTGACAATGAGCCGCAGCTGCTGCCTGCGATGATATATGACACACGACACCTTGAGTTTTACTGTCAGAATAAAAGAGGAGTTAAAGTCTGTTTTTACAGCTATGAGCTCCTCCAGAAACAAAGAGCTTCTTTTAAATGCAGGTTGTGCAAAGAGATCATTTCCTACAGTCAAAGTAGAAGTAGCAGAGCGCTTTCTCATGATTACAGAGTTCACTTTATCATCAGCTGTTACTGGATTACGCTTTGTCTGTCAGCAAGCGAGCAAAGTCTCCAAACTCTGAATTAAACTAATTGGGTGGTTTGTAACAAACAGAGAAAAGCCACAAATTTTCACATTCAGAAGTGGGAAACAGAGAATGTTTGATAAATGATGTCACATTCGCGACTTAATTGGTTATCAGAATTTTTAATTAACTTTCAGTTGATTAACTAATAAATTTGTCCTTCTTCACATCAGACATTTTGATTTGATTTAGTGGGAAAAGCATTAACATTCACATTAACATTGACTTTGACTTCATGAGCGGAAAGTTGCTGTCAAAAATATTAGAGGAAGTTCAGTCAAAAGGTTAACTCGAAGATTGTGCAGCTATTACAGGCTAATCCTGAGTCAGACTGACTGAATTCTGTTGTCATAACAAACAACATATTGGGAGCAAACCGTGTGGGTGAACATCGCCGGATCCCTCACACCATGAGTTCAAACCCAAAGCACGACTCTGTGCACCTGCCACATTTTCTGTGCTATACAGTGAAAGTATAGAAGGAAAGTTTTACACTTGGTTCAGCACTGATCTCTGTGTTTTTACTCCAGGGGCTCCAGTGACGGGCAGCCCGAGCATCTTCAGCTGCTCAGCATGGAGCAGCTGATCCCAGGTCTGCAGCCCCTGGTGTTGTGGATGGCCAACTCCATCGAGCTGCTGCACTTCATCCAGCACGAAGTCCCTCAGCTGCTGCCCTGGAGGCAGGACCAGGAGGACGAAGGTGGACAAAAACACATCGCAGTCTCACAGCATTTAGACATGCAGTGTGTTGTGTGTGTTTTTAAAACCTGTTTGTGTGTATGTGTGCGTTGTCAGGTCTGTTGGACTCTGAGATGTCCTCCACTCGGACAGCCTGTGAAGAAGCCATGACAGTACTGGAGGAAGTCATCATGTTCACCTTCCAGCAGTCTGTCTACTATCTAACAAAGGTTAGCATCCACACATTAATATACTTCATTCATGTAGTGAAAACAACACGTTTCACATCCTTTTTGCCCTCTAAAATCTGAGTGTCGGTCGCATGTGAAGCAGGAAATTGGACTGTGTAAACACCGTATTCTGTTTTCATTGAACCAACTCCAGACAGAAAACACAGCAGCAGAATGGAAACACCAGCGCTCAGCCAGGAAAGGCCTGTGAGATAGTGAGCAGAATGTCTTTTCCACTGACTGGAGGATAAACAAAAAGACAATCTTGTCTTCCTTGGTTTCACCGCTTTGTTGACAACAAACCAAACCAGAAAGTGTGATAGGGTGAGAACCAGACAGAGACGCACAGAACAGTTCAGTACAGTTAAATAATCAAAACGGTGACGTGCATGGTGAACCTCTGTGGAAGCAGACGTAATCACAATAAAGCTGGACCCCAGATGGAGCCTTGGGGCACACCAGAAGAGACAAGAGGATAGAAAACTAGATCATAACTGATACTGGTCGATGATGCAGGTATAGTTTAAGGCCACCTCAAATCTAAACACTTTTCTAAAGGTGTTTCCATGCATCTTAGTTTGTGTCTGGATGTTCTTTCTGTTAAAAAAACTCATGTTTTAAGTCCATCATGACTCTTCCAGGCCACATTTATGTGACTTTCCCATGTTAAAGTTGCTTATTAAAGGCTGTGTGGTTTACACCACAGCTCAGACAGCTAACAGCAGGGACTGCACAAACACCGCCGACATGCACAGCGGCTGTTGGAGGAAGGGAGGGAAGGAAGCAGGAACAGCCTGTGCTGTTGTTTTCAATACTCAGACATATTTCTATCACTTGTGCTGCACATCAGCCTGCACTGAATCATTTTATTTGGACAGTGTGTATTCTCTTCTTTTTAAATAAGCCCTGACAAGTTTGTTTTGTGTGGCTTTTTCAGAGGTTGGTCTTCATCGCATTTGTCACTTTTGAGGCTTGTTAATCGTGCAGTCAAAGCTTTGTTTATGGCAGTAAGATGCATTATAATTCGTCTGCTAATTAGACGAAGTGCATTTTAAGTGTCTTTTTGCTTGTTGCTTTTTTAATTCTGAACAAAAAGGGAGGATTAACAGCTACGAACTGCAGTCCGTTTCCTGTAGAGGAAGACAAAGTGTCTTCAGAGAAACACCCAACAAGGGAAAGGAAGTCGAGGGGAGGAAAAAGTTGTTCTGCTGATTTCGTGTGAAATGTGGCTAAATGTTAATGGCTGACACACATCATTTCTTCACTTCTTCTTCTTGCTCTGCTGAAGTCTATTTAAAAACAGGGTATGAATAAAACCAAAAGGGGCAATAATGTAGCTGTTAGTTACAACACCAGCGAGTGCTTAGTAGAAGAAGACGTGTGATGTGTGGGGCGTTATTTTAAAGATTAATCACTTCTGAAAAGTACTCATCACCATTTCCCAGAGCCCAGAATAACAACCAACAGTCCAAAACACAAAGACTCTTCATTCACTACCATAAATGACAAAGAAAAGCAGCTGGACTCAGCAAATGTTTGACCTTTAAGCTTGAAAATTTACTGCAAAAAAAGAAAAAAATCCAAAATTTTGGCAACTAACTTTCTTATGATTGACTCATTGACTCGTTACAGATGTACGAAAAACAGGTGCGTATCCAGATACGTTTAAAAACTATTTACAGCCATTGTAGCTGCCCTCCCTTGGTCTCCATGATAACCAATCAGCATCTTCAGATTTGCTGAGCCGCACTGCTGACCTGTTTCCTCAGGCATGCGAGGTTATTGTCGACTTTATGGCCTCTTTCAGTTTGTCCGAGGTCACTATCTTAGTCATGCTGGTGAGTCTTCTTGTGTTTATGTGTACCTATCAGGTGATGTCATGCGTACAAAGCAACAGCAGTACTGTGCCAGAAGACATGATAAGAGCCGGATCTGTGTGAGGACTGACAATGAGCTGGTGCTTTGTTCCTCTTTTATGTACATATATTTGGGGTAAACTTCTTGTTTTCAGACACACAGCCGTTTTTACAAATGCTACATTCAGCATGCAAACATGAGAGAAAGACTATGTTGATTTAATCTGGGTTTAATTACACTCAACAACTGATCTGGGCTAATGTGAGGTGTCAGTTTTTTATGTGATTAACTGTGAAAATGATAATAAATTGTTAGATTTCCACAGCAGCATGACGTTATCCCAGAATGTGAGGGAAATGGCTGCCACGTGACTGTGGTCTTTAGTGCCTTTTATTGCTTATCAGCCTTACCATTCATTTCTGTGGAAACTCCTGCCCCTCTTTGGCTTGTCAGAAGTACGACTCCCTTCAGCTGTTGCTCACGTACTTTTTATCTTCATTGTACTGAGAGCTGACAGCTGTGTATGAAGGAATCATGGATTATTAACCAGTCAGTCTGCTGTTGAGTTAACTAGATGGTATTTTGTCAGGAAGACCAGTATGTTTTATTTTAAAATTCTCAGTGTGCTATTTTGTTTTAATTCCTGCCTGCAGTTTTTAGCTTGCAGAATGACCCAAAGGGCAGTGGAATAGTTTTTAATTTTCCTACCGCCGCCCTTTGTGTTGTGACACACAAACTTTCCTGCAAGGTTTCCTGCAGGCCTTGTGAAAGCCTTCCTCTGTTTGAGTCATTATGTCATTATGTTCTATACATAGCAGCACTAAACAAGACATGACAGAAAAGAACAGTATTTTCCTATTAGCCCTCTAGCACTGTGCTTCAGGAGTCACCTGAAGGCAAAGGAAAGGTGTCTCTATGCGTAGATGATGTAAAACGTCCCCGTCTCTCCCCACAGAGTATGTACTCAGCCCTGCCCGGCCTGCTGGATGGGAACCCGTTCTCGGAGAGCGGTCAGCTGCGAGTGCCCGATGGGCTCAGCGGCATCCTGGAGGTGCTGAAGGAGGCGCTGAAGCTTCTCACAGCCTTCCAGGTCCACCCAGACATCTCACTGCAGCTCTGTGCCTACCTGTTCTTCTTCATCAACGCGTCGCTCTTCAACGCCCTCATGGAGAGAGGTGAGACTGCAGCTCACCTATTGAGAAACCTGTTAGACCAGTTTTAACATTTGTTTTAGTGTGAAGCAGTGCCAGTCAGGCGCTTTGGTGTGGACTGAAATACAACAGTTACGGCAAATTTTGTATCCTTGTACGTATTTGCACTACATTAATGATCAACATGCAGTAAATTTTCAAACTGCTCAGCCCATGCAGTGATGCAGATACCTTTAATTTGGGGCTGTATTTACTAATATATTTGACTATGTTCTTAAGCATTTTCACTAAATGATACTTTACATGCCTGTACTGTCACTGAATGTTCTTCAGGATCTGTCGCTGGGTTCTACCAGTGGTCCCGAGGTGTCCAGATCCGGGCCAACCTGGACCTGCTGATGGACTGGATCCAGAGCATCAGTCTGGGTGATCTGGCCAGCGAGTTCTTCCAGAAGCTTTCAGCAGCCGTCAATCTGCTGGCCACACCCAAAGAAACCCTCCTGCAGGTCAGAGGACGTTTCCGTTTCTCCCTTCCTGTTTGTCTGTCCACAGGCGGGTGTCAAGTCATGTCTGCGTCAGCCTGAATGTTTTCATTGTCTTAAAGGTGTCAATACAGCATAAGTCATGTCTGTTTATGTATTAGGTGCAAAACTTCACCTCACCCTCACTCGACCCTTCCTGCTGCAGCTGTGTGTCTCACCTACTGCTTTCCACAGCTTCTTATTGTTGCCAAACATTGTGATGACCTTGACTAATAATGCCATAAAGGCTGACAAGTCTGTAAAAGCATGTTATTTTATGGCTACAGTAGCCTTGAGAATGATGCACTCAAACCGTTCACATTGATCAGATATGAGGAAATAGCCTTCAGCAACAGAGCAAATGTAAATAAACAAACATGACCAACTCATGATGTCATGGTGCCAGTCAAGGGTTTGGCCATCACTTATCTACCTCAAAATCACATCCCTGAGAATATCCTGTTCACCAGTGTATGAGTATCTAACATGTTATCAGCTTAAATCCTATTTCTTTTGACGTAAGGGGAAAGGGGTGGCCAAGACGTTTTAAAGTCTTCACACTTTCTGTGTTGGTGTGTGTACACTGTGTGACTCAAACAGTTCTGTACATCACGAGAACAACAACTTTGTATTTGCTTTTTGTTGTGTTTAGTCTTTACTGCGAAGCGGTAGCCAGCCAACTTCATTTAATCCCCTCTTAAGTACATCGCTCTCTTAGTTACCCATTCAAATCTTGTTTACACTTTGTACCACAGAAGGAAGTTGAGCTCTCACTCACCTGTTGAAACACTGAGGTATTCAGAGCCATAAAGGGAATCCAACACATAAAATGATTCAGGTATGACAGAACAAAAGTCATACAAAAGGTGAAAACAAACCTCACCCTGATTCACTGGTTTGTTGTGCCTGGAAAGATGGTTACGTGGAACCTGCTGATGTTTTTATGGTGAAGAAGCCACGTGCTGCTGTTGCTTTAAACAGAAAAGGCTGCACCGTATCTGCTGTACATGTGTCTTATTTTGTAAACCGTGAAAAGGGTTGCTGGTTTAAGTAGAGACACTTTTGGTTAACATTCTTCCTTCCCCGACTATTAACTATTAACCGTTTCAACTCTTGCACCTGTATTTAACAACTGAAATTGTTCAGTGTTAATTATTACTTATAGATCAGTGTTTCAACAATTTAACCATATTTCCTTTGAGGTATTTAAGCTCTTTTAGCTAAGTATTTTTATGTGGTAATTCAATCATTTATCCATCCATTCACACATTTTCAGTTGTTTAATTGTTGTCGTGTCTCAGGTTGATGGACAGCTTGATGATTACGATCAGTGATGTCGAAGAAAGATCATTTCGGATATCTGAGCTGAAAACTGAATTAATTTAAAGTTGATCCTGCGCCGTATCAGTGGGATTTACCTTTCATTTACCTGAGGCTGACACCTGTTTTCACTGTGAGACTGAGGGCGCCATCCAAAGGCTGCATCTCATGTGCAGGACTGGGTGGTTGGGATGCTGCTGGTTGATGTTATCCCTGCCCTGGCATGAGGTCGCGTTGCAGCTGCCGCAGCAGAGCACACACCCTTTTTTAGATTTTTAGTTTTCCATCTGGAGTTCTGGGATTTTAAGAGCTTGAAGTGACTCGCTGGCACTGTTGTGAATTGTTGTAAATTACACCAGAGGGATGTGGTGTCCTTTGTTTTGCCAGCAGTTATGGAGAGCACAACATCTTATTTTCAGAGAATATGGCTGCCAAGCATTAAATCTCAGACATAACAAACAGAGACGATGTTAAAATCCTGCTGCGTTTAAGCTGTTGAGCTGCGTTTGCATTTGTGTTATAAGAAGAAGGGCAGGGACACAACATTTAACTTATGGTTTCCACCGTGGCCCCGGCATGTCTGGGCAAAGACTGACTTCCACCAACTCAGACAGACTGAATGAACTATGTCATGTCTGCAGTGTTGCTCGTGTAATAGTGACATTAATCAAGTGACTCACCTGTTTCCTCGACTTGACTCTGTAGTCATCAAATATTTTCTGCTTGAGTTCATGATAAGGACTTTCACAGCAACCTGAGAGGTGGAGAGAATGAACAGTTTACACTTCTCACGCTGCGCAGAACAACGGAGGGGTGTTAACCACAATATTCTCACCTTTTATTTGAGTGCAGAATAAATAAACACCATAATGGAGCTTTGATGCTGCTGTGATGCGAGAGAGCTCAAAGTGTTTCTCAGAGTTGGACTGAGAAATATTTTCCCAGGAGGCTTTGCTCCCACATCTGGCCCTGGGGTGACAGGGACAGAAACTATTTACTAGATCATATAATTGGTTTAAAATACACCGAATGCAAATGAGAGAGTAGCAGTGAGTTGTTTCTCCCACCCTGTCATTCTCACAATGACTAAAAAGTGCTTTCATGGCTCCTTTTTCAGATCAAACCATCAGCGGATCACGTTTACAATCCTGCACGTTTAAGTGGAGGCTTTCAGAATAAGTCGCCTTCGTGTCTCTCGGTGTTCTGTGTTTCATTTGTCGTTTTATGTCCGTCCAGGCATCCTGGGCTTCTCTCAGGACTGAGTTTTCTGCCCTGAACGCAGCTCAGCTTCACCACATGCTGAGGGAGTACAGCTCTGGTAAAGTCTGTCCCACCGGATGGACGCCATCCCCAGAGGACGCAGAGGACGCCATCAGAACAGGTGAGTGACACACACACACACACACACACAGTCCCAGAGAAGAGACATGTAATAAGTTCATTGACAGATACGTAACAATTTAAAGATGTCACTTTGGGCTTTTTTTAATTGTGATGTGGATTATTTCATTGATTTTTGACATTTTATGGATTAAACAATTAACTGATTTATTGAAAAAATTAATCTGTAGATGAATCAATAATGAAGATAAATGTTGCTTGAGGCTGTCGTCTTTCTCTCTTTCTGGAGAGAATTAAGACAGTATCTAAATTATGAAACTACCTTCTGCCCAGTTTTCTGTTTGCTGTTCCCAGAAGTATTTTCTGAGGTGTCCTTTCCCTCGAGACGAGCGTGTTTACTGTAAACTGCAGTAATCGGACTCCCCTTTCAGCGGGAATCTGAACAACCTATTGTGTCATCTGCATGTTCACACTTGACTGTGGGCATTGTGATAGATGACACAGTGCGCCTAACGACTATAACAACCTGATACGAAAAGAGATCAGAACGTCTGCTCAGAAGCTCTGAAGAAAACTCGCTGATTGAAGTCTGTGATGTTTCATCCAGTCAGGCCTGCCGCTAACGGACACTTTCATAATTAATCGCATAGTCGAGGTTGATCAATGTGATGCACCTTCACGCTACCTAACTACTGAGCCGAAGCCTTATTTTTATACTCGATTTACTTTACCAATCAGCTTCAGGCTACAGTTACCCCTCAAATCCACTTTTCACCCCATTTATTTCATTTACTCAAATGGAGCAGCTTTACGTAAAGTTACGGGGTTGTATTTCAATAGAAAGCTGGAATGAATCTCGGGTCAGATGTGATGGATGATGGCAGGCCTTTCTCTCCCCCCTGCAGGCGACATCCTGGAGAGCTTCGACAGCCACCCGCCGCTCATCCTGCCCAGCAACACGTTTCACCTGGAGCTGGGTCAGCCCGTCGTGGAGCCCGCTCTGTTTGAACAGCTCAGCCATCTGCAGGAGTTCATACGGCGGCTCCCCAGCAGTGAAACCCAAGCCAAACCCGATGTGGAGGAACAGGTAACGAGCTCTCTGACCCCGGAGCTCAACGACATAACAAGCCGCCGGTGACAGTTAGGAAATGAGACACCTTGATGTTTCTACATCTGTTATTGGTTGGCTTTATGTTCCTCAGGCTCTCAACGGGGCAGCCACAGACTGCCAGTCTACGACCTCAGACTCCGTTGTCCAGGATCCTGCCCATCAGGTGGCCTCTGGCCCAGATGCTTGCCCCTCGTCTCAGGCAGACCTGGACTGTGCGTCTCCTGCAGAGCCGGCTCAGGCCCGAGGATCTCATGGCGACCTGAGCAGCTGCGAGGCAGTCCTGACCCAGAAGCTGAAAAGCCTGGAGCTACAGAACACCCTCCCAGGACAGGCTGACCTGGTCTACCACAAGAGCCTGGCACTGGACCCGTCCTGCCTGCTGACACCACCCAACACCCCACAGGGTATGGAGTTGGCCGAGCTGGAGGCGGATCTTCAGGAGGGCGCTCGCCAGCAAAAGAAAGGTGACTTTGTCACAAAAGGCACATGTAGATGCAAGCACATTCATCAGTGAAGCAGTTGAATGTACTCTCAGGATGGACCAATCAGAGCTGTAACGCTGTGTGCTGCTCCCACATGTGGGGAACAAAGCATGTTTCTATGTAAAAAGCCCTAACAAATAAGATATTCAGAAAGACCAAAAACCAAAATGTTGTTATCCCAGAAAAGGATCTAAAGGGCAATAAAAGAAAGAAAAAGGGACAAAATCAAAATACAGTCATATTAAAATCACAATGTGGATTGTACTCATCATAAAAAATATTTTATTAAACATATAAACATATGAACAATTAGACTGAATCCCTTCAGGTGTGAAGGGTTAAAGGATTAGGCTGCAGCCTCTGCAGTCGGGTATGAATCATTTACACACCAAATTTTGTAAATGTAGAGTCAGAGAATTCCCCTTTAATGGAAATCCAGCCAGCAGTTGTTGAAGCATTTCATTCAGAATCACAAGTGTGAACCGGCCAGTGCAGCAACATACAGGCTGCATATATAAACATGCATATATAACTGAGAGTTGGGACTGTGTGTACACGTACAAAGAAACCCACACTTCCACCACATGGGAAGACAAACCTTCAGCATCTCAGGGGGCCCACTCTCGGCTTCACTTGGACAGCAGGTTTTGATTGGAGCGATATGCAGCTCGGTCACAGTCTGACCAGCCCGCCTCGAACCTTGTCTCCACTTCGCCACATCTGAAATGAGGTCACCTCTTAAAAACTCGGTTCACCTCCTCCTCCAGCATCTATTAAGGAAAGTATTTAGTCACTTGACCTCGTGGACCAACTGCATACTTGTCCCTGGCGGTTTCAGGTCCATGACGGTGCCCCCTACATAAAAGAGGTGGAGCCGCCTTTGCAGTCCTCCCTTCATCTTCTACTGACTCCAGGGGTCAGGAATTTCAAGTGGAAAGGCTGAGCAGGGTGGGTTCGCCCTGCAGAGGAAAGAGTGTTTCCTCTCCCACCTCTATTGTTTTTGGACACCTCCTTCATGAGGTCATCTGTAGGAGTGAGAGGGAGTCAGGCCAGCTACTTCGCTGCCAGTTCAGTTCTCCTGAGAGGCTCGCTGCCTGCTCTGGTCGGAAGCGGGCCTTCAGAAACACTTTTGGTCACATGTGATCGTGTTTGAACGTAAGCGGTTCGACCTGCGTTAATGCGCCTCCTAGCAGGCCTCCCACTGAGGCTGTGTGCTGTTACTGAAGGCTTTAAGCTGGATTTGGTTTGATCTTAATCAGATGTCTTTACTCTCATTGGTTACTTGTCGTATTATGTTTTCTCTGTTGATAAAAGTCATTTGTTTAAAGGGTCTGAGGATTGCACTGAAACCATCTGCCACCATCTCTGTACATTTAGCGGTCCTAATTAGCAATAGTTTAATACTTTCACATCGAGTTTAGTTTATTTTGATAATCTATTGATACCTTAAGAGATTTTTTTTCAACCATAATTATCAACATTTAAGGTCCTCAGCATCTCAAATGTGTCAAATTTACTCCTTTTCTTCTTTCTGTCGTAATGAAGTGGAAATTGTGGGGGTTTTGACAGTTGCTTTGATGCCCTGGCATTGTCCATCAGTGTCTGATGTCTTAAAGATTAATTGATTAAGCAGTTAGTCATAACTGATATAATGAAAATAAGTAGTAGTTACTAGTTAGTTTGACCTAAACTAAGTTGTAATGAGAAATGAACTTAAATCACAAAGTAAGTTGAGGAAAAGTCCGGTTTTCACACCCTGATGTGAACTTGGCCTCCGGTTTATCTACCTCTGTGGTTCTGGCTAACAGCTAACGTTATTTTGAAAGTTTGGTAATCCTTTAATCTGGCCCCAAGAATTACAGAGAGGTGGTGATGTCAGGAGAGAAAAGAGCAGTGGCCGATCTGTCATGGGAATTTACAGTTGGGTTGTTGCGTGGAATCTTAATCGGCCGCGGCATTGTTCGGGGCAGGTCCTGCGTGGGGGGCAGACGGGCTGCATGTTGGGAAGAGGCGCAGGGGAGGGTTGGGGAGCAGGAGCATCAGGGGTGGGAACAGGGATTTTTCTTTTTCATTTAGGGAGTGCTACTGTCACAATGTCGTGTCAGGAGGACCCACATGAGCCCGTGGAACACAGGAAGTCCCTGTCACAGCTCGCAACATGCTAACGTGTCCACGTTCAAGTCCCACTGCTGAGGCAAAGGTTATGAAATCCCGCGATATCGCGATATGTATTGTATCACCAGATTCTTGCACAGCCCTGGACATGGACCTCCTGGAGTCTGAACGTTGGTGGAGGTGATGGGTCAAAGGTCGAGGGTCTGAAAAGATTAGAGCAGGAAGAAGCAAATCTAACCATTAAGGGACTAAGACAAACAGAGAAACAAGACCCTCCTCACAAAGCTTCATTTATAGAACTCTTCATTTTATTTAATATGTAGTTTTAATAGGTACTAAGCAAGTCTGGGACTTGTCAAAGGCAGTGGTCCAGCGTTAGGTCCCAGATCCAGCAGGACTTTGTCAACGTTTGTTGTTTTGACTTTGTTTTGATGGTTTTCTGTGTTTGTTTGCTCAGCCAGTGGATGTGCTGAGGGGAAGACGGAGAGCGTGGAGGAAGCAGAAGACCGAGAGGAAGTGTTCACGGTGGAGCTTCAAAGAGGGCCTCATGGTCTCGGCCTGGCGCTCGTGGATGGAACGGTACGACGACCTCCACATGCAACATACGTCCACTTCTTTCCTTCATAACATTGATTTAATATAGCATAGTCGCAGGTACGAGTTGTGTAATGTGAAGTTGAAGGGTGAACTCTTATCTGGATTGTCTCAGATCAGCTTTTGTGTGTCACACAGTTTAATCCGGACGCAGAAAAAGCTTGTGTAGCTGCTCAGGTCTCATGTCGAAGACTAATCAGATCAGACTGTGAACCGCAGGGATTTGAACCCAACAGACTGAAACTACACATGCAGTCAAATCAAACTCGAAAGCTGATGGTACATTATGTGTTAACGAGACAGCAGCTCGTTATTGTTAATGATGCTACTATATAGTCCTGCTTTTATAGGTCTGACAACTGGTACTGTTCTGTGTTTTCTTACACATTTTAAAATAAATTTTAAATGTATAATTAGTTTATTGTCCTGCTTGTCGGAGCTGTCAGTAATATTTTACTGTTCCTGTTTTATCTTCGTGTAGAAAACACAGCTGAGGATGAGCGGCATTTATGTGAAGTCTGTGGTTCCCGACTCTCCTGCCGCTCAGTGTCAGAAACTGAGAACAGGCGACCGCATCCTGGCTGTCAATGGCATCAGCCTGGTTGGTATGGAGTATAACATGTAAGTATTAAAGTACACACAGTACACGCAGTGTCATGTGCTTCTCCCGTCTCTGTGTGTTTAAAGCCATCTCTGTGTTTTCATCTCAGTGGTAGAGAGCTGATTCGATCATCGGGCGACTCCCTCAGACTGCTGGTGACCAAGATCGACTCGAAGACACGCCACAAGGACTCGGCTGTGACTAGATGCTGAAGGAAGAGCTGCGGCGGGCGATCAAGTGCAATTGACAATACTGGACGACGTTTGGTTCAGTCAGTATTTGTCATGGATCGATTCCCTCAACCAAAGGAAAACACACTTCCTGCTTCACTTTTCAGACTGGAATGAAACTGAGCATTGAGACAGTTGACCCAAGCAGCAGTACTGACTCACTGGGCTCCTCAGCTCAGACTGTGGGCGTTTGCTGGCAGGTAGATGGTCAGTAGTTTTTAAAAGCTCATTTGCTGTCCCAGCCTCTCTCTGGCCTATAAACAAACTCTGCGTCAGACTGCACTCCTCATAAACCGCAAAGGTTTGGCGACGAGGAAAACAGCTGAAACACGTACAGCGCTGCATGTCTGAGCGCACAGTTTTCTGCCTGAACGCCACCAAGCTGCTCCCGGATCAGCACCTGATTCACATCTGGCATTAACTGGAATTATTTTGAAATGCATTTTGAAAACTGTGAAGCCGCATATTTTAAGACCTTCATCGTACCCGTCAGAGTCATGAAATCATATTTCTTTGCACACGTTAAAAAAAGTTTTCTCCAGTTCAAATATATTTGTTAATATTCTGTTAACACATTTCTAGAAAATTCCCAATTCTCATTTCACAGCAGCCTTGGGAGCAACTTATAGATTTTCCATTGCAACAAGTTTCCGCTTTTGTTTTGCAAAGTTTGTTCCAGCAGCCAATCAAATGTCGAGCTTAAACAACAGGAATCTTTATCAGTTGAAAAGCTTCTTAACCTGAAATGTTTGTGTTCTTTCTTTCTCTCTTTCCTCTTTAAAGGCGCTATAATCAACATTTGTCCTGTTAACTATGGATCAAATGGCTCAGAGTGGTGAATGAGCTTCGTACTGACTGTTTATCTTTCCGGCCACAACTTTACTGTTCTGGATCATTTTCAACACTCTTATAGAGTTGTTTTCAGACAGCAGACAGACACAGTTAGAGAGCAGCTGGCAACATAGTGGAGCATTTAGCAGCTGAACAGGCAGATATTTCCTTCAGTCAAGACAGTGAAGATTGGACTTAGATTCAACACGACTCCACACGAATGCTATTTTCAGTTCTTCATATGTTTCACTGAAGCAACATTCACATCTGCACACAAACACAAATAAATTAGAGGAATGGTGAGAGATGAGAGGATGGATACAACTCTAATGTCTGTCCATCGACGTTAGCCAGTTAGCTTAGCTTAAGCATAAATACTTTAAACAGGGCCAGTTTTATGCCAAGCTAAGTTAACCAGAATGGTTTCAATCTTCAAATCCATCGATTCTAACATGTTTCCCAAAAGCCTTATGATCAGCAGTTTGGGCCCAAATCAGAAAACATTGTAGAGTTACTGATGTGAGAGCAGCTGAGAAACATCAGCAGATATGTTTTAAAATGTTTAACACTCTAGAATGAAGTACTGCTAATCTGAAGCCTGTCTGTATTTTCATCCCAAATGTAAACAGTGTTTAAGTTCAAGTATATTGACTCAAGAAGTATTCAATTTTGTAATATTTATATTGCGCAGTATTTTTGAACCTATGGAATAAATATTATTTTGACTTGTTGCAGTTTTGTTGATTTTACACTCCGGGATGCTTTCCGGTTAATGTATGTTCATGCATCAGTCTTCTCCTACACTGTGTGTGTGTGTGTGTGTGTGTGTGTGGACAAGTTAAACAGCAGCAGCAGCAGGTTTTGCAGCAAATTAGCTCTGCTGCTGCAATCTAAAAGCCTGGCAGGGTGGAGCAGCAGGGAAGCTGCTGGGTGTGTCGGCTGCATGGCACGCTTTAGTGGCCGCCACCAGCAGCTGTTTATAGCTGCTCTGTGGTTTCCACAAGCCCAGCACTTTCCACTGACTCCAACACAAGCTGCACAGCTCAGCCTCTGTAGCCCCCCGAGGCCACAATTAAATGCACCGTTTTATACTGGAATGAAAATTTGAACATGTTGTACACTGTTATTTAAATGTGAACACACATCCGAGAGTGTAACTGAAGTGTAAGCAGGCCTGAAGGTGCTGAGTGTGAGGCTCCCCTGCAGCTTCATGACATAAATCCTCTTTTATGGCCAAAGTTTTGTTTTCTTGTTTTACTGTTTGTTGATTACACTGCAGGGTTTTAATGCTCAGGCCTGAATGGCTGCTCATCAGCAAAGTACATTTACTCAAGTACTGAAAAATTTTGAGGTACTTTTACTTGAGTATTTATTGAGCATTTATTTTATTTTGTGCTACTTTATGCTTATACTTCACTGCGTCTCAGAAGGAACTATAATACTTCTTTTTGCACTGCATTCATCTGACAGTTGTAGCTACTTTGAGTGAAACAAAATTGAATTAGCACAGGGTTGAGCTGCTGCTAATGCTAACAAGCTTACATTGACAATGCTAATGTTCTGATATTCAGCAAGTATAATGTTTATGATACTCAACATCTTGGTGTGTACTTGCTAATTAGCATGGAGTTCAAGGTGCAACTGAAGAGTTTTGAGGTACTTTTACTTGAGTATTTCAGTTTATGCTAGTTCTTGATACTTAACTGCACTGCATTAATCTGACAGTGAGCTTCTGTTCTGAGTTAAACTGAACTAAATTACCATAAAGTACATCAGATTCTAATGTTAACATCAGCAAGCTAAAATGCTACCATGCTGTGCAATGTTCACCATTTTAGTATGCTAGCATGCTGATGTTTGCCAGTTAGCACAAAGTACAACTGATGTCATTAGGTTTTCAGCTATTTAGTTATGAGTCAAAATGTTGGACAAATTACAATTTTAACCTCGATACGGCACAAGATGAAAAGTTAAAGTAAAACCAAAGTTTCTATAATTTGTCCTGAGGGGAACATTAATGTCTGAACTATGCTAATCCATCCAATAGTTGTAAAGATATTTCAGTCGGGGCCAAAATGGTGGACTGACCAGCATGTCTAAAAACTCAGTTATGTAATTTATGGACAGTGGTTTCTCCTCATGGCAGCAGAGTCCGATGTTGACCTGAAGTAGTGGTCACAGTTGAGAATGGGACAGTCTGTAAACAGCGGTCCGTAATCGTAGTACACAGTGTCCTCTGGAGGAGTGTCCTCTGGCCCACCTTTGAAGCCACACTCCTCCAGGGAGTTCTCTGGGTGCAGGCAAGCTTCCTTTGTGGGCACTCGGCTCCGGAAAACCTCCAGCCTGCAGGTCTGGATCCCGACCCGGTCCTGGATGATTCTGATCAGACTGAAAACTCTGCTGCTGCTCAACAAAACCACC
Source organism: Scatophagus argus (assembly GCF_020382885.2). Classification (NCBI taxonomy): domain Eukaryota; kingdom Metazoa; phylum Chordata; class Actinopteri; family Scatophagidae; genus Scatophagus; species Scatophagus argus. The sequence goes on from NC_058508.1 coordinate 20,552,188, forward strand.
TCAAAGTTCCCTGGATGGGCAGTAGCCAAGTCGAACGGGATCATTCTGACACTCAGATGGATGAACCTGCTGGTGAAAATCTGATTATAGATCATATAAAAGCCATTTTACGTGCTCAGGATTTGCATTTTGCTTTGAAATAAGAGTCGCTTGAAGCTCTTTGAGAATGTGGTTGTAATGATTGGTTATAGACATCAATTTGACCTGACCATCTAACAACGTTTGTTTCCCAAACTTCTGCATATCAAAAACTTCTAAACTGGCACAAATTGGACTTTGACACAGGGCGGCCAAATTTTGCTATTAGACCTTTTTCCAAAAGTGTCTGAAAGAGATGACTGGAACATTCTATCATTGTTTTGCTTATGGATAAAATTATAGTGAAAATACGTTATTCCCGTGTTTAAGTAAGACAAGTCCCCACAATGTGACCACGCAAACCCATTTATGTCCCCACACTGTAAGCCATATGTAAACTCATTATTATGAAAATAAGGTCAAAAAAGACACCAGCACTTGTGCAAAGGTCGTGTTGAGGGCTCCTTTGTTTAGTTAGCTGTTGAGTGTCCGTGTGTCCTGCAGGAGTTACGGCATCACAGTGTGATTTACGGCTGATAGCTGAAGCTCAGAATAACTCTGCTGGTTAACCTCACACATGGAGGTTTGGTCTGAATGTCAGTCCAGCCTGACGTCTGTCATCAGCTGCTCACTTTGTTCCAGTTCTGCACAAGTTGAAACTGATCTGGGACATACTTTATTTGAGGGCTTTATTATAATTCATACGAAGTGAGTTTTGGGGTGGAGGAGGTATTCAGACATTTTGCTTTGGCTGAAGTACTCATACAACAATGGGTCATATTATTCAAGTAAAAGTCCTGAATTCAAAATCTGACTTCAGTAATATTTCAGAAATATTTTCAGTAATGTGTGCTTAAAGCATGAGGTACCTGTCCTGTTTAGGGTTTAACAGCCGACGGGGAGTGAATTGTTCCAAACGGGAGACGTCCTCGACCTGGGTGTTCATCTCTGTGCCGTCACTCAGTCTTTGACAGCAAAAAAGACAGCAAAACATCCACAGTTAATAGAAACAAAACAGACAGTCAAACAAAGGAAACACTTTGCTTTACCTCTGCACTTGGCTGCTCAAGTCTCGATAACTGATCGTGTTGTTGGCGTTTTTCAGCAGCTGAGTCAGCGTGTGGAGCTGATACTGCTGACAAGGGACGTCCAAGTTCATCAGGCCTGCAACCCAAGACACGTGGATCAATCATAACGGAGTTTTTCTCGGCACTGATAGTTTTTGTTCATAAAATGTTGAAAGATCAACTTGTTCAGAGTTTTCAAAATGTGATGATAGCAAAGCTTTGAGACCTAAAAGGGACAAAAGCCTCCTCTGACATGAACGATTTCAGTTTATTTTCCGTGTTTCAAAAAAGCATTGGGAGTGATTTTGTGCAACATTAAGAAGGTACTACATGTTGCTGTGTTCTAGTTTATTTTAAAAAGTGCTGATTCAACGTGAATCACAGTCTGCACCTCAAAGTTATTGTCCTGCAAGTCTGAGCTGGAATCTGCTCTATGGAGGTCCTCAAACAGCACTCAGTACAAAAGTATAGTTTACTCAGAGTGCCTGAAGACACAGTAAAGACAAAGGAAACATTGTCCTGGGTTTGTTTTCAAGAGCCAGCTTCTCTTTTCTGTGAGAGGGATAAGAGGAAATGAGCCACTGCTCGCATTATCAGAAGTCTGACTCACAGTGTCCTCCATAAATACTTCAGTACAACCACACTGTGGCATTTGGTTAATACTGACCCACAAATCTCTTTCTAATCTCTTTTTCCTTCAAGATTAGCTTTATCTGACATTCAAAGGAGTTCAAACGGACACTGAAGACTGTTGTGAAAAAGGGGGCTTTTCGATCACGGCTCCCGCCGATCTTACTGTATATAAACCCATAAATCATGGGAAATACTAACTGGCGTGAAGGTGCAGAGAGAACATGGATTACCCTGCTCGAAATCCTTCAGGTTGACTGATCCACTTCTGTCTGCATCTCTGTGGCTGAGCAGCTCGTCCACCTGCTGCTGACGGTCCAACAACCACTGAATCATCTCAGCCAGGAAGGTCTTAAACGCCAGCCTGTTCGACCTGAAGGCCTGGGAGGTTTTGTCCAAAGAAACCTTAAGCCAAGCAAACCATCACATTTCTGACATTTCCGTCAAACTGGTGGACCAAACAATCAGCGTTGCTATCCAGAGCCATGCTAGCATGTGTGTATCTTCACTTGACAGAATGCACTGAATAAATTATAACATCATATAATATAATGTAACGCTGACATTTTGGAGAATACATTTATTCACTTTCTTTCAAGGAATTACGTGATATTTTTCTGAGTGCTTCTACATATGAAGCTACGGCAAACGATTAGCGAAGCTAAGCACAAAACTTTTACTGGTGTGTTTCCCCAACACGACACACACGTTTCCTCTACTGCTGCTTCATATTTTACACACATTGTCAGGCTCTTCTTTTCTACGTTTTTGGGGCCTTTGTTTTTTCTTCTTCTGTTTTTTCTTTGTTGGCATGTCTCATCCAGGGACAGAAGCAACACTCAGCTCTGTGTTTTTGTAGTAGATATGGTGGATGTCCGTCAATCTGTGATCCCTGTGGAAGAACAGATAAAATAATGTTCTTAATACTGTTAATTAAAGGTGAAGTTTGTTTAAACATTATACAAAGAAACAAATCTACAGCAAATTAAAGTGCACTACCAATGAAAACTTGAGCAAGTAAAGCATGTTTCAAAATACCGCACAGGTCACAAGCCCTGTCAACACTATTTATTTCAACCATTTATACTTTTAGCTAATACATTTTTTTTTAGCCACCTCAACTATTAGGTAACTAAAAAACTCACTTTAACTATGCTGTTAATGCATGACTTTTAGCCATGTTAGGCTAACATCTCATTATCCACTTTCAATGATTCATTTATCTTTATTGTTTTTATATTTCAATGTTTTATCCATTAGCTACTTTTAGCTATTTCACCTGCTCATCTGTTATTGTTAGCTAACTATTTCATCCATTCATCTACTATCATTAGCTATCTGTTTAACCTATTTATCCACTGGTTTTAGTTAACTATCTGTTTCAACTGTTACTGTTAGCTAACTAAGCTACTTCAGATGTTTCACCACTGACTGCTTATTTCAGGTGTTTATCCATTACTTTTAGCCACCTATTTAACAGTTTATCTCTCACTGTAAGTATTTTGTTCTTCTCTTTCAACCATTAATATGTCACTTGCTCTGCTGTTTCATCTTTGCATCGCTAGCTAGTTCTCAACCTCTCTCTCAACATGTGTGCTCAGTTGCAACTGACTCATTATTTAATTTAATTCAAATAACATTTTCTGCTTTTCACATTTGTTGAGCTACTCCACAATATGCATACAAAACAGCAGAGGTAACATCTGGATGGGAATAATTACTTTCACGCTTTAAAATGTCCATTTGCAGACTGGATGTGTATTCTGTTACTAAACCTAGTAAACCTTTTTGTTCAAGCACAACAAAAACAGACACACCGTTTCACTGTGCGGTTCAGTGATTAATCCCGTTCATCATTACAGTAACAGAATGACAAAGCGGAAGAACGTAGTAGGTTTTGCGATGGCTCATCCTTCCTGCTCATCCTAAACAATGAGGACAGGAAACAAAGCCACTGCCGTCCCTGACTTTCCTCAGTCCTACTCCGATTCCCAGTTCATGTCCCAGTACATATACCAGTACCAGTCGTGGGACTTGAAGGGAGATCCTTCAGATACGGGCCCCTCCCTCAGACAGAGACAGGAAATCCCGTCTGGAGACTGAGGTGTAAGGGGAAAGACTGACCTGGAGGACAGCCAGTCGGGATGCCTCGAAGTTTCAGTTTTATTTACTGGCAGTGGAATAATGGAATGGAAAAATAATGTGCAACAAATAAATTTACTTGCCGTCACTTCAGTTTTATTGAGGTGAAAGTGAATAAGTGGCCTTAAAAACATTACATGGTTCTCCAGGTTCACAATTCAACTGACATCTGAACTGCTTTTATCACATGTATTTCAGCTGAGAGTTCAGCTGCTTTCAGTTATTACTTTATTTCTACATGCATTTTAATTGCCTTTTTTACACCTCAAATGACAGTTCATGTGCTTTTAGTGCATGAAGTAAGCAAACTTTTCTCATTTTAACTAGGCCTTCTTTTGGATGGATTAATCTATGACAAAAGAAGGCTACACAATTCATAAGATTATCATATTTTATAGTTCAATATAAAAAGGAAGTAGCTGTAAAATTCATGTGAAGTAAAATATTTACCATAAAAATGTAGTGGAGTAAAAGTATAACTTCACAGGAAGTGGAAATAGGTAACTTAAAACTGTACTTCAGTGGTATAGTTTGTGCTCGTACACTGACAATATTACTGGCAATGATACATACAGGCTGTCGTTGTTCCCAGCCTCTTTAATAAGCTAAAATCTCTCTGAGAATCAAAAAGAAACTTCTGAAACATTTGAATGAACTCCATCACCTGTGAATAAAAACAGCTTTTTCATGTTTCAGACAGAGAACACGACGCTCCGAGTCTCCCTGTCGCAAGTCTTTCATCTTTGCTTGATAAAACTCCTCTCATGCATATTTATGCTGCCTCTGCAGCAGGCATATCACTTCAAAGTGGAGTTCAGGTTCTCCCAGCCACTCGTCTTTAAATGGAGAACCACAGGTGTGCTGGTATGTGGAGAGCAGAGTGGGGGTGAACGAAGCCTGACACTTTTTACACTCCGAGTGCCAAGTGTGCACTCATGCAGCGTGGAATTTAAGAACAGTTTCTGATGGTCACTCATGCAGAAATCGATATGTTTTGGGCTTAACAAAATCATTAATTTAAGAAAACATGGAGGTGAAGCAGTCAACCAAGTTTAGCTGATTTACTAATAAACATGAAAATGTAAACGTACAGTTTATGCTACAGGGTAATGGCATTTTATACAGCTAGATAGTTTAAATTGGGACTACAAATAGCAATTACATTTCAATTTATTAGTCTATTGTGACTTGAGTACTGAATAGCACCAAAGTCTTGTTTTATCCAACCACCAGTCAGAAAACCATAGGCAGTTTACCAGCACACTACTTAAGCAAATATATTTTTTGTTACTTCCTGCTAGTTAGAATTTTAAAAAAGAAGACAGACATGAAAAGAAGACATATGGACATTAAAGCAGCAGCAGAGTTTCCTCCACAGTGAATCTATAAGTGCTGTCTGACATGAGCTGTAATCCCTGCTTATGTTGAGAGCAGCTCTAACAGGAAGGTCATGAGCGAGGTCATGTGACCTAACACGGTCACAGTAATGAATGAAGGAACGTAACTGAGTACATTTACTCACAATAATTCAAAATGTCTCCACTACCTACAACAGTAAAATCCTGCTTTGACACGAATGAGTCAGAATAATCTAATGAGATCAGGTATAACAGTCACAGAGGACATTTTACTGTACTTTGAATACTTAAAGTATGTTTTCCTGATTACACACTTTTAACTTCAGCGACATCAACGATACAGGACTTTTTCCACAGGGTGGTCAAAGTACTTTTGTCAAAGTAAAAGTCCTCCTTGGTTCGGTGCTGCGCTTGAGCACAAAATGTTTGGTCACAGCGCCCCCTGCTGGGCGGAAAAACTAAAACACAAATACACTTAGACATTCACTAAAAATTCAGCACATGAATGTAAGTAACTGTGAAACGCGGTAATAAATATAAAAATTTAGGACTTGTATTTACAATGGAATATCTTATAATATGGTATTTCAGGATGTAAAAAACACCCCAAACAAAACAAAACAGACAGCCTACATAAATAATTCAAACATCCATATCATATTCTCCCAAGTTTTCATATAAACCACCATCAGAACTGGAAAACTGATCACTGAAACAAAACAACACTGAAGCAATAATAAAGATAATAATAATTAACATGTCCAGACCTTTGTGAACCTGATCAGCTGTCACAGTCAGTGTGTTTTGTTGTGAATCTGAGGCTGAAATCTGTTGTGAAGCTTCATCACATCCACCGCATCATGTCTGATCTTTAGCTGAAGTGTTTCAGCCGGTGTGTTGACCTGTGAATGTGACTCACGTGTCAGCAGCATTCAGTCAGGCCTGAGCTCCTCTTCCAGGTCTCAGTGAGGTCTTCGTTGCCGATGAGACAGTGTTGACCGGTTGCCATGGGAACTGGACTCACGCAGGGGTTCATGGGAAGTTCCGACCAACAGAGAGGAAATGAAAAGAAAGTCAGAGCAGATACTGTTTTTCTTTCTTGTGTCAGCTCATCAGTGATGAAACGAGACCACTTTCTCACCGTTCAGCTCTGAAAATAAAGGACATGTCGTTTTCTGTCCACTAGGTGGCAGTAAAAATATACAGTTTCATAAGCTCTTATTTAATCTTAATTTGTGAAGTAACTGGTAACTATAGCTGTGAATAAAGGTAGTGAAGTGCAATATTTCCTTCTGTCATAAATCAGTCACAGTGGACATGACTCTAACTTTGTAGAGGAGTATTTTTACTTTATTCTATTGGTACTTTTACTTCAGTGAAGGTTCTGAGGACCTGTTCTGCAACAATGAAAAAAGGGGGTTGTAGAAAATGAAAGCGGAAAAGTTGAGCTTGATGCCGAGTTGTGTAACTGTTGTGTAAGAAGTTTCTTCACTGGGTCTCATCATAAATATTAAAACCAACACAGTCAGCATAGACAAGCAAATATGTGAATCACAAACCTGATTAATGTGCTAGAAAGTCTGCATGCACTGATTCACGATTTCTCAGCTTTTTATTTCTGGAACATTTTCCCTAACACAATCTGCGTCGTCAACGTTCCTGAGGTTCAGATTCTGGTTTCCTGTGGAAATTTTCTCCATCTGTGATCGATGAGCTGATCTGTGCCACAACACGACCCAAGACGAGGTGACAGACCCCACCCTGATGATACAGCATGAAAACCAGCAGGCCCCGATTATAAGGAGCAGAGAGATGTTTAAAGGGACAGTTCACCCCAAAGTGAAAACACAGATGCTCCCTCTTACCTGTCGTGCTGTTTATCCGTGTAGACACTTTTGGTTTGAGTTGTGGAGACGTCTGTCAGGAAGATGAGCCTCTCCAGACTCATTTCAAAGACAACAGAATAAAACACCAAAATTATGAGCTACTAAGAGAAAACATGAGACAACAAGACGTGTTCAGACTGTGAAAACTGATGAGATAGTATGTAAAATGTGTGTCATACTCCACCACAAATATTGTGTAATACAAAGTCTAAACAAACAAAACAAAACAACAAACATTATGAGATTACAAGATCCTAAGTAAAAATGTTAGAATTAGCCAAAATTCTGTGATGGTAAAATCTGGTACATTTTGATTTTTATCCTCCGTTTAGTTTATTATAATTTGAATTTTTGGTCACACTGCATAATACAGGCTGTGATTCACATTGTAATTCTGCTGAATGAACACAGGAAATGAAAAATGTATTTTATTCTATTTATTTGTTGTAAAGAGGAAGCAATTTAAATAGTAAATGTCTTCTGCCGGAGCATTACAGTGCTGACCTTTTTTTAAAAATATATCCAATTTTTTTGTCCATCTGGAATTTAGATCAGGCCTTAAATGTGTGTCTATATACACATACATACTCAGTACTGCACCACACGTCTACACGGCTCACACACACACACACACACACACACACACTCATATGTGTGTCCTTCTGCTGGCTGTTAATTTACACACATCAGCTTGAAATCAGGTCGTCTCCTTCACACCATAAATCACACACACACACACATGTACGTGTGTGTGTGTGTGTGATTTTATTTCCGTGTCACGTCACTCTCGTGCTTCTACAGATCACAAAACTTTCCTCTTTGGCTTCTCTTGTTCTGCAGCCCAGTGAAGCTGTGATCCATTAACCCACTTCCTCTTTACATAACCCACGTGAATACATTAGATTAAACATGCACTGAAGCTGTTTACGACTTTCCCGCTCGTGCTGTTCTTCCTGGTATTAATGACGATGAGTTCATGCTGCAGAGACACACTTTCCTCGTCTTTCCTCGCACTAAAACGTGTTCACAGTGTTTCCTCTGTGGGTTCCAGCCTCTTGTTTATATTCCCCTCCCGTGTTCGGTTCTGATTTGTTGTCCAGCCTGGTCTGGCCTCCGTGGGAGTCGCTGGTCCTGCGTGGTCGGACTGGTGAGCAGGCCAGTCGGTCCCATTGTCATTGAAGGCCTCACAGTGCCAGCTGAGCTCTCTGGGCTCCAGCTTTCACCAGCGTCCGCTGTATGTTCTCTGACTTTATTTCTCTGATCTCGTTTTGACATGTTTGTGTTTAAACAGTTAAGACCAATACCGTGTCCATGCTAATCAATACCACGACTGTTTGATGCCCGTTTTGATTCCCGTCTCCTGTCGTGTCTGTCGGGTTGGGACGAAGTTAACCGTTCACCTTTAGCAGTGTACCGTGTTCGTCTTAGTTTGGCTGTTAGCTGCATGCTAACATTTAGCAGATGTTAGCATAACATAATGTCAGTTTGTTACATTATTAGTCACAGAAGGGTGGAATTGACCAGATATTTCCATTCATCTATTTATTTCTGGGTTATTATTTTATGATACCTGTTGAATCAGGTCTTAGGTCATAATCCAGAGTAACGCGCTGTAAAAGAATATCGGATAAAAGCCTGTCAGAATGTCATTGTGCCTTTTTGCCAGTGATTTAAACTGATGTAAATTGATTTAAATTTGCTGTGTGTTTTCTGGGAGCTCAAAGAGCACCCAGTGTATTTCATGAGGCCATTATGTTTCTGCATAAATTACTGCCTGCAGCTGTAGCGCAGCAGACAAAAGGCTGAATTATTCCTGACAGTTGGGCTAATGACAGTACTTTTCTTGCCTTATAAATCAGTATAACTAAATTCACTTGCAGAGATGGATTAGCTGTTTGTTTAGTGAGGCTCAAACTGCAGCAGCTCCCGTGGAGAGGTAAATCAAGTCGACAAATGAATAAATAAATAAATTCCCAAATTTCTGTTCCTTCTGAACTTCAGTGGTGGAAAATGTCAGCTGGTTTTGGCACTTGTGCACGTTGGCAGGCTCTTAAATGGCAGGCAAAATGTCGTCGTGTGGAAAGTTTCACGTTCAATAACCAGAAATCCTCTAGTTTGGTGCCAGAAAACTTCGCTTGGCAGGCTTGTTTTACAGAAAGGACAAGAAGGGACGGAGCTTATCGGCGGCGGCTGCTTTCTAAGAGCGACGCGTTCACCTGCTGTTGGCACTTTGTGGGCATCCACCAACACCACAAATTCAACTGTGTAAACAGGTGTTGTTGTTTTGTTTTTCTACCCTCCTCAAAACGAGAAGCGTGAGGAGTTAGTTAAACAGCCAGTTTACAGCAGGCTGCAAACGTTAGCATGTCCGGCTAACTAGCTTAGAACCCAGAATCGGTTGGGTTAGAAATGAAAAGCCAAACACTGATTATTTCCAGAGAAGTTCGAGTGGTGAATCTTTACACACATACATCTGTGGTCTGCGCCACCTGAACAGTCGTAGCAACGACGGCTGAGGGGGCCTACGAGCCCATTTCATTTACTTCCGTCTGAATGACGACGCTGCTCTTTCAGGACAGGTGAACCTGAGGTTAAATTAAAATTATTTCCTGTCACTACGGGCCTGAAAAGGTGACTGTAGGAAAACATCCCTCAGAAGACAGTTCAAAGTGAAATCTACCTCCTCTCTGAGGATAAATAAACAAGATTCTGAAGAGTAGAAGGCAGCTTTTAATCGCTTGGCTTTGATTTTGCCTTTTAAGATGGCAGAGATATCCAGCGCCTCACTGTGAAGACACACAGCTAATGGTGACACGCTGGTAAAACGTGCTGACCTCGTATGACCTGCTGTTCATGGAAATTTATTAGTGTTGAGAAAACAGGGCGCAAATCTGAGCCACAATTAACCATCCAGATTTCATCTAGCTAAATTCAGAACATTAATCGAGATTTGTTAAGAAGTACCTAAACCACATATGAGCACAAATTTAAGTTTATGTACAGTTTGCAACACAGCACAATGTAAACATAACGTGGCTCGAGAGATGGCGAGTCAGTCCATCTTGGTTCAGGATGAAGGATATCAGTAACAATCTGATGGATTGCTTTCAGTCTTTTAGAGACTTTCAAGATCCCCAGAGGATGAATCTTGATAATCACGATACACATTACGCCTGCTAAACATTAATATGTTAGCATGTTGTCACTGAGAGCATGTTAGCATGCTAATATTAGCATTCAGCTCAAAACACTGCAGTTTGCAGCCTGACTGAACTTCAGCTGCACTTGTTAGTTTTGTATAAGTTATTGAGAAAAAATTCATGAAGAAAGTGATTCACGTGTCTATAATAACATCACAATATAACGATTTACTAATTAGGGATTCCTCAGTTCCTCAGGTGGCTCTTCTTTTTTTTTCTCACTCAGGATTTTGTGTAATTATTAAAAAATGGTACCAAGAAATGAAAATGCTACTTTAATAAATCAGTAACTCGGCGAATCTTGCAATCGTGTTTGTTTTGGGAGCTTTTCAAGCAAACAGTAAAGTCCTACTGCCAACCAAATAATTTCAAAATCCCTGTTAGTTGTGTTTGTCATTTGTTAACATCTGACTCATGTCTCCGTTAGACCACAGATTAGTTTTAGAGCTGCACTTCTCTCTCTCCTTTCTCCACTAATGTGAGCGGCCTTTAATAACTCTACATTTGATGTAATAAAAAATGCATTCTGACTCACCGGCTGCAGCACAAAGAAGCTCCTCTCGATGAATCACACTGTGCTGCCAATAAAAGCGGTGACCATCAAACGTACCTGAAGCCAGCTTTGTGTTTGTGTGCGGCGGCCTTACAGCTTGTTCTGTCGGCTGCCTGAAACTCTGAAGACATCCTTGAGGATCAGATGGGAGTTTGGTATACGTGATGAGCATGTGAAGTGAGTGAGAGGGAACCCGGTTGACATGCTAGCATGCGAACATATGCTGAAACACAGAACAGCTGAGGCGGATGGGAACATCATTAGTTCTGCAGGCAGAAACCAAAGTGTTAGACAGAATAAAAGTTCATCCTCTGGGGAAAATAAACGTCTGCAGGGGTTTCCGGTCTGGACTGATGCTGCCAGAACTCGTGTGTCCTCTCAAAACCTCCTAATTTCCTGATACAAAACCATCTGATGCAGATTTACTTCAATCAATTGATGACTCCCCTCTTCAGACAACAAGTTCAACGTGTAACACTGCACCAATTGGCTGTTTATAGCCAGAGGATGATGGGTAATCTGCTGTCTGTCGTCCTTACTGCAGCCGAGAGTGGACGTTTATCATTTTAATCGCCCCCACCTTTCATTTGTAATGTGAGAACATTTACGCTGTTGTACTTGGAGAATTTAGCCATGATTGTAAACCACTGGCTTCAAGTACCAAGATGGTCTGGGACAAACAGGAACGCCTTGGTGGACAGCGATGGCGGTGAAAATAAATATTCTCTCCACAGTGCTGTTGTCAAGGAAATGCTCAGAGCGAAGCAAATAAGAGCGAGGTCAGGGTGCAATTTGTTTTCCTTCTGTGCACGTGTCCTCGCGGTGTTGTGTCCACACGTGGAGCTTGTTGGAGGGCTGCAGCCTGCAGTGTGTGGGAGGCTGCTTTCTCGCCTGTCAAAAGGCACACATGGCACATGGCAGATGTTCACTGTGGCAGATCCAGACCCCCTTCACCTGTCTCAGTTCCTGTCCTCAGTGCATGTGCAGCAGCAGCAGCAGGGGGACGAATACAGGGGGATTTGTAGAGTGGATGATTTGACCCAGGAGGCTGAGAGACCAGTTTGGAGAGTTCTCATCAGCTTTGCTGTTTAATCCCACCGAATGTACTGACATTATAGCGTGAAGCAGGAGAGGACGGGCTTGTTTTAGAGCCTGCTGTCACTAACTGTATGACAGATATGAGGCAACGTTGGGGATGAAAAATTATGTCCGTAAAATTAAGTATTCTGTTATATATCAAATTATATATATTTATTACTATAATCGGAATCAGTGTTGTTGCCACATATGTTTACACATACAAGGAACTTGTCTGGGCACAGGGTGCAAATACACAGTGTAGATGTAGAATTAGAATTGGAAAGTACAATATTTACAATGGCTGTACTATATTATATATTAATATGTTATACTCTTATTGCATTATATTTTTTATGTCTGAAGGCACAATTTGTAAGATATGACCTGAATTTTAGTTTCATTACATTCACAAAATGAATTAACATCATCAACAGAGTGTGAAGTAAAGCCGTTGAGGCCGTCTGTGTGCTCCTCTGGGCCGCCAGACTCCTGCAGAATGAAGGAAGTCATAAGATCACCAAAGTTATTCATCCTGAGGGGAACATGAATGCATCAAATGTTATGACAACTTTTCTTTTTTTTGGGGGGGGGGGTCACAAAGTCGACAGGATTCATCTTGAGATATTTCAGTCAGGATCAAATTCCCAGCTGTTGGGATGAATACCATGACAGTAGCAGAAGTGTTAATTAGAGTCGTGAATGTCGTTGGCAGATATTTGTTCTAGTTAATTTGACAGCAGCTTCATTTTCAGAACGTATTATTGCCGCAGGACAAGCCTGCAGTGCTGCTCCTCTTTGCTATGCAAACGCAACATTTAACATAATTACATAACGGCGGCAATCTTTCACCTGATCTTTCCCTCCGCTTCGGCCTGCCGGGGCTCACAGAGATTCTCATCGGGCTGGGAAATTGAGTCTGGTTATCTGAGAGAATCTAAGAGACTGGGCGGTAACTGGCTCCCCTGCGTCTGACTCCCGGCGAGATTAAAAACACTGGATGTCAGCCCGAGGTGGGGGATTCATGGCGCTGCGTGGCATTCTGGGAGATTGCTGCCATAACCTTGATTGAAGGAGTCCCAGCTGCTCAGAGGATTTGTTTCATTATTTCGCCGGTAAACAAACCGAGCGTGAGTGCGGACAAACGTGAGGCTCTTTGCAGCCTCTGGGATCACTAATGCTGCACGAAAAGCCTCATGCAGGTTCGCTTCACCTGCTGGCAGAGCGCCGTGTATGTGCCACGTAAGAGACGTTCCTGTAACTTCCTCCCAGGTTTCTCTCAACCCTGGGACCTCATTATTCGAGCCCGAGGAGAACTGATGAAACAATGCAGTCAGACACGCTGCTATGATAATAAGGCAACAGCCAGCTAATTATCTGCTCTTAGACCTCCTATAGGAAAACTGTGTTCTGTGGCCCTGCACTGCTGCCACGGTGTGTCCTCCAACACGCTTTGTGTTTCACTGTCATTCAGCGACGGTAAGAGGACGAACTCTGATCAGCCAACCTTCAAGCAGAGGAGGACACGCTGTGAATGTGAGCACGACGATACATACAAGACAGACTAACATGATACCGAAAAGAAGAAGAAAAATCACAATTTTACCTTTGAATTTAAAACTCTTTCCCACTTTGAGTATCGGTGAACACTACGAGGGAGCAGAGAAGCCAAACAGTGAAGCAGTGGCTGCACATTATCAGAGCCAGGTGAGACTACTGACCTCAGTCTCTAATCCAGGAAGTGCTTTAACACAGGGACAGGAAGCAGGGGGACACTGACTACATCACAAGTGACACACAAGTGGCACAAATCTGGTGTTTTGCAGGGTGCGATGAGTTTTCTGGTCGCAGTCACACTGTTGTCCAGCACACAACAGCCTGCAAAGAGGGAATACAAATCAGGTATGACATGAGATATACTGGATGTAGTGTGGTTTTTCTTACCTGTGGTAGAAACAGGCTAGCGGTTTCCCTTAGGTGCCAGCATTTATGCTAAGCTAGGCTAACTGGGCGTTAGCTCGAGCTACACATTCACCACACAGACTGAGGCGTCAGTCTCTTCACTTAACTCGTGGAAAGGAATTTCTTTGATGTTTATGACCATGTCCTCCATCTCTCTCTCACACACACACTACCATAAATACTGTCCCTGAGGACACACACACCTGTCCCTGGAGAAACACACCAACACCGGTCACCTCGTTTGCCTCCCAGTCTGATCGAAGGTGTTGTCATCTCGTCGGCTTGTGGAGGAGCACCAGGAGGAACCGGTTTACCAGCACTTCAACTGTGCTGAAGGATGTGGACGTCAGTTCGGAGGAGCTCGCAGACAGATGCAGAAACGTTGGTGGCCACTGAGCATTTAAAAAAGAAAAAGTATAAATCTGCGTCTGCTTGTCAGTTACAAGGTCAGTTACCGCCCTGTCTCTTAGATTCTCCTCAGATAACCAAGTTCATGTCCACATGCATGTCCTCTGACACCCGCTAAAGTCACCATCATTCCATCCACACGCCGCAGGCAGCTGTAACCTCGGCCTTCAACCCAACCTCATTACAGCGGGTGTGTTATAAACAGAATAAAATCTATAGAGTTTACATTCAGAATTGAATTGGTTTGAATCTCTGTAGCCGTGTTTACACTCATGTCTTTTTACATGCATTTTGAAGTATCACTTTACAAAAGGATGATGGAAAATTCAACAAAATTTCCTCAAGTTTGCAAGAAGGTTCATCAGAGTTAATGAGCTTAATGGGAGATGGAAGCAGCTTTTCCTTAACATTTATTAATTTGTGTTTTTATTTTCTGAGCTGCTGCTGAAGCATCGCAGCTTTTTGTGGCACTTTGCCTTGTGTCAGGCGGCTTGTGTGTGCTGATTTAGCTGATTTTATACTCAAAACACAACAACACAGAGTGAGGGTTATAAGTCGGTTATAAAGCTCCTGCATGTGACCACAGGTTAGAGCTTCAGTATGGATGTAAGCAGCTCAAACACAGAGGGAAGTAAAATGATTTAGTATTTAACAAAAAGAGTAAACTTAATTTGTTGTTGCAGAAATTTCGAGAAGCTTCTGATTGATTATTATGTTTTAAATTAAGAGAATACAATAATGAACAGTTGTCTTTAGTACAACAGAGCCACATTTTACCCTCCGTATCGTGACAGAGACCAACCGCTGGAAACTATCTAATGACAGCCAGAGGCCTTCCACCAGATCAAACTACAACACAGTCCCACGATCACTGGGCTTCACATCTCAGATATCAATCAACACACCAAGCAAGCATCACCAGGGAGTCATCACCCTTTAAAAAGCACACTTCAACCTCTGTGACTCACTCCAAAACAGGCAGCTTTCACCATTTTTTATTCAACTGGACAAAAAATATTACGTGAAACATCTGATGTCACCCTCACCTCTTTATTCACTCCTGCTGCAGCTGCAAACTCACACTCACTGTAAACCATCGATTTGAATGAGCAGCTGAGTCGCTCACAGCTGCACGCTTCAGGCAGTACACGTTGTGCTCGCTTTCCCCATGCTGCATTCAGGGACATGGGAATCATGGCTTCGCTGGTCTTAAGCATGACTTTTGGGGAAATACTTTGTAAGATTTTTAATTTGCTGTCCCAGAAGACTTCGTATGGGTTTTAATTTACATTTTGGTCTGTTATACAGACAGAAGTGCGTGCTGTTAGACAGGTGCAATTTGGTACCATATTCATTTAGCATGTTAGCAAGCTAATGTTACTGATTTGTTCATAAACTTCAGTACTGAATAAATTAAATTTTCAAATGAGGGGTGTTCACAAGAACAAAGTCCTTACCTTTAAACCTTTACATTTTTTAAGAAGGTTTTTTATTAATATTAGCACACCATTTCATTCCCAACATCTCTTATCTGATCTAATCATTAATATTGTTATTGTTATTGTTGTTGTTGTCATTGT
Source organism: Scatophagus argus (assembly GCF_020382885.2). Lineage (NCBI taxonomy): Eukaryota > Metazoa > Chordata > Actinopteri > Scatophagidae > Scatophagus > Scatophagus argus. The sequence goes on from NC_058508.1 coordinate 20,568,129, forward strand.
TTTAAATTGTTTTTTATTATTATTATTATTTTATGTGGTTTATTATTATTGTTTTTTAATTAAAGAGACTATCTGACTTTAACTGTAGTTCTGGAATATTCTGATCTTAGTTAAACCGTGTGTATAATTTATTTTACCTTTTCAGTCTGAAAAATAAATTCCTACATTACGTGAATGCAGCATCTCGCAAAACAGCGCTCCGCCGCTCTGCGCTCTGATTGGACGTTAGCAGGCGGTGGGCGTGTCCGCCTGCGGAGTGCTGAGACAATAGCGAGCGGCTCCAGGGACTATCAGTAGCGCGGAGGCTGCGACAGACGGCGGAAGGTTTCTGCTTCATTTCGGCGCCGTGAAGAAGAAAACATTTGCAATCTGAGGATCTGCCAGATTTCCGCTCGTAGCTACACAGTCTGCTGCTGTCTGGATGGACTGACGGGAATTGCATGCAGCGTATTTTGAAAGGTAAGAGCACCTCAGGTGTCTCATCGCTTCCCGGCAGGTCCAGACCAGGTAGCTGCTAATGAATTGTACGTTCACGTGTGTGTTTAAGTCAGATTCTGCTTTGCTTTAATTGACGTCTCACTGCGCGTCCTGTCCGGTGTCTCGGTGTGTCGGTGTCTTTGTGCTGCCGTGTTGCACAGCATCACACCGGACTACTGCTGTGTTTGCAAGCCGGTGTCGTTCGTTATCCTCATTTAAGCTGAAATTTTAATGTTTATGCACAGAAGTTAAACAAGCACCACGTGACTCAAACACTGACTGAGCAGAACAATGGAGCTGCTGTCAAGAAGCTTTTGTGTCCCGGCTCGCGCACCTGCACGGCAGCGATTGTATCAGCATTTCTACTTTTATTGACCACACACGTTTGTGTACATGATGACGCTCACGTGCACTCGCTCGAGCCCTACCTGGCCTCACAGGTGCTGCACGCTGTGCTTTGTGTCTGCAGAGCTGAGTGACACTGACAGCAGCTGTCAGTCTTTGTGGAGGATGAAGCTGCCGTGGGCGCCTTAAAGCTTCATTTATTTATTAAAATCTATTTATTTTGTATTGATAGGGACTTTTGCAAAGAAAACATTTGGCCTGTTGTGCCTTCAGGGCTGAAATGATTAGTCAGTTTATCGATTAGCTGACTGACAGATAATTAACTGGCAACTAATTAGATAAATCGATTGTTTGGGGCATTTCTCAAATAATAAAACAGAATGATCAGGTTTCAGCTTCTGAATTTTGGTGATTTTCTGCTTTTTGATACTTCATTGTCACGTGAAGAATTGTAAAACTACTAGAGGGATTGATTTCTGATAATAAAAAACGGTCATTTGTTTCAGGTATAGCTTGAGCTGGTTATCTCAAACCCCTGCTGAAGCTAACATTAGCATCATCAGCTAGCTACAGCTAATAAATGTGCTGCTGGTGCTGTGCATACTAAAGACAAGAAGCAAAACTGACACTGTGATGTTTTGTTTCTGCTGTTCTATTTAGGAAGAACAAGACGTTTCCTAATCATACTTATCAATAGACTTGTGTATAGCAGTTGTCTCTATTTAATCCCTCCTTTCCAACAATGTAAAAACGTGTGGTCAATAAACGTTGTGGAAGACAAAGAGACTTTTCCTGAAAACGAGATGTGGAAAATGATAAGCTCGCAGGTTTCCCTCTCCTGTCCAGCAGCAAAACAAATTTGTTTGGAAATTTGGAAAAACTGACGGCTGAGGACAAAGTAAGAAACGAGGAGCCGCCTTGTCTGCTCTTATCTGAAATCAAGGCCTCGTTGCTTAAAAAATAAACAATTGGACACATAATTTGCGGAGTGACGGCTGACGCTGAGCACACGCAGCAGACAGTCTGACACTGCTGGGATGTCAGAGAAGAAGAACGAGAGACGGAGATTAAGACAGACAAAAGGTGGGGACGTTACGGCCGCAGGGTGGGGTTCACAGCGGCTCAGACGGCTTGATGTGAAGCCCCAGACTTCGCAGAGTCAGTGAAAGCCTCGCAGCTTTGATGTGCTCCACAGCTCCATGAGCGCCGTGGGAGCCGACCGCCGAGCCCCGCCGGAGGGCCGAGCCGCAGGCCGCCACACAGGGAGAGAGGTCCACACACACACACACACACACACACACACACACACACTGTGAAGGCCAAAGCTCTGTGTGTGTGTGTGTGTGTGTGTGAGACAGTCTGCAGGATGGAGTTTCAGCTCTACAAACAGTTCTGGAGGACAGAGCTGCTCACGGGGCAGAAATAATCTCACTGGTTCTGTTATCTCAGCGGGCAGATTCAATCACATTTCACTGTCACGGGTGGGGAAAAGTCCACAAGGTCCACCAAGGCCAGTGGAGGAGTGGAAGCCTGTTTGCTTTTTGCCAGTAAAATTAAACTAATTAACATTTTGTTTGGTTGTTGTTACCTCACACATCAGCCGAAAACTTGAAATTTAACGGTCAAGAACACGTTTCCGTGATTGTTTTTAGAAGGAAAAAGAAGAAAAGTCACAACAAATTCTTCTCAATTAATCAGAAAATGCCAAAAAATAGGTTAAAACTGCCCTCAAAACCTGTCAGAGCCCAAAGTGACATCACCGCTTGTGACTTCACTCTGGAAAACATCAGCTCTGTGTGCAGCGACGAGATGTAACCTCCCTTTAAATGTCGTGTTTCGTCCAACAGTCTGAAATCCAAACGATATTCAGCTTAAACTGAAATGTATCAAAGAAAAGCTGCAAACTGTCACGTTTCAGAGTGTGAAGCCCAGTAAAGTTTGCCATGTTTTCACTCCTTTCAGCTTAAAGCAAAGAACTGCTCCTCAAACGCTGAATGATTTCCCACTGACGGACTGACGGACTGATGGTTTCAGCTCTGGCGAAGCCTTCGCTCTCCAGTTAACAGTTAAGCATAAACAAACCAGACTTTCTCTCTTACTGGAGTGCAGTACAGGCTCCACCTGCGGCTCCACCTGAGGCTCCACCTGCCCAGCAGGTCAGCAGCTCAGGTAATTAAAACAAGCTGGCACAGCTCAGGCTCCAGTTGAGCTGAATCAGTGACCCTTAGCTGCCTCTAACGGCGTCCTGGAGCAGCACTAACAGTCCGGTTTCAATCAGTTCTGAAAGGAAAGACCACATAGTGAAGCTGTTGTGGTGCAGGACGGCGTCAGGATTTCCCTGTAGGTCAGACTGGAGGGATGGGAGGAAGCTGCGGAGACGACAGCTCTCACTGTGTTTGCGTAGCGCCGAGCAGCCGATCCTCCTCCTCATAACAGAGTGAGATACGCAGCCGCGGTTCATCAGTCAAAGCAGCAGTTTAATTTCCTTCGCCTTGTTTTGAGCTGACTGGAGCCGATGAAGTCGTTCCTGCTTTGGGACGTGTTGCAGCTGAGTGTAAAACAGGCCAAGAGTGGATGCAGACTGTAGTTCTGCTAAGGAGGATCAGAACAGCATGTTTACACGTGAATCAAATGTGGCCGCGGGTTAAAGGCGAACCCGGATGTTTTGTCTTCACGGTCGGTGAGCTCTCCTGTCGTCCATGTTTGTTTGCGCTCGGTGGGTTTTGACCTGATGATGGCATGAGATGAAAATTTAACATTATTAGAATTTCTTCTGAAGGTGACATGACTGCTTTTTCTAACTATTGCTATTACAGTATAATTTCCCCATTTCCTCTTCCTGTAACCCCTTTGGCTGACATTGATTTAGTGTTACAAATGATTCATTAGGTGCTGATGTTTTACAGGTCGATGTTGGCCTCAACACAAATGAGGTGGCAGAAGCAGTTTTTCAGCAGACAGACCATTACTCAGCACTTTAGTCAGGTTTGTCACATTTCCGTGCAGTCCCATGTGGTGATAACACGAGGAAATGAACTCCTGGGGCTCCACTCATGTTTTCGTGAGTCCAGTGCAGAATTTAGCTCCTCTGTTGGTTTTGGGTTTCAGGTTTTGGTCCATGGAGCAGCACAGAGTCTGTGGGTCTGAGAGACCGGGATCATATGCTGGCAGCGTATCGGTGATCGGCCCTTGAATGGATTTAGAAGCGCTGTGTAATGTCGTCCTGAGGGTTTCGCTGGGGGCGACACGAGCGTTTGACTGCAGAGAGAGAAACAGCAGGGCGGTCTCACCCGACTCACCCGGGAGGCTGAGGGGCTCGGCGGGGCTCGGCGCTCCTGCAGGCCCTCTGGGGAGCAGCCTTGGCACGGTTACCCTGAGCCGGAGCGCCGAAGCTGCTGGGAGCTGCAGCGAACAGAAGATGCTCCTAATTAGTGCTGCTTGTGACTTCTTTCATCTGCAGGCTCTTTGATAAGACGGGCGCGTGAGAGCGCACGCGAGTCTGCGCTCAGGAGGTCACATGGCCGAGAGGAGTGGATGTGCGCACCAAACTGCACGCGCTGCATGCATGCGCGTCAAGGTTGTTATGCTGAAGTGAAGCTAAGAAGAAAACAAGGCGGCGGTGAAACGTGACGCTCGAGCCTTCTTCACGCGTTCGTTTGGGCTCGGCAGCCACAGGAAATCAGAAAATGTTCAGAACAAAGTCATCAATGACAAAGAAAAGCAAATCCTTCCATCTAAGAGCTGGCAGGTTTTCTTTCAGCAGCTCTGATGTGGACGTTAGTTTGTTAAACTGATAAACAGCCGATTCTCAAGCTTCAAGTCACAGTTTACAAACGTTTAAATCCGTTCAGTGATATTTCATCTCCTTTATTAAACTCTGAGCTTTTCCACTCAGCTTTTGACAGGTGGATGGAAACCAACTTCCTGTCCACGAGCAGCAGACGTTCTGTTGCTGTTTGTAAAACCTGACGAGGACATAAAATCAGCTGAAGCCAATCAGCAGCGAGCCTCTGTGCTTGGCACATGAACAGCTTTGACCCGCACGCGTCTTGGACCCGTCAGCGTTACAGTGCTGTGATCCAGTCGAGAGTGTGTGTGTGTCTTTATTCATGTGGGCATAAAACTCATTTACTGTGCTGACGGTGTGTGTGCACTTCGACACAGTAGCTCAGATGCAAAGCTGTGCACACAAACTGAACTAAACTGTCATCACATGGAAAAGAGCTTGTAGTTTTTAAATTAAAATCGGACCTGAATTTGAAATGAAAAGTCTGTGTGTGTGTGTGTGTGTATGTGTGTGTGTGTGTGTGTGTGTGTGTTCGTCCATCAGCAGGCAGTTTTCCTGTGCGTTTGTTTTATTGACCTTGTCACAGGATGCTGAGTGGTCCGGTGACAGACAGCCAGTCGGCTCCTTTTGGGCTAAGCTGACTCCTCGTACTTTAACGCTCAGCACATGCTGTTTGTGTCCGGAGCCGTTTTCATCACCGCAGGACGATCCAATCTTCTTTTAGTGAATTTAATCTTTTGTAATTGTTTTGTTTTTCTCTGTTTTCAGTGCGCTCAGTAAAGCTGAAAAGGAAGTGACATCTTGTTGTAATTCTTAAGATTTCAATCAGTTCAGTCTTTATTTATATGGCGCCGCATCGCAACAAAAGTTATCTCGTGACGCCTTCCGAGCGGTGCTGCTGGAGGCCGAGGCAGGTCTGTGGTTGAGATGTTCAGGGTCCAGCACGATAGCTTCTGTTTGCTCTGAGCGTAAGTGCAGAAAACTGCAGGTCATCCTGGTTTTCATGTCTTTAAGATCAGTTAAGTTTGGTTGAGTCATTGGTTTCATCTGCTTTCACAGAATGTAATTGTGTCTGACAACAACGGGGAGCGTTTCCTGGTGTTTCCTACAGGAAGCATACATTAGGTGAATAGTATTTGTCCGAGCACAGAGCGTTGTGGAACTCCATGATCGGCTTTGTTCTTACTGGTTTGATGGCAGCTGTAGTTTTTGTGGCAATAGCAGGTCCTAACTAAGGAAAGCCAGGCAGTTCAAAAGAAGGTGAGTTTCAGCGTGACTGGAAGTGACGTGAGCATCAGATTGTCCTCACCTGCCGTGCGCATCAGTGAACGTCCGGGCGTCAGGTTACAGATCCCTCATCCTGGTTCTGTGTTGGAGGAGTTTTGTGCACTTGGAAGAAAATCGGGGAGCTGCTGGGGGTTTCAAGTGTATTGAGACGGAAGTGGGACAAAAATGAACTTACCTCAGTAAATGTTGGCTCATCTGGTGCTGAGATCTTCGCACCGAGACGTCTCCCGTGGTATCCGGGCCACTTTTTCCCCCTCCGTCTTCCCGAGTTTTCTCGCAGTACGTTCAGAAGTCAGTACAGCAAACGCTTGTTGAGCTGCTGCTTCATCCCAAATACAAGAGAGCAGCCAGTATGGTCTGCTTACAGTGCAGCCAAACCGGTTTGGATAAAGATGTTGGTCACTAAAATGACCCTAAAATGATCAGCTGACACACTGCAGTGTCAGCCTGATCAGTGTAGCATTAAATGTTATCAAGAACAGTCTGATGATTTCATGAAAACCTAAAGGATTTTTAACTGTAACTTGGGTGAATAACAAAGTCACAGTTGTACTGTCACTTCGGTGCTTTCCAGTGGAACATACTGTATGTTTTTGTTTGGTTTTATTGTTTTCACACGCTTTACTGGAGTTCTGTGCACACATTTCCCCGTCACGCACACTCACACTGTAGAGCAGTCTCCGAGGCAGGCACAGATGGACTTGATGCACAGGACGTGGCTAGCATCCTGTCTCATTCAACACTTGCTCATCCCCGTTAATGAGAGATGGTACAGTTCTGCTGCGCCATCAGGGCCGCGAAGTCTCTCCAGTCACTCAGGGATCTTGGCTGTCCGTGGGTGAAGAGCGATGGAGGACGCAGCAGAGTGTGTTGCTTCTGGTAGCAGAAGGAGGAAGGTGAGACAGATTTGCTGAGGATGGAAGCAAGCCGGCGCCTGACGGGAGTAGAAACACATCGGATCAGAATTAGACCTTCAGTAATGCAGGAGAATCATTAATCAGCAGCTGAGGATCAGCTCAACAAATAGGAAGACTTTTCCCCGCTCGATCCAATTTCACTTGTTTGCACTTTAATTTTCTTTCCGTGCTTCATCCCTGTCAGAGCTCAGTGGATGCATTGTGTTAAAGGCAAGAAGCCACTCTGGATGGGAGTTAAATCACTGACCCCTAATCACATTACTGCGAGGGCAGCTTAGTTTTGGGTGAGGAGATGCATGCAGACTGCACACAGAAGCTGAAGTGTTAGAATCACTACTCAAAGCCACAAATTCACTTCATGTTGTAACCTCACAGAGCTTTTTGTAACATGGCAAATTTGAATTCAGAGTATTCATTTTCCCCCATTTTCTTCATGGCAGCAGCGCGGCTGTATGGACGGGAATGTCTGTCAGGGATCCGATCTTCCTTTCTAAACAACAGCGTGTTTGTGTCTCTGCTGTGCCTCACAGAGCTGCAGCCATGGCAGCAGATTTTTACTCCCGCTGGGAGGACTGTGTACTGAAAACGCCGTCCTGACGTCTTTCATCTTTGTCTTTAGCGTTCGTTCTCCTTTGTAAAGGAGCTCTGTGAGCTTTGAAAAGTAACTTTCTCATAAACAAAGTCACTACATGATTCAAAGCCTGTACACAGTTCATACACTGTACACGTTATACAATACAGTCGGCGTGTTCTGTTTACAGTGGGGGTCTTTCAGGGAAAGGAGACATGGGTGGATACTGGTCACATATTGAACCTTGCCTTCCTTCCTGCTCCTCCCGTTCCACAGGAACATCCGTCTCCAGACCAGCCGTCGGCCCCGTCCCGTCCCTCCGAAACAATGAACTCCTCGCCTCATACCTCCCGCGCCTCCATCGACATCCTGGAGGAACTCCAGCTGATTGCTGCACAGAACCTGGAGAAACTGGACATCAACAAATACTATGAGGTCGTCTGTGAACTGGGCAAGGGCACCTATGGGAAGGTGGACTTGGTCATCCATAAAATCAGAGGTAACTACTGTGTTCAGTGTCACAGGTGTCCTATGTTAGCCAGTGCTTTGAAGGCAAGCATGACCGGTCAGTCAAGTGTTGTGTCCAGCTGCTGAAGTGCTGTAAACAGGGCTGTAGTAAAACAATATCGAGTTTAAAGAGCACCTTAACACTCTGTTTTAAACCTGAGTACAAACTGCGTTTGAACCCCTACTGACCCAATGTGGTGCAGGACTGTCAGAAGTGAAATAAGTTGTTGTAACAACATGGGACTCGTTTTGGAAATGAGGAAGTTTAGAAAACTCAACCTGAGTTCACATGCTCAAAACTTTCTATTGTGCAGTTAAACCTGAAACGTGCTTGAAAACGAACAATAAATCAAACTTCATTGATTTTCCATTTATGTAAGGTAATGATTAGCTTACGGCTACATTAGAATGAAACTGCAGAGACGACGTGCCCAGATGGCATTTAATTAATCCTTAATTACTGAGCTGACTACAGCTAATAAATGTTCCAGCGACAACTCGTACATCAGTTCAGCTTGCAGAGCTGGCAGGAGCCGAGCAGGAATGAGAAGTTTCTCCTGTCTGAAACGAGTGTTTCAAAAAACATTACTAAGGATTCTGACTGGCAGTTTTACCACCCAAAACCTGACGGAGCTCATAGGTGTAGTGATCGGTCAATTAAATGATGATAAAATCATGTGAAATGTCAGAAAATGGCACCAACCTGTTTGCTTCGCTTCAAAAGGGCACTAAAGGTAAGATCAAACCGAGAGATCCAACAATGATGAGCCCATCTTTCTTTGGACGGAGCAGCTGGTTTGCCTTTCAAGTCTCATTTCATCACCTGTCGGATGAGGAGATGAGATTTGAGATGATTTCCCAGACCCTCCCTCAGAAACGTATTTGGCCAGCGTAAACTGATCCACAGGACTGGAGTTGGAGGACAAAGGATGTGGTTCCCTTTTGGGGCTGAACTTCGTAAACTGTGGTGATAACAGGGTCATTTTACGTAACAGTACAGCGTGCAGCTTTAGAACGCTTCACTTTAGTATCCCAGCAACCCTTACAATGAGAGAAACAAAAGTAATGCTGGTGTACTTCATTGTTTCCCATGCTCAGACGTAATCATTGCACAGGTAAAACTCTTATTGGCCTCTGAAGTGTTTACTTTTGAAAATGATGTAGGCCACCTTTTTATGCAGTAATTGAGCGCAGCCTAAACTCACTGCTTAACTAAGAGAAAATTTATCCAACCTCTTCACATTAAAAGCCCAAATTTTGACCATCTGCTCCGAGCCTCCTAAAAGTGTTTAGTTGAGCACAAAGCTGCAGCTGTGCAGCCCATTTAGAGTGGCTGCCGTCCATCACCGAGATGAATTCTGACCTTTTCCAGCCCGTAATGTGTGCAGCTGAAGGATGTAAGAAAACACAGGTACCTCTGGTTTCATCATCTGTATCGCCGACATCTTTTCACAAACATCAGAGGAAGGCAGCTTGAATCATCCACCCTTCAAAGTCTGATGTTGCTCAATATAAATGTCATGTTAACGAAGGGGGAAAAACGGGCTGAAAGTGAAGTTATTTCTGACCTTTGGATCGTAATTGTGCGCTAATGTATTTTAGTGAAGAAGGGAACATGAAGGCAAATCAAAAGTACAGTACATGTAGGTATTGAAACAGGCCTACCATGAGGGGTCGGGTGGGAACCAGGGACCAGGATCTTTCAGTATTTTCCTTCATAATCAAGCAAGCAAGCCCAAGCAGCAGAACAACTCGGCTGTGAGAAAATAAAACCTGAATCTCAGGTTTTTGTTTGTTTTGTATATTACATAGTGTGCTCAAGTGTTTAGTATTATGTCTGTGCAGATGAGTGTCAGACTGGATCTGCTGAGGCACGAAGCTTTAAAGTATTCAGACCCTGTGTTAAAGTATTAATACCACAGTGCAATAATCCACTTCTAAGTAAATGTCCTGCAACGAAAATGTTACCTAACCAAAATTATGTATAGAATGAGGAAAATTTACTTCGAGTACACAAAAAAATAAAGCAAATCCCTCACATGTATGAATAAAGTGAGATCATGGGAAAACACTTAGTTTTCAGGCAATTACTACTTCTACATGATTGTGACAATAAGCAGAAGTTGAATCAGTAATGAAAAACATTTAAATAGGCCTGTTTTTATTATTAAGATCAATAAAAGGTGAAAAAATTAAACCCGAAGACGTAGTTGAACTTCTGGCTGGCCAGTCCAGTAACATTATGGGTCAGTGGGGCAGACCAGTTTTTACAAATGTAGGTCATCTTCAGTTTCTGCCCTGAAACACTCAGAGTTCCCCTGAACAGATGGGACGACAGATGCTTTCTTCTCAATATTTTATTTATTTTTGCCATTTCTGTTTCATTAGTAACTGAAGAGAGGCCATGCAGGTGATGGAGATATCTAGTCAGAATTATTTTTATACTGTTTATCACCTTTTAAGCAGTCATGTCAGACACAACTTCTGCCTTCTCACTTGTCCTCTGTGATGCACAAATTTTCAGACCTTCTGGAGATCAGACATTAAATCAAGAAAATGAGAGAGACGTTAATCGATAAGGATACACAATCAAAAAGTAAACGATAATCGTTAATCTGATGTTTGGTTCAGAAAAGGCTTGTTGTTGGAGACGAGGATGCAGACCTGCAGTGCAGCATCGTGTTCACTGGCTGGACGCTGAATTCCCCCTTAATGATTTAAAACACTCACTTTGAGACTGACATGCTTGCCTTTCTGGGGGGGAGGTGGTGCATGTAAATCACCAGTTAAAGTCTACCATCATGTGATTGGTTTAATTCAGCGGCCTGCGATCAATATGATGCAATATCATTTAACAGTCAGTCACATAAAAAGCTGTGACTTCTTTCCTGCTTTCGGCCATAAAAAATTGACTGAATTTTCCTTACGATCAATAAAGTATCTGTCTATAAAGAAAGAATAATGTAATATACATGAACTTAAATAGCTTAAGTTTTACTGGACTAATAAATCCACATAAAATATGGATAAAAAAAATTCTGTTCCATAATACTAGGCAAAATAATGATATCATGCCAGTCATCTTTATCAGATTAAGCCTGTGTTTCCCATTTTACATTGCATTAATCAGCCCTAGCAGCTAGTGCACTCTAGAAGATGTTTCTCTAATGTGGACTGATGTTCTCACTGCATCGACATATCAAGCCAGTGTGCTGCTGAAAACAGGAAGCCACAACTCGGTAATCACTGCCTCTGAATGTCCCTTGTAAATAATGACCAGAAATCGACTCAGAAATCGCAGAAAAAGAAATGCTCGTCACGAACGTGAGTCAGAATCATCATGTTCTTGTCTCCAGTGTTAATCCACTGATGGTTGTCTGTACTGTGGGTACACTGCAAACAGGAACAGCCTAACATACTTCCCATGGTACAAACTGTTCCGCAGGGTAAACAAATACAGGATTTAAAGAAAGGAAAAAAAAAAAGTAAGTTGGCTCACTTGAACTCACTGAACCCCCTAAAGCATTATGGGAACTGAAGGATGATACAGAGCAAGACAGAGGATAATAGTGATGTGATATATATATATATATGTCACTCACAATATTATTTATGTCCTGTCAACATGAGGGAAACTCCTCTTGTACAGTGGCATTTAGAGCCAACACAAAGCTTCCTCTTGACCTTTCCTAAAGTGGCTGCGCATTGTAAAAAGCACAAAGCCCTTAGCAGAGCTGAGCCGATGCTATTGGAGAAGCGTCTTCTCCCGTCTCTGCTGACACACTGACAGTGCAGAGGCAGACATGGCGTTATTGTCCAGGGTATTGGAGATTAGGCCTGCTAATTTCTCTCCCTCGCTGCTTTTCTTGTTGCTGACAGTAGCTGCCGTGTCCTCACAAACTGACTTTGTGTGTTCCCTCCAGACCACGAAAGCCGAGGGACTGAGATTCAGAAAAGCCTGGTAACATTTCAGGAAAAATGGCAGTACTGATGAAAGCTGAAAGCCAGCAGACCAAATGCTGGTGATGAATTCGAGTCCGCAACGTCCTTATAGTTATGGTCACAAGACGTCTTCTTTCCACACACACCTGACCTTGCTCCATCATCTTGAGTTTTACAGATTATCTGTATTTAACTTTCCTGTTAAAATCTCCAGCATGAAAGCAGATGAGGCAACATCGTGGTCACTGAGGCAACATGACAAGTCCAGCAGAGTATTTGAAAATTGCAGTTTAAATCTCCTGGGGAAGAAAGAAACCAGGATTTAATTCACTAAAACTGAAGATTTTAATTATTCATCAACATTTGAAATTCTTTTAATTAAGCTTCATGCACTCAATTAGGAGGCAGTGAAATAAATCCCCAAACAGTTTAATGTGGTCAAAAGGAACAAGAAGCGAGGAATGAGACTGGAGTTATGTAACCCTTCTGTCCTCTTTTTCAGGCACAAAAATGGCCTTGAAATTTCTGAGGAAGAAGACCACCAAGCTGAAGAGCTTCCTGAGAGAGTACAGCATCTCCCTTTACTTGTCGCCCTGTCCTTTCATCATCAACATGTACGGCATCGCCTTTGAAACCGACGAGTACTACATCTTCGCTCAGGAGTACGCTCTGGCGGGAGATCTGTTTGACATCATCCCCCCACAGGTGAGATGGGCTGACACACACATCTGTGCCCGAAAAAAAGAAAGAAAAAGCTACTTTCATTTAGAGGTACCTCATCCACTCTTCTTAACATAATCCAAATGATTCTCTCTTAATCCCACAAATGGAAACTATTTTTAGTGTTACTTCAACACAAGCTACAAATGTCTACATTACATGTCTACAATGTCTGTTTGCTGCTGTGACACTGTAATTTCTCAGTTATGGGACTGATAAAGGATTATCTTATTTTGTCTTATCTCAAATGCACACACGTTGTGTCTCTTTGGATTACAAAGTGACATCTTGCCCCGTGTTATTTTATGCATGATATTTCGCTCTGTCCTCGTGCATGCAATTAGGAAGGGCCTCTCATTTGGTGCCAAAGCACAAAAATCCTCTGGTCTTTTATTGTGGCATCTCACCTGGGCTCTTAATGTCTTTTAATCAGAGAAAGCCTGAATTTAGTTAATCTGAACAAAATCTCCAGTTGACTCGGGTTGCAGACACAAAGCTGGATGGCACATTGACAGTGTTGACTTCAGGGGTCAGTCGGCGTGTGGAAACCAAAATGAAAGATGCTGTAATTGTAATCAATGCCACTTTACGGCTGTGTGTTCTGCTGTATGTGTATAGACGCCGTCAGGTGTGCTTTACTGTGCTTTGCTGTTATTTGGCAGGTAGCTCTCTTGCTAACAACATGGCTAATATTGCTAGCACGGTAGCCATATTCATAGCTCTAATAGCAACCTACAAAGAAATTTCACTCTACACCAAGGACTTAAAAATGAAGCTCTGTTTAGTGTGGCATCATTCTGTAAGTGATGGACTGCTGACCTCACTGTTCTTCTCTGAGTTCAGGTGGGACTTCCTGAGGCTGTGGCCAAGCGTTGCGTCCATCAGGTGGCCATCGCCCTGGACTACCTGCACTGTAAGAAGCTGGTCCACAGAGACATCAAACCTGAGAACATCCTCATTTTTGACAAAGAGTGCCGGAAGGTCAAGCTGTCAGACTTTGGCATGACGCGGCGAGCCGGCTCTCCAGTGAAGCGTGTGAGCGGAACAATCCCATACACGGCGCCCGAGCTATGCGACACTTCGCGTCACGAGGGCTTCTGCGTGGACTACAGCACGGACGTGTGGGCATTCGGTGTGCTGCTCTTCTGCATGCTGACGGGAAACTTCCCCTGGGAGAAGGCCATGCCTAACGACGCCTTCTATGAGGAGTTTGTGCGCTGGCAGCGTCGCCGGACAGGGACGGTGCCGTCACAGTGGCGCCGCTTCACAGACGACGCTCTACGGATGTTTCGTAGGCTCCTCTCCATCGAGCAGGAGCGCCGCTGCTCTGTCAAAGAAGTCTTCAGCTACTTCAACCAGTGCTGGATGTTGGACGTGGAGAACGGCAACAGCAGCAATAGCGGCGGCGGTGGGGGCTTGGCGAGCGGCGCACCTCCTCTGGACATCAGCTCGTCCTCGTCAGAAGAGGACGTGTTAGTGGACAGACTGAAGCAGCAGAGCCTGTCGCCCGCGTGTATGGTGGCGAAGGGAAACATCATGATGGACACCCACTACTCCTCCATGTCCACTAACAGCTCACCATCCTCCACCGGCAGCTACGAGCGGGTCAACAGAGAAAACAACGAAAGAGGACGCATCCTGGTGGCCACACCCATCGAGATCTGTGTGTAAAGGTGGCTGACGCTGCGTTTCGGGCCGCCTGTTCCCACGTGGAAGGCTGATGTGAGCTGAAGAGGGTTTCTCCAAGGATGACGAAGAGGAGAAAAGTGAGGAAGAAGGAAAGCGTGACGGCTAATACTTGGCGTCAAGAAAAGTTCAACAGTCTGACATGTTGTAGCTTCACTGTGCGTTCACCCATTTCTGATGAAGATGAACTCTGAGGAAATGACCAGTGGGACAAACACTGTGTGAGTTATACTTCACTGAAATGACACATGAACTCACTGGACAGCATGTAAAGTAACAACATGAAGGGGGAAGAAAAAAAAACCAATCACAGTCAACTAGCAATACCAGAAAAATAATCTGTGAAGAAAAAGATCAGATTTGTGACTGACGGTACTGTTGTGCGTTTACTGTCGTGTAGCCTTTTCATGTTTGGTATATATGTTTCTGTAAAGTCAGTTTTTCCTTAGTTTTTCTTCTTAGTTTTAAAGTTAAATTATTTATTTATGTCACATACATATTTATGATTTGTTTTATCAAGCGGCACCAGAGACCTTTTGTTTCACTCGAAGTGTAGAAGCAGGTGATTTTGACTTTAACAGAAGTACGTTTTCATTACAGGTTTGTCATCATGTTGTTGTGATCTCCTATAGTTAGACTGTTTTCTTACCTGAAATGTCCTCTTCATGTTTGCCTGTGATGCCTAAACCCACTTGTACAGTAGCAACCAACAATATGAACGGCTGAAAATGCAGCTCAAGGTCAGCATAAGACTGAGTGTCTCCAGCCAGTCCTCCCATTAAGCTGCAGTATACTGGGACCACAACTGAATTCAACTGCAGCCGTTGCCTTTAAGGTAACGATTTATCACATCAGCTTGGTGATATGACAGATGGGAGAAAATAAAAAAAGTGTCAAATTATCCTCATTGTTCAACTTGCATGGTGAGTAGATAAAATAGAAATTTAATCTTTTAACTTAATTATCATGACTTATTTGGACATGTTTTCTGAAAAATAGTTAAGATCCAAGAAATGTATGTTGATTTAATTGTCTTTCAATACAAGAAAAAACGAAATGTAGTATGTGTGAATACTACCTGCACTCTCAGCTTTTTGTTCAAGTTTTTTTGCTGTAAAATTCATGACAAAGTTCAAACCTGAAAATACAAGACAGGATGGATGAATGTAGAAAACAAACAACTTGGATTTGGGGATTAAAATGTTTCAGCACTTACTCTCAAGTGTTTTTTAAGTATTGCATGATGTATTACTGTGGTGAAAATTTGTTGAAATAAAATACTGAAAATGAAAAATACCCTGTTCTGTTTTTTGTTTTGCTGTGTTTTTGTTTTTTTTGGGCTAATTAGTCATGTTTAACATTCTTATACTCTTATTTCTATAAGATTAACCTAACATTTTTAAAACTCATTATTATTATTATTATTATTATTATTATTATTATTATTATTATTATTATTATTATTATTATTATTATTAATAACGTTTTAAATCTTGTTTCATCTGTTTGACAATGTATTTAATTCTGAATTAAATAGCATTCAGAAGAGAAGTTCACTGAAAATGGCACACCGAAACAATTAACGGTAACTAAGCTTCGGCATTTCTATCAAGCGGTTGTAACTTACAGATTAGTTGAAAACTTTATCAAACAGAGTTAAGAATCACATACTGATGTTCCAGTTAGTGTTACTGTAACGCTAACTATACTGTAGCTAACGGTACCGACGCATCAGCTCAGCAGTGAACTTTGCATTGCTAACTTGTTGGGGGAGAAAGAGGACCTAGCGACGACAACATGGACGGCTTACACCCACCACCCAACCTTCAGCTGTCTGGGAATGTGGCTGAAAAAACCTGTCGGCAATTGGACTTGACGAGGCAAGTGACAAAAAGCGCGCGTCAGTATTTTTGAATGTTGAGGGTGAGGACGCGTTGCAAGTCTACTATAACTTCTCGCTTGCTGATGGAGACAGAATTAAGCTGAATAAAATAATGGATAAATTTGAGGCTTGCTGTATAGAGAAATGTGATATTCGAGAGGCACACATTTTTCACGTGTACAGAAGACTTGGGAGACGATAGATCAGTACGTAACAGAGCTGCAGAACAGAAGTAAGACGTGTGAATTTGGAGGACTCACAGACTCGTCGATAAAGGACTGACTTGTGTGCGGGATTCCAGACTGTAGTCCATGGGAGAGGCTGCTGAGAGACGAAAATCCTGACCTGGAAAAAGCATTAACGCTGTGCAGAGTGGCTGAGACGGTGAAAGTACAAGCAAAAGAACTGTTCAGTGACAGCTGCCAAGTAGATTCTGTGAATAAGAACACACACAGAGTTGATAAGAAGAGTGCTGCCTCTGAAATAAAACAGCAATCAAAGTCACCAGCAAACAGGGACAAAAAAGAAAAGACATGACGTGGTCGATGTGGCACGCAGCATCCACCTAAAAAATGTCCTGCATATGGCAAAATGTGCAATAACTGTGACACTTCTGCTCGGTGCTGCAAAAATCAAACCCCGAAACAAAGCAAAGTCCATGCAGTGGATGAAGATGACACGGAGGAAGTCTATATAGATGTGGTGACAGAAAACAAAACGGGAAAAGAGGGGTGGATAATGACACACATATGGACGTTAAGCTGGATACCGGAGCTCAAGCGATCATCATATCAGAAACAGAGTTCAAGAAAATCAGAACCAGACCCAAAATACATGCAACAAAAGTGGAAGTACGTGGATACTCAGGAGCAGAAATACCTTTAATAGGAAAATGCATGGTTAAAGAGACAAACAAGAACAAAGGGCATACTCTAGCATTCATTGTAGTGCCGAAGAATGTGCAGTCCATACTAGATTTAGCTGCCTGTGTCAGACTAAACAGTCAAACCTGCCCATTCAGGATAACCTGCTTAAAACAAAGGAGGGAAACCACGTGAAGAAGCTCAAGGAGCAGCAAAAAGCAAAGCAGAAGTTCTATTTTGACAGAGGAACAAAGAACCTACCTGAACTGCAAGCTGGGGGGACCAAGCGAGGTTTAAAGACAAAACAAACACATGGGCACAGAAAGCAAATGTTCTGAGTGAGGCTCAACCAAGGTCATACAGCATTCAAACAGAAGATGGAGCTCTTCTGAGACGAAATCGCCAAGATCTCCTCAAGGGACCTGCAACAGTGGAGCAGAGGGTTGAGGCTGCTGAACAACCTCAGCACACACGTGAGACTCCATCACCTGAGGCGCCTACCCAAATGCAGAAAATCGTCAAGAAAAGTGAAGCCCCCTGAGAGACTCACTGAACAGATTCAAATGTGGCTATATGTTGGTTGTAAGATTAAGATGTCATAATATCTCTTTAAGGTTTACTAGAGATAGATAGATAGATAGATACTTTATTGATCCCGAGGGAAATTCAAGCATCCAGTAGCTCATTACAGCACTGTAGGTTGGTCAAAAGTAAGCAAAGAAACAACCAAACAAGGCCTAACTGTTAGTGTGAAAAATGGACTAAACATACTAAATAAACTAACATACGCTACATAAAGTACAACAGAGAGTACTATAGTTGTGTACTGGCATTGAACAGACTAAGGTTAGTGCAAGCTGGTTGTGTTGCTACCTTCAAGTTGACTAAGCACGGTTTAACAACACTTCAGAGAGACGTTATTGTTGTTCTTTATGTATATGTAAAGGAAGACAACTTAAATTTTGTGAGGGAGACACTTTATCTTTATAATTGAAAAATGCTTTTATGTTTTAAAAAAGAAGTAAAATACTTTTATTTTGAACGGAGATGTTATGTTTATGAAAGCATGTTTTTATTCATGTATTTATTCTTTAAAAAAAGGGGAAGACGTAATGATAGCAGCAAATTGCATACTTGCTTACTATCAGTGGTTCAAGTTAATGCTGCTTACATACCCAGACAGCAGGGGGCGTTGTGCGTCTGAGAGTAGTTCAACTCCACGGGTCAGACCATGTTGTTGTTGTTGTTGTTACTGTCTACAGGTGAATAATCCAAGTTCGATAAAGTGCCTTCTCTTACAAGCAACGGTGTCGTTATTGAGTACCCACCACAAAAACAGCACACACACACACCAAGCTCCTAGCAAGCTTTGAGTCAGCAGTTAAGCTAGCAGAGGTTCACGGCAATCAAACCCGGCCTACTTTACAACATACAAAAGGTTTTATATCCTCACTGGTTTTACGCAACACACCATTCATCTACTACAACAAAATCTCAGTCCGAACCAGATAACTTTAGGTAGCCAACTCACCAGGAAATCCACCTAAAAACCACCTTAAGTTAGACATGTTTAATGTCTTCTCAAACCTACCTGAGCTTCCGTCTCTCAGGCCTGCCCGGTGCGCGTGTTGTGCGGCGGCTGTTTGCGGTATCCGTTCTACGCATGCGCAAAAGCGAGGAATGTCACGGCACGCGCATGTTCGAAACGTAAAAACTTTAGGCAAAATATGAGGCGTAAAATAATTATTGCTCCGTAATAGGATTATTATTTTGGTAAAAAATCAGCTCGAGTAATACATGTCTTTAAAGTTTAATTATGTGTTCATTTAGTGCAATTTATTTAATATGTGAAATTTACATGTACCAGTTAGTCGTTCATTGTGAAAATTGTTGTAAAGTATAAAATAATATAAAAATAAGTTGTTTTGAAATCACAGCATGGTTCTCTGTGATACTTACTATTCTCATCCTCTTCTATCAGTTTTGATCTGGATGATATAAAAGCACCTTTGGTTCCCTCTTTATGAAACACTTCCAGCGCCTCCATGTTTAATGTGATGTCTGAAATGCATTCTGTTAAATTCTTCAGAGCTGATCTTATCTTTTTAGTTAACTCTGCTAAATTAATTTTCTAATTGTTGTTTTTAACCAAATCCCAGCATTTCCCATAGTCATTAGCAGAAATGTCAAATTTCCAGTACTGTTTTATAAGGTTTATTATAATTCTAATAAATTTCCCATGACTCAACTGACTGATTTTAGACATTAAGAAGATTAAATAAGACTGTGTTGCGATCAGCTATTCATGTCACGAACAATACTGAAGAAGGGGGGTGATTGTGTCAGGGTGGCTGTTGCCCCCTCGGCCCCTCTTTGGGGCGCCATTGCCTGCTCCAGAAACTTTTTGCTGTGAGGAAGTGCTAACCACTGAGCCGCTGTACTGCCTGCACATCATTACAGTGGTTGTGTTGTGTGATGGACCGCTGAAAGTCTTGGCATGTGTTTTATTTAATGATGTCTCATATGCTGTCTCAGGGTGTTGGAAAATAGACGAAGCCCCACAGGAAAGTTGGTCCACCAGGACATCATCCTCTTCAAACCCTCCTCTTAAGTTCACAAAGGATGACATAAGGCAACCGGAAAGGGATCTGGACTCTGCTCTGTGAGACAGCTGTGAGGTCGATGCCAACCTCTCATTTTATTTGAACAAACTGCCAATTAAAAGTCAGATCGAGTCTTATCACAAAGTGCAATCCTGCCTCATCTTTTTCATACAAAACACAATGAAAACAGATTGAAACTCATGTCATTTTACACATTAGGTCAAGCTTTGCTTTATGTCGGGCACATAATTATGCCCCAGTAAACTCACAATGCCCCACGAAAATGTAAAACCACTGAGGCATCTTTCTGGCTTGGTTGTAATGAGCAGCGTCTGCCTCCAAAACCTTGCTGGAAGCTGAATTACATAACACTCCCACCAAGGTATGTCTGAATCTGATTTAATGTTACAGCTGAAAAACATCCATACATCAACTGAGGCTTAAAAGCCTTGTTTCTCATGCAGCAGAGGCAAAAAAGAAAATCAAACTGACTACAGACAGCATTTTTATAGACTGATAAGAATGAGAAAGGATTAATTGTTCAAAGTCAGTCCATCAAATCAAAATCTGCCTGGAGGAGAAGGAAGCACAGGAGGAAGAAAACCAGCCAAGTGCAGCTGAGCCGGAGAGCAAATCATCAAGCAGCGCTGCATGTTCAGCATAGCAATTACTGCTGAATGCTGCACTCAGCGATCTTCTCCCGTCACCATGTTTACATATTCACCACCAGAAAGAAAGGAAATAGAAAATGGAAAAGAAAATATGAAAATGATGCTTTAGTTTTGTTTATGGTCTCAGTGGCCCTGAGAGCTCGGCGCTCTGTAACTCCAGAAAACACATAGAAATAGTGAGAATCATTAAATGTCCAAGATGACAAAGCACAGAGGTCGAAACGCAGTTTGTAAGGTAAACATCTGAACGGCTTTCTCTCCTGAAAGTCTTAATTCTAAAAATGTTAAAACTTTTCTTTTTTTTAAATATCTGTTTAGCGTTCAGACAGAAAATCTGATAAAGGAAAATCATATTCAGGTCCTCCTCTTCTCTGCCTAACAACAAAGAGGAGGACAAGTGTGTGAGTTTAGATAATGAAACAAAGAGCGTGTTTGGGGGTCAAAACATCAGTGACTTGCAGCGGTCGACTCTTGAATAACAGGGATGCAAACTGACTCCACACTGCTGACACAGCACGAGGCCCTAAATCACGACGATGGGAGCTTGCAGACGTGATACAGAATTTGATGTGCAGCTCGTACTGACTGTTCCCAGACTCTGCACGCTCCTCCTGTTCTGCTGATGTTATTTATATCACAGCCCAAAACAAAAAAGACCCAGCAGAAAAGAGAAGTCACTCGCATGTGTGACTGGTGTCACTTGCAGCGTTTTGTGCTGAACCACCTGCTGAAGCGGCAGAGCTGTGCTGCCGAGATAGCGAGGGAGGATTGTGATCATAAAAGAGCCTGGCAGTCCTAAAAGCAGAGATAAGCCTGTAGCTGAGCGAGGGATGGTGACGGGAAAGACATGTGAGGGCTGAGGAGAACAACAAGCAGGGAAGAAAGGCAGTAAAGGAGGAGGAATGAACACAGCGAGAGAGGGACGGCTTCGTCTGTGGCTGCAGGTGTCAACAGTGAAGCCATTTGAGCCACAAAATAAACCCAGACGGACAGTTCAACCGTGACAGAATCACTGACACGCCTGTTAAATGATGACATGCTCACAGTGACGCTGCTGTGCCTGTGTGGAGCAGGTTCACCATTTTACTGATGAGTGTTAGCATGCTAACACTTGCCAATTAGCATGAAGCTCAAAGTACAGCTGAGGCCGACGCTAATTTCATAAATGATTATGAAACTGAACGAAAAAACAAAGATTCATGGTTTCCAACGGAATTAACCTCACTATACAAACATTCATGGTCCTATTCGAGCACCGTATCAGGTAAAAGTTGAGCCTTGCAACACTAACAACACGGCTGTACTTTGAGCTGAGTGCAAATTTACAAATGTTAGCATGCTAACAAGTTTGTACTGAACACGGTAAACATCACGCCTGCTAAACATAAGCAGTCAACACTGTGAGCACGTTAACAAGATGGCGAACACATTGCACACCTCACATGCTAATGTGTTAGCATGTTGGCATTAGCATTTATTTCAAAGCCTTACTGGGCAGCCAGCATGGCTTTGGACGACACAACATCTCAGCCTGAGCGATTCAGCAAATTACAGGAATGTTAACCATCTGATCCCAGTTTTCATAAATTTCCTCATCAGTATGATTCCTCTGAGAGAGCATCAAAATAAATGTTGATGATCTCACAAGCTCTACCTCCCTTTAATCAAATATCTATAGTTTATTTAACTTTTATCTTCATGTGCTCCTGCCCTGCTTACACACTTAACAAACAGCATTAAGAAGATGCTGTTTCCTGTGGTTTAGTATCCATATGCTCACACAGTCTGGCTGCCAGGCTATTCCAGCAGGTGAGAGTCCATTTAAGGACAACGAAGTGATACAGACAGGTGACCAGCATCTGATAATGATGTGATGAAGAGTTGCCAAATGTTTCCCGAGATAGACCTAACGCTGTGACGTGCGTGCAGGAATGGATTTCCATGGAAAGTGGGGTCGTGACTCAGAAAGTGGTGCTTGGTGTGAAAGTCTGTGGCAGCTAAAAATATTCAGATATTAATTGTTCCACATTAGTAATGCGGCAGCAGCTCACTGCCCACATGTTCGGCTGCTTGGCTTTGGTAAAAAACAAAAACAACTTAAAGGCCAGCTGAAATCAAAATGCAGCCTCGCTCTGCTACAGCATACATATCTGCTCTGTAAACAACATTTCCTGAGTTTGCTCTTGTTTTAAAATATGTAGAATCCCCACTCACTAATCATAATCTGAGCTCGGCTGGCAGAGGAAATCAGTTAATTAGAGAACTTGAGTTCCTGGTACCTTTTTGCATCTTAACAACACAATACATTACAATCTGTGTTTACTTCTGGCCATTTATTATTTACTCTTTATATTAAAGGAGGAAGTATTCACAGCTGCTTCCCCTTTAAAGGAGTAGTGCTATGTTTTGGTTGCTTATTTTATTTTTTGGTCACTGGTTAGTTGGAATTTTCTGTAATGAGTGCAGTAATATTTGCAAAATTCTACTAAAATGAATTTTATCACATATTTATTTGGATTTGCATATGATATCCATGATGTATTATATTATGTTATAATGTACTTCACTTGAAATAGCCCTGATGATCCCAGAAAAGAAAAAGACAGCAGTACTCTGAAGTTAAACAAACAAAAAGGATTGCTTTTTCGTCCTACAACATGGCGACACCTGACCTTCTGTGCACAAACTCACAAGCTTTTTCCTCCGTCACCCAAAGCAAACAAACCGCATCACGTTGCGTAAGCTGTGGAATCACATTTGATTTAAACACAGGTTGAAATTTGTTCCGTGAGAAAAGTCTTTTTGCTTGTTTCGAGATGATGCTTAAAGAAGTTAAACTGCTCTGGAAACAAATATTTTGAACACAGAATCCCCTTCAGGTATTTGGTGACTTGCCAGAACCAAAACACACTTTGTTCCCTCCAGCGAGAACATTTTGTTCCTGTGTAGGAGCAGCAGCCATCGAGGATCCCAATTTCTGCACAAAAAGAACACGAGAGCTTTGCAAAACAAACACTGAGGGAAGCTCACTGCAAAAGTCAGCGTTCATAAATCAAATTTCCCATTTCAAGATAAACACACGGCTTCAGTTTTAATGACTTTTATTAAATAACATTAATATTCTTTTGATTTCGCAAATAATAAAAAGTACAGGAGTGAAACCGTTGCTTTAAGAGCCTGTTTAGCCTCTGATGTGTCAGCACAGTAAGGACTCATGTGAACTAAAATACAAGAGCTCGGTAAAACATGGAAAGTTAAAGCTGCACTATGCGACATCAGCTCAACGCGGTGACTTACAGGTAAAATACATTAAAGAGTCAGTTCACTCAAATCACAAAAACATAACTGGTCTGTTCACACCTAAACTGGAAAACTTTCCACTGTGCTAATTTGCCAAAATGTCAACAAATAAAAACACATATGGGAACTGTAGTATTAAACTGGCTAATGCGACGCACTGAATTTCCTCACTGGCTTTTTACCTAAATTGCAGAGGGGATCAGAGGCGGATCTGAAGCGGGCTTGTACGAGAGACACACTTCCTGTATCTGTCTGAGGCCATCTAGTGTTTCAGTGGACAGAATTTCTTAACAAGGCTTCTATTTTGAAATATTTTGCATGAATGAGTTCAGTGACTTGCACAATCACGTTACAGTTCTTCAAATGGAACTACTGCCACCTTGTGGCATTTTTGTGTTACTGCAACAGTTTGGCTGAGCCATTAAGACACGTACACCTGCACCGACTGAAGTAAGACGCTTGAAACCAGTAGTCCACGACAACAAAGTCGGGCAGTCCAGAATATGATTACTGGGGCTTTGAAACTTCACTGAGACGTAATGACAACACAAGCTTTCATTATTTACTGTCCTATTTCATCCCTCAGCACATGACTTGTGCTGCTGATCGATGAGTAAATATGAAACAGTCTGACTAGTCAAGTCTACAACCCTAATGTTTACAGAGAACAGCAGCAAACCTTCAAATATGAGACGATGAAATTAGTATTTGTGTGTGGCACTTTTGCCAAAAAAAAAAAAAAAAAATACTCAAACATTTTAAAAATCACTGAAATAAATAAATATAAAATATATAATATAAATGTCAAATTTTGTGTCACCTAATCTGTCTGAGTTAGAGCACTTGTGTGCTTTCAGTGAACTGACCCTTTACCTTTACATAAGAGAAGGATCGAACAGCTCGGCCAGCAAAAGGCTGATGTTTGCTTCTTTTTCAAACTCTCGCTGAGTGATTTTTTTTCTGGTCGTAAAGTGGAAATTTCCAAATCCTGTAAGCAGAGGAAAATAATTCATATTGAAATAGCTTCAATATGACTGTAGAGTTTGTGCTCTCGGTTAGAAGGGGTGGGAGGTTGCAGCCTTACTTTGTAATTTTGACAATAATTCCATAATTCCATATTATTATTATTGTTATTACTACTACTGCTACATGTAAATCTTGCTTAGTGCAGCTTTACATTAAATTTAAATAATTTTATTAAAAAGAGAAGAACAAAGTCTACAAACAGACATAAATAACAACTGAAGGATAAAATTATACTGTAAAGTGCATCGTAGCCAACATCAACTGTGCATGCAACAGGATGAAAATAAATTATGTTGGTTATGAGATGACTGAAGCACAAACAGTGATAGAAAAGTAGTACAAAAAGTGTAGAAAGAAAAGAGGTGGCCTCATATAAAGATATCGTATTCTATACAACAAGTCAATATATCTCATTTAAACTCTAATAATTATGTTCAAATAAGAAACTGGATTTGTGATGTGGTTAGTCCAAGTGCAGATCTTCAAGAATAGGATCATACACACCTCCCTGCACACACACACACACACACACACACACACACACACAGAGAAACAGAACAAAACACACACACATCTGATAAAAACCCTTTCGTGGCCCCTGGTCGTTCACTCTTTGATGACTCTCAGCAGAAGGTTCGCCTTCTGCTTGAGCAAACACACACGCTCGCATTAATTAGCGTTACAGAACTGCAGCGGTGAAGTCAGGCAGATCACGTCGCACCCTGAGGAGATCTGTGGATCACTCTGGAACAAGAGCACATCAGATGCTGAGGATGACACAAACTAAGTCTGTTCTTATGCAACTTTTCTAATTACAAACAGGTAGAGCTGCAGCTAACAATCATTTTTATTTTCAATTAATGTGAAGATTTTTTCCTTCAAACAAAAAGTCAGAAAGTGAAAAATTATAAACATCTTGCAAAATACAATTTAATTTACTGTAATATAAAAAAAGCACCAATTTGAGAAGCTGTGACCACCAAATGTTGTTTGAAAACTGACTTAAATGATTAACTGACTGACCAAACAGTTGAAAACGGTTTTCTTGTGATCTTTTGTTGTTGCAGCTCTAAACAAGCTCAAACGAGCTGCTGCAGTTAAACTTGTTTAAATTAAATAATAATATTTACCTCCGAATGTGCCTCCCAAAATGTCTTTCAGGTCATCTCTTGTGTTGTCTTCTCAACAGTTTGTTCTGTGGGACACGAACACATCAGCTGCAAATAAACAAACTCACCAAAAACATGTTTCCAAAGCAGGAAATGTTGTGATGATTATCAGAAAACACAG
Organism: Scatophagus argus; assembly: GCF_020382885.2. NCBI lineage: Eukaryota > Metazoa > Chordata > Actinopteri > Scatophagidae > Scatophagus > Scatophagus argus. Next base: position 20,594,003 of record NC_058508.1, read on the forward strand.
CAAAAAGCAGAAATGTAAATCTGTGCTTATACTAAAATTTAATAAGCTACTTTACCCAAACACATAGTTTTAATATTAACATTTAGGGGTTTTAGTCAGTGTCGCTGACATTTATAAAGATGGGGGGTGTTTATGACCTGTACTGCAGCCGGCCACCAGGGGGCATCCAGGTGTTTTGGCTTCATACATCTTTATACGCAGTCATTGGTCAAGAGTGTGAAAAACAGCCTCAGGCCTCAGCGTCCACATATTTTTGGCCATATAGCAGGCTCCGTCTTTTTCCGAGTGGACACTTTATGTGTGCTGCTGCTTCCCCTCACACTGTTTCATCCGTGAGGACACACTTCACTTCTCTTTTATGTTGATTTTTCACACACGTACAACTTTTGGACACAAACACAACACGTGGGGTCTGAATGTGACAACAGTGACCCCCAGAGGCCATTCAGCTCCTCACACGTCACCAATCACAGAGTTTGAACCGACTGCTCTCTCTCGGTTTACCTTGTGCTCCGGACATCGGACTGAGAAGTTGTCTTCATTTAACACACAGCCTGAAAGACACACAAAATAAGACCTTTTTAGACTTTAATATTTGTCATCTCAGCCTGAGTGAGAACGACAGCCTCGATAAATATCCTTAAGGATTCGTCACGCGAGGCTGAGGGAGAACGACAGCCTTCCCACACGAGTCACAAAAGCACAAGTGACTCAAGCCTGACGAAGCTGTCACTTTAAACAGGCAAAGATTTAGCAGAAAAACAAAACAAAACAAGACAAGGCTAACTATTGAACATATTTCCAAACAGGCTTTGGCCTCTACAGCTGACACGTTTCCTGCTGTACCTGACTGGATGGCACATCTGTAGTGATAATTTCTGGGACAGCCCTTCTGGAAACATCCCATTATTGCACCTGTTTGCTGGCACGTGGAGCACACCTGAAGACAGAAGCACACAGTGAGGGGAAAACAAACAACACAAACAACAAACCTTTTGAGTGAAAATACAGTTTAGACTTCAGCTGAAAGAAAAATGAGTCAAATCAAAACTGAAAGTCCCTCTTTGTGTTTCCCTAACAGACTCTTTCTGTACTGCACTGTAACTGTAAAAATAATATCCACCTTAGATTCATTAATTAAGCTAATTAAGCTGGTGTCATGTGGGAGGATTTGCTGCTTCTTCTTGTCATGTAAACTGAAGAATTTGGGGTTTTGGACTTCTGAAGATGCCACCTGGAGCTTTAGGAAAGTTTACTGACCTTTTTTCACAATTAATTAAAGAGTTTGGTCTAGACCTGCTCTAACTAGAAAGTGTCATGAGATAATTTTGTTGTGAATTGGCGCTATATAAATAAACTGAACTGAACTGAATTGAAGACAACTGATGGAAAAAATTCATCAGCAGATTAACCCTTCATGAATAACCACCAGCTGCAGCAATAAAACACACACGACTTGACTATTTCAGACTTCTGGTGCCTCATAACGTCTTCATGTTCCCGCTGAAGAGTCACAGTCACATGAATGTGGTTAACCTGGCTCTGATTGTACACACAATACTTCACCGGACAACATTAAACCTGCTCTCAAACGTGACTGTTGTCTGAGTGTTTTCTTACTTTGAGTCTAGGTGACTAAGTTTTAACTTCCTGTTTAAATGTCAGGGAAATTAGTGATCAGGAAAACCCACGGCTGATGGAGAAGACAAAGTGACCAGTGAGGTGTGAGGCGTAACAGCACAGATGAACGTAAGCTCGCACTTTGGCAGCAGCAGGTCACTGACTGGCTGTCACATGACTGACAGCTGCTGGCTCAGTCCTAACGCGTCACTCACTGTTTCCTGTGCGAGCCGAGCCGCTTCCTCCAGCCCGTAAAGCTTCCCTCTGACCAGGAAGACTCCGGCCGACCAGATGCCGCAGTCCTCGTGGATCCAGCACTCGTGCAGATTTAGAGGCACCTTTGGGAGCGAGTGGCTGTTGCTCTGGACAGCAGAGCCAACGTCACAACCGTCGTCTGAGGAGTTCACTGAATGGCTTTTGACGGGTGAATGTTCTCCGTCTTTCTGCTCGGTCCTGCGGTCCCGGTTGTGGACGTCCACGGACGGGCCGGTGGGATGGTACGGGCCGTGAAGGTCCCCGAGGCCCATGGCGTTGGCCGTCTGACCGCACAGGCAGCACCGCAGCGCGGCCTGACAGCGGCTTTCCGAGCTGAAGCGACCCAGCTGGTAGCAGGACGTGTTGGGGACGAACCCCGACAGAGACCTGGTCTGCTGCTGTCCTCCACTGCTCCTCACTGAGGCCTCCTCCTCCTGATAGTTGACAACGGTGCACATCCTCTTCTCCATGTGAACAAAGGGGTAAAAGCTGCCAGACTTCTTGTCCTTTTTTTCCTCTTTTATGTTTGCATATTTGAGCTTGATTTCTGGCTCTGTGGGAGGAAACTGAACACGAGGTCCGGCCTGCGAGCGTCTTCTTCTCTTCCGTGTCACGACAGTTTTTGTTTTTGCTGACTTGTTGCTTTGCTCTTTTGGGACTTTACTGTTCTCTTTCGGGTCAGTTCTTTTTAACTTTTTACTTTTACAAATGGCGAGAGGCTTCGTTCGTTTACAGCCGATGCTTTTCGTGTGGGACACTTTGCGGCGAGGCTGCAGCTCTCTCCGCTGCAACTTCCTGTCTGTCCGAGCGTGTACGGCAGACTCCTCTGAGTTTCTGCTCAGTCTTTGTGACACTTTTGGCGGCGAGGTCGGCTCGTCTGCATCCGAGCTGGACAGCCTCACCGCGTACTCGATCATGTCATCGGAATCACAGCTTTCATTGTATATACCCACGGCGTCGTTCTTGGCTCGTCTCCTCAGACTGTGCCGAGACGCGCTGCAGGTAAACTGAGGCGTTTCAGAGACCGACTTCCTGATTCTGCTGCTGCGCCGCACTTCTCTGGGTGGAGCTTTTTCATCCTCATCCTGAGGAGGCGTTTCTCTCACCAGACTCTTCCTGCAAGGAAACTTCTTGCTTTTCGTCTTCTCATTAGTGACAGAAACTTCGATAACGTCGCTGTCATCGCTTGAAACATCGACCGGAGATTCAGCAGGGTTGCCGTAAACAGCACTTAGGTCTGACAGGAGGACTACAGGCCTGGTGTGATGTACAGGAATGTCCACTGAGCTGTCTGAGGAGTCTTCCGAGTATGAGCTGTCAGGACTCGGCGAGCTCAGAGGCTGAGGTAGGTGATAGCAACCTCTCCCTTCATCCAGTGAGGACACGGCTGGAGACAGTGGCTCCACGATGTGCCTCACGCTGTCTTGGATGAAAGGACTGCATAGGAGCGGCTCCTTGGCTGAGGAAACCAGGAAAATAACATCAGAGCCGCTGTCGCTCTCCTCTCCGCCGCTGCTTTCAGGAACCGCACCTCCGGATTGGTCCGGCCCATAGAAACCTGGATGCCACAGGTTGCCGTGGACTCCGTCACGGTACAGATCCAACCCCCGAGTTAGCGTCGAATTCATGTAGTTACCTATGGACTCCGGTTGCTGCTCCACGTCCCGGCAGTGGACAGATGCACCCGGCTCGGGGTGCAGCAGCGTGGACAGAGAGCTGTAGGAGGACGAGGCTCTGGATCTGAACGGGGAGCTGATCTCCGTGCTGCAGCTCGGCGGGCGTCTGTGGTACCACTCGGGCTTCTTTGCCAGGTCCATGGCTTCAGTGTGGCTGCAGGTCAGGGGATTGACTGAGTAGCCCTTTGACAGGTCCATAGCCATGAGAGGTGGATCCTGAGAGGACACTTCCATCACTGCAACAAACACATTAGCGTTACTGAGATGCGCGGTCTCACCAGGAAGTCCTACGTACGTACGTTATCCATTAATCTGAAGACTTTCCACCTGATGAATCATAAAGTTAATAAAATATCCCCATCCAAACCCCCCAGTCCAACGTCTTCTCTTCAAATGTTTTGTTTTGCAAAATTGTACAAAAGTCCAAGATGTTGAGAAATCCAGTTTACACAACTGTGATAATACAAAGCAAATCTTCTGATCTGAGAAGCTAAAACCAAATACATTTAGCATTTTTTTGTACTATTTTTGCTTAAGAAACGACTAAAATGACAAATTCTCAAAATTTGTTGGTTATTTTTCTATACATTGATTATTTTGATTATCAGTGAGCCATTTTAGTCATTTTTTCAAGTAAAGATAATATTAAAAAAAGCCAAACAATCTCTGGATTCGGCTTCAAATGACAGAATTTGCTGCCTTTCAGTATGCTGTAAAGCGACTGTCTTTAGATTTCTATAAGAAATATTCTATAAAACATATTTAAAAATTTTGCAGACTGACTCCTGCCACCTGAACCTTATATTTATTTGAATGGAGATGAAGAGAAGCTGACCGACCACTCAGATATGTTTGATATGTTTATGTTGTGTGCTTTGGTATCTGTATTAAATACAACTATAGAAAATATAATTAAAAAAAACAATTGCAAAAAAAAAACAAAAAAAACCTTTTGAACCGCGAGGTGCACTTTTCTAATTTAAACTGATTTAAAATTTTTGATGTATTTAAATAAACTGTTAGCCGTCTTAGTTTGATGTGCAGCTGTAATATGAAAAGAAAAAAAATTCAAAATACTGTATTACATTGAATTTACAGACACTCAATATTACTATTCATTTGTCTGCCATTATGATGAATATTGTCCATGATCAGGACGTGTCCTGGACTGAGCTGTTTAAACGTTAACAGGTAGGCCCGTTCAGTCATCCATCCATGAGGAATGTAAAATGTCATGTAACCTGCCTGTGAATAACAACAGGATGTCCTGACGCTCTGACTCACAACAAGTGTTAAATCGGTCTCCCGAAGTTAGCACCGCTGGTGAGCTTACCCCTAAGGTGGCAGCCGTTAGGATGGACGACAGCGGTCCTGACCGTGCAGACTGTTAGGATGACACTTTGCCTCAAACAAGTCGGGTAGCTGCGTTAGCTAACACACCTATCCAGGCCCATCATCTGGACTGTATGTAAACAAAAGCAGCCCGAGTTCATGCTAGCTGGCTGGCTAACGTTAGCCCGCTAAGCTATTTCCGCTCGTAGACGACACTCGACGAGGTAACGGCTGATTAGCATGGTTTGTTCCGCCACAGGTAATGAACACCCGCCTTCGCTACTGTTGGTATTTTAAAGTTGTCATCATGGACACCTTCTTCGTTCAGGGTAAAGTCACACTGAAACAACCAGGAAGGTACCGGAAAATAACGACGTGCCTTCAAAGTAAAAGGGTCATACGTAGAGAGCTAGTTGAGTTACAGCAACATCAGCTCAAAAAACAAAGTACATACCTAATCTGTGATTCAAGCTGTAACGCCTTAAAAATCATTAGTTATTGTTTAGTAATAGTAGTAACTTACAATAATAGATGTATTTATTTGTTGTATCATTAATCTGAATTTGTAAAATAACTTATCAATGAAATGTCATGCAGTAAAAAGTACAATATTTCCCTCTTAAACGTAAAGCAAGAAGTAAAGTACCTCAATGCTATCCTTAAGTACAGTACTTGAAAAAATATACTTTGATGCTTTCCACTGATACTTGAATTTGTGAAAGGTTTATGTTTGTTGCTTTTTTGGTCTTGTCCAACTTTAATTCTCTTTATTACCTATTTTATTTAATTTGGAACACGTGACACTAAAGCAAAAACTTGAACGTTGTCAATTAAAAATCTGAATCCGCTACATGCCCTCCCGAGTTTCAATCTCAAATGAGGCTTTTACTTTGAAACAATCGTTCGGAACTTGACTTTATTTTTTTACGATAACTTGACGCTCTTCTTCTTCCTCCAGAAAGAGTGATAAATACTATCCACGCTGTCCTGTTGTTTTTTTGTTGCATCGTCACAACAAAGCATGAAAACATGCGTGCAGCAGCTGCGAGTTTTTATCCTTCATGTTCAAACTGTGACTGAATTCTCTGTTTTCCGACGCCCCAAATTTCAACCTGGCAACCTCACTGATGCAACACAAAACACCCGAGACTGTAAAGGTGTAATCTGTCGAACTGATTTAATCAAAAACAACAAAAGAATTATTATTAATAATGCAGTGCACAAATATAAATTATATAAATCAATTATTTGTGTATGACAATGAAGTTCACTGGCAGAAATAAAAAAGAGACTTGTTTAAAAACAAGTTTTTAATGTAAAAGATATAACTGAAAATAATAATTAAAAAAAAAACCTGACCTGTTTAAGGACAAATACAGCAGAGGATGAAAGGATGAAAACAACATTCATCAATTATCAACGAAGAAACAAGTCATTGCACAAGTCGGACTAAAGTATTACAACAACAAAATGGCTGTACATATATATATATATATATATATTCATAACAGAAAATAACCACATTTATATGATAATGTTTGGTAAATATAAATATTGAAAAACTTGCAGTTTCACAGGATCATTTCAGAAGTTAATGTTAATCACAAATTCAGTGTTAAAAGGTGAATATAAACTGATCCAAACTTAGAACACAATAGACATAAACGTAAACCAGAAATGAAAAAGGAGTGTGAAGTGGATTGTGGGTAAAAGTGTCTGGATTTAGTAAATAAAACAAAAGAGGTTATGGAGGGAAAATTCATTTTGAATACATTCTTTGTGGGCGAAACTAAAAGGAGAAAACTTTAAAGTTATGGTGAAATCAAATGAAATATTTCAAATCATTTTCAGGGTGACGTGTGGTCCAGAGCGCGATGAGCCAGCCTCAGGTTTTCTCTCAGTTCGTCCATTTCTCTCTCTGCTTTGGCCCTCATGACGCTCAGCTCAGTGTGCATGTCCTTGTACTTCTTCGTGGCCGTCCTCTTGTCCTGTGACGGGACATGAGGCCAATAAGGTCATCATTTATCTCTCTTTTTTGTTTTTTAGGATCTTATTTAAGAATAATGACCTAATCGGCTTTCCGTAGTTGCAGAGACATTTATATTTATATGAATGGGTTCTCACCCTTTGCGCCGAGTGCAGTTCGTCCTTCAGAGACGTGATCTCCTGCTTCAGACACTGCACCTCAGACTCCTTCACTCGCAGGGTAATCTGAAAGAAAAACCTCAAACAATCGGCTTCGTGTCTTCATAAGCAAACAAGATCTTCACGCTGAAATGATACCAGAGGGACGAAGGTGTAGGCAACTTGAACTGCGGGTGACCTCTGGTGTCACTAAATGACTTCATGCAAATCAGCATGGAAGCACCTAAATGAAAGTGAAATGACAATAGAGGCCACTGCCCATTCGTATTTTACATTTTTATTAGTCATAGGTGCAGTTACTGACAGTGAACACAAGAGGGAGCCACACACTTTTGGACCAGTTGAATGAACACACGGTCTGTTCTGACATAACGTTTCTGTTTCGTTCCCTTTCCTGACAAGTTAGTCAATATCTTTTCATGATCATTTTTCAGTTTTTCTCATTTGAACTGTTTCCTTCCTGTCCCTCTTCGTCCACGCGGGACTGAATGAAGACCAGACTCACCTCCATTTCATACACGTCCATCCCCTGACTGAGCGGCAACTCGTCCTGCTTCGCCAGAGAGCAAAGTCTGGTGATCTCTGCTGCCAGGTGACCGCTCAGCTCCTGCGAGAGAAACACAACATGAGGATATTCAGGGACTTTAAAGCCCTTTAAAACACACTCAGTGTGTCTGACTTGTTGAGGCGGAATCAAAAAAAGCACCAGAGAAAACTAAGGTTCTAACGTTTTCTAAGAAGTACAGTGGATCTCTGTAGGTGTCAACTGGGTAGAAGAAGAACCCGTAAAAGACTCGTAGCAGAGTGTGTATGAGAGCCCTCACCTGGTTTCTGGTCCTCAGGTCTTGGTTTTCCTGCTGGCACTGGCACAAGGCCTTCCTCTCAGCATCCAGAGCCTGCACAAGATGGCCGTTCTCCAGACACTTCAGAGTGAACTGCTGAGACAGAACCTGGAGCTCCCGCTGGAAGGAGGTCAGCTCCTCGCTTCACAGACACACACACACACACACACACACACACACACACAAACCGTCCATAAGAGTGTGTCAGACAAAACTACTTCTGACCAGGAAAACAAAAGCTTTTTTCTCTGAGCGAACCAAAAGATGCCCAAACATCTGGAAACCCGCACAGAACGTACGTGTGCTGTCTGTAAACGTCCTCCAGGTGTGCGTTTCCTGTCCTGTTCTCAGACTGACATCTCCTCTGCACCTCCCTCTCCAGCTCCAGCCGGTGAGCGTTCTCGATGGCTTCGATTGCTGACAGAAGGCCATGAGGTGATACAAGATTTCGTGAGATGAACTCAGGATTATTAATTGAAACAAACACGCCTTAATGATAACCTTCCAGGCACTTAAACACACAGAAATCTGAAAACGACTCCAGAACTTCATCACAAGTTTCCTTCAGTATCAAAGTTGTGCAGTGACCGTCTGTTCTGTCTGTACTTCCACGAGAACACTACAAACAGGAAGTTTTTAATGGTGCTAATTCACTGAAATGTAAAACAGATGCTGGTTAAAAAAACTTCACTCGCTTTAAAGCCCACAGTTAACTCAGACTCCAGCATGAGAGCCACTTCCTGTTTACATCCCTCAGAGAAATATGAGAACCGAAGTTGCAGAAGTTCATAATAAAAGTCAACAGCATAATGAAGTAAGACAAAGAATAAGTTCAAAGAGTTTAAACCATGATGAGAGCCTCTCCTCACCAGTCGCGGTCGCAGCGCTCTCCTCCTCCAGCAGCCGGTCCCTCTCCACCAGGAGGCGCTCCACTTCCTGTTGGTGTCGACGCTGCAGCTCCTCCACGACCTTCACGTGAGACTCCTCCATGGAGGCAAAGCCGCGCTCGCACGTCACCTGCAGGAACACAAGACGTCCGCACGCTTCATAACCTTCAGAGGGTTTCAGCTTCTCAGCACCAAGTCAAGAAGATCTCATTCTTACCCAGAATTCACGGCTGGACTAAAGCTGCTTTGGATTGAAATGAGTGAGCCACGACTGTTGTAACGGATGTGAAATGATTTAAAGTGTTTTGAAAAACAGCACACATCACATCACCACTCACAATGATTTAACGTAGCCGTGGCTGAAGTGACGCTTCGTGGATCACTTTAACATCATGAGGTATTATGAGATTCGTCTCAGGAAATGGAGGACATTGTCAGAAATTCAGGTGTGTATGTATTGCCTTAATAATAAGTTTCAACAATGTGCTGCTTCACTCTTAAATTACTGTGTAGACAAATTATCCAAGCACTCCATACCTTCAGCTTTTCCATCTCCTTCTCGTGATGCATCCGAACGAAACTCATTTTCCCTTCAAACTCTTCTTTCATCACCTCCTCCACGGCCGTCAGCTGCTCCTCCAGCTCCTCCACTCTCCTCCTCAGCAGTAAAACTTGCTCCGTCTTAAAGCTGGGTTCTGTTTCCTCGTGCGATGCATCACTTTCCTCCGTGTTTTCTTCTCCCGGCTGACCCTCAACACATAACAGTGGGATTTCCATGCAGTCGAGCTCAAGAGACTCATTCGTCTCTTCTTCTGGTGTTTCAGGTGTCTTTTCGACATTTTCTTGCATGGTTTTATCTGCGAGACTTTCATCTGCTACCTGTACCTCGGTATCTGTGTCTTGCGGGTAAATCTCTTCAGTCTGACACGATGTGCTCATCTTATCACCCAGTGACGACTCTTCGAGGTCTGACAGTTTCGCTCTGAGCTCCCGGTTTTCCTCCTCCAAGTCGACACACTTGCTGCAGATGAAAGGAGAAGCGAGCAGTTCCTGTTTGGCTTCCTCGAGCTCCCTCTCGTATTGTGACCGAAGTCGACTTAAATGACAGCAGTACAACGCTTCAGTAGCTGCGGAGTGAATGAAACCAGACCAGGGATGCTCCAAAAGGCCGACGTCGGACAGCCTGTCAGCAATCATCTGGAGTTTGTCCTGTGCAGAGCTGCTGACAGAGGAGGCCAGGTGGTTCAGCAAAGACATTTTCATCTGTGTGATGACTCTGAACTGTTTTATCTCACAGAGCTGATTATCATAATCAAATATCCTGCTTTCATGTGTCTTCTTGGTTTCTGTCACTGTTGCACTTGCAGTATTCCAAATAACATGCCGATCTTTCAAAGCGTCCGTCCCTTCATCCGTCTCAGAAAGTAGACTGTGTCCTAACAGCAGCATTTGTTTCTCCACTATCATTTGTTCTGTCGCCTCAGTAAGAAGCACTTCCACAGGTTCCTCCTCATTGAGCTGGGAGGGACTCAGTTTGTCGAGCAGTGAACTCCAAAACTCTTCCTCCCACTCCAGCTGGCTCACCACTGTGGGCTTCTTCTCCTCACCCTCCCCCTTCCTCAAACCAACGTCCAACTTGTCGATCACCTCCAGTAATTTCTCCAAAGCGTTCAACCTCACGAGTATCACTTCTGTCACTTTCTGCATCCTTTCTTCACCAGAAACACATCTGTTCCCTTTCAACCTCTCCTTCTCCAACTCCTGATTCAACCTCCTGGCGTCAGCCTCCGCCTCTGCTGCTGTTTGCCAGTAAAGTTTCTCAGCCTCCTTCAGCTCCTCGTTTTGCGTCTGGAGCTCCCTGCAGGTCACCTCTGACTGGTTGAGCTGCCTCTCCAGCTCCATCAGCTTGGCCTCAGAGGCCTCCAAACATCGAAGCAGATATCCCTCGGCTTTCTCTGCACACTCTACCTTCTCCTGTCCTGTTCCTTCTGTTTCTGTCAAAACGTTCAGCTGCAGCAGCGCCTCCGTTTCCCTCAGATTCTCCTCCAGGGAAGTGATGAAGGTCTGAGCCTCCAGGAGCTGCTGGTTTCTCAGGCACAGCTCCCTCTCCAGATCTTTCACTCCTGCTTGTCCCAGCTGTTCCACCTCGGGGAGGTGATGGGGTTCATCGTACCTGCTGCTGAGCTCCACCTTCAGCCTCTCTATCTCGCGGTCTGCCTCTGTCAGTTGGTTTAGCATCTCCTGGTTGAGCTGGTTGAGAGCCTCATTCTGGCTCGTGAGCAGCTCCACCTGTTGAGAAAGCTTCCTCACCACCGCCTGGTCAGGAGGGATATGTTGCTCCACACAGCAGTTTAGGGAGTCGTCGTCTCTCTCTGCAGGCTTCTCCAGGATTAGTGAGGTATAGCCGCTGTCATTTATTTGAGTTTCTGAGCTGGGAACCTCCTGACAGTCTCCTCCATTCAGCTGGTTGGTTTCTTCATCACCCTGAGAACGTAAGTCTTGGCTGTCTGAGGCAGGTGATAATAAAGGTGTGGCGACTGTCTCGGGAAGTAAATCTGCCGCTTCTTGTAAGTTTCCCTCTGTATCATGCAGCCAGATGCTGGGTGTGGGCTCCTGCATGCTCAGTCTGATAACGTCCTGCTGTCGTACCAGCTCTCTGGTTTCTTCACATGTGTCCCTCAGGGTCTGTGATGGCTTTTCATTTGTGTCCGACTGGCAAAAAACTGCTTCAGAGCTTAGTGGGGGGTCCGGCTTCAGGAAACACAACAGAGACAAAAGGAATTAGCTAATGCGTGTTAAAGCACAGGCAAAGATTGAAACAATCAAAGCTGATCTCAGTATGATCATCACACAAAAGACATCAACAACTGAGAAGACAAAGCAGCTGAAGCCCAGAATGTGGCAGACCTGCTGCTGATAAAATCCTGCAGAAGTCAGCTGAGCCTCCAGCTCCAGTCTGCGGTGCTCCGACTCTGCCAGCTGGGCCTTCAGATCCTCCACCTTCAAAACACAAAAAGCCTATATGTGTTTTTGTTTCCAACCAAAATAGGAAGTCCAAGAATATCTGGCTGTTTAGCTGCGAGATGTTCAGCTTTCTGCACCAGCCAGTTGCATATTTTCGCGTCCATGTCATAAAGCAAAAAGGTTAACCTGTGAATTTTTCCATGACGTTTTCATGTATTGGAATGAGCTGAAACCAGGTTTAAGGCACTCACCGCCTTCCTGTAGCTGTCCAGCAGCCTCTCCATCTGCACACAGTCTTTGTCTTCAGTACACAGCGGGACGGTCCTGTCCTGTCTGAAAACCGTCTTCTCCACCAGCGTCCAACACTCTTCTATCTCTTCCTCCACTCTCTGCTGTGATGTTGGACTCAGTGCTCTCACGCTGCCCTCTGATGTTTTATCTCCAGTCACCTCCCAACCCAGAGAGATGCCCAGCATGCTCTCGTACCTCCTCCTCCTCTCCTCCCGCCTCTTCCTCCTCTCCAGGTCACCCATCTCCAGCGAGGACAGAGCTTTAGTCCTCTCAGACTCTGAGTCCGGCCTGTTCCGAGGCCTGAAGTCAGCCCAGTCGAAAGTTTTGTAGCGTCCTTCCCGCCGTCGCTCCATCACAGTCCTGTGTTTGGGGTGAGGCTCTCTGTCTGCTGAGACGTCAGCGGAGGGAGAGTCCTGAGTCACATCTGGTTTGAGGAGGCCTTCAGGTGGGCTGCAGGGGCCGCGGTGGCCAGGTAAACTGTACACAACGCAAACGTATGTTTAAGTGGAGGACGGGAAAATATCATAATGTAGAGAACTACGCTATAGCTGAACTATGACTTTGGCTCTGCTGTCTGAGATGTCTTATGTGCATTTCCTTCTGTGCAGTGATACAGAAAGAAAATAGTTCCCATGTGAGGTCTGTGGATTATGTTGTGGAGTAACCAGGTCATGATTTCTGGAAAGAGACATTGCTGAGGAGTTTTTCTAATGTATTTGAACTGTTCCTTTAAACTCAGATCTAAGAGTGGACACTTGTTTTAAATCATCACCCACAACTTAACTGCTTTAAGATTTTATGTCCCACAAGAGTATTTCAGTGCTTGCGTAGCACTGAGCCACACTGAGCCAATTTTTTATTAACATATCTTTGACAAAATGTGGGGAAAGCTGAAGCAAATGATAAATAAACAAAACCCCAAAAAGCTTAATGAGATGTTAATGTGACTTCACCTGGCCACATCGGGGGCGTTAGCTGGATGTACGTTTTTCATCAGCGCCTGGATCCAGTTCTTTCGTATCCCAGAAGTCATGGCTGACAATGTGTAGACGCCCTTTGGGGTCTAAGACAGAAAAACATTTAACTGAACTTCTTCTTCACGCTGAAGACGTTTTGTTCTGTTTTTTTATGAGCTGTTGTCTTACGTGGATCTGAAAGCCGTAGTTCCTCTGCACCTCATACTCAGACACATTAAAACACTTTGTTAGGTCGATTTCTCCTTCACGGTCTGAAGCCTGAGGGGAGAAAACAGAGGACATGTTATCATCTTCTAAAAGTAGACACTTCTTAGTTGTATTTTAAAAAAAGGTTTCACAATACCTCTTCAGCTATTGAGTCCTTGTAGTACCTCAGACTGTCAGTCGACAGCACAAACCAAAACTTCTTCCACTTGAGGGAAGCAGAAGACAAATAAAAGTTAATGCAGTCAAGTGGACGTTAGCAAATCCAAATCAATAAGTGAACTTCAGTTTAGAAATGTGTTTTTTACCTGTCCATTTTCATCCAGTTTGACCATCCAGCCTTTTTTGAAGTTTAATAAATCTGGCTGTGAAGAGGACACAATGAAAATGACACCGTAAAAATACAATAGTTATATAACAAATAGTTAAACTCAACCAAGTAAAATCCTGTTTTAACATTAATGCTGGAGTCAGAATCGTCTGACGAGATCAGATTTAACAGTACAACAGTCAACAGGGACATTTTGCTGCACTGTACTTCACTGAGTACTGCATTTCCACTTCCTCCCACAGTACAAAAGTGAAGTCAAAATATCCCTGATACGACTGCTGCCATCTTGTGATGTCATTTGGAGCCAGAGCCTGTGCAGTAGTAATTGGGAGGTGGAGCTCCAGCATCGAGTTAATTACTAAATGGTAATCTGGTGACTCACCGTCATGACGGTGTCCGACGTCCTACGGTCCAGAGACCGGGATCGTCTCTGGGGTGGGGGAGCAGTCAGTCGGGCTATGTCTCCACATGACTGAAGTTTCTGTAGGGGAGGGGCAAAATAGTCAAATGAGTGTGAAATTATGACATTATATCAGAAGCCGGTTTCCACTGATGTGAAGACGTGACGTGTTTTCTCAGTCAGGACGGTGGCTGTTTGTGAGTGCAGCCTGCATTCCATCAGCCAGAGTAACCGATAGTCTGGAGGCTTGGCAGGGCTGTCAGCTGCGAGGATTAGGCCTGCTGTAGAGCACTGCGGGGAGCCCGGCAGGCTTTTCTGCACTGCCTGTTAAACTCTTACTCACATCACCACTGAACCGCGCATGAACTGACTGCATTTTGTTTGCACAATGCAAGAAGAAGTCTTAAAGGCTGCATAATCCCTGATACTCTTTTTGTCTTTCGTTCCAAAATGATGCCACAAGTGCGAGAAACTGAGCGCCGTTCCTCGCGTTCAGGTTTCGTGCTGCAGAGTCTCTTTCGAGTCTGGATTAGAAAACATTTAATGAAACAAGGGTACGTTTTTTTTGTTTACTCGAGCCTATTGAAAAGATTCATTCTTCCCTCTTACATAACCACTTTAACGGGAAAAAATGACCACTTTAATCGTTACAGAACATTCTTTGTATTTTTTTTTTTTTTCTCCTGGCATTTACATTGAAAACTATCCAAGGACACAACACACGGGGAACACAGCGATCTGACTGCTGTGTGAACTGATCTTTTTTTTTCCCTTCCTGAACAATCAGTGACCGCTGCAGACAGAGCCCGTCCTCTGTTTTGTGAAGAAGCCTCCCGAAGCCGTGGGGAGGAGTGAGGAGGGGGAGGCCGTCTTGGGAATCTCAGCTCTGAGGCCTGAATGAACTCCGGACGGGCTCCTTTGACCTTCTCCTGGTTACCAAAACAAACGCACCCAAAGACACATAAATCACCACATGGGATAAAAAACGTGGTGGATTTCAAAGGCGAATCCTCAGGAATGAGCCTGTGTGTTTAATCAAAGATTAACAGCTGCCACAGCGACGACCATCTGTGTCGCGCTGTCAACAGGACTGCACTGGCTTCGGCCACTTGAACGAACCGAAGAAACTAAACTAGGATTAAACTGTTTTGTAACTCCGAGCTGATGTGAGCAGACCTGAAAAATCCAGCAACGATTGCATCAACTCACAGGGAGGACAGAACAGAACATCTGAACAAAACTGAGCAGCAGATCTTAAACATATAACACAGAGAATGAACTATTACAGCAAAACAATCTAAACAAAACACAAGAGAAGCTTGTGAGAACCAACACCACAAAGAAAAGTTCAACTTAGTCCAGCTCTCTGTGGCTTGCTGGACAAATGGTATCACAAAGCTCAGGTGTGTCATAAAGAAGTTTTAACAAGACGTGCCAAAAGTTTTCTGATTTCACACTGTATGTCTAATATGTGCTGTTTTGTGGCTGCGAGTAGTTTGTAGTTTGGATCGTTTTCTTCACTAAGAACGGACTGAAGTAAACCTGGTTTAACTGGTGATCCTGCTTTATGTAACATCCTGTGGACTGTTGATGCTTCGTGTTTGTGTTTTGTTGATCCTGTCACACACAGACAGATGCTTGTCAAGGTCTACTCACCTCTTTAATCACCAGCCTGACAACTCACAGTGACTATCACTCACAAACAGATGTGCACTTGGGAAGGAGCTGCGCACATTCTGAGCCTCCCCACAGTTTATCAGGCCCAGTAAACACGGGCCGTCACGTGAGTTTTGAGATAAAGAGTCCCTCCCGACATTACACTGGATGTCCTTTTAGCTTTGAGGAATCCCTGGAAAAAAATCTGTCAGAGGAATGTCGTCTCCCGGATTACAACACACAACAGGAGGCAGCCTGAACGCCTTCAGGGCATCAAAACCAGTTCTGTTCACAAACAAAACGAAGCTCTGAATGAATCACGGCCTCGCGCTCCCACCTGCCAACACACGCACCCACTCATGCCTCGACACGGCAGGATCCACTCATCCACGTGTTTCACGCCAAAGTCTCATCATTTTCTTTTCAGCGCTCAGCGTGGGCTGACTGTGGGCCACTACGACAGGAAACACTTAAAGGAACGAGGGTCTCGTGTGATTTTAGATTTACTTCTTCCAGCCGTCGTCAGCGTTGGATCATCTCTGACCTTCAGCGTTGAAGTGACATCTTCCTCTGCGTAACACCTGGTTTTGTGAGTCATGATCATGTCCAGTCCAGCCCACAGCCCAGCCCAGTACAGCCTGGATTCAGTAACTGGGCTGAACCATGACGCACCCACACTGAGATTAATCACTATGATTATTACACAGGAGCTCAGTAATGTTAAACCTGACTCCTAATTCACATTCCTATTATATTCTGACCCACGTGAACACACTTTTATTGTTGTAACTGTACATTTACAACAATAAAAGTCATTTCACTGCATGGTTAAAACACAATGCCGTGTATTGCCACACAACAACGTGACATTAGGCATCCTGGATCAGTGGCTCGCAATCTTTTTCAGTCAAAATAAATTAAAAATTAAAAAAATTATTCTCCTCATTTGCTGTAAACCCCCCTGGAACTCTCTCAAGGACCCCTGGAACCCCCTTGGATCCCACTTTGAGGACCGCCAGGCGGTTCAGGACAGTCATTGTGTTCCTTTTTCCTAATGGCAGACAACTGAATTCATAACTGAAGATAATTTTAGCCTTGAGTTTTGACTTTTGTGTGTGTCATGTAATGGCGGCCACACCCACTGTAGCCATGTGACCACACCCACATCCCCAGATCCTCAGTCCACTCAGTCTCATCAGGTTCATCTCAGACAATCGTCCATCCGAACAAAACTACTTCATCCTCACTGACTCAGACAGGGAAACAAACCAGTCAGCTGTCATGACAGTCGGTTACCTTTTGATTGTTAATTAAATTAAAAGGTTAATAAGGGGCCAGTGCTGAAGGTTTTAAGCTGCACAAATTGATTCGAGTGAGGGATTTCCCCAAGACAGCCACTGCAGCCTGGGTCTGATTGTCAGTACTGGCAAAACATTTAACAACATTTTGGGAAATATACTTCCTTGCCAACAATTTTATGAGAAGGTATCAACTGATATCAACATGTCTCCCCTGGTTGCCCGGTAACCTCACGGCTACGGCCCCTCCCTTAAAAACCACAACATGCCAGTTTTTACACTCTCCTCATGCACTATACAAACAAAATATAACATATTAATTAATGAGCTTTAGAGGGAGTGGAAGGTGGATTGAGGTTTGGACGGAGTCGGGCTCGTCGTGTTAGCCTTTAACGCACAGACACGAGGATGATTTCGATCATCTCCATGCGAGGATGGAAGCAGGAGCAGGAATCGTATCAAACTGCTCCTCTAACATTTGCTGGATGATCAGTCTGAACAGGTGACCTTATGAAACTTGCAGAAACTTGCAGAAATTAAACATGTTATTTTGGTGAGCTGAAAGTGGTTTGAACAGCTATTGTATGTTGTGTAACAAAACATGCCTCCTGCATGACTAACTCTGGAGGTATTTTGGGTGCTGGGAGGAGACCCCGAGACAGACCCAGAACATGTTGGAGGAATTACTGATGAGACAAATATCTACTGAAAATCAAATATATCCAAATTTGGTGACTGAAAGGAACTTCTGGACAGTAGCTTCTCCTGGCTGTTAGCTCTGACTTTCAGCTCTGCATCCCAATCTGGTACACCAAACCAAAGCCCCAGAAACAAACCTGAGCTGTGAAGCGATTTTGGCCTAGTGGCCACATTGGGTATTACAACTTGTACTTTGGGGGGGCTCGTTCATCTTCGGTATGTCAGAAAATAAATGAATAGTTTGACTTGTGTGGGCGTTGTGTGAAACTTGTGGTTACCTCTCGTTTGTTGATGCGAGCTTCACTCCTGCCCTTCCTGGAAACGGCCGTCCCCACTTCCTGCTCTTTCTCGGCCGCCTGCAATCCCAGCAGCCGCTCTGTTGAGCTGGAAAACATAACACTAATGAGTGAAAAACCTTGGACAAGCACATATCTGTATCTACGGGTGGCTTTCCTGACACCGCTAGCACACAGGTGGCTTCTGGCATAATTTCCAGCAGCGTAACGCAGAGGATGACAGCTTGATAATAGACTCCTCACAGCACCTGTGCAGCAGAAAAGAGCCTGGAGGACACCCAGTGCAGATCTTTCTCCGAGTGTCACCGCTGCTATTGTTGCTGCTGAGAGCCTAAATACGAGCTGACATCCTTCCCGCTGGTGTCAGAGGTGTTTAGTGTGGAAGCAGAGCAGGAATAAAACAGGCCCAAAGTAACCTGATATAATGTATACACAACTGTCAGATGATGAAAAGCAAAGCTGTCAGTTAACAGTTGGGATGAGGATCAGCGGGTTTTGTACATGCTGATGTGCTCTTGAGTTGGTAATTTAAGTCTGTTTTGATTGCAGTATTTTGTTATATTCAACAAAAGTTCCAGTTTGGTGGGCTGTTTTTGGGCACAGCTATGAACTGCATCTGAATCCAGTGCTGAAATAATTACTCCACATGCTGTTTCTCATCACTTTCATCATTAATTGTTAATTAAAAGACCATTTGCTTTTTGTAGCTTTTCCAATTTGGGGATTTTCAGCTTCCTTTTTTATCTTTGATGATGTCCTAAAATAACTTACAACTTGTCTGACAAAAGAAACTATTTTAAGATGTTTGTTCCTGCACCCAAAACCTATGATTGGTATTTATCTTGAGTTTGTAGAGTAAATGATTGATTCTTTAATCAAAAAAAATAATCAGTAGATTAATTAAGCCGACAGCCATGCTAGCAGCTCTGTAAGGCTGTACTTACCCACAGCAGTGCTTTGAGCTAAATGCTAATGTCAGTCAGTACACTACCATCCAGGCACACTGTTTAGCATGATCACCATCTTAGCTTAGCGTGTTAGCATGATAACATTAGCTGATTGGCATTAAATGCAAAGTACAGTTTTGCAGATATTTGGTCCAAAACCAAAGTGTTAGATAAGCTGAAATTTTCACCAGCTGGTGGCGCTAGACAAAAAGTCAGTGACTTGTTAAACTTTTTCATCCAGTGAGGACAGTGGATATCTGCACTGAAAGTCATGGCAGGTATTCCAGTGTGGAGTTAAGAAATAGTAGAGACAAGATGTTCACCTGTTTGCTAAAAGTGAAATATTATCAAAAAACAATAACTGGAGTATTTAATTTTCTTTATCTCAATGAGAATATCTGACAAACAGACACATAGAAACATGAAACATGTTGAACTCTGTCCTTACGTGTTTGCACTTGAGCCGACAGTTACTGTCTCTCTAAGTTAACTGAGGTAACTTTCAGTACATTAGAAACAGCTTAACTTCTGTAATCTTCTCTTGAGCCTGATGTTTCAGGGTCCGCTGACAGGCCTTGTGCCCCGAGCTTTAAGCTGAAGTCGACTTCCTCTGACAGGCAGGCAGACAGTCAGCATTAAGGTCCTGAGAAACAATGCTGCAGATATCTAATTACACCAGCCTTTCGGAATTTCTGGCCTTATTTGGGGGGGCATTAAGTATTTTCTGTTTTTGTTTCCCAAAAAGGCAAAGAGTGAAGAAATGATGAATTCTCCTCATGTGACCAGTTTGCATGCTGCTGGGGCACAAACTGGGAGGGTTTCTTTAAGCTAAATTTAAAAATGTGGCAGTCAGATCTCTAATGGAGGGGTAGAGTGGGAGCCTTTGATCTGTGTTTAGCGGTGTGTGATGGCTTTATACTGGGGGGGGAGCACAGAGGCATTGGATGTCCTTTGTGCTAATTGCTTGCACATTTACCCCTTTTCCTCTGCCAAGGCCCTTTAAATGGCTGTTACCCACAGAACACATGCAAACATATGAATATAAACAGCGGACTGCTGCCAAACACAACATATAGAACAGTTATTTACAGACCCTGTGTACAGAACTGGCTGTAAATTGTCAGCCTACCCCTGATTCCTTTCTGACTTTATGTCCTGGCTCTGGTTCTTGTTGTTCACTGATGTTTGGATGCTGTTACTGTTCCCACCAGCCACCAAGTCCAAAGATCCAACTGGAGTAACAACACTAACATCCAAGCTCGGAGAGTCCGTGGACACTGGGCACAGGTAGGCAGATGTGTTGCCTGGATATAAAAAGCAACACAAAAAGGATTTCAGGCCGTTAGATCCACTGAGGGCAGGAAGTCATGTCTGAAGTAGCTGTTGTTGGAAGCCGTTTCTTTAACACGTAACCCCAACTCTCTTTTAAACGGCCAGCAGCCAACAAGCGGGATGAAATCATTCCTTTTTAATCAGGGTTCACACTGCAGCCAGTGGCACAAAACCTCCATTGTTTTCCCTCTTAACATGTCACCTAATGATATACAACATTCTTCTCAAGGTTAGGAAATGAACTCAAAGTTAATGGAGGCAAGTCAAGAAGTTTTTATGAACAAAAACATCAGTTGCTAAGTGGTTTGTAGCGGTTTGATAATTAAATTTGTTCTGGTTCAAAACAGCCAGTTAGGACACTCCTGTAGAAAACAATGAAATCAATCTAGTTTTGTCGCTGATACGGAAAGACACTAAAAACGCTCTGTGCGACTGCAGAGCTGAGTGATACTCGTCTTTCTCCACATTACACACAATTATTTAACTCATCATAAATATAAAAAGAGGGTTTAGTGCAGCTTTGAGTGCATTTTTAGAACTGATCCTCATTTCCTCGAAAAACTGATCTGTATTATCTTGAAGACTTAAATGACAGTCAAGGAGACCAGTGACAAGAGGGAACCCTGACGGATGATCATCTCTTAGGTCTGGTGTAAGACCTCTATCGCTCTGATGAAACAGCCTATCGGCACAGCCAGCAGGAGTCGATCCAGACCTTTATTACAGGACCTTTCCAGACCCAGCAATAAGTCTGACGCCAGATGGGTGCTGCTGTCCACTTTGTCACAGCACAAAGCTCCAGTAACGACGAAAACCTGTCCTGTGCAAACCATCAAGCCTATTAGGACTTGTTTAAGAGGTCTTTTATGGATCATGTTGGACTTTTATGGTGCCTGAAGGTTAGAGACACACACTTTTTTCTGCTGTCTGTTTCTGTCCGTCAGTCAGTGTTTATGTAACTCAGCTTCCTGCTAAAACTCCTGCAGCTCAGTTCCCATGATGACAAAAGATGAAATGTAGAAGCTGTAAGTGTGGGAACATCTGCAGGATGTTAGGACAGTGCGAGAGGACAGGAAGTGGCTATGACTGTGTGTTTTGTGTGTTTTGCCTCTGCTACACCTGCAGGGGTCTTGTCCAGGCCTGGGGGATCCATGTCTGTCACGGTCCACATGGGGCTTACACCCGGTCCCCTGCCCCGCTGGTCTTCCTGCCACCGGCCGGATTCTGCAGCGATCTCAGAAAAACTTGGATCAGTTGCAGCCATCTTTGCTGGACTTGGTTCCTAGTGTTAGAAAATAAAAAAGATGATTAGTTTTTATTTGTTTGTTTTATTTATTTATTTTTTTGTTTGTTTGTTTTTTTCTGTCAGCTGGTGGGCCCTCAACTTTGGTCCACACTGAAACATCTCAACAAAGACTGGAGCTGGTAGCATGACTGTAGTCTCTTAGCATTGCTTGTGCATTAGTGGACATTTTTGTCTTATACTGTTCCAAGATGAAAGGTCAGGGGTCTCCAAAAACATCTGAGCACCATGAATATTTATGCTGAGTTTCATGACAGTCAGATCTCCTATGCTAGCTGAACGTACAGCTAGCAGGAAAAACACAACGTGTGCGTAAATTCGTACTGAAGCATTTGACGGAATTTGCTACCTGAGTGGCAACGGGTTCCACTTTCCGTTTTTTCTTCTGATTCTGCCTGTTAGTCTGCAGATAGACGGCAAGCTGTTCACTCCACCTGGTAAACAAAGACAGAAACAGCAGAGACAAAGACATCAGTCGAGTGGATACAGGAAACCAGATTACTTCCTGCTCCTGCCGTTCTTCTCCAGTTCTACACTGACCCGTTGATGATCTCTTTGTTGTCGCCACGGATGAATATTTCCCGCTCCGGCGTGACGATGCAGAGTGCGTTTCTCTGGCCCGTCCTGGGCTCTGCATCAGTGATCTCTGTGCACAGATTCATGTTCACCGTCCCCTGTGGCAACGTGCTCGGCTGGAGGAGAATCAGATCACATCTATATGACTCAAGCAGAGGTTTGACCGAAACTGTGTTGCTCTTACTGTTACACAGAAAGGATTTTGTGGTGTTAACAGTGGAATAAAGAGATGAGGGAATGAGATTTGAGGGGATCACAGAGAGAGGGGGATGTGTGCATTAGACGACAGGCTAAGCCCAAATCATCTGCTGCGGTTTTGCACACGACATCTGGCCTAAAGATGCCTCCGTGATCCCAACTGTAAATGCAGATGCACACACAGAGCGGGATTTACTGTTCACTGTATATTTTTGTGTTTGGTTTCACTATCTTACCAGTTCATCCAGGGCAAAGCTCAGGCTGCCGTGTTCATACAGGATAAAGAAGCGCCGCTGCCATTTCTGACATTGAGACAAAGCAAACAAAATCACTACAGCACCGCTTTTTTGTCGAGGAAAAAGTCACAGTGCAGAACTGCTGAATGCTTCTGAATTTCAGCTCGGTTTCGTCATGTCCTACCCTTGACCTCTGCATCGGGTTGTCAAAGTCTGTCCCCTCAGGAGCCAAACACAGCCAGCCTCCATAGATGGGCTTTGCCTGTAATCCATGGGGACAGAGCAGTTAGCATTCAGCCTCTGAAGAACTGAAGCACGGGCTGTGAAGAGCTGAAACAATTAGTCGATTCTGGCTGCTATTTATAGAATCAATGGTTTAAGTCATTTTTTCCAGCAAAAATGCCAAACATTCCCTGGTTCCTGTGTCTCAAATGTGAGCACTTGATCCTGTCGCTCTGAACTAGAGTTGGGCACTCATTTCTGTTTTCAATATCATCCAATCATGGTTACTTGAGATCGCAGACGGACGACTGCAGTTTCCCCAAGTCCAAGGTGACGTCTTCAGATCACTTGTTTTGTCCAAAAGATATTAATTTTACTGTTACGTCAGACAAAGAAATCAGCAGACTTTCATATCAGAGGCATGAATGTATTGGCATTATTCCTTCAAGAATGTCTTAAAACAGTTCATTTTCATGCAATTTGACTTTTTTGAAAATCTGTCTATTTGTGGTGCTTTATTTATTTATTTATTCACGTTTTGTGTGAATGCGACCAACAGTTTTTACAGGGTGCATAAAAATGAAATAAATAGCTCACTGATGTCCCAAATGGGCTGAGACATTTTGAAGAGGGGAATGCACAGATAAACCAGTAAGAGACATATCACCGACTGTTCTATCCAAGCAGTCTGCGCAGTCATATTTTCAATATGTTAAAACAGTATAGAGATGCTCAATATTTATAGCAAAAAACCTCAACTTTTTCTCAATGAGCACAGCTGACTGATGTGTTAGAGTAATACTGTGTAGGCTGTTTGTAGGTTGAGCAACAACGCTGAAATTACAGGGCACAGAGAAGCAGGCAGGGGGACAGAGTAATAACATATTTCAACAATGTGAGGCATGTAGGAAGCCGTCGTGATTATCTCCTTACATCACCTGCACACGACAGACCTGCAGGAACAATGTTTTCAGATGCAGCGCTGCTGTCAATGTGCACAGGAATTATACAGGACTTGTTCATTCTGTTGTAACATTTAGTCGACTACCAGCATGTGGACTGAGAGAGCATCTGGATACTACATGTTTCAGTGCCGCCCTGAAGAAAATGTTTGAGGTGCTCGTACTTTACTTTAGTATTTCCATTTTATGGAACTTTTCCCTTCTCCTCTTCTACTTTTCAAATACGCATGTTTAACTTCTCAACAGGACATTGCTTTTCAGTACATTTTCAATATGTTACAGAAAAATTATTTTGGTGGAGTGGAAGAGTAGAATCTTATATTTCACTTTTCACAAATGCAAACTCTTCCCAGCATTACTTTGTATCCTTGACAGAAAAGAAGTGTTGGGTTGGTACAACTCTTTCCACCATTACTAACTGAGAAAGAGAAAGTGCAAATAATTTAAGGTAGCATAATCTAACTTCAGCATGTGGAATATATGCCAGAATGAAAGCAGCGATTATCATTGTTTCATTAATGGAAAACAACATAAAGCTGACACATTTGATTTTATTTTACCAGAAAAGACTTTCGGTAGAGAAAACACTGAGTGTAAATGTTTAAAACATGGAACAAATCCGTGAAACAGAGGCAGGATTTGGCAAAGCCTGAACCTACTATTTTAATCTTGTAAATAAAAATTAGACAAATTCAGGTTTAAAACAATCTTGAACAATAAAATTACACCACTCTGCTCTCGGTCCTTCTGTTAACAGATCACGTGAAAACAATCCCCCGTCTGACCCCCCCTCCCCTTGTTAATAATTTGTGTACAGTCCCTAATTTAACCAAAATTGCGGATTTTTACGCAGCGTCGATTAACGGGTTAGCTAATCGGTTTACATAAAAAATTTAAATGAAAACTTAAATTTTACGTTTTCACTTTAAATGTTAGTGTGTTTTCGTATTTCAATGGTAAAATAAATGATTTAACGTTGCGTTAACAGAAGAAAAATAGCTCACAGGTGTACAATTCTGAATAAGTGTAGACATCTACGTCGAATATAAGTTACTAAACTGCCTTTTCTGGATGTTTCAAAAAAACTTTGTTCTTCAAGAGTAATTTTAGGTTAACACTTCCACACTTTTAAATGAATTAACTAGCTGTCACATTAGCTGACGACGAGTGTAGTAGTTACCTGCTCCATGTCATGGTCGTTCAACAGATGCAGTTCGCGGGACTTGAAGCAGTTCTGGCATTTACTTTTATTAAAAATGTTGGCTTGAAATTTGTTACACGGACTCGTCGCCTTTTCGCCCGACATGTTTCAGTCAGCGAAGCTCTCCTCTGCCGGTGAACAGTCCAAACGCGCCGTCTTCCTCCGGTACTCGGCATTGAATGAGACGGCTTGCCCTCAACAAACATCTGTCAAACACAGCTCAGCCCGTGTTACTGCTGTCGTCATGGATATGTCGCAGGACGTGACAACTTCCGGTCGCAACCTACAAAATAAAACTATCAGCTATCGTTTCTTTTCCTCTTTGTCCGCATCTCAAGCACAGTGACCTTATGGTTTGATTAGTAGCTGCGCAAGTATGAGCTACAACTGATTTCCTCTCATGCTCGCCTAATCCAAACAACACATTTTCATTAATAAACGAATTTTTCCAGTTAGTTTCGGTACGCTGAATGTTTGTGCTGTATTTAAGGATTTTTCTTCCACTTTAACGCTAAACTGTGTAATTACAAACAACAGTTGTAGGGATATTGATCAAGGGTACATAAAACATGAAATAACAAAAAGAAATCGAAGGTTTATATGATCAGCTGAGCATCAGTTCAGTCTTTGGAGAGCTTTGAAGCGTTGTTGTTTGTATTCACTTTCTATTCGTTTATTTTGAAAATATCAAGAGGAAGAGAAGGGATAGTTTTATGTCTACCTTAACACTCGTTTTGCTGCAGAGCTTGACCTCCACTGCAGAAAAGTCACAAATGCGTGATTATAACTATAACTGATATTGCTGTTCTTTGTTGTCACATCACATTAATAATATAACACATTGTGTTGATTGATTATACCGATAAGTGTTGCAGTTTCTCACTGTGGCCGCAGGAGGGCAGTAAATACTCCCGTTTCTAAATACAACAATCAACTACACTTGTGTAAAGACAGAAACAACACAAAAATAACACTTCTGCTGACCATCTTTCATAAAATATTTGGATCATCACTTAAATTGGCTGATCCAGGTTTTAATTCACAGATCATAAAAGAAATCCCACGCAGGCAGACTGACAGTGGATGCAAGCATTTATTCAAGGCAGTGAAAGGGATTGTACAAACCAAAAATCTTTTCAAATTTTCAGCCATCCAAAATTGAAAACATTGCTCTCGATCAGGCTGCTAAGCTGTGATTGGACGATTGTTCGTCGGAGAGGGAGGGGTTTAACAAACAGCCAACTGTTCAAAAGTCTGATACAAATGTTTTAACCGAGGCAATTAATTTTTTATTTTATTTTCTAACTCAACTAGCTTCCAGTCGGCATGACCAATTGAATATATTTATCTTTAAATATTACATATTTACAAAATGACCTTTGAGGCCGACAAAATTTAAGTTTTCACTTTTGACTAAAAAAAGCCAACATTTGGTCTATGTAAGCAGCACAGGTAATAGCATCGTATATGTTCAAGGAAACTCAATATGTGATGCATAGAGGAAAATAAACTTACTTTTAAAAAATAAATAAATAAATAAAAACATAGTTTTTCTCTCATAGTCAGGCAATAAATATTTATGATGGCTTCTCAAAATCTAGATCTAAAACACAAAATGTTTGTGCTCAGGAGGAAAATCTAAACATTTGACTGTTTTTTGTTTTGTCTTTTTTTTCTCTTATAGTGCATACTTGATAGACTGCAACTCTGGCTTTGTCAGGCAGTATTAGATTAGGTTTAGGTAAGATACATGTCACATTCGCTCTACTACAAATATAATGTATACTACAGGATATTTTTAAATTCAGAAACTGTACTAGTATTAGGCTAAAGCTGGAGTTAGGTATTCAGTACTGAAGAGCCACACACACACACACACACACACACACACACTGCACTCCAGTTTGTTAGGTAGAAGGTAAAACAAGAGTTTTCCAGGTTGAGATGACACGCTCACAACACTCAGAGGAAGAGGAAACCGACTGAACCCAAGCTTGCGAACAGAAAGAAGGACGGAGACGCTCCCCGCTCTTTTGTGCTTTCAAAACTCGTGTCTGTGATACATGTCTGGATCGTAGTATTTGGTAACCACCACTCTGTTGGCAAACTTGCGGCCAGTGAGAGCTTGCATGGCTTTCTGACAGTCCGCAGCAGAAACATACTCCACAAAGATCTGCAATGAAACACAAGTGGGTACTGAATGGACAAACGGACACCCAGTCAGAGCTCCCTAATGTGTTTACATGTGTTCATGCTCAGTGGCTGATGCTTTACTGTCTGTGGGGAAGTCAACCAGATGAACATTAGCCAAACAAACCAGTTAGTCTCCATCCTTTCTTTTGTAAAAGTAAAACACGGTTCTCCAAAACTCTTCCAATTATTCCATCTTGTCCAAGTTAAGGTGTCTGCTTTACCTCATTGCAGTGAGTCAAACTGTAACTGGCTCATTACTGCCCCCATAAGGCCGAAGGGTAGAAAACACCCACTGATACATGAAGATTGGTGAGTTTTTTTTCCCACCACTGGCCAAAAGAGGGAACGACTATTCCACAGTTGAAAACAAACCAGGACAGTTCTGCTTCAAAGAGCTCAATTTTGGAGACAAACTGTTTTGTTTGGCAAATGTACGTCTGGAGCAAGAAATATGTACAGTTACAGTATTTAAGTTTGGACAAAGTTAACCAGAGACACATACTGTTGTAGGGGGTAAATAAACCCACACACAACAGCCGATCACCTCAATTTTAAAAAAGAGTTTGCTAGTAGATCTGAACTTGGCACAGCCAACTTTTAGCTCCAACTTTATTCAGGAACTTAGAAACCAGTAACAACCCAGTGAGTGGCCGTCAGTCTTCTTCAGATGAGAAACACAAACTGAATCTTGAACGAGCAAAGTGAAGTTAATAAAGTTGTATGAGTCACGAGGCTCACTTTTCCGCAGCCGGGGACTTCCACGCCGTCGACGGGTCGGGGGATCTCGATGGAGCGGACCGTGCCGTACTTGCAGCACTCCTCGCGGATGTCCTCCAGGATCTCCTCGTAGTCCTCGTCGTCAACCAGTTCCTCGGGCATCACCATGTTGAGAAGGCACAGCACCTCGGTGGGCATGCCAGAGTTCTGCAGCCTCTGAAGTCCTGGGACCTGCAGTGTCACCGGAGTCTCTATGATGGAGGTCTGCGGGTGGAGGACGAGTCATACACATCACACTTACGTCACACTCGCGTCCCCAGCCTCAGACTAAAGCATACTCTGCTTCACGGTCTAGGAAACCATTTAGTGAGGTAATCAGTCAAGTGAGAATTAGGCTCATTTTCTCTAAGGCTCTAAGGCTTTCTCTTAAGCATAAGCTGTATGGGAGCTTTTTCAAAGCTTAAATACAGTCAGAGTTCCTACTGAAACTAGTGGCGTCGCCCCCTGCTGGCCACCAAAAGAATGCAGGTTTACTGTCTAAGCTTTTTGCAGTTATTTTACCAGGAAACAGGAATTTCTGAATGAATCCTGTTGAGGAATCACAGAAAACTTGAGAGTGAAGTCACTGTGAACGTTGTAAGTAAGATTTACATTTCCCCGTTCACCGTGGTCTTTATGGAGAGATGAAAGGAAGCCTACTCACAGGATTGGCATTTTTAGCTCCCACGCTCGCCCTTTGGACTATCAGCTTTTTGTCGCCCAGTTGCATCCCATTGAGCCCAGCAACTGCCTAACAAAGACAACACACAGAACTCAAAGTAAGACATCAAACAACACAGCCAATTATCTCACACAGAAAACACACGCGATCATTACCTGATCTGTGGCACTGATGTCCACATATTCACAAAAGGCGTAACCTTTTGACAGTGACGTGGCACTGTCCTTCACTAGATTGAACGCTTTGAGAGGCCCAAATGATGTCAAGAGCTCCTTCACCTGCAAAAAAAAGAGTCAGCCAACAAGCTGTGAGACTGATAATTCACAGTGAACATGCAGAAGCCTACAGAGAGTCCATCACATCACAGTCTACTTCATAACATCAAACAAAATGTGTGCGGTTATGTAATATTTGCTTAAACTGTTTGTACATTTTACAGATTTTGCTACGCTGCTTCAGAAAAACGAAGAAAGAAGAGACAGCAGTGCACAGAAATGTTAAATCTTGGGGTCTGAGGGAAGCTGTGAAGAATAAATTCTGACGATGTGGACCTGGGCTGCATGTGGGGAACAGCAAAATAACTTCCTGACATGTTGAGTATTACTAAGATATAATTATATGAGTGCAAATTACATCTCAAGGATAATAATAAAAATCTCATAATCAAATTATTTTACGACAAGCTGAGCGGTAAATGGTGGAGGTAAGGTAAAAAAAAATACATTATTTTGACGAATTTAAAACTGTTGTTGCATTTTGCCAGCTACAGGAAACTACACGTTCTTACCTTTACGTTAAATACACCCCCACAAAAAAGAAAGACAACATCACCACCACCATCAACAACAACATCCCCAAGTCCTAACGGTCAGGCCTTTACCCAAAACCCCCGCGTCCTAAACGCGCTCCAAAAGCATGATGGGAGAAAGAAAGCAGCCAGTAAGCGAGCCTGCTGGCTAGGAGTGTATCCGTGTGAAGACCAGAATGTCTTACTTGCCTTGTGTTACATGTTGGCATGGCAGCAGTAGATGAGTACTACTGAACAAATTATGAGCGCAGACTTAACGATCTTACAGGCCCCTAGCTGGGGACAAAGTGGGGGAACAAAAATGAAAGAGCTGTGAGTATCAACGCAGTGGCAGCGACTGCAAGTATTAAAAATGAATCAGTGAATAATATACATCAGCTACATGTGCTCTGTGAGCTGGTTAGGAGGAGGTGACACAGGCTTAAATTCACTGTGAACATTTACACCATCTGCTCACCTGAGAGCAAACATGGAGCCCTACTGTAAACCTGGCAGAGTCCTGGACTCAGTTAGCAGCAAATACTGACTCTGACTCCTGATATTCTCAGAGAAAAAGTCCACTCGTAATTTCAGTTATGATTCATTTCAAAAGTTCAACGCATTTCTCAAGCTTTTATTCATTTATAAGGTGAACCCACGCTTCCTCAACCTGCCTGATTTTACCCATAATGCCTTTCTACGACCACGACATAATGGGTTTATCTTACTGGAATCAGTGGGTGCAAAGCCTGACTGCAGGAATAACTCAACCAATACTGGGCTTTTCAATGACTTCCACGTTTAACAAAAAAATCTCATAACAGTGACCCAAATTAGTATTTGTTAATTTTTGGTTCCTTAAAAGATTAAATTAAAAGATCTTAAATTTGTTTTGCAAAAAACAGACGCATAAACACAAGCACATTCACGTCATTCTTTTTAGCAGAAGGTCTCTTAAGGTGGACTTTTTCTTTGACAACATCGATTCAAATGAATACGGAGCAACATTCAGGCCTAAGTAGCCCACAGTTACGTAGACACACTGGACTTTGCTTACCTTTCTTTAATCAGTACGCTTAACATGAGAAAGGTATGAGCAGTTTACTTAGAGAGCCAAGTCACAAAAAGCCTTCCTATCATATTCATGTATGAGTAATGACATTCTGTGATTAACGTCTGTTTAATATCAGGTAGTTTTAACAAAATAAAAGCCTGGTTTAAAGGTAACTATCTAGAAGTTGTCCCTTACTTTGAAATAAAATATCAGAAACATTTTCACAAATACATGAAATATGAACCTAGTTATGTTTCCCATATATTGTGTTATTATGAACTTGATTACTTTTTTGTCTTTTTGTGCATTTATTCTACAAGCTCACGTCCTGTTTCTGGCTCTGATCTGATCTCTTCTGTTTTCTCTCTACTACAACACAGTTTTATTTTTATATCTCATGGCATAAAGAAACGTTAAACATGTGTGACAAAAGCCTCAGCACGTGAGGGAAAACTGCGGGAACATGAGTGCACCTGTCGGGTCTGTTTTCAGTGAAATACCTGGTCATCGTTAAGGTAGTTGGGCAGACCTCCTATAAACAGTTTGTGGGGCGAATCGGGGACGACTGTGGAGACGACGCCTGCAGAGACAAGCAAAACATTTTCTGTATCGCACACTACAACCTGTCATTACTGTGTGTAAAGATGGATGACATGGAAGCTCTCCAAAGTGAAGCCAGAACATCTGGATCGCCCCCTGGTGGCTGGCTGCAGTACAGCTCATAAACCCCTCCCCCTCCATGTTAGCAGATGGCACTTGGGCCAAACTAAAAATTCAAAGCACTCATCAGACAAAGATGGTTCCTGTCATATACAAATGATGTCAGTGCTGTCAGCGCTCGTATTCGGGATATTTAGCCTTTACTTTGGTACAGCGAGAGGACGTGGAGACTCGTCGGCCATCTTTATAATGCTGCTGGTGTCACTCAGCAACAAACCTGGGACGTGGAAAGCGGGCTGCTCTGAGATGCCGGGTAAAGGCCGATAGTCGTGGGGTCTTCTGATCTTCAGCGACTGACCCTGGAAAATGATTCCATCGAAGGCCATGGCCTGCGTCGTCTCATCCACAGACCGAAACTACAAAGCACGAATCTCGTTAGGACTCATCACAGTAAAAGATGCAAACGAGTAATAACGTGTGGGAGGGGCGATAAGGAGGAAGTGAGTGGCAAATCTTTATATGTATGCAGAGAAAAACTTATCTTACAGCAGGTTTACTGTTTTACATCAGAACACAGACCTCCAGGAAAGCAAAGTTCTTATCCTGATTGATCTGCACGGCGAGCACAGGGTTGCTCGGGGCTTGCGAAAGGCCTGCGAGCCTCATCTGAGCATTGAAGAACTCTGCCATGGACTCCTGAGGAGAAAGACAACAAACATGATGGCAGGAAACACTGCATCACGAGCACGCCAGCGCAGACAGGAAGCTGGAGAGAAGAGGAAGCAGAGACTTCACCTCAGTCACTCCGAAGGGAATATTCCCAACATACAGGCGCCTGGCTTGCCTGGTCATCTGACTGCCGACGATGGGCACTTGTGTTGGCGCTGCAGCCACTCCGGTGGTGGTGGACGTCGCCAGCAGAGCGATTGTTGGTATCTGCCCGGCAGCTGAGGAGAGAGAATCTGTGATCTATAAAACTGTTAGCTTCAGCAATACTGCAGTGACTCATATCTGGATGATTCATCTGAAGTGAGCATTAAAGTGACCCCTGAAATGTCGGAAATGAAATAAATATTGAGGGAGCTTGTCGGGATGAGTGAATGAATTCTGATGGGAAGAAAGTCCAGTTTCTTTTTCCCTCCCTCACCATAACATTAATAAAAACGTCTGCTTTTGTTAAGGTTATATATGTTCTTAATGTGGTTATTTAATCAAACTACGAACTGTATTAGGGTCATTAAAATCTTTCTTTACCTAAAATGTATGAGAACAAAGTGTTTTTAGGCGTAGAAGTGAGTCAGAATTGAGTCTCAAAACCTAAAAATGTGAGCTATAAAATGTGTCTTTTTTTTCTCTGATTTCGAAGCAGCTTTCTGGGTGTTTATATGCAACACACATCTTAATGCTTCAGCATACCAAGACAATGCTATGCTTCCAACTTTGTGGCAACAGTTTGTTGAGATGAACTGGAACGGAGATTGTGAGCCAGGCCTTTTGGTCCAACATCAGTGTGTGACCTCACAAATGCTCTACTGCATGAATGGGCACAAATTCCCACAGAAACACTCCAACATGTTGTGGAAAGCCTTCACAGAAGAGTGGAAGCTGTTAGAGCTGCAAAGCTGTCTGTGTGTTTAGAATGAGACGTCATTAGAGTCCCAAAACTTCTGTCCATATATGTGTATGTCCTATAGTGTAATTCTAAAGTGTAAGTCTAAAGATATGTGCGTCCTGTGTAAGGATGCTACTGCCAGTCCAGCAGACCACATGAGCAGAGAGAACACGTTGAAGTACCTTGCATAGCTTTATATTGCATTGGTGTGATGTGTTCAAAGCCAGGAGGGGGCACATCCCAATATCTGCAGGTCCTTTTCTTCCTCGTTCGCCTCGGAGAGTGGCTGCCAGAAGATAAACAACAAAATAAAAGCTGCAGGAAGTATTTTCACAATAAGAGCCTGTGTGGCGTGGCCGTGAGGCCCGCAGCAGAGCTCCACCCGCTGACCTGTGCTTCTTGTGGTCCCGGGAGGAGCTGCGGCGGTCCCGACTCTTCCGGTCTCGGCTGCGGCTCCGCTTCTCTCGGCTGCGACTCCCTCGGTCTTTGCTCCAGCTGCGATGTTTGTCTCCTCGGCTGGGAGATGCACTGCGACTCCTCTTTTTGTGTCTTTCTCTTTCTCTCTCTGTGCAGCAAGCAACAATTAATCTATTACTGCATCAATGTAGAAATGAAGCCCTGAGTAGAAGAGCTGCATCAGCTGACAGAAAAATAATCTGCAAATATTTTGTACTTTTTCCTGCTCTACATTTATTAAACACATTTTAATTTTTATATACAAAACAGATGATAAAGATATGATATGATAAGAAAATCTTGCTTTTATCTTGTGTAACAAAATGAGAACTTGTTCTCACATTATTAACTTAATAATATTCATTAAAATTAGACTGATATTATTTCATGGCACTAACTTAAGGGAATCATATTTTTCTTCCGTTTTTATTCCCGCTCTGACAGCCTGCTGACTCCTCTGTGCTGTGGAGAGACGACTGCATCGTATTTCTTCTTCTTCTTCATCTGACAGTTTCATGTGGCCTTTCTTCTCGGCAAAAGAACCTGACTTAAGACCTTTTAATAAATCGATAGGAGGTTTTGTGCAGACCTGACGCACCGGGTGGCTCCACACTGATTAAATGTCAGGTTTTACACGAGGTGTGTTTCAGTGGAAGGTTCTGAATTATTTTCTTTCTTTCTTTAATTTTTCTGGAATTTCATGGCTCTACCTGACTGTACTTGAGTGAATAATTTATTTCCATTCTTAGTTATTCTGACAATTATTTTCCCAGTTAATAGACTGTTTAGTGGTTAAATGTTAGAAAACAGTGAAAAATGCTCATCTTGATTATGTGACTAAAGCCAAAAGCTACCAAAAGAATATATGTTTTTTATTATACATAAAACAAGAGATGTCTCCAACAATAAACTGTCACTAAATAATTACTTTATTTCCTGTTATGTGCGGATTTATTTTTCAGATGATATTATACGTCATTTAGTAGAACATGACCTTATTGAGAGAGAATATATTGCATCATAATGGATGCCGAACTTAAATGTACATCATAATAATTTAGAGAATATCATATTAGATCATTTCTACATGTATGTATCTTTGCAAGAGAGGATAATATTCTGAAATATGTAAGATTTAAATGTAGTTTGGCATCTGCCTTATTACGCGCAGCAGAACGGCAGGTAAGTTCACGGTTTACTCTCAGCGGGACCCGGACTGCGTTCAGGACCGTCGGATGCTTTAGCAGCGGTTGTGTGGTAGATGTATGATGAGGAGGAGATTACCGGCATCGTGAGGCTAAATGTTAACCACGCCAACATGAAACACGCTGAGTCATAGCTTGGCGAACTACACGCTGAAGTTGTTGTCAGGACACGTTATTCATTCATAAAATAAGCGTAGGGAGCTAACGTTACGCACTATGCCGTCGCTGCGCTGCTAGCTTGAGGACCAAATTGGGGCACAGAGAGACCGCTAACGCTTACCCTGTCGATTCTCGCTCAGCTGTTTTTCAAATTCCTCGAAGTCCGACATCACATCTGTTATGTCGCTGTCTGAAAATACAAAGCAGGTCCGCCTTGTCTGAGGGACTACAACAAACAAACCAGCCGCTGTGTCAGTGCAGCAAAAACACTGAAATCTCCCCAGTGTCAATCATACACACAAAGCACACTCAACGTCCGGTTACCAACCTTCAAAATAAAACCACTCAGTATCTCTCTATGAAAACTGAATTAGTATTTTGGTGACAAGTACTATATTTTAGTTTTGCGCTTTTATTATGATGGTATCGACATCCGGTGGTGCTGTTAAATTCATATAACTTGATTGCGAGAATTTTCGAGTCTTTAATTTCTTCACACACACAAACACACACACAATATCTACTAATCAGCGGAACTGGTTTGCAGCTGTTTTTGTTTACATTAAACGTCTGAATTTAAAATTGTCCGTTTCAATCTAGTAAATCAGGCTGCTAATAAAAAATGCTCATAAATCAGGCTGCACCATTAAAGGTTTAAAAATGTTAAGAGATTTTAGTAAATATGTTGCTAGCGAAAGTTTTAGAGGTTCAAAACACATGTATTTTGTGAAAGCAGATACAACTGTGTTATAGCTTCAATATGTGCAGTACATACATCGTACCACTAACTTGAAAGAGGATAAAATTATGATCAGTATGACAAAATAAATATTAAATAATGTATAAAATGAATAAGATAATAAAACTGACGTTTCATTTGTGTGAAGTGAAACTGTTGTAAAATTGAATTTTTTTTTTTTTTTTTTTATTCAAATTTTAAAAATCAACCTGACTCATAAGCACCAAAATGACAGGCTGTCACTGAGAAACTTCCTGTTCGCACGGACCAGGTTCACTGGGCTCTTACAGAGAGTCAGGGCTTCCTGGTGTTCAGTTTCAAAGTAAAATCCCTCTAAAACGGAGGGATTGACACGATCATCCAAATCAACGATTTGATGTGTTTTAAGGCAAGAACTTTTTGATTTAAATATTTTTTCCTTTACACAATCCGCCACACGCCACACAGAATCGCGTATCGCCGAGTCCTTCTGTTATCACTGGAGTCGAGGACACCAACAGGTTTGACTTCCTCTGCTCATGTGAAGTGTGAAGGCCAGTGAGCAGGCGTCTAAAATTAAACATTCCCTCACATCTCCCACAGTAACAGAACTTTCACTTGAGTGGAGGATTCACGTACTTCCTCCAACTCCTGCTTCCAACAAACTTATGACAAACCGGACAAAAAAAAAGCTTCATTTCCATGTGATGAGCTGCTTTTCCTTTGTCACGTGATGTGTGATCTTTGACTTAAAGATTTAATGTGTGACATTTAGCCATTAAAATGTCTGAAGACAACTGGACCTTTGTTGTACATTTTGTTGAGTTGCATAAGCACAAAGGCTGTCGACTGAATGTTGCCATCACATGCTAACTCACACGCTACGTACGCTCTTCTACGTTCTGTTTTTACAGAGAGAGACACCTGGTGGCAGGAGCAACATACTGCGCCTTTAACACATCACATGGAAACAAACCAAACAAATTGTGACAAAAAACTGCATGGAGAAAATGACCTTTACGTGACACAATATAAACAATATGTAAGGTAGAGAAAAATGTGCATTTAACATCATCTGAATGCCATTTTCAGGAATGTGACTTTATGGCAGCCAATGGAAATGCGTGCCCTCGACCACGCAGCCCTCCCTCTCCTCCCCACCTGTCATTCTAAACATGTCGACAAAGTACGTGGAAAATAACTGACTCAGCTGTGCTGCTATTAAAAGAGCTCAAATCCCAAAGTATTGCTGTGGCTGGCCGGCCGGGCGGGTGGGAGGCCATCGTGTTGGAGGAGCAGCTGAGGAGTGCAGCTACAGCTCCTCAGGAGAAGAACAAATCCAGAGTCCAGAGCGCCTGCCGAGGCCTGCCGAGCAGTAAGTGTTGGCTGATAATTCACCCCCTGCAGCATCAGCTCTCTTTAATCTGTCAGGACACTTTGTCACCCAGCTGGAGGACTTTGAGTCACATTTTGACTTATCTTTAGTTTTATTCTCGACAGCTGCTGCCCAGAATGACAAAGTGGTCAGTTTGCGTCTTCCTGTCCACTTCTTCACTGTGTTTCTGCATGTCTGGACTTTGTGCTGGCCGATACTCCGTGACACCCAGTCTTTGTGAAAGGTTCAGTATCTGTTTCTGGGCCAGTTTATATTTAGAAGCTCCTTCCTGGTCAAACAGCCAGCACTCGGCGTGGCAAATGTCATGATAATCGTCTTAATGTGAAGACAACAAGCCTGCCTGGTCGAGTGATTTCTGTCAGGTGACTCTTTATGTGAAGGAAAGATTGTCTCATGAAAGAAACGTAACGATGTGGAGCCTCTCAAACCCCTGAAGTTTGTGTTTGTTTTGTGTCTACAGCTGCTTTGCATCTCTCTGAGGTTGTTCTGCATCTCTTTTCAGTCACTTTAAGCATTTTGAGCATCTTCAGATTATTAAAGATATCAGTGAAAGGCTCTTGAAGTCATGCACAGTGATTCTGCATTTCTTTGTAGTCTCTTTGAAAACACAAACACATTCACAATCCAGAAAACTGAAACAAAGATCTGACGGTTGAAGTCAAGTTTTTAAAGATTGAAATACGGTTTGAAAAGTTTTTGAAACAGAGTTTGACGTCCGTTTGCGAACACGCTCTCAGTGCGTGCTTGGATTTATGAAAACCTTTTGACATGAAAGACACCTGAAAATGAACCAACAGCCCAAATCAACTGAAACCCGCCTGACATCACAGAAATAAAATAAGTTTCCCCCCCAAATTAAATCTTTGTTTCAGCTGTATGATTTCAGGAAGTGATTTTGTCTGTATATTATGTGTATAACCATAGAAATATCATCGTGCACATCCAGTGGGCTCAAAGCTCCTGCAGAGACACGAACGATGTGGTGTTCGTCATGTCAGAACGCAGCTGAAAATGTCTTCTCTGTTTTTATTTCAGAGCTGTAAGAATAGTTAGCTTTAAAAATGCTTGTAGAAGGTGAGATGGAGCCCAATGTTACGGAGCCGGAGAGCTTTTGGGTATGAAACGCTCCTCTTCCATGTTGTTGGTCCTCACTGTAGATCCTAAAGTGGTCTTTGACATCCCATCCCATCTCATCTGCTCCATAACTCGCCATCTAAAAAGTATGTTTAAACCTTCGAACATGCTTTTACAACGAGAACGTGTCGGCTAACCCGTTCAGCACTGGTGGTTTGTGACTGGGTGTGTTGAGCCTTTTTTTTAAAGGGATAGTTTGAAATTTTTTGGGAACTCCTTCACTTTTAGATGAAAAGATTGACAGAACTCTTATGTCTGTGTTGTGAATGTGAAGTTACGGTCAGGAGCAAGTTAGTGTAGTTATAAGCTTTTATGACAGCAAAGTGCAGCACCAGCTTTCTATCCCATGTTTAATGTCTTTATGCTAAGCTAACTAGCTCCTGGCTGAAGCCTCACATCAAACAGACAGAAAGAGGGACGTCAGTCTTCTCTCTTAACTTTTAGCCGCACTTCCCTGGATATAGAAGTCTAGAGTCTTTACAAAGATTCTCCTGTTTTCTTTCTCTCCCGAGTATTTAACATAAAAATTCTACATTTTTCAGGATATTCTCCAGGAGATGGACCCGGTGTGGACCACCACGGTTCTCCTGGTGCCATGTGTGGTCGTGCTCACCGCCGGTCTTTTCTACCTGTACGG
Organism: Scatophagus argus; assembly: GCF_020382885.2. Classification (NCBI taxonomy): domain Eukaryota; kingdom Metazoa; phylum Chordata; class Actinopteri; family Scatophagidae; genus Scatophagus; species Scatophagus argus. Next base: position 20,632,302 of record NC_058508.1, read on the forward strand.
TGCCGTGATCGGACTGTTGTCCAAAACATCAGTACGCAATAAGGTCGTGGTTATAAGTGACGCTTTGTCTGGGCTCGGAAAAGGTTGGCATAAGCCGATGAATGAGAGGTGACTCTGCAAAGTACTCATTCATGACGCTGCAGTTATTCTCATCTCACCTTTGTGTGTGTGTGTGTGTGTGTGTGTGTACCGATGAAGAATGTGCAGGTGTGTTTCACAAAGGAGGCGCAAGGCTGATCCTCTGTGGGAAAAGCTGGGAGAAGCTCGAAGAACTCGCTGATGATTTGGCAAACGCCTCAGACCCCACAGTAGTAAGTGTTAAGGCCGAGAGCTAGAGGAACATCTGAGGGGTTGGGAGAAGATTGATGGGAGAGGACCTCCAACAGATATTCTAATGAAACCGTCTGAGAAGTTTAGGCAGGAGATCTGATCACTGGTTTAACCTTTAACGTTGTGTTGTATAAGCTCGTCACGTGTGTTTTAAATGTAAAATCTTAATCCGAAAAGCGAAAAAGCAGACCTTCTTCTCGTCACTGTTTCTCCTCCTCAGACGTTTCCTCCTAAACTGGTACTGCTGGATTTTGGAGATATGGACAGCATGCCCGAGGTGATCGCAGAGATCATGGAGTGTTACGGCTGCCTGGACATCCTCATCCTCAACAGCAGCATGAAGGTCAAAGCTCCGGCACACAGTGTGTCTCTGGAGATGGACAAGTTACTCATGGACAACAACTACTTCGGACCGGCCACGCTGGCCAAAGGTTGGAAACCGTCACGATCGGATTTCAGCGTTGTGTCGTGGTCGTGTTCTTGCTTTGCGGCGTGTTGACTGTTTGTGTTTCAGGTGTGCTGCCCTCCATGATCTCCAGGAGAACCGGGCACCTGCTGCTGGTCAACAGCATCCAGGGCAAACTGGCTGTGCCTTTTCGCACCACATGTGAGTTCAGGTGCTCCTCTACATAAAGCTCGTTCTAACATGAGTCTCCATTAAAGACTTTGAGGTAATTACTGCACACAAAACCTTCCCGTGAATGAGACAAACGGTAGCTACCGCGTGTGTGCGTTTTAAAATGCACAGGGACGTCCGTCTGTCCAGGTGTCGATGGCGTGTTGACGGCTGTAGTAGAAGTTAATGAACTTTGTCACCTGTCCAGGTGCGTCACTTTGCCTCTGTCTTCCAGACGCAGCCTCTAAGCATGCGGTTCAGGCTTTCTTTGACTGCCTGAGAGCTGAAGTGGAAGAGTATGGCATCGCGGTCAGCACCATCACCCACACCTTCATCAGCCCCTCTTCATCTGAAAACGCTGACGCGGCCTCCTCCAAATCCATCTGCTCCTGTAAGTCCGACTGGTCTGGACGTTCACGCTCCCCAGCAGATGCTTCAGACTGATTTCCCTCTCTTTTATATTCTTTTCTCTCTCTCGTCTGCAGTTTTGTACACTCGGAAACTGCTCGGCGTTTCTCCGGACGAGGCGGCGGCTGAGATTGTGAAGACGCTGAACAACAAGAGGAGGGAGGTGCTAATCGCTCCCTCGCTCCCCAAGGTGGCCATCTACACCAGGTCCTTCTTCCCTAACGTGTTCTTCGCCGTGATGGCTGCAGGAGTGAACAACGCTGCTGCCGCTGAGAAGATGTAGGAGTGTTAGTCCTAAATGACAGGAACGTAAAACTGAATGAAATGATGGCTCTGAAAAACGTGAGCAGACAATTTGGCCTGCAAACAGCAGGTCGTCCTAAGCTGTTATGGCCTCTTATGGGACAGCTCATATGTGTTCACAGGTTTTCCTGTCACAGAGATTCATCTTCTGTACATTTTATAGCTTAACATACATACAAAATCATCCAAGTGCAGAATTTACATAACACAGTGGTTGATTATAAAGAAAATGTTGGTTCTGCTTATGTATTTGTGGACTGGATAACATTTGGAAGACAAATAAAATAATATATCAGTCATGCAAAAGTTATTTATTTATTTTAAAAAGAGTTCATTGCTGGCACAAAGACCAAACCTCAGAAAAAAGAAAAAAAAAGACTATGAACTTTGGCACTAATTGTAGAGAAAATCTTTTTTTCTTCAAAGTGAAAGACTCAATTAAACCCAAGTAATTATTTAACCATTACTAGAAAATTTTACTATTCATACTTGTTTAATAGTATGAATTCCTGTGGATAAATTCAACTGACCTACTGTATACTAACTAAAAGACTCTATTATCATTGCAGTTAATTGGAATACATTTTTGGAAGAGTGATGATTAAACATTTTTCTTTTGTCCTCTCTGCTTAATGCCAAATTATATGAGTATTTCTAGAACATTTCCTCTGAAATTATTAAACTCTGACTGCAGAACTTTAAACAACAATTAGACTAACAGTGTATGTACATGGAATTGTCATAAGTAAATGTTAAATGACATTTCTAAATAATTTGCTGTCGAAAAGGCACAGAGGTCAAAGAAATGTCATGAAAAGCCTGTTTGTGTCTTGTGTGCATCCGGCGCCCCCTAGCGGACGGTCTGTATAATCACTACTACACGTCGGTCAGACTTACCTGCCTGTTGTCGTTAAAAATGGCCTTTAAAATATTCTCCGGACTCACTGCCTCGGCTCTCAGAGTAAAGTCCTACCCGGTCGCCTTCAGTTCTTTGAGCTCCAGCTGCAGTTTAGTGGTTGAACATGACCGACAGAACCTGCGCTTCACCGTCACTCCGGGCAGCGGGGCTGGTAAGCAGAGAGAGCCCGGGATGACGCTCCGGTACCCGGACAGATCCTGTATCGTAGCCCGGCGTCCATTCGCGGCCTGCTGAAATCTACATATCTGATTGATGGATTAAATTACCGTTAGAATATGCAGCCGTTGTCGTTGATTCTGCTGTAACATTGGCAGTCTCCATGTCTTTCGGAAGGAGAGAACGCTCAGCGAAACTCGCTTTAAAGTTCTGGAAATTTAATGTGCTATGGCACATGGGGCAAAGGTTGCAGATATAATATGAATGACTTTAACTTATACGATTTTTATACTCAGCCGTATAACAATTCGGCATACATACTATTAGATAAAGTAACGCATTATAGTACATGTAGTAGCTACTTAACCGGATGGTCAGAGCAACACAGGTGTTTCAGGCGTGAGTCAGGCACCTAAAATTAAGGTACTTTCGGAGGGAGTTTGGTATTTGGTCATAGTCTATTAAACGGTTAATGTAGAGCCAGCACAGCGCTTTTTGAGGGCTCATACTGAATTCAGTGTGCACCCAAGTTCTCCGTTAAAGTTAAACAAAAGAGATGACAAGTGTATCTTCATTAGAAAACACAAGTCATAAATACTCGATTAACTGAAAGCACACAGTTCGCTTGACATGTTTGTCAGTAATGGTGAGGTCTTCCGTGTCCTCTGTCCACAGGGTCCCGTGACTGTGCGGTGCTGCACTACAGATTCACCGGACACAAGGAGGTGGATCTAATGTCAACTTACGTCCCAGAGACTCTCAGGGGTCAAGGTGTTGCAGCACAGCTGTCCCAGGTAAGACTTTTAACTCCTCAGGAACCGCAGACACTAAGCGTGAATGTTATTTCATGTGTTTTTGTCCTCCTTTCACAGGCTGCCATGGACTTTCTGCTTGAAGAAAACCTCAAGGCTCGTGTCTCCTGTTGGTACATAAAGAAATACATTGAGGAGCACCCACTGCAGCTTTATAAAGAACTCGTCATCGCTTGACTGCTGCCTGTGTGTCCAGCACAGTCTGTGATGTTTCCTCCAATCAACTGCAACCTCATGTGCCTTCATGTGCGGGACTGTGGAGGCCAAATGAAGCGACTTGACCTGCTGACCTGAAACGTGGTTCTCCTCCACGACCGTTTTACTCTGGATTGATTTTAAATGTAATATCATACAAAAGCTTGACCAAACCCATCGAAGTAATCCATCGTTAATTCATAGTAATTCATGTTACTGTTAAAGAGACAGAAATTTAAAGGAAAAGTTCACCCCTAAATTGAGATAATGCGGACTGTTCCTTTAGTGCCCCGTAAATATGAAAGTGTTTTTTATTGTATTTTTGTCAACTAATGAAGTGATCTTTATTTTTATATCAGATTGAATACTTTTTGTTCCCTTGTATCTGTAATATGTACTGTATAATTCCTCACAAAGTATTAATATTTATCAGTGTTTTATCAAGATATAACTTTTGGGTATTCATACTGAAGACATCTTTGTTGACAGTTAAAGCATCTTGTCTGGATAGTTGACTGTGTGAGTGTTGATATTTCTTTCCACACACCCCCTGCTGCTGACAATCGTTACCAGAACAGAAGAGAAGCTGTGGGACGTGCGACATGCTGTCTCAGAATTCCTTTATTAATCCCTGGAGGGAAATTCTTGTCTCGTGGTAAACTGTCCCTGTACCGTCCACTCATCGGTGTCCAGAGGTTTGCTTCTCCTCGTGGCCTCTGCAGCCGTCGGCGTCGTGGCAGGTAAAATGGTGGTTTTGTCCCTGTCCGTCTGGGTCTGGCATGTAGACTGAAGATGTCCACGAAGATGACAAGCCGCCTCTCGAAGGGCCGAGACTTGCAGTGTTTTAATCAAATTGATAAAAAGCTGAAAATGTGCGACATTAAGACTTTTATTTATGTTTTTTTTTTCTTTCTCAAACTTGTGTGCAGTGGACCAACACACTAAAATAAAATTACTTTCAGCGCTGCCATCTTTGTGCACAGGTTTACATTATATGGACAAAAGTATTGGGACACCTGACAATTACACCAACAGGGACTTTAATGACGTCTCTTTCTAAACACACAGACAGCTTTGCAGCTCTAACAGCATCAACACAACATGTTGGAGTGTTTCTGTGGGAATTTGTGCCCATTCATGCAGTAGAGCATTTGTGAGGTCACACACTGATGTTGGACCAAAAGGCCTGGCTCACAATCTCCGTTCCAGTTCATCCCAAAGATTTCCCATCTCTGAAGGTAAGGGGCCTTTAGCTAAATCCCTGGAAGAAACAACCCCATCCCAATACTTTTGTCTATATAGTGTAGTTTGAATCAGGAGGAAGCCCAGCAAGATCTAATGGAAATTTTAGGACTTAAATGTTTGCTCATTTCATTAATTATTAATACAAAAACCATGATTCAAACAGTGAAAGACCACTCGTGTGGCTGCCTTGTGTTCTCATTGTAAACTTGTGTCAGCAGTTCCTGCCTCCTCTATCATAAGATCATGTAACTGAGGGCAAAAAGATGAGAAAATAACAGCCACTTCATAAGAAACTGTAATTTTCCTTCAGCTGTGACCTCACCAGGAGCCGGGAATCTAAGATGAAATCAGCACAGTATATCTTGGATTGTGGCCACATAATGAGATTACTTCTGCCACCACAGCAGCAGAAATGACATGTTCCACCAGTCTGCTGCTGCTGTGCAGAGCTGAACCAACGACCCCAACGATAACCGGGGATTTAATTGAATTTGGTAGAGAAGTTTGCAATCATGTTTAATTTTGCATCTTCACTGACAGGTACACCCAAAGGTCGAGCGACACAGAAATTCATCCTGCCCAGTGGATCACAGTCGGCGAGTCTCCAACAGATGTCAGTCTTTCTCCATCGTGGACATTTTGCCTCACCTCTCTCTTGCTCTTGTACTGTCAATGTTTGATTTATGTCTCAAATTAGAAAATGTTCATCAGCCATTACACCAATAAGAGCCCATCATTAAGAACCAGGCTCACATAAATCAATCAGAAACAGAATAAAATCACAGACTGAGAAGGTGAAATGAATCCAAATGTCGGGTGCATGCGAGTGCTTGGTTAACGTGTTCCCAGTGTGCAGCATCACAAGTGTGAAAAGAAGCTTCTTTAACACCATGTTTGCGTACACATTTGCACGTACTGTAAATATGGCTGCCAAGCAGTGATCATCAACGCAACAACAAACGCTGGCTGATTTTCTCAGCTTCGTTTGATGAACAGAACTCAGTGGCTGCTGGGAAAAATGAGCTCGTCCCGTCTGTTCCTGAGTGACAGTCGTCACGGTAACACTCGCAGTGCTGGCTTTGTCTTTTTGAAGTTGTTTTGTGTCTATTTGTGATGTTTCTGAGGTCTCCAACATTAAATTGTAACAGCCCCCGTGGCCTCTTGGGTTCCTCTACCTGTTTTCATCCATCCAGTCCGTCCTTGATGATGCAGGACGGTCGTGTTTTCACTGAGATCATTTTCTGACCTGGTCCCAGTTGCTGTCTGTATTACTGAGAAGGCGACCAAGTCTTCATCATTAAGAGCAACAGAAAGCTTCCATGCAGCTTGAACTTATTTTAAAAAAGGCCAATTAAGCAAAAGATGTCCTTAGCCGACTTAAAACATCTGGGCTGCTGCTGTGGTGTCCCGCACATCCTGCAGCTTGCCACAGACTGTGAAGATGGTGAAACTGCAGCCCTCTCGCCTTCCTCCCAAAAATAATATCACGTGGGAAGATTTGATGAAATGCTTGTTGGGTCAAAGCCGACTGTGTTACGTTATTCCAGGAAATAGAATCTGAGCTTCCAGACATTATGTGTGGCAAGCAACAAAAACAGACAAATATTCTCCTGTATTAGAAATTTAAATCCAAGAACAAGAGTCAATCAAGGTCCAGGACATCAGCCCCGAGAACTGTTCCAGTGGGGCAGGAGGGGAGATACGTTTAGCAGTAGGCCTCTCCTTGTTGTTCTGGTACACTGTCCATGTCGACCACATATGTCGTCCCCGTGGACGGTTTGTGGCCGTTGACAGGCAGTTCCAGCTGCCCCTCAGCATCGGCGGGCACAGCAGTCAGGTACATGTCCCACATCTGCTCTGGGAGGTCCAGCTCCATCATCTTCTGCTTGATCATCAGGCTCTTCTCGATGTTCCGCCGCTTGTACTTAAACTCTATGATGGTCTTTGTGTACCTGTTGAGCGCCGTCACTGCAGAGCCCATGCAGGTGCCAAAAGACCCCCACGCTAAGCTGAGGAGAGGTTGGAAAACAGTATTAGACCAAAGCCTGACTGCTCAACAAACAGCCAAAGTAACAGTCAGACTGAAATTTGAATAATAAGAATATATTTCTTATGAAGAAGATAAAATGGCTTTTGGACACAGCAACCTCACAGTAGTGGAAACAATTAATCCTGCTTACTCGTATGTCACCACATTTTTTCAGTAGATGGAAAACTGCTTACACATAAGACCAGCTGTAGTCCCAGGTCTTGGGCCTCCAGTCTTCTGGCCCCATCGCGACAGCCAGCTGGAATATTGTGGTAAACATCATGTGGGCCACCATCCCACAAAGGCCTGAGAACAAGAGCAAATCAGAGTGTGTTGTGCAGTGATACGTACATCTGACAGCCTAATGTTTATACCTCAGATAAATGTGGGCTGAAGAGGATTCTTTTCTTTCTTTCTTTCTGATCACAGACCAAACAGGAACAACTTCATGTTACCAGTAAATATCAGAGGTTTACAGAAGGCTGAGACAAACGCGGTGCATTTTGGGGAGTTTTTGGACAGGTGGACTCTGGTTGAGGTGAACTGGCCTCTCTGTTATCTCCCTGTCGGATCCTGGTCCTCCCTCATTCAGCAGTCTGCCTGTCCACAGCTGCTTTTCTTGGGATTAACTCTAACAACGGAGGGGGGTGGGGTGGGAGTCAGTGGATGGGTGGTGGTGGGGGGGCGCAGGAGGGAGCTCCTCTGGGCAGGTCTTGGCACAACCCAAAACCGCTGCCCTGGCTCCAATCCGATTAGTCCACAAACCAGCAAATCCTCCGAGGAAGTGAGTGGACGCAGTGCAGTGAGCTGCTCTGAGTGCTCGCCGCCGCTGACAGTCAGTCAGCTTCACCTCCTGCAGGCAGCCTGACCTGCTGCCCCGCGGCTCTTCACACCCATTTAACCCAAAACACATCCGCATGTCCATTACTGACGTTTTGTCAACATTTTGCTAAAGCACCCACTATTTAACATTAATAATCCTGATGTTAATCCAATCCTGATGCTGCTGCAGTTCACAGTAAAAACTGAAGCTGATGTCGGTGAAATAAAATCCCGGATGGGATCGCTCTTTCCTTATGTGAGGAAGGGAATGCGAATCCAGTGTAGGGATGGCGGGCTCCACCACCGACAATGAAAACTACTTGTGTTTCATGTTCATCTGTAAGTATGTAGCATAAACTGATGCCTCACAACACAGAGAGGAAGTCACACAATATAAAAACATAAATCGGTTTTTACCGAAAAAGTGTGAATAGACAGCATGAAAATTAGGGTTCGATTTCATGAAAGGTTTTTAACTTTAAACTGAAGCTCTGTTTATTCATATATGAAGACAGAACAGTTAAAATTGCAACATGGACTACTTCTTAATGGAAGTGAGGAGGTTAACTAGATGTGTGATATTTGCAAAACAAAACTGCTTTGCCCTCAGTCTTTTCTCTTGTAAAAGACAAAAAATAACCCAAAAAACAAAACTGTTTTGTACAGCCAAACTGTAATTGTCTCATTACTGCCCCCCTGAGGCCGGAGGATAGAAAAAAATACCAGCACAAGAGCCATGTAGAGACATTTATGGCATTTAATATTTATTTATTTTTTAAATTATTCTTTGGTAGAATGTTATTTACTTCATTGTTTGCGAAGGGCTAGCAGACGGTTGGGTGTGGAGGTGATTTTTCTGACCGATCACAGCTGAAGAGAACTAATTTAGAGACGTAAAACCAAGACCTCTACTAATATAATGTACAATTACAATATATATGTAATTATATAAATATAATTACTGATGGTTGTTTTTTTGCATTGAGGACACAACAGAAAAGTCATGCCAAATTAAAGTCTTTTCACTGAAGAACTTTGACTTTTGAGGATTTTTTCGCGTCAGAAATGTCACAAGACACCCACTCCATTAGAGGCATGTAGAGATAGAGGGAGCTGCCACTACAAGCAGTATGTTACAATTGGTGTTCTTTCCCTCAACGACCACAGGGGGCAATAGTGAGCACATTCTACACCCTGAAACAAACGAGTAGAAACACGAAGGTCAGATTCGTCCCTTATCTTGTTTTTCAGTTTTGCAAGAGAGAAGACGAAACTGCGGGGCTCTTGAGTATAACATCAACCAGTGAGATTATATCTGCTTCAAGACCTGCACGACCTCTAAGCAATGTTTGTCTAACTGCACTTGGATTTCTATGTGTGGAGATTCTGCTGTGCACCTGTCACAGGAAGCAGCAGAGCTCGTTTTGCAGTGTTACCTGACAGGGCAGTGCACATGGCAGCGAAGGCACTGAGCTTCAGTTTGTTCATGATACTGAAGCAGGGACACTGCTCCAGGGCCATCAGAGCCCCGCCCGTGAAGAGCAGGGTGAGGTACAGACTCTCAGCGACGATACACAACCACAGGACCCCTGGAAAACAAGAGGGAGGCGAACAAGATTGAGTCGTGTTGTCCTCATAATACCCTGATGAATAATCCTGCTTGTCTAAAGGCAGACATGCTCATGAGTACAACAGATCTGCTCCTTTTAGGTCTGGAGATCTGAATCTGATCGTCTGGGACGGGACAGATTTAGAGAATCAGGGCAGCAGCTAATGATGCTAGTTGATCGTAACATGGTAGATTTGCAAAGGTGAGATTTCACATCTCAAGAGGAGTTTCTGCTTTAGCCACACCGCAGTGCTGATAAACCTCAGTCTCAAATCATTAGTGAATTCAATACGCTTCAAAGAAAACGTGAACAAAACGTGGTGCCACAGTTGCTAAATTCAACCAAAACCGGAATGTAAAACCAATTCAAGCTGTGGATCTTTTCAGATTTTTCATCACTGAGCTCTTTAGCTTCCACCTGCTGTTAGCGCCACACAGTTTAAAGCTCGGTTACTGGATGTTTCCTGCTGAAATGCATCATGGGAATCACAGCAGTTTTTGTTTCCAGCCAGGGAAGCTGCGTACTGCTCGAGGGTGTAGAAACGCTCCAACTCTGAGTCACGTTGTCAATTAGCACTCATTAAAGTTATGTTTGACGCCAGAATAATGATTATAATGTAATATAATAATGTTTCCTTAACCACAAACCGTTCAAACAAAACTTTCTCTCACAGCTTAAAATACAAACCTCTTTCATGTTCTGGTGCGATCTCTGAGAAGTCTCGACAGTCAAACCCTGCGATCGGGACAAAAGAAACACATGAAACTGATTTGTTATAGAGCAAACTGACACTTTGGTTACACTTTATTTTACAGTCTCGTTCATTAGCAACTTGTTTGGGTAGTTTGATACTTGTTTCGGACATTCATTTGACCTGCTGTGCCCTGACTCTAACGTTTAACTGACACAGATTCATCGGATAACCAAACAGCATCAGTTTTTATTAGTTCCAGGAAACTTGACAGGAAATACTCAGATCTCAACATGCTGTAAAATAAAGTGTTGCACAAAACTGTAAAAAACTGTAAAAAGTCAGTGGGAGTTCAATGGGATGCATTTGTGAAAACTGTGAATTTAGAGCATTTTTACGGGCTCGATAACGTGTGCACAATATTCTGCATTTGTGTGAAATGTAAACATGCATGCAGATCAGTTTCAGTGATCCTAACACACTGTTATAGTGTCAAACTAACCAAACCAAATCCAGTTTAAAGCTGAATTTATGGTGCATTATTCTAATAATCTGAAGTCACTTTGCAGGAACATGCAGACATGTGACTTGCTAAGCTTCCTTTGGTGTTTGTGCTCCTGAGAAACGAGCTTTCACAGCTTTGATAAACTGGTCGTACTGGTGGAAGTCAGTAGACTGTTTGTCTCTAAGACGCATGCCAATCCTTATGCAAACTCATTTTAGTCAGAGCTTATGAAACCTAATAGGATGGTTTGCATGCACAGAGAAGAAGTGAGTTTTAATCCTTTTCAGTCTCGCTGCTGCTCTGCTAACGACGCTAAAAACTGAAAAGCTTACAAATAAACAAACCTGAAGGCCATGAAAAGTTATTTTCTCTGTCATCTTGTTTCTATGAGCACTGAGACTATATGAGCATTAAATAACCTGTTACCATGACTACAAGGTTTTTTCTCACTGGTTTGAAGTGGGCGGGGCTCTGTTGGAAAACTGGGATTTTTGCAATCAGGATTTAGCCTCAAGCAAATTTGATGCTAAAACTTTTGTGCTTATACCGAAGTAAAATTTTGAATGCGGGACTTTATTTGTGACAGTATTTCTATAAAACATCTGAATGTGCCACCACTTTAAAGGTCCAAACTGCAGAACATCCTCACCTTCCAGATGAAATGATTAACAGACAAAACAGGAAATTGTAAGGAGCTTTGATGTTTTGTTTGACCAGATTTAGTTTTAATTCTGGTGGCACCTGGTGACCTGCCGAAACATCTCACAGTGTCAGACCTGTGGACTTTTGGAGTCTTTGCTTTACAGCATATTCACCCCACATGCATATCCTTTTGTCAGCGCAAACTCAGCTGTGAGTGTAACCTCTCAGGATGGGCATAAAGCTGCCAGAAACACACGATTGCATGAAAATGACACAGTAGACACGTGAAAATACATCATGAATGTAGTCTGTTTACATGCCGGGTGATTTTAAATCAACTTTTGCTTGATTTACGTCTGTCAATCTGAAAATACGCAGATCAGCAGTTTGTTTTCTCATGTCGTCTCTACATGCTGACATAATACATCAAACTGAGAAATGCAGTTGCCTTATCAGAGCTGGAGTTTGTCTCCTTCTGTCTTTGATTCTCATATTGTCTGACTGTTGTGGTTTATTTCCATTTCTATGGTTGGTTTTCTTCCTGAAAACAGATTTCAATCTTCCTGGTTAAATAAAATAAAGATATCTCAGTGTAAATGAAACATAGCCGCACTCTCCTGGGTTTGACAGTCAGAACCTGCACAGGAGTCTGGCTTTGGCTTCCTTCATCATCACTTCCTGTTTTTGAACTACCAGCTGAATGTGAGGGGCTTGTCGTCAGGCTTACCGTTCATATCGATGGCCTGCTCGCAGGAGAAAAATATGCCTGTGTGGAACTTCCTCAAGAGAAACTTCTCCTCTCCGGTCTCAAAGATGTACTGGACCAGACGGCTGTCGTTGATGTTGGAGCTGTTGAAGCGGATGCAGAACCACTGCTTCACCTTCACCGGCGGTCCTGTGCAGAAGGGTTTGGCCACCTTCCTGGTGCCCTCACACCAGTAGCTGGTGGTCACCGCTGATAAGGCAAAAGCAAACGCCACAAAGTTGAGGGTGAGCGCCAGAGAAGCCCGCCACCCGCGCTCTAGCCTCATGGTCGAGGCCAGGCCAGAGGAGATGAAATGAAGAGGCAACTAATCCTGGCTTTTGATATGTAGCCACCGTGTTTCGCCTCCCAATATCAAATCTTCATAATCTTGTTGCGTTTGAGGCTCCTTGGGTGAGAATTCTGCACATCCCTCCGCCGACTCTAATGATGTGCTTCCACCTTGATTAAAGGGCTCGTCCTCTCCACGTCCACAGAAACAGCAGAAGTCCATGGCAGTCCTGCAGCTCTTTGCTTTTCTCTGCTTCATTTGAACTCTTTCACTCTTCGTTCCCTGCTGCTCGTCCATCGCTCCTCCCCTTATACAAATCTTTGCCTGCGATATTATCCATTACAAATGGCAAGTTATATTCCAGACTTCCTTTGAGCATATTAATAATAAAAAGAGATTAATACGAGCTTAGATTATAATCCAGGACAAGGTTCTTCGTGTTTACATTTCCCAGACTTTACTGCATTTCATGTCAAAGTGCATCTCAAAGTAATTGCAGCCACAGACACAAGATCAAGCGCCTGCTTTACAGTCGGCGACCCGTGACATCATGTGTACAGTCTCATGTGAAGATCCATCCATAATGTGTGTGTGTGTGTGTGTGTGTGTGTGCACGCAGGGCAAATCTCCTCATGTCTAACAGCCTGTTGATGTGGGATGCACGACACAAATGAAGACAAATTTCTTACAGATGGATGTGGAGGAGATGAGGAAACATTTGCTGCCTTTACTCCCATACATTCGTCTCTTCCTCTCTGCAATTTTCCATCATCAAACTTATCATAATATTCCACTGCTCAGACTTTCAGCAGCAACGGGTCACCTTTGGCAAATGGCTGTCATTTTAAAAGCCGAAGCAGAGAAGAGACACGTAATTTCCTCGAGTCTCGCCACATCAGACGTTGTTGTGTGAGATTTTACACGAGGCAAACAGACGAGCAAATAGTGATGACACACATTTTAGACATTTCACTCAAAGCCACAAAGCTGCTAGTGTGGCTAAAAACATTACTGCTACAAAAATCATTATTACCTTTTCTCTTTGCTTTACTTGTAAAATAATTAAGCTTCTAAAATCATGTAAATGAAAAACTTCATCGGGACAAAAAGTTGCAAGACTTGGATGGCAAAATCACTCCTGGATTATTCTGATTTTTTTGATTATTCTAACTGGTCAAGAACCACATACACCAACGAAGATGAACTCATACAGGTACAGTTTGTCCAGCAGACGACAACCCCAAGCTGAGATTAAAAAGCGGTGTTACGTGATATCCCACCAAGACCACAAATTAGCTTCCAAGGAGTTTTAAAATCACTTTAGGCATACGTATACTTAAATGTACAAAGAATGGAGTCAATCGGTGTAGTACACTCAGAAACAGGTAACACAGTCTGATGTGTGTACCTGACGGCGGTGCTTTGAGTCGCAGCCAACATCTCACTGAGTAATTCCTCTGAATACAAAGAGATTATTCTGAACATTAGCTTTCATGTAATAAAAATGTAAACACAGGACAAATAAGTCCAGCTGATGAAGTAGTAAGCCTGTTGTTCAGTGAATATTTTCAAGACTCATCCCTTTTTACATAATAAATACCTGTCAGAGCGAAAGTCGTGTCGACAGCGAGCACGATTTCAGCGTGCACGACTGACAGATGTGAGATTTGAACTTCTGCCGTTTCCCCTGAGACAGAGATGCTCCGCATTCTGTGCATTTCATGACAAAACCTAAATGTTTAGGATGATTATGTAAGAAGTAGGCCGACATGATAAAGACCAAGTAATGATTTGGGTAGATAAGCAGAGTTTCAGATTAAGTTCAGTGGCTTTAGAGGAGAATAAAATCAGAGTATTGTCATTTCAGCTTCAACTTGAGTCAAAATAAAAAGAATAAAATATGTTTGCATTACACTCTGCTGTATCCTGCAGGATTATAATGAGCCATGCGTCACTACGTTCACCAGCGAATCGTACTTAAGCAGTGGCCTCTTGGTCCCTGAAGCATGAGAGGAACTGATAGATTACTGTAGATTAATGTTGATGCCATTCTCACATTCATCCTACACTTCAGTGGGAATTCTGTTGTCCACTCACCTTCATCCTAAATACGGTAATGTGAGGCTACAATACATCAGCCAGACCCAACAGTCTTGCAGCTGAGAAAGCAGTGGAAAGTTTAATCCATTTTAAAACAATTTCAGCACTGAATGTAACTTACAACTCGACAAGATGACTGAGGAAACTACGCTGAGCAGCTGGGACAAGCTGGTGAAGAGTAGAAGTGAGGCTGATGTTCGCATGCTGAGGCTGATGAGATGAATGCCGGCAGGTGTGAGGTGTGCCCAGGTGCCAGAAAGCCACGCCCAGACAGACAGGTGAGGGAGGAGACATTAGGGAAGGCTGTGGTTTTGGCACCACAGCAGCAGATGGTCTGACCTGAGACTATTACACCAGAGACACACATAACCTCATCCCACTGCAGAAGAGCAGCAGACCCCCATGCAGGGCTTCCCATCGACCCCTGGTCTCGTCTGAATAGGGTTCTGAACAGACCTGAACATGTGTAATTAATATAACAAGACTAATAAAATTAATCATCGGTCCCTGATGTTTGTATTCTTGTACATTCAGTACAACGACAGACAAAGACCTGGAACAGAGCTGAGGGGAACTCCTTTGAATACAGGAGTATTTTTGAAATCATTTTTATTATGTTAATTTCATACAGTGTCGATGTCACATTAATACCTGATACTCTGAGTTAAAGTATGTTCAGCATTTTCTGCACAGCAGTTGATGAAGTTATGTGATGTTTTGTTAAAATTCTATTGGCTGCCTTTCATTTTAAAAACATCAAATATTATCAGTGACTGTGATGTGGTTTGGAGCTTTAAAATCTGAGTATTCCTCACATTATCACATTCATCACGCTTTGTACATGACATAAAATAAATAAAATAATGACATTATAGTATACCCAATTTATGAGCAAATGTAGTTTGATAGCAAACTACTTCTATTCCAAATCATGTTTTATGTGCAGTCTGACATAGCTTAACATCAAAGTGAATTATTAATTCCAGGGATGGCAGATGGGATTGCAGAGTAAGCAGTAATACTGACAAAAGGCAGAAAAGGTCAGCCAGATGTTGAACTTTACAATATAAGCCACCTGTTGTGTTTAATCCTCTGCTTATACCAGTATTTAACTGTGTCTTCAAAAAGGTGTCATGGTGATGTGACGTGGTTATCCCCTTAATCTTCCAGACAGCTGTCTGGATTTAGGTAGTGATGAACATAATCCTGTTTGGCACCTTGAGGAACCGCCGAGCTGGAGAGGTCTTAAAGGACAGAAAGAGAAGAAGGAGGAGGAGGAGGAGGTTCAGGTTTCACTATTGTCTGAGTCAGTTTGCAGGATGGGAAATACAAAGAGCAGTGCTTTGTCAAAGGAGCTCCTGGAGGATCTGAAATCCAACACAAAGTACACCGAGGCCGAGCTCTGCACCTGGTACCAGTCCTTCCTGAAGGAGTGTCCCAGTGGGAAGATCAGCAAGGAGCAGTTTGAAGGCATCTACGCCAGCTTCTTCCCAAACGCAGACCCCACAGAGTACGCACGGCACGTATTCAGGAGTTTTGACACAAATGCAGATGGCACTTTGGACTTCAAGGAGTACATTGTCGCTCTGCACCTCACATCCGGGGGAAAGACTCTGCAGAAGCTGGAGTGGGCCTTTGGCCTGTACGATGTGGACGGGAATGGAACCATCAGCAAAAATGAAATCCTAGAGATTGTTAAGGTACTTAAACCTTCTTCCTTCCTAATGATGCTACCCACAACCTGAATTTGGTAGATGATACATTTGTCAGAAAATGACTGCAGTTACTAATGACTTTTGACTACCATTCAGTTTCTTTACAATCCAAAAACTTTCGGATGAAAATTGTCAAAAACAAGACAGTATATTGCTCCAAAATTTGAACTTGCAACCAGCAATTGTCTGGCAATGTTCTTGATGAATGATGATTGTTTTCTACTGAAGCCACTTTGATCCGTTACAATTGTTGGCATATTTTTCTGTTCTGTATCTGCACTGTAAAACATATTTAAATGTCTCATGCAGTCAATATTCAACATGATTCCTGTTGATGACCAGAAGAACCTCCCCGAGGATGAAAACACACCAGAGAAGCGGGCTGAAAAAATCTGGGGATTCTTTGGGAAGAAGGAAAACGGTAACTCATTAACTGCTTGTGCCTGAAAACTTTTCCATACCTTCAAACGCCCGCCTGTGTTGACGTTACTTTACTTGTTCTGTTGTTCATCCTCTCTCAGATAAAATCACAGAGGGAGAATTCATTCAGGGCGTGATGGACAACAAGGACATCCTGCGTTTGATACAATATGATGAGCCTCAGAAGATTAAAGACAAGCTGAAAGAGAAGAAGCACTAACGTCTCGCTTTAAAAAGCCACCTTCATGTGCTTTTAAGACTCACTTATTTTTTCACCAACATTCTAATGTGAGCTGGCTGCTTGTTCTCACTTTTTTATGTTATTCATTCATTTGTGGACTAATTTTTTACATGTTTTTCTTTGTATCCATAAAGCAATTAGATTACTGCATGTGAAACTATATACACATGTATATATAAGTGGCTCTGTATTAGACATGTGGTAAACAACAGTATCATAACACCCCAAAAACCTAAACATACATAAAGCTACATATTCCTGTTCTCCGGAACTGAAACATCAATTTTTTAAAACATCAGTTTTAATGCTCCGGTTTCTTATTAATTTATACCACTTCAATGTGACAACAGTTAAATCTAAAGTCTTACATAATCAGGGGAAAGAAGCTAGCATCTAGATGCTAACTAGCCTAGCTGGCTGTAGGCTAACGGCTGTCCCTGCAGCCTCTGACTGTGGAACTCACACGATTTCATGTGTTTGTGTTTTTCCTGTGCCCTTTGTCAAATCATAGAGAGCAGAATCTAAATATTTTTAGGTTTTATGTAAAGCCTGTGACCGTGTTTAATAATCAGCAAAAAAACAAACAGACTAAACAAACAGGTCAGTCAGCTAACAACCTTTAAACTTCAGACTGTTTCCTCACTTTTTCACTTCCCTAACCAGGTTTCCAGTTGTAGCACAATCTTTAGCAGAACTTTAACTAAGAAATTCACTGCGCCAGTATTAACAGATCAAGATCAACAGCTGGTGGTGCTAATTTTCCTGTTGGGTGCCACAACAAAATGACGTTATGAAATGAGCGCCAGTCAAACCTCAAATGGTGAAAACAATTAAGAAAAACGATGGGAATGTGGCGTGTGTGTGTTGTCACGTGTTGATGTGAAGAAGCTGACGGGCTCGTCGTCGCTCCACGCAGTTCTCATGTTTGTGTTTCTTTTATCAATAAACCAACTTTTCCACCTTAGTCAAGCACAAAACCTCAGATTTTATTTTCAGTGTTTCCAAAAATGCACAAATGGAAAATGTGCATGAGAACACATGAATGGAAACCCGTTCACTGTCCCTGTGTCTGCTGCTGTCACTGTACCCCCGACTTGACGTCCATACGTGTTTGACATCAGCTAATCTTGTTTGCATTCCAGCCTTTTTTGCACAACCAATTCACTCTCGTGCTTGGCTGCTTACCAAATGTTTATTCACGCTTGGATTCATTCATTAGTTTGATGGCAAGAGAGTCGAGAGCTCCTTATGAAAGGAATTAGGCTCATGTTAACAATCCACCTGCATCAGCCAATCCTATTAGGAGCTGAAGGTCAGTTTAGACAAACAACCTCCTTACTCAACTGTCGAGTTAATATGGACTCGGCACAATGAACAATGTGCTGCTCCGCCAGGTCTGCCACTCCAATCAGTTTAGGGTGTGTTTTTTTAGCTGTGACATTAACACACAAACTCATGCAAACAAGTGATGGCTCAGATTTTTCATCTGCTCGTGCCAGGCCACACTAATGATGTAAAAATCCAAAATTTGCATTCTTTGCAACATTCATGCAAGTTGAAAATATACAACATCAGCCAAAAACAGTATTAAAAAAACAGGCTAGTCGCACAGCTTTGCAGAGTCTTGTGTAGTCTGAAATATACCGCTTTGCTTACAGAGTTTGGCTTTGTACGATTGTGTCCTAAAGCCTGTTTTGGCACAGGTTAATACCTGGAAAGATACACGCTGTATCCGTGTCCATCCACCTGCCTTAATTTCCCCTCCAATCTGTGCTGGACTGGATCCAATGGAGTTTGATGAACCTGAGCTGATTAAAAAGAGGGTTCAGGTGGTCTCCTAAACACAGTTGCTGAAGTAAAATATAACTTCCGGTTTCTGAACCCCCCAATGCGGTTACATAACAACATACCGTGACATTTAATTTCCAAAGAGGAGATTTATTCTGGACACTGCATTCCACAGTACACCGTCTGGACAGAGGTCACCTATGATCAAACATTCTCAAAACATCGGGAACATCGGATTGAATGCACGTTATGAAAGTGTTAATCACAGAAGGGCAGTAAACTCAACCGTTACGTCATGAAACTGTCGATGCTTGTCAAGAACATTTAGTTTGAACATAATAACTTGTTACGTTTAGCGCACAACATTGACACACACTGATAAAACCTCTACAACAGATATGCCAGTCAGACCCACATGAAGCCTTTTTGGTTTAAAGCAAAGTCTGAATGTGCTGAATCCATTCACAGTTCAAATAAAGATAACTTTTCCTTGTTTAATAGAAAAACGATGACCTTTGTGCATTATCGATGTCGCTGATAAGGCAGGTAAGCATTTAAATATTTTTTTTCATGGTCATTTTCTTGTGCCTGGATTAGGATTAGGATTACAACTTCAATCCTTATTTGATTGGCTTCGTGCTTTTGAGAAATAAAAAAACCCCAACAAAACAAACATCAGCATCTAATAACCCAAACAAATCCAGAACACACAGGCCGGACAAAGACAGACACATACATGTAAACACAGACACATACTGTACATGCAGTCTCTGATAAAATGTTTCATTTGCATTTGTGCATGTGGAAGGAGTCCATCCACTGGATCGAGATCAATATCACAAATTCACTGTTTTATCTTCTCTTTTTCTCTTAATATGAGTTTTGCATTCTGCTGCTCGTAGCCCGACTTAACCTGCCACCATCATAAAGATGTTCCCTGTACATTTACCAAAAATAAGACAAACAACATTGTACAGTACAAACACGCCATCGGCCCAGAGATGTGGGACCTGTTAAACATCTGACAGCAAAATACATCTAGCCTGTATGTACAAATGTACACTGATGCAGAGTAGAGTATGTCAAGGACATTCCAGGTATATAACCGTTAGGCACTAAAGGGTGTTTCAGTGTAGCTTGGACCACCTTTTTCCTCCGGACTGATCCAAAATAGACCCTGGCCTAAATCCTGTCGACCACGTGTTGGGAACGTGTGGTGAGCATAATCGAATTCACATTCCAAAACACTGTGTGTGTGTGTGTGTGTTTGTGTGCGTTTTGTTAAACAGTTGAGGTTAGTGGATATTAACTCTGTACACGTAAAGTCTCCTTTTTTGTTGTTTGTTTGTCAGAAAGTTCCTAAATTGATTCTGTCACTTGTACAAGATGCAGAATACCTCGTGTAATTTCAGTGAACTACACCAAAAACAGCCAATGTTGGTTCAACAGATTTTGCAGCTCTCCATACACAGTAGAAGCAAGATATTCAAAACATGCATTTCCACCAAAATGAACCAGCAAAATATGAAAATATATCATATTCATTCTAAGATCTCAATATGCTTCAATATCGGTATCTAAAATAAAGATAATATCAATAATCACACTTTTTTTTTTTGTTTGGTTCACTCAAACTGGAAAAGTGTCAATTGAAGCTAAACTAAACAATTCAAAATACATATAATTTGTCTAATAGTGTCAACTTTACAACAGGTAAACAGCAGAATATGTTAAATGGCATTCAATAAGCTAATGTTGGCTATGACAGGGTTACGACTTCAGAGGAACATGCTGGTACTTTGATCCGTTACTGTGTCCTGCACTCAGATTGTGTTAAGCATGAACGTTTGCTCCTGATATTCCAGTCAGAGGGAGGATGAGCAGACCTCGGTGGTCTGAACATGCACTGTCCCTGGATCAGTGAAATTTGAAGTGTTCTGCGGATGTTTCAATACTGAAGACAGAATGGCTGATCCCAGGTCAGGGTGGTCTATATGTCCATATCCACGGGTCGAACCTCGCCGGTTTTATTCTCCTTCACCCACAGCTCTCTGTCTTTGCTTGGATCCACGTTCTGCAGCAACTGGTCGACCGGTTCCACCATCTGGAGAACCACAAACAACAACACAATCCCATGAAACATCTGCATGTGTTCATTTAGTGTTAATACCTCATCAGGTTGGTTACAGAAGGGATGGCGATGACATCAGGTATGGACTTAAGACTGGAAACAGCTAGCTAGCATGCTAAACTAAAGCTAGCTTTAAAAAGAGAAGCTGCTTCTGTGAGGAACCTCTTTCTTTGGAAAGGTACCACCTCTGAGGACTTTGTCAGCCGGCACACAGAGACGTACCCTTTAAAGCCTTGTTAGATTGACAGGGTTCACCTCCCGAATAAGCAGAGTCTGGGTGGGCGTCTGAGTGATGACAGCGAGTCTGCTGGATGAAAGGCTGACAGAAGAAAACCTGGGGCTCGATCTGTCACAATGTCTACACTCACCGCACTGCCAGTTCCAGTCACTGTTACATCAACCAGTGGTTTGCTCACTTGTTGGCTCTTTGACTGGGTAACAGGGTAAATTATCCACTGTGCCAGTGGGGAGCAGGTGAATGCAAATAAACACCAATTTGAAGAGAAAACATGTAATTCTGAAGGGGATACTCAGTGTTCATATTACAACAGTTCCTGATGGAGAACGTAAACAGGAAGTTGTGCAGCGAGTGAGTTAGCTTAGCAGTGTGCAACAACTTTTATTGTTTTGGCAAATGAGCACCATTTAAAGCCGGCTGAATTAGCTGAATTCAAGTTGAAACACACATAAACAGATGTAAAAGAAAGCGTTCTTGTTCTCCCTGTAAAAGGTAAAAATATTGATGACTCATCTTGAACTCACGCATGTTGAATTAGACTTTGGGCTGTAAAATCAATAAAAATAAAATATTCCATTTTTTTTATTCCCAGTGTCTTCCACGATAGCACAAACAAAAAAATGCCATCTTAACATGCCTGACGTCTCACTTCCATATAAATATATCAAAATGGCAAACTGTCACAAAGCCATGTGTTTCAGTCATGATGACTTCCTGCCGCAGTCAGCATGAGGAGGTAACTTTGCATTGAGTTAAGGCTGGATTTAACCTCCACAGCATCTCTGTTTCTGATTAAAATCAAACTGTAGTGTAAAAGAAAAAGGAGCAGGAACTCACACTCTGATTAAACATGTCTGTTTCATGCCGCAGAGTCGTGTACTGGCGTAAATGCTGCTGAATCCACTCGATGCGTTCAACCTCCAGCTTCTCCAGCTCCTAAAGCGGGAGGAAGTCAGAAGTTCATGGTCACTAACACAGAGAAACTCTTAACCTTTTTTTATTGAACATACGAATGTTATTATTTCAGAATTGTTTCCATAAGCAGTTCTCATAAATTAAAGCTGAAAAAAAACAAAACTATTTGAAGTCTTCTGAGCTGTTGAAGACCTGAAGCAGAACGTTAGGATCGATCTGATCTTCATAGAGGAGGTTTTACCATGCAGGTGGTGACCATCTCTTCAAACCACTTGGACTGGGTTTGGTTGTACAGGTCCACGCAGCGCATCAGGTCGTCTCCTGCAGAAGGCAGACAGGAACAGGAAGTAGAGGTCAGAACTCAGTCTGTTCTGTCTGTCTGCTATTGGCAGTTGTATAATCTGTGGTGCACACGCAGCAGAAACCCTACAGGACCAGCAGGGGGCGCTCACACATCACTCCTGTTCAGTGCAACTTCGTGCTTCTGCTTCACTACTAATTTTCCTTTCCTGGTTACTTGTAGTGGAGAATTTTCACAGTGTGGTATTAGTACTTCATTTAAGTCATCCAAAAGAGGTAAAGCTCATAAAAAAGCTGTGGCTTCCAACCTCAGATTTATTAAGATCTGAATACTTGATCCACCACAACACTGCAAAATATTTCAGCTCTTCTAATCCTGACGCATAAATAAGTGTCAGACGGTGAAACGGAAACATCACCAAAGCTCGTTAATTCATTATTCATTCAGCGCAGGTAAAAACATGACTCTGTCTTTGGCGGCGAGCACAGTGAGCCGTGATGACATTCAGCCCAGCCTTGAGGTAGCAGAGTCGATCAGCAACACTTGGCTAACATCATTTAAATGTGTCCTATGGGCGATATTGATTAGTGCTGTGGACCGTGACTAATGTACTGAGAGAGATGACAAGTGAACTTCCTGTAGCACTGAAGCCACAGAACAATTACAGCATGGACTCGTGTTCTTCTTCTTCTCTGTGAAAAACGCTGTGCATCTTGGGTAGGATTTATGTCTTATTTTGCAATTAAACAAAACAAAGGTAAATTGACATCCCTTTGTGATAAATTCGAATCAAAAAATCTGTAAGATATTCAGTTGGGAAATAAGATTTTATGTCATATGCAGTAAAACTTCAGCAAAATACATCCAGTCTGTGGATGTCCAGTAAGACAAACATGAATTCATGTAAACAAAGGACGTCAGACTAACCGGCTGTTGGATTCAGCCTCATATTTACCGGACAGGGATCAAAATGTAATCAGTCATCTTATTTAAAGTTCAGCGAGAAAAGGAAAGATAAAAACACAAAACAAACTATTAATAATGAAAAACCGAACTAGCAGACTAAATTAAAGTTGTGTTGTCTAAACATGAGATGACTTTTAGTTTTTAGTGGGATTCTTCAGTTTTACAACAGCAGATGTTCACTTGTGTTTCCTTCTGTTTTTGAAAACCGTACGTTTTTCCGTGTGTCTCAGTGCATTATGTGGCGACCTCCTAACAGCTGTGCTTCAGGTGAACTTCCCACAGAGTTCATAGGAAAGTGCCTCAAACACGAGCTGCGACTGCGTCCTCTTTAAGCTCTGACTTCTGACCTGCTTGTGTGGATTTCCGCCGGGCCTTCTTTATGTCCTCCTCTGTCTTGTTGCTGAGTTTGATCTCCAGCTGCTGGGTCTTCACCTCCAGATCCTTCTGTCTGTCCGCCAGGGCTTTCCGGGCCTGCGTGGCGCGCGCACACACACACACACACACACACACACACACACACACACACACACACACACACACACACACACACACACACAGCAGGATGTTTGAACGTAGAAACAATGAGTCATTCAGTGTAATCCTCAGATTTACTGTACGTTCATCCGTTACAAGAGTCATTACAGCCTTTTCATGTTGGCTACTGACATTTGTGCTCTGATCCTGCTCTTGTCCTTTAATCTTTTCTTAATCCACATTATTGAGTCTTTCCTCTTCTTCTTATTCTTCCCAAGCTCACGTTGTGACAGTGTTTGAAAGGTAAACAGGCTAACTTTGACGCCTAAGTCCAGAAAACAGTCAGGAAACAACAACAGAGTTTGTTTATGGCTGGAAATCATTTTCACTGCTGGCATAATTGATAGAAGGTCAATTTTCTTTTGCATTTGAAGTTAATATAAATTGCAGGATGGTCTGAAAACCACATGCAATTAGATTGGCCAAACATCAGATGAGAATTTCGTGCCGCAGAGTCTAACCATAAATATGTAAATGCTTTCTTAAATAAATTTAAATTTTTAATTTCAATAAATGTGCCAGTATTATCGTTGTTAAGTTTGTGCATTGACAGGTTTTAGCTGCAGCAGCTCCACAGTAAGACTTTACTCCTCTACTTCATCTCTTTTATTATTACGTTCACAAGGAAGCCTGATTGGAAGTAGCCTTCCGTTTATTAAAATTGCTAAATGTTTTAACTTTAGTTTGGCTGAGGTGGAAATGCTGCTGCATCAACAAATAAATGCAGGACGTTAATGTAGCTTCCACTTTGACTGGAGCAGACACATCACCCACATCACGCCGCCTCCCACCGCAACACGCCTTCGTTTCACCAGAACATGTCCAAAGACAAACAGAAGAGACGAAAATAATGTGTGTGTCAGGGGAAACAAATTCACTCATTCATGATTTTAGGTGGGAAGCAACAACAGAGCAGGCAGCGGCATCAAGATGCACCAAGTGTAGGAGTTACTGAAGCTCTTATGTGATATTTCTGATGTCCACAAAAGTTGATGTTTCTCGAGCCAACTGTGTGACATTTGTGCACCGTTTGGAGGAAAACGTTGGCCAGTGAGGAGCGACGGGAAACAGATTCATTTGTACTTCACCACCACATAAGCCATTTGAAAAAGCATGTTGACTTAACCCACAGGTACGTGAGACTCAGTACCTTCTCCACACCTGCGTAGCGACTCGCCAGCTGCTTCCTGAGGTCGGCGATGTGATGATCATACTTTTTCAGGTCCTTCTTGAAGTTGTCGCCCCTGAACGTCAACAAGGGTTTTTCCACCTCAGTGTGGAGCTGTGAAAACAAGTCGCTCAGCTGTAATACTCCAGTTTTGGTCACATCTGATATCCCAGCTTATCTATCACATGTGCACCGAATGGAAAACAAAAATCAAGTGAATCTATGAGTATATTTGTGGGTAGTTCAGGCCAGGTGAAACAGCAGGTACATTTACCCACATTTACCTTGTTGTTTATGAAACATGGCTGCCAAAGCCTGTTTCGTGCCCTACAAAGTCACATCCATCACCACAAAGGGAGACAATTACACTTTTAATCTCCTTTTCTATTCCTCCCACCAAACACTTGTCCAATAATATGAAAAAGATGTTTTTTTTATGACACTCCAATAAACTACAAAGTGCCTGTCAGCAGTGTTGGCTCTCCACACTGAATAATAATCAAGTGCAAATGTCAAAACTAGACTATATAGACAAAAATGGAGCTTATCAGACAGAATGAGACAAAGCATGTGCAGCCGTGATAAGACGTCTCATTGGCTGTCTGGCCACGCACATACGAATCCTCTCCATCATCCATCTCCTCACCCGCCTCATAACGAAGTGTGGGCACTGGTGGAGCAGGGCAGAGCCTGCATGGCCCTGGCTGGGGGCTCGTCAGGACACGTAACTAATTAATTAGACAACAGAGGGCTTTGAAAAGCTCCGAGGCAGCTACTGCGTTATTTAAGGCTGCATCACAGGCCTGTGTGTGTTTTCTGCATGGCTGGTAATCGGACCGTGGACAGGTCATTTTCTTTGGTCAGCGCTGGCAAGGTTGAAGTAAACAAGCTCCATCGCCTCAGGATGCGGTCACACCAAGCGTCCGTTACTTCAGCTGATCGAAAACATAAAACACTTGACCTGAAGGTGCAGAAAATTACAAATCAAAGGCATCCACACAGGGATGAAAACAAAACAAAAAGTCCACTAAGATGTTTCAGACAAGCTTTAAATGTCATCTTAACTAGTTTTTTTTACATCTAAAATCTTTACAAGTTTATCAGTTTAGCGAGACAATATTCAAAATATTATAAAAAGACAGTTATGATTTAGCACAGCTGAATGTTTTCAGGTTTGCCAAAGCGTTTCACGTCATGTCTCACTTTTCATGTCACAGAAAAGCATAAAATGTAGAATTTAGACTTTTTAAAAGCAGTAAAACTATGAAGTGATCATCTGATTGGTTAAGGTTCGGTTAATATTTCTGTATTTAAACTGGCAATAGGCCAGCGTTAACGTATCATTATGACGTAAATGTGTTGTGTCCCTGTGGTTCCCCATAAGTCTCGCAGTCACTCAGGAATTCTGTCTGCCACAGCGGGCATGAAAGGCTGACCATTTCTATCTGCTTTCACGTCACCTGTAGACCAAATGAATGAATGAATCCATGCTTTTGTCCTGTTGATGTTTCTGAGGAAAACAGCAATCAATCCAGCAGCAGCAATACGCCACCGGCCACTTAGAAACACTTCAGGGTTTAAGCTGCACTTTAACTGATCCATTAATGATTGTCAGCTCTGCGTGAGATTTATGCTTTCATTTCCTCAGCAGATGTTACCTTGTTGGAGAACTTAAGGTGAACTTCAGCCTCATCGTGAAGACTCTTCTTCAGCTGAGTCCAGGCTTCTCCAAGAGTCCTGAGAAAAGATTGATGTCAAATAAAACGAGTCCTTAATCACCTTTAGTACACGACCAGAGAACATCCACACTGAACTGTACATGACTGGAATATTTCCGTTTAGTGGCATGTTATTTTACTCCACTACATATACATGCTAAGCAGTAGGAGTAAAGTCCTGGGTGTGACATCATGCTGAACAGCAGTTCGGTTTTAATGTTTTCAGAGTGCAGGTTGACTTTAGATTTTTACTTCCTTGACTCTGCACATTGCTGGACTTGGGTTTGTGTCCCTATTAGATTCGTTTTTAGGGCTTTAACCGAAATGTTCCGTTCTGATGAATTTCCAGAGATGGATAGCGACCAACCTCTACTGTTTCTCAAGCCGAATCAGATCTGCTCAAAGATTTCTGTGACATTTTGCCGACAGACGAACACGACAGAACACAGCCTTCAGTGACAGTAACAGTCTTTGATAGGCGCATCAAACACAAGAGTGTGGGAATAAGTCTCTTTTAAACCATCTGCAGACGCAGTCATTTTAATTACTAAACGTACTGTTTGCTAGCTTTCAAGCTTTGGAGCTGCACTCTGTTTGGTCTTATAGCCCCTGGTGACTGCACTCACCCTTCCTCCTGCAATGCCAGGGGACTTTGAGACAGCTTGGAGAGGTTCTTGGCATATTCTTCTTCAATCTTTATTCTGAAATACAAAAGAATCAAGATGTGAAACCCTGAGCTGCCAGGCGCAAAGTGAAGCAGTAACAGATAATTCCAGGGGTGCACCACAGCAGAATGCCAGAAACTTGGGCTAGCTTGGCTGCAGAGGCTGAAAGCCAAATGGCCCTGACCCTGCACATCAATAATCCCATTGTCCTCCAGCAGTATTTTACAAAACAGCACATTTTCACAACCGCTTCATTTGGGAGATGGAAATGAGATGGTGCTCATATTTGCCCTGAAGGCCATTCCGATAAGGTAGCCATGTTTGTGCCCTTTGTGACTTTTGACTTCCCCCACCGGGTCTCACATTTACCTTTCACACCTGAGTAAACCTGTCACCTAAAGAAGGTCACGAGGCCCATCCTTTTACTTCATGTTTGGATACTCGCAGCACCAAGCAACCCAGCGAAACAACACAGAAAGGTCAGCGGTGAATAGAAATCTGCTGGAAGGATTTGGGAGCGTAGTCAGAGAGGAATCCTCATTAACTTCCCACGACTCGGACCAGGATGTGAATGGAGCTTTGGTAGAATTAGGTGGAGCTAATTATATAGAGAGGCGTGAGATCGGATGTAAAAGTTTTAACTGCATCCCTAATTATTATTCCTGTTGCTTTTTGACAGCCTGTTTGAGATCTGTGCATTTCCTGCATCCTTAGCTGCTTTGTTGAGATCTTAATTATTGGGTGAAAGCCTGAATTGCAACCCTGAGCTGTGAGACAAAAACTCCTCCACCCTACAGATCCTTTTATAACTGAGCTTTCTATAGAGAGCATAGCGAGCAGCAGTAGGTTGTCCTTATTCCTTTGGATCACATTGTTAACTGCGGTGGTCGGTATGAGTCGGTTAGGAGACATGGTTCAGGCGCTACTTCCATCACTGCTAACAAAGCATGATAACAGGCGGGGTTTGTATGGGTGGGGTTCGTATGGTTTGTTGGTTCTGCAAGGCTGCAGCTGAGCTCTTCTCAGTTTTTATTTCTGTTTTACCTGAGCTTGTTTCATGTAACCGACCGACGAGCTACTCGCACAAAAAGATTTCTCCGTTTAGCAGCTCTGTGTCTGGCACTCATGTGAATTGATTAAACAAAACTGCTGTTGTTGTTCTGTTTTTGGTGTTAAAACAGCCTCATCTGAAACAGAACTGTTATTACCTCTCGTGGATGAACTCGGCCATCTCCTTCTGCATCTGTTTGCCCTTCAGCTGCTTCTGAAGAAGAACCTCGAAGCCCGCCACAGAGGTGGTCCCCTGGGGGTCTTTCTTGTCGGCCTGAGGAGGAGGAGGAGGAGGAGGAGGAGAAGAGGGCCATTCAGAAACAGCAGCAGACCAGTAAACACTCGGTTCGTGTGCAGAGCCTCCAGTAGCACCTCTTTGTTGTTTAGGTCTGAAAGCGTGTAGGGGTTTGTGAGAACGAGCTCTGAATGTGTGACTCACGCTCGCATGTCAAGCAGGACATGCGTTGGTGTGTGTGCGTCAATCACTGGATGGCTGGATGTGTGTTATGCGTGTGCGTTTTTCAGCAGGATCCAGCACTTTGTCTTGTTTGTGACAGGCCTGATGTGCGACTCCAGAGGTGCCAGATTTATTTCACACAGCAGGTCAGTGGACGTACAAAACATGACAAGCAAGCCGACATGACAGCCTGCGAACGAAGAGCCAAAGAGCAACGGGGGGAGGCTTCAGATTTCAGCCAGTTAGGCAGTCTGAAGGGTTTGAATCTAATTTAGGATGGAAATGTATGGAAAGTGAAAATTACAGGGGCCACTGGGGAGACACTTGAGGCAGGAGCATCACTGTGTTCGCGGAGAGGCCGGTCACCTGTGAGCCGCCTACGCCAACGCGGTATTTCTGTGCTACACGAGAAGCAAAAAGCATATTGACTGCTTTCTGTCAGTGAGTGCACTGTTTGGTCACATAACTTAATGTAAGCATTTAGCTTTTAACTGCACTTTACTTCTGCCGGTAAGGATTTGATCTGAAGGGTCAGCAAAACCTTCTGGAGCTTTTCTTGTAGGCGGGCAGTTGGATCAAACACACTTTTTCGGAGGCTGACAGCGATAATGAATATTTAAGAGGATTAAAAATCCTGCAATGACTGATAATAAGTACTGATACAAGTTTTGACAGCATCGAAAGAACTGAAGCTATGAAAACACTCAGGACTTCTTTTTCTTTTTGCAGTGGTATCAAAGAGATAATCTGGCATCATAACAACCTAGTTAACTCATAACATAAGATCTGAGTACTTCTTCCACCACTGTCGGCGTACAGACAGAACTGGTCCTGAATACGGGTTTCACAGCAGCACAATTCTCGATAGTTAGTCTGAAAAGTTCCTCATAACAAGCTTCACCAGTGGTATGAAATGAAACTTCCTGTCTCCTCCTTCCCAAGAAAAACCTCATTTTGATGTCTGAAGATAAGTGGCTTGTGATAAATGGGTCCATTAGAAGAACTGGTCACAATCTGAACTCACATGGACTCAGGACCTGTTGTTTCTGTGAACGGTTAAGAACACTGAGCTACATGGTTTTCAGAGGAGTACGTAAACTACTTCTGCCTCAGGTCTCTGTACACTCATCACCATCAAAACATCAGAAAGCAGGGTGATACTGTGATACTGTGGCTCCTGCAGTTTGGCAGAACTCACCCAGAAGTAGTCGCAGTAGCTCCATTCGTTGGGCTTCAGGAGCTGCTGCTCTGGACCTTCTCCAGGCAGAGGGAAGGTCACACAGTTGACCTGAAGCAAAAAGAGAGGAAATTCAGACATGGTAACACAGACAAACATCAGACCTGTGAGCCAAACTGTGACATCAGGAGTGGAGTCAAAATGACGTCTTTAAGGGAGCGTGGGAACAGGCTCCTGGTTTAATTTCATGCAGATGGGAGGAAAAAAAGGTCAGGAATGAGTAAACACACGAGTGTGGTGATGGTGACCATCCAGAAGGTGACCCATGGGCCTTCTGGGGGGGAGGGGAGTTCATGTGCACTCCAAAACAAAGAGAGACCACGAACCTCATCCACTGGAGAATATGTGGTGTTGCAGATCAACACCCAGGACTCAGCCTGAATACAGACTCCACGGTCCACAGCGTCTTCAATTACTCTCGGAGCTGCAATTATGTAATGTTCACCATCTGTGAGCCCTCCCTCCTGGCACTGACTGCACGATACCCTCTGTGCCGTGTCAAACGCTGCTGCAGACTACATGGGCATCCATACAGGATGCTTCACGCACAAACATACAAAAACACACTGAGTCACAGTGTGTACTGCATGAGCTCACCACTGTACTGCTGTCACACGGACTGAACAGAAACACGGAGGATTCACCAGCTGGCTCGGCTGAGCGGCTTCATTCTGCTACCTTTTAGAATTCAGATAAAGGTTCGACGGGAATCATTCAAAACGTGTTCACTCAGTCTCGGTGGATGCCAGTTTTGGTCATCAAAAAAATGGACAACTAATTTTTTGGCCACTTGGGGCAGCACATCAAGCCGCAAACACAACACTGACACGTATTAATACCATAGAAAGATAGCGAACAGTCACAGGGGACATTTTACTGCACTGACGTACGTTTACTTTTAGTACTTTAAGTACATTTTCCCGACTGAACTTGCATGCTGTTACTAATAAGAGAGTATTTGTGCAGTGTAGTGTTTTTTACTTGAGTAAGAGATCTGAATACTTCCTCCACCACTGCTGACCAAACCAATATCAACCATTTACCCCTTGGTGTACCATGATATCAGATACAATGAATTTTTTCTGGAAATATTTCGACTCAGTCAGTCCACGTGT
This sequence comes from Scatophagus argus, assembly GCF_020382885.2. Taxonomy (NCBI): domain Eukaryota; kingdom Metazoa; phylum Chordata; class Actinopteri; family Scatophagidae; genus Scatophagus; species Scatophagus argus. The sequence continues at coordinate 20,663,378 of NC_058508.1, forward strand.
GGCTGGAAAACAAAATGCTGAGAGAGGCAAAAAACGCTGCAGTACAGCAGAGTTATGATAGTTCTCACGTCCGTACTGTTCAAGAAAATAACTTTAATGTCAAAGTGCTGCGGCCTCACGGTGTGATTCATGACAGGAGGTGTGCAGTTTTGCATAACACTCCTGCCTTAAACGCTGAGTGTGAAGAAGCCGATGAGCACTGACCTCTTCGTTCTCTGCAGAGCCACCGTAGCACTCGATCCAAACGGCTTCCGATAAACAAACTTCAAAAACAGATGAGTAACACTCCTTCCCCGTTACATAATCACTCAGATCTAGAGGAAATGCTAACATGGCTACTAGCCAAACGGGCAACACATAAAGAAGCAAACACATTAACTCACAGCAACACTTTGGAACCTGAAGGAACCAAGGTGTGATTGACTGTGCCGACCAGTCACTTTGTTCATTTTCTGCCTCAGAGATCATACTGATTGTCAGCGGCACCAGATTTTCCATTACACCGACTCCACATCTATCATGACTGTTGTTTATCTGCCTTTCACATCCAGCAGAAAATGAGACCATTCATCTAAAGGACGGCTGTCTGGCTAACTTCTCCTTTATGGCTGCTTAGTGAGGTACTGCGGGAAGGGCTGGGAATCAAATATTAATATAGATTACCTTTGTGAGACAGTGTGTAATAAATCCCTCTGAGGGATGTGAAGTCCAGCTGTTGGGCTTCTTCCTGCTGTGCTGCCATGTTTTCCTTCTTGAATGTTTGAGCTCAGCACTAAACAAAGCTGCAGGCAACATGAAACAGCGCCAATTTGTTGAGTGAATTGGGACATTTTGTCCTCACTCAGCATTCATAAACATTAACTCTCATGAGAGTTTTGAATCCAGGCTGCAGGCAGTGGTTGCTTCATTTTAGTGTTTTTTTTTTTGTGTTTTTTTAAACTAGTTAATTTTTTTTATTTATTTTGCTTTGCTGAATGCAGGGGGAAAAAATCATGACGCCGTCAAAGAAAAAATGGCCCAAGAGAGAAAACAAAAATGGCTGAAGCGCAGTCGCTTCCTCCTTCTCTCACATCCATTTCTGAGCAAAAGATTTCAGCGAATGAGACTGTAGGATGCTCTGCTGCTGTTGCTAAGCGACAAATTACTTTAAAAGCCACACACACACACACACACCTTCCCATACCAAAACAATCTGAGACTTCCTCTCTGTTCCCACTGTTGGCTTTTCTTCCCTCCATTCCTTTCTTCTCTTCGCCAGAGACCAATCAGAACGCCCCATCCCAGTCCCGCCAGTGAAGCCACTCTCGCCGAGCCACCGAGCGCACGCAGCTCAGCAACAAGTCGACCTGCACGTGAATGAATGCTTAATAAGCTGGAAGACACGGAGGGCTGAAACGAGTGCATTTTGTTGTGATGGTGGAAGCTGAAGGTGAACACAAGGTTACACTCGTCTCGTATCTGATCATGTGTGAAGTCTCTGCGTCCTGTGAGGGTCTATTTTACCATCAGTCAGGGATGTGTGTATGTGTGTGTGCGCGTCTCCATGACAACTGTAGGGGGTTGTGTAATGTGAGGTGCACAGCGGTGGACAAAAAGATACCTATGTGGACTGACGTCATCCAGCCAGTGCTACAGCTTCACCACACACCTGGAGCTTCATCGTCTTCATCGGCTGCAGCAGCAGCAATGCTTCACATTCATCCCTGACTCTTGTTCACTCATTTTGTTCCGTTTACCTGCTCTAATTTTCATAAGTTCACTCTCCTCCTTAATCCTGTTCACTGGAAAAATTACTAACATATGAAAATTGTGTGAAAATGCTCCACTTTCATGCAAAGAAAAAAAATCAGAATCAGCAAAAGTCGGTAAAAATATACAATTCTGTAAAACCCAAAGATTAAAACTTGAAAACCGAGGCCTCACTTCAAGTTAAAATTAAATCCCAGAAGCCTCGGCTCTGCTCGCTCGTGTCGACGACACGTCGAGCCGTGAAAGGCCCTGCAAAGAGACAAGAGGAACAAAAATCAAACAGTACGTCTTCAGTGAATATCTGAATGGCTTCCCCCTCCAGTGTTTTCCATTTCAACGCCCATTAATCAGCGCTATTGCTTTTGTCACCATGGAAACTGGACTTGCTGCATCTCTTGCAGGTCTGCTGGGTTTTTCACAATGCTGATGGCTCCCGTGGCTGCAGCAGGTCAGCGAGCTCGCCGAGCGCAAAATCAGCCCCTGAGAGACACAAAACCACCTCAGTCCGTCTGTCTGTCCATCTGTCTGTCTGTCTCACCATCAACACGCTCGCCTTAACTCCTCCCACAGTCATCGTTTTGAGAGATTATATAACCAACCAAGGCTACCGTCATCTTAAGACACTTTACAACAAAAAAAAAAGGAATCACATTTAATTCCTGCTCTGACCACTGACTGGTGAAGCTCGGGGGGAGTTCCTCATGGTGCTCACTTTGCCAAAAGCTCTGTGACCTGCACTGCCCTGCAGATTAGATGTGGAGCCCTTCAAGGTAGAAAATTCATCACACTGAGCAACAACTCGATGACAAACACGCTCAGAGATCAAGATCTTTATCTGTCAGACTGAAGATGGCACCAGTCTAAAAATACCAGCAGTGGTCTGCGGGCTACTCGACCGGCGCCGTACTCTTCGCTCAAAACAGCGTCTTGATAGCGTTAATTTATCACTGACAGCCATCAAATCGATTCTATGGATCGAGGACAGTCAGTCAGTGAGATGGACATGAGTATAAGACCGCTGGACGGCTTCTTCATTCAGATTAATATGGTTTCCGACATGCAGGGAAGCCCCGTGCTACTCCAGCAGAACCCATAACGATGTGAGATGCAAGCCTGATGTCAACAGATGACAGGAAAGAGAGACACGAACTTATTGTCTGGCACATGAGGAGCCTCGCAGACGCTCAGAGGATGGACACAGAGGGACAACAGGAAGACGGAGGGAGAGGAAGAAGAAGAAGAGGAGGAGGAGGAGGAATAAGTTGTGGAGCTTGTGGGTACTCACAGTGATCTTGGTCTCCTTGACCTCCTTGATGTGCCTCTTGGCTGGCGAAACCGAGCCGGGGGGCTGCGGGGCGAGACAGGAGGGATCATCAAAACTCTCCTCAGTGTCGAAGCTCGCTTCCATCATCATCTCCCTCTCACCTCCTCCTGCTTCTCTATTCTGGGAAAGCCTCACTCTCTCCTCTCTCTCCTCTCTCTCTGTCTTTCCCTCCACGCACCGAGCCTGCCTTCAGTCTCACAAGCTACAGAGTGTGTGGAGAGGAGTCTCGTTGCAGGGGGGTGGGGGTGTGTGGCGTCAGGGAGGGAGGGTGAGGGGGGGGGGGGGGTGTTGTAGGGGAGTGTGTGGCGGCTGCGGAAGCGTGACGAAGTCTAGCCTCCGGTTAAGCTGCTGTCATACGAGTTTTGAGGTTGAAGGCTGCGAGGAGATGGATGCTGCCTGCGAAGGGCTCTGCAGTCCCCCCTCACCCCACCCCCAACTCACTCCACCTCACCTCCACCCCTCACCCAACGATGTCCACGCACAGAGGGGGAGAGAGAGAGAGAGAGAGCAGTGAGCCAGTTCATGGATGGAGATGCTGGAGCGCAAAAAGCTGAGGATGCGAAGAAAAAAGGGGCATAAAGAGAAAGGACAGAGGGAGTAAAGAGAGTAAGAGAAGGGGGAGGAGGAGGATTTATTTACATGATCCCTGCCACACCTCCCTCCCCTGAGAGGCAGATAGTGAGGGAGGAGGGAGCAGCAGTGGTGGAGGTGCTGGGGGTTGGTGTGATGGAAATGGTCCAATGATGATCTTTAAAAAAGTAATTACGACTGGGAGGCAAACGGGTGGCGGGGGGGGAGGGAGCGAGCAGGAGGGAAAACAGGCAGCCAATGAGACGCAGCCTCTTGATTGTGTGTTTATATGTTGGAAGAAATGTGCGCTTAACACCATCGACGGGGCTTTAACACCGACGCTGAGGAGAGACTGCATGTTAACTGTGCGTTTATGTGTGCTCAATGAGACACTCTTGTTTACAGTAAGCACCCGTGTGCAGGGCGGCGGCCGCCACATCGTTGTCTTCGTGTGATTCACCCGAGGCTTCAAACACAAACTGTTTGCAGAGCGGAGCAGCTAAGAAGCCCTCAAACCTGGTCCAACAACACCATCACAGCTACAGCAAACCCCACGAAGGAGCATAATCGCATTCTCACCTTCGCTGCACAGAACATGGCGGCGGACGCCACAGTCCCCGTCCAGGTTTCCTGATCCGCGGGCCCCAGTGCTCTCAGTGTGAGCTTAGACTGTCTTGGATGGCCTCCCTTGCAAAGCTGACAAATTCTGACAGGAGGAATCCAAATCTCAGCTGCCCATATGGCCCAGCTGTCCGTCCATTGATATTCTCCTGTGTGATCATGACACGCTATGCCCTCATCTGACTCGCAATTAGTCACGTGGGTTGGCATGTAACTGAAGTTGGCCCGGGTTCATCAGAGCTGCGGGCGCGGCCCTGCTTTCACTGGGCAGAGCGCGGCAGCTTTAAGCCATGGAAACACTGATATGATAAAGTGAAGTGATGAGGGGAAGCTCCGAGCGTGGCCACGGCGGAGGGCGAACTGCTTGAACCGTTGTTCACTTTAACGTATCATTATGCAGTAAATGTTGATTGCACAATGTGACAGACTAGTCAACAGCGTTAAGACCGGTTCCTTATGGACCTCACATTCTCTCTGCGACGAAATCACCAGGGGAAGTTGAATTTGTTGGTCAGTCAACAACTTGACTGATCTGAATTCATAACAGCAAACAGCCACTATATAACATTCGTCCAGATGTGAGGCCTCATTCCAAACCTCTTGCTAAGCAGCGTCTTTTGCACATACCTGTTTGCTGGTGGTGGGTTTCCTCAGAGCGACATCAGCACTGGTCTTTGTGCTGCTGTGGCATCCGTTGGCTGAACACAAACAAGTAAGAAATGACACGAACTTTTGTGCAGTTACAAAAAATGAGCAGGTGTTAAGTGAATCGAGACTTAGCTGCAGCCTAAAAGTCACTTCTTACTGATCGTTTGATATTTGACATCCTAATGTTGGTGCTTCCAAGCTGTGGTTTGCATTTTCAGAGCAGACAAGCACAGATTTGTTCTCCTTCACACCAAAATTATGACTAATTTAGAGGGAATTTGAGGTCAGGATGGGTATTTGTTGAGATTCAGATACCTAAAATGCACATCCTCTTCCCTGATCCGCATATGAACACATACTGAAGGAAAGCCATTAATGAGGCCGACCCTGAGGGGCTCAAAGCTCTGCAACAACATCCCTGACTTCATTCCTATTGGCTCTTAACGGTTCTTCATCGCCCGTGATTCATGGGCTGTCTGCTCGCTGCATATCAAATCGTCTCATCTCCAGCTGAAGGTAAACACGTGAGTCCGGCAGACCGTGACCCCTGAAGCTGTGGATGCTTGTCGAACCAGGACCGCAGACCCGCCTGCGGGAAAAACCAGGTGACTCCTGAAATAGCAATGGAGCTCACTTCTCAAGGAGTGATGAGAAATCTGCAGACCTTCGCTGACCTCTTGTTAAAGACCAATAGAGCTGCAACTGACCTGAGTAGTCCATTAGAAATTATATTCAGCCAGCTAGCTGGTTAGCATGCTAACCTCAGTGGACACCTCTGCAATGCAACTCAGTGCTTGAGTAACGAGGCTGCTCAGATCTGAACCTGGCCTTCATTAAACTCTCTAAGGAGGATCACATTTGTCTGGTTGAATGCTGACAAACTCCCCTGCAGCTGACAGCCTCCCTGCTTGTTTTCTTTTCTTTTTTTTTCTCCTGTTAGTGTATTTGGGCCACGTGCCAGCAGAAAGAAGAAAACCATCTGCTATCTGCTAAGATGTCGTTAGTGAAGATGCTGGCAGCCAGAAAACATGATAAGCCAGTCATTAAGAAAACGTAGGATTTCCTCCAGTAGTGCTAAATTAAAATGTAGGACACAGCAGAGAAATGTTTTACAAGGGATTTGTCACAGGGTTTTTCAAACCTTTTGGGAAAATGAGACTAAAGTCTCTTGGAAATTTAGCATGATTAGTTATTGTGTCAGTTAAAGTCCTCAGCTGAGGGAAACTGCTCTGAGGATAACAAGCAGATTACTGCTGCAGATGACTGATTGCCAGCATGCTTAATCTGTCTGACATGTTGAAAAATGTTGAAAAATTAAATCATGACCCGCAGCTCCGAGTGAAATCAATCTTCATAGAAAGAGCAATTTACCCCGTGAATTCAGCTATCATAACTCTGTTCGGCCGCATTCCTTCGGCGTCTGTTTGCGACGCTGCTGTTTGGTTCTCTACATGTTTAGAAATGGATGGCTGAGAAGATAAAGGCTCAGTTTTACCATATGGTGATGAGTTGTGTCGTGCCAGCGGTCTCTGTGGGGCCTCAGCTGACGAGGAGGGACGACGCCATGTTGTCTCTGGAACCATGCAAACAACAGGAAGGAAGACAGTTGGAAGAAAAAAACAAAAGGAAAACGTGGCACAATTTCACAGAAGAAGCAAAATCTGCAAACTCACATTCCTCATTAGAAACTTCTCAACTTCTGATCGTGTCATGAAGTGAACATCAAAACCACAAGGTTTTGTTAGCTGCGCTGACAGAACGCTACGAGCAAATACTCTGACACACGAGTGAAAGTTTCACCGTCGTCAGGTTTACTTCTGTCTGCAGTGATGAAGGAAGTGTTCAGATCCTCACCACCAACACCACACATTACAAACCAAAGTCCTGCATATATACTGTTACTTAAAAGCAGACACTGCAGGCAAAATTTTCACAATTCGTGTCCTCTCAAAATGATTTTTTTATTGCCATTCTCTGAGAAAGAAATCTCCACCTCGTTCACGTCAGTAACACAGTCTTCATTCCACAGCGGCAGTGATTATATTCCTTTACAACCCCCTCAACACGGCAGCTTGTCATGAACATCCATGTCCTCCACAGGACAAACCTTTTCCATCCTTCATGAGCTGTTTTCTCAGCTCCAGCCTTCTTGCCTGTATTGATCCTCCACAAACTCCCTGTGCTGGACTTTCGGTCTTTTCAAACGTGTTTTTCTGTGTCGTATGTCCTCATCAGTCCCATTTATGTGCAGTAAATTTTCAAACTTTTCTGAAAATCGTTCAGAACAGAAACAAAAATTGTCTAACTTTGTTGTCCCAGAACTTCAGGTGAGGGCGAGTTAAACTTTATTTTCTGAAAAAAAAGTTTACCTCGTCCATCTTTAAAATTTCCTTTGGGGGAAAACAATTTCTGCTGGATAATTTTCAAGTTTCAAGTGTGTGTTTAAGCTGTCTGTCACTTGTAATCACAAATCATTCCACTCGGCAGAGCAGGAAGTCCTTTATGCTGTGACAGCTGAGGGTGAATCAGCGTCACTGCATGATGAGCTGCCTCTTCATCAGCTTCATCAGCACACGCTTTGCCGTTATGATGTTGGCAGGAGCTCGAAGCACAAACGTACAAATGTGTGTGGATGGACAGCAGAAAGTCAAGAACCGTGGAAACGCGTTCATGTGCACGTCACAGTGTCAAACACAGCCACTAAATGTAAGCGCGATGTGCATTAATCACATGTCAAATACTGAATCAGGTCTCACTTTCTTCTCCTTACTGCAAAGTTTTGGTTCAAAAGACTTGGAAGCTGTGAAGCTATGCACAAAGCCTGGCCAGAATAACTTGTTCAATTTGTACATTTCATGAGTATCATATGAACATTTCTGCAATGCAGCGCACCTGAGCTGACTTACAGGTGAGGAGGAGGGCTGCCAGGCATAGGACTGCTGTTCAAGACCACTTCAGCATCACAGGGTAATTTCAGCATTTTGCAGCTGAACCTTTGTGGCAGTAAAACCTGGTATTTTAAGTGAAAACCCTGTCTCTTACCATCCTCTCTGGACTTCATCTGATCTCTGCCGTGTCTTTTGACACAGTTAGCATGTTGTTTTGGGGGAAGTGGCTGAAACCGTCTCGGCAGATCAGTTTGTAAGCTCGCCACAGGCAGATTATAAATTGCTTCTTGTTTCCATCATATCAACAGCTACTTATTGCTAACAAATTATCACACACAATCACATTTTTTAAGCCTCACTTCGTCCTAGTAAAGCTTTCTCATCACTCCAAATCCCACTGTCATATTTACAACTCCAAAGGGATTAAATGGAGGGATTTCAGCTGATCCTCGTTTGTGCACCTCCTCAATGAAAAGACTAAAAACAACAAGCATCTTTCTAATAAACACTCTAATGAACACTGGCAGCTCGGTGGCAGCCTTCTGAAGCTCATTCAAACAGCAAACTTTCACAAAGTAAAAAGTGACTGCGGCACCATATGGCAGCCGAATGTAAAAATAGCTTTTGGGAGGTTTTTCTTCTGCTGTGTGTGTGTGTGTGTGTGTGTGCTGCCTCAGTGCAGTTACTGCCACAGTTGCTGTTGATGCAGCCTCGCTCTGTCTCGTGGGATCTTGTCCCAATCCCTCTGGATTTCCTCCCATGTGAGGTGTGAAACTGGCACGCCACAAAGCAGATGTTTGTGAAAGGTCACCTGCCCTCCTCTGTGTTAACGTACCTCATCAGCGTCTCGTTAGGCAGCAGCAGACACACACACTCATCTCTCTCCACCTCCGAATCAGCACATCGCACCGGCTGAGGCCTCACATTTAAGATAATCAGATTAAAGTGGATCGAATCTGCAGGATTGTGTTCACATGAATGGGCTGCTGAGACACGACGATGGGGAGGAATGATAATGAGTCCTCATCGTTCACAGCACTGAGGCAGTGAGGACTGAACGCCACCGTAAGCAAAGCAAACTAAAAGACGAGGAGGTGATGCTGACATCAATAGCTCAATAACTTTCCATCCCTCTAACATGCAATGGCAATTTTTTAAAAAATATATCATGTTATGGGAACATCAAGGAAGACACGAACAGCAGAAGCAGCATCTTTCTCTTCTTCTTCTTCTTCTTCTTCAGTGTGTAAAGCTTTAAGTGAGTTTTATGTTTACTACGTCAGCTCGGTCAGAAAACTTGTTTCCATCCTGTTGAACCACTTTGGTCTGACTCTGATATGACAAAACACAATCATCTCTTCTGAGGCTGAGGCTGCTTCACGTCTTCAGGTGTGGCTCCTACCTTTACTGCAGCTGTTGACGTAGTACCTCAGTCCCTCAGGTGAGGTGTAGCTCCTCCACCCTGGGGGAAGCGGTCCAATGTCAGTCTCCTCCCTGGGTGCAGCAGAGCTCACAGGCTTCTGCCATAAACAAACACTCATTTCACTGCCACATAAAGATTAAGCATGTTTCCTTCCTGTTGGACATTATCAGACAAAACTGGGGCTTCAGATTCACAAAAACAACAAATTAGTGCATAAACAAGACAACAGCCCTGAAATGGACGTGAGACTCTTTCGCCACCAAATATACAGTATAATGTTATAAGAATCATAGGAGACATTTTACTGCATGCAATACTGTTAATACTTTGTGTACAATTTCCTGATTACAGGCACAATTTTCAATGCAGAACTTTCACTCATGATTACTGAATACTGCGGTTGCATCCATAAATGAAGATGTTCTGCATCCTGGTTTAATGTGGACATTAACCACGAGGACCCTGAAGACGGACAGTTTAATTCATCCTGTGTGAGCGAACGCTGCGTAAAAAAAGGCAGTAATGGGATTCTGCTGCCTCATTAACGTTAGTGTAACGTTACAAAGCATTTCCACCAGCTTGCACATACAGTAAGTGTGACTGTAGGAGCTGTGACAGCCTCTGCAGTAAGTGATGCTATTATCATCAAATTCACATTTTGCTTTTCAGCAGCGCTCAGTTGCTAAATAATGATGTTATTCATATGGTGAAATACGATCCTCCAAATGGATAAATAATGATAAACACTCGCTCCACCTTATCAGCAGTCCCCAGGAGCCTCCACCACACACTATTATAGCCATACAGCCTGCTCACACTGTACGCTGGGCTAGAAATTACTGCAGTGTGCTTTACAAGGGGGGGAATAAAAACCCCAAACCTTTTTTTCATGATCTGCAAGGATCGCTGGCTGGCTGTTCATTTTCAGACGCAGCCGTGCATGGCCTGCTCGGATCTGTGCTGAATCTGACAGAAGGCCGGCCGAACTTCAGGACGGAGCCCTCCAATCAGACACCCGAGGGGAGGAGGTGGGCGGGGGCGACACAAATGGGGAGATTATTAGCAGGATGATAAAGGAGTCATATCATGTTCTTCTGGCTGGCGTGGGCGACAGGGCAGCGTAGGTGTGTGAAGCCGATTGATGTGTAACATTAAAGGGACTCGTTGGATCTTTTCCATCTCTGCTGCTGGTTTGAGTTTGTGGACGCCATGTGTTAGCTGCTGAATTCACACAGATGAGACGTTCGCTGCACAGAAATGATAAGTGACTTCCTCTCCTGACAGCTAACAGTGACACATGTACTGTGAGCTGGGAAACAAATGTGCAGCCCTAATCGTGAGACTTAACCTTCACTCTTCGCCGTCGCTTGGGTTGTGTGCTTCTCATCAGACAAAATATTCATGTTGACAAGTCTGCATAACTGAATGACAGTGAGGCTGTCGTAACTGCAAACACACCCACAGCGACTATGCTAACGTGGTCATGTTAAAACATATGATACTTACTATCTTAGTTTAGCATGTTAGCATATGTTTGCTAATAAGAACTAAAGACAGCTGAGGCTGCTGGGATTGTGATCTGTGCTGGAAGCATTTGGATGAAAGACAAACAAACCGATGAAGAGAAATTTTGACTTGATGGTGGCGTTAAATGAAAGGCTCCATTTGAGGGGAGAAAATGAGTTATTTTAGGGCAAAACGCGATCTTTTCCTAATCCTAACCAGACCTTGAGCACAGCAGTGTCAGAGCATGAAATTAAATCCTAAAGAAACATAAAGTTTCAGCCTATCAAATGGGACGTTTCAACATAAAAATGTCCGGTTGGCAGAAGCTTACAGAGCCAACATTTATTCTGGCGATTGGGTTGTAGATGCCAGTGGTGTGAAGTGCGTTTCCCCCGGCACCATAAGAAGGTCAAACTGCCTCCTGTCTCATTAGAATTGGCCTTAAACTGCACAGCTAAAGCAGGAGAGTTTCGTGTTAACTCGAAGGAGAGAAGGTTCAAGCGCTCACAGTACATTTCTTTCACTCGCAAGCAGAATCACTGAATTCCTGCAGGTTTGCTGAGTGGCCCAAAGGTTTAAAGATAAGCCGTCGTTGTTATTTCACACAGGGAGAAATGCAGCTGACTGCTATCTAAGCTTTTTTATGGAAACTCTTAAAAACACAGACACACACACACAGATCTATGAGAGATCCCTGCCAAATCCCACAATCCTCTGGGGTGCCGCTCCCAACGTAACCCTGACACCAGCATCTCCACTCCTGTTAGCTCAGCTCTCTCTGGATAGGAGGAAACTAACACGACAGGCTGTGTCCGCCTCCCGCAGACGTCTCGCTGCCTCCTCATGAGGCCCGACAGCGAAAGAAAAGAGAGCGTTGAGATCCCTTCCTACCTGCAAAATGAGATTAATGAACCTCCAGTCTCTCATGGTGGTGCAGGAAAAGCTGATGTTTACATTTTTGTGCCTTTTGTCCACCATCTTTGCACCTTATTCACAGGCTTGTATAATTTAAAAACAGCTCAGCGGAGGTCCTTTTCATGCAGGAGAAGAGAAACGGGACATCTCAGAGCAGTTTCTCATTAGCATAAATATGTTCTGGAATCTGGATGCACTCTATATCTTAATTTGCCCCCCTCCAAAAAAAACAAAAGCATCAAAGCATTTCAGACGCCCACAACAAAAGCTGATGGTTTGTTTGTTCCTCAGGGCGACTGCAGAGTAGTTTCAAACAACAATTATAAAAAAACAAGAGGAGGCCTTATAGAAGAACGTACAGCCATGCTGGATGCTGATAAAAAAAATAATAATAAAATACAGGACGTGGCTTTTATTCCCTCTGAGGCTAAAGCACATAGCAGCATACAGCATCAGTCAGCCTTGGCTTTTGCTCCTCCAGGTGAGGCAGCATGCGGCATCTTAAAACTAAATGTTAAAGATAGTGACAGCTGTGCTCGGCAGGACATGCTGCTCTTTAGAGGAAATAAAAGGTGCAAATGAAAGGATTGAGACTGAGAGGCTGCAGTGGGTGGTGGAGCTGAAAATGTCCATGGTATTCGGAAAATTTGGAAAATATTCATGTTCTCTCATCGCAAACTTTCATCATGAATCAACCTGAAGAAGCTGGAGGAAAAACATGCTTCGTACTTTTTAAACAATAAAGAAGGCTGAAAAGGCTTTAAACAGTGAATATTTCTGAATATCTGCCTCATTTACTGGTAAAGATACAGAAACAGATAAAACTAAACACAAAGTCCGACATCTCTTTTATGTTAAAGTATTGGCTTTAATTACTCTGCTTGATATGGACACAAGCTGCTCACTCTTTAAGTAACACAAAAGGAAATTAAAAGAAGTTTCTTACCATCCTGCTGAGCTGCAGAAATGTATCAGCCAGCCAGCCACTGGAAATATGACCAAAGAGACAGAAGGGATTATTGGATCTCATTACTGTCCAAAATGATGGAGAGGCTGCTGGGTCACGGCTCAGGACACAGAGGAAATGGAGACACTGAATATCTTTCAAGCTAAGCGGCATTTATTTTTTTCCATGTGTTAAAAACTGAAAGGGCTGGCAGACAGACATGCTTTTGGTTTTGAGTGGCGCAGGACGTTTTCTATGAGCCTTTGTGGAGCCGAAATGTCCAGCGGTTCTCGCTCAAAAGAGGACACTGTCAGACAGAGCTGTGATGTGCTGGGACACAACAAGGACCTTTCTGTCTCGCCTCCTTTTTCTTCTTCTGTTAAGTCGAACCGACCCTGCATATAGCGAGTGTCAGCCTGCTCGTACTCACTTCCAACAGATGAGGTCTGTTTCTCTCAGGAGAATGAGGCCACTTGTGGGTACACTGCAGGGCCGGGACAGGCCCTCAGGGGCCAGAAGCAAGATTTTGGAGCTGCAGTTTCACTTTCCAGCATGCAGATGTGCAGTTAACTACAGTTCACGGCAAATAAAGGAGTTACGAACAATGACAAGTGCAACAAAAAGCATAAAAATGTTATTCAAGCTTTAAGATACATTCCTTGGTTTTCTTATGGTGCCTCAAAAATTTGTCTGCACTTGTTGCAATTCTAGAATTTGTAAAAACTGGAATTTATGGCAAAATGACAAAGTGTATGATGGCCCCAAACAGCACAATGCAGAGTCTCTAAGACCTACAGTCATTTAAGCCCCACATATTAAGATTTCATTTCGTATTGTTTGAAATGTTTACTGACTAAAAATCTGCACCCCAAAATCTGCATTCACTTTTACAATCACAGGATCCACTAAATTTATTTGTTAGAATTGCTTGTTCCCCTCAGTAATAATGAGGAAAATGAAAATTAAAAAAATAAATTGCTGCTGGGTATTATTAGATATGAAACACAACAGAGCTGGTGATGGTGATCAAAGTAACGCTGACAGCTCTTATTTTCACTGTTTCACTGCTTCTTCTTCTTTCGTTCTGTGGCGCCGATCAAACATCATCACACACAGTCCCGCTTTCTTCCTTTTTCCTGTGGTATTTGATGTGTTACCTTTTATATCCTACTTTTCCTCACATTAAAATAAAATTAAATAATAATAATAATGATGACGATGATGATGATGATGATGATGATGATGATGAGAAAATCAGGGCTGAAGGCCAAAGATAATTCACATTTTTGACTGAAACAAAACAAAACACCACATGGTCATCCAGCCAATCAAACACGCAAAGGTGTAGCTTCCTGTTGGGTCTTAACTCGTTTTTAACTCGCTTAACTCGAACAGCAGAATCCTCTCCTCGCCCGTGACAAGTCGTGTTGTGCCTTCTGAAAAGCCCTCTGAAGCCTCAGGCCGACTCTGCTGCACCGGGAGGCAAAATGGGTCAACATCACTGTCTTTACATTGGCCTAATTCCTCTAATGGATTTCCCATTCGGCTGCAAAATAAACACATCAGAAACAACAAAAAGGTGCTGGATCACAACACTCCAGAAATAATTCAATTCACAATCCGCTAACATTTAGTGTTAAGGCTCACATGTGAGGGACTGTGAGATGTTAGTCTCAGTATGTGAAGAGTAACTTATTCATCACTCGTCCTCTTTTTGCATTATTTTCACACAGAATGTGGATCAATAAATTCATCAGAACATCGTTTGCATGTTTCTCTGATGTGTGTTTTCTCCTCCTCATTCTGTCACTGCTGCACAAAGTAGCTTTGTTAAAAGAAAGAGACAAAAAAAGAGGGAAGAATGAGGTTATTTTTGTCACACTGTCCATTTTTTTATGTGGATCAAAAACAGTTGGATGTCTCACTGGAAACCAGAATCCTAGAAGAGATCTGAAATGAATGACTTTTACATCTTCGAGACAAAAACGAGCCATGTGAAGGCGAGACGAGGGAAGCAAAAACATACAAGGTTTTCTAACTTTACCTCATGCCGACTCTCCTGTTCTTTTAGATGTAAAGAACACATGACATGAGCTCATTATGGCTGCCAGGATGTGAAGGTCTTATCGCACAGGCCTCAGCTCCACCTACTGAAGTCCTGCAGCGTGTCAGAGCTGCTTCACCCTCGAGCGTCTTCCACCCTGTCGACTGATGAGGGTCGGAGGTCGTTCCTCTCTGGTGTAAATGCTGGCAATGTGAAAACGCAATACTGCATGTACTGCATGCTGACACATAAGAGGCTGGTTATGTTTTTGTTGCGCAGCTGCCACTCTGCAGTAACCAGGGAACAGACTGCACATTCAGACTTATCGCACTTCAGTTAGAGACCAGGCCTGACAGCCGGCTCACATCTGAGACAGACTTTTACTTCTGATCTCAGCTGATCATGTTTTCCCTTGTTCATAAATCTGGATCTGTTTCAAGTTTCAAACTACAAAATAACGTTTGCCTGACATATTAACACACACATACACACACACACATGCCTGAAGTGACTGAAATGCAACAGTAAGACATGAAGTGATGAGTAATCCAAGTGTTTAAAATAATTTGTTTACATCACTGTATTTGTTAAATTAAAGTGATGATAATACACATTATGCCCACTTGGCATGCACATTATACAACAGGCACCAGGATTTTATCCACTCTTGAGTTCCCCAGCCTTTATTTGGGGCAGTCCTTTATTTGTCCATGTCAGCCCTCTTTTCTTTTATGTGAAGAAATGGGATATTCAAAAAAGTATTACTTTTCTAAGTAGACTTCTGTGAAAGTCTTGCTTTTAATTAATGGAGATTTTTGTGATGACAGTCTTAAATTTAAGGATCATAAACAGTCCACTTTCCATCTAGAACTCTCCTCGACTCAGGACTCAACTCTCCATCCTTCTCCTCACCTTCCTGTAAGCTTCATTCTAGCTCTCAATAAAAACCCTTTTTGTAGCATCCACACATGATCGAGTTTTATGTGCCGCTTAATAAAGTCCTCGCATTTTAAAAGGTTTATATCTTCATTGGTGTATCACGATTTTTAGAAGCATTTCGGAAGGGAAAACAAGATGAGTTCAAAGAGACTTCCTGATGGAAGAAATCTGTCCAGCTGATATCAAGTCAAAGTGAAAGCTGAAACCTGCCAGCAAACCCCTCAGATGCTGAAATCCTGTCCCTCCCCTCACCTTGCACTGACACTTCACTTACATGACTTCGATAACGTCCAACACGAGGTCCACTTCAGAGGCTGGACAGAAACAACTGTGAGCTGTGATTGGCTGAAGCTGAAGCTCACGGACAACCTCGCACATGAATGACACATGAACAATGCACTTCACACGCCGGACTGTTTACTTTGGACCGCTGCCACTGTCTCATTGTTAAAACGCTGTATCCCACTCAGGCTTTGATGGCCTTTATTTCCACACCAGCTGCCTGCAATAATCCTCTAAAAGGAATACAATCAATCCTCTTCAAATCCACTTTTAAAGGTTGTCTGCTTGCTCGCGTCCGGCCACTAATCACCTCAGTCTGCTGCTGTAAGTCCCTCGAAAACGTGGGAATTTTCAGTGTGAACATGGACCTCACGGGCAGCACAAATAACCTGCAGCTTCATGTCAGCTCTGTTTACAAGGCGGGTTGATTTGCAGGATTTTGGTTGGAAAAAAGCACTGAGGTGAGTTAACTTGCTAAGCAGAGCGACAGTACAAGAACACATGACCAAAAGGAACACAATGCACTCTACAGAGCTACAGCACAGAGTAAAAAGTGATGAAAATTCCTAGTTCGCTTAGTCACACTCTGTTTTGTGTAATTAATTGAAAATCCCAAACAGTGTAAATCTGACCTCGCTTTCAAAATGTATTCTTGCTTCAGGAGGAATGAAGTCTTGAGGGATTTTCACCTCATGACCAAACCGATCATAACTGATACTCTTTCTTGCAGTTAAGGTCAGTATCGAATGTTCTTGTGTGACACTTTCCTCTCATAAATGTCTGACATTCTCCTTGTTTTATTATGAATTTCAATAATTAATTCAGAAACTTTGTTGCCGTCATTAATGCAGTACCGCAGTGACATCAATCCTTTGGTGTGTAACTTCTGCAGGATTTTTCTCTGTGTTTGCGTCTTTTCAAAAACGTCAAACATCAGGTGTAATAAGGGGGAGAGTATAATGGGATTTAATTTAAATTATCCACTTCATAGAACAATCTAAAATATGCTGATGGCGTTTCTAATTTTTTTTGTCTTTGACTCTAGAGGAGAAAATGAGCACCGATGGGGAAATGGCGATCTTCGGGCCAGCTGCCCAGTTCCTTCGCAAGTCTGAGAGGGAGAGGACGGAGGCTCAGTCTCGCCCGTTTGACAGCAGGACGGCGTGCTTTGTCAGCGATGAGAAAGAGCTTTATGTCAAGGCTGAGATTCAGGACAAAGCAGACGGCAAAGTGACAGTGAAGGCCGTGGATGACAGAGTGGGTGGTCTGAAGGGTTATGCTTATAAATTGACCTTTTATTAGACGCTGAACACACACTGTGAATATGGCTTCTCTCTGAGCAGGACTTTATATTCCAGAGTGATGGGGCAGGATTTTACACAGCTTCAAGGCGTCTGTCTGTAAAACCTGCAATAAAGAATCTGCAGAATTTTATTACTTAGCTTTCAACAGAGACATTTAGTGTCCCCTGAAGCTCTGATTGCTGCCTCACTTCCCAAGAGTCATGAATGAGTGAAAGTGAATGGAAATCCATTTGTAAAACCTGTCGTCTACTTTCCTATTCCGTTGTGAACAACAGACGTTCATGTTCCTGTTTTTCAGACTTTGACTGTCGGGGAGGACCAAGTGTTTCCCATGAACCCACCAAAGTTTGACAAGATTGAGGACATGGTGATGATGACGCACCTTCATGAACCTGCAGTGTTGTTCAACCTCAAGGAACGATATGCAGCATGGATGATCTACGTGAGTCCCGCAGCAACCTGATTTTTTCTTAAAAATATGTGGAAAATTGTCAGTGATGTGATTTCCAATGCATTTCCACATTAGAGACTAAAGAGACAAAGACAGACATGTCTGTGGCGAAAACGTATGTTATAGTTTTGTAAAAAATTACAATACACAGTAGAAATTGGGTTCAGATAAAGACATTATGTTTTTACTGTCTCATCTGTTTGTACTGAATATTATTCATAAGTGCCATCTGCCCTGAAGTTACACCTGCTGCTGATTTAGCTGAATGAAATGAAGAGGAGACGTTTGGTTCCCTGTGGGGCCTGTCAACACACAGGAATGTTCATGTCTTGATTTATTGGACTGAACATCACTTTGACAGTGACTGAGCTGAACATTTATCAGGGGTGGAGGAAGTAAAAGCACTAATACCACAGTGTAAAAGTACTCCGTTACAAGTGAAAGTCCTGCATTGAAAATGTTGCTGAAGTAATTTGTAGGAAAAGCAACAAATCCTCACATTCAGGAAAAGCTGAAATCATGAAATGTTTTTAAATTAAAAATGAATGGAATTATCAAAGTAGCTGAAAATTAATTTTCTGTCTGATTTTACATTTTGTTATGTTTTGACTGCAGAAATTTTAATTTGTAAAGTAACTTGTAACTATGGCTGTCAAAAGTAGAACATTTCTGCTGGAGTAGAAATAAAACGTGGCAGGAGAAGACTGCACCGCCATCGTGACAATTAAGTCTTTTGATTTTGTAAATGGATTAAAGAGAAAGTTTATCAGCTTAGGACTGTTTGGAAGTTAAGAAAAAAAAATCCCAAATTCACATTTTCAAAGTTAATTGTCTGTAATTCTGATAAACAACCCGTGAAAAATTTCCTTCCGGCAGCTGTTGAGGTATTTCAGTCTGAGACAAAGAGGCGGCCCAACAGATACCATTGCTAACATGTACTGATGCAGATCTTGTGTTTTCCACGAAGACCTACTCCGGGCTCTTCTGTGTGACTGTGAACCCCTACAAATGGCTGCCGGTCTACAACCCAGAGGTGGTGCGGGCCTACAGGGGGAAGAAGAGGATGGAGGTTCCCCCTCACATCTTCGCCCTGTCTGATAACGCCTACCAGTTCATGCTCACCGGTGCATTAGCCGGTGCCTCTGAGAAATTTGGTGTTGCTCTCACCACGTGTCTTCTTTGACCCCCTCAGATCGTGAAAACCAGTCCATACTCATCACGTAAGTTCGGCACAGTTTTCGTATATTTACTGACACGACTGACAAGAACAAGCAACAGAACAAACAACTGACGCATGCAAGAGTCAGAAGTTTTAAAATGTGTCGTTGATTTTGCTCAGCGGAGAATCCGGTGCAGGCAAGACTGTCAACACTAAACGTGTCATTCAGTATTTTGCGACAATCGCAGTGTCTGCGGACAAGAAGAAGGAGACAAACAGTAAAATGAAGGTGAGTTCATGATGATTTTGACAGGCTGTGCAGCTGGCAGGGTCAGTGACTGACTTTCAGAGAGGAGCGGCTGTCAGATTTCTCTGTTTTCCTTCTCAACAGGGAACCCTGGAGGATCAAATCATCCAGGCCAACCCTCTGCTGGAAGCTTTTGGTAATGCCAAGACTATGAGGAATGACAACTCCTCTCGCTTTGTGAGTCAGCCTGAGGGACTTCATTTTGATTCGACTTACCAAGACTTTGTCTAACAGGTTATGTGTTTTGTTCAATAGGGTAAATTCATCCGAATACACTTTGGTGCTACTGGTAAACTGGCATCTGCAGATATTGAAACATGTAAGTTCTTCCAAATTTTGTTCAGAATTTTGACAGCGGCAGCTCAAGTTGCTGTAAAATGAAGTTAAATTATCCCTTTGTTCCTTAAAGATCTGCTGGAGAAATCAAGAGTGACGTTTCAGCTGGCGGCTGAGTGCAGCTATCATATTTTTTATCAGCTTACTTGCAACAGGAAGCCTGAACTGATTGGTAATCGGATTAATTATTCTTTTTCTCACACAGACAGCCAAACAAAAGAAGATTTTAGCTTGTTTTCTTTCTCTTCAGATCTGCTTCTCATCACCACCAACCCATACGACTTTGCGTTCATCAGTCAAGGAGAAATCAGTGTGAAAAGCATAAACGACGCTGATGAGTTAATGGCTACAGATGTGAGCTGACTTGGTCCAAGCACAAAAGGCTTGTTTTGTCTTTCCAGCTGCTTTACATCTGACTTTGGCTATTTTCCACACAGGAGGCCTTTGACATTCTGGGTTTCACTGCTGAAGAGAAAGTCTCCATCTACAAGCTGACTGGAGCTGTGATGCATTATGGGAACATGAAGTTCAAGCAGAAGCAGCGGGAGGAGCAGGCGGAGCCAGATGGCGCGGAGGGTGAGGATCATTTATCCAAATTAAAACTGCCATGCAAGCAAGAGAGGCGGATACACTAAAATTAAAAAAAAAAAAACATCCAAAAGATTTCATGACTTGTGGCTGAGATTTGTTGTTATTTTCTTTTTTGCAGAAGCTGATAAGGCAGCGTATCTGATGGGCC
Organism: Scatophagus argus; assembly: GCF_020382885.2. Lineage (NCBI taxonomy): Eukaryota > Metazoa > Chordata > Actinopteri > Scatophagidae > Scatophagus > Scatophagus argus. The sequence continues at coordinate 20,683,529 of NC_058508.1, forward strand.
TGAACTCGGCTGATCTGCTGAAAAGCCTCTGTTACCCCAGAGTAAAGGTGGGAAATGAGTATGTTACCAAAGGACAAAATGTGCAGCAGGTGAGGCTACTGTTTCTACTTCTGGGTCCACTGCAGATTATCATCTATAACGAGACGTCTGGTTATCAGCTGTGCTGTTATCTTTCAATAACACTTACAGTGCATGTCATGGAAGCCCTGAGAGGCCAGAGATGGAAGTAATGTTGATTCAAAGTCTGATCTGAACTGTCGAGGATTTGCTACTTTTGTCAGATTAATTGATAGTAAAAATGATAGTTAGTATCTCCCAAACTTTTTCGTTCTCAGTTGACTGTTATTTGACTGTAGTGAATACTGAATCGTACAGCGATTGGGAAACTGTCCTCAACTTTCCCTTTTTCCAGGTATACAACTCTATTGGTGCCCTTGCGAAATCCGTCTACGAGAAGATGTTTTTGTGGATGGTCGTACGAAGGGTTTAATGCTTTAAAGTTTAAGGATAAAGCTAAGAGTTTATGCTGGTTCTGTGATGTCCTGCAGGCAAAAAACGCCTTGGCTCACAGTTTGCAGTCAGCTCGACATGACTGTGAGGAGGAACAGGAGGCCAAAGCTGAGCTGCAGCGCTGCCTGTCCAAGGCCAACAGCGAAGTGGCTCAGTGGAGAACCAAATACGAGACTGATGCCATCCAACGCACAGAGGAGCTCGAGGAGGCAAAGTAAGAAAAATCTCCAGGTCAGCTCAAAACAGGATAATCTCACGAGTTCTTATGGTGGAAGCTGTGGAGGCCGTTAACTCCAAGTGCTCCTCTCTCGAGAAGACAAAACAGCGGCTGCAAGGAGAGGTGGACGACTTAATGATGGATGTTGAGAGGTCAAATGCTGCTGCTGCTGCCTTGGATAAGAAGCAGAGAAATTTTGATAAGGTTTGGACGTGAGACCCTTTGAGCAAAGCCTAGAGAAGCTGCTGAGTACTACACTTTTTAACAAGACATGCATTCACCAACTAGTCAATGTTCATCCTCGAAGTGTGCAGCTAAAGCACAACCTCACATTTCTGTAGCTTGTAAAGTAGGATTTGAAGCGTGGCATCATATTTGCCTCAGTCTGTGCTGCCCTATCAGAGGCCTATCAGTGTATTGCAACTATTGTTTGTGAGAACTGCAGTCACTCCAGCAGCTTTACCTTCACTGGCCACAAGGGAGCAACAGTGTGCTCGTGTCACACTCAAAAACCAAATAGACAAAGAAGTTTCAGAGAAAAAAAGATTTCCATGAGGACTAATGTAGTATAGTATAGTATTTTCAAATGCATGATGGTACCAAAAACCAAACCCGCAACCTGTCTGATAATTCATGTGTCCATCTTGTTAAGGTAAAGCTTACAAGGGAGGTTTTCCAGCCTCAGTGTGACTCGTATGTTTAAATAAAGATTTCAAAAATAAACAGGTTCCATCAGACATCCTCAAGGCCACAAATCAAATTCATGATGATATTCAGAGAGCATTAGTTTCAGCACTGTGGATCACATTGATCTTTTTTTCTAATTTGTTTGAACACTAGATAAAAAATGAACGAGTTAAGCAAACAGCATTTCCTTTGTCTTTTAAAATGGTTATAATTGTTATGCTTGTGCAACAAGAAAACAAGGAACAAGACCTGAATACAGATGCAGGGGCAGAACTGGGGGTTAAATGAAAACCATATCAAGGAGGTTGAGGTGGGCAAGGGTCAAAACCAGGGAAGCAGTCGAACCTCTGCAAACAAAACCCACAACGAGGAGGTCGAGGTAAACTAAACAAAGAGCCAAAATCACAAGAAAAATGCTAGAACACCTGACACACAAGGTATAAAGTCAAACTGACAAAAAGCACAGAAAGCACACAGACTTAGATATAAAGGGAGGGAAGACTAATAAGGAACAGGTGAAACTAACTGGCAATCAAACATGCAGGAAGGAGACAATGACAGGAAGTGTGAAGCAGAGAAACCTTGGAAAATAAAACAAAAATAAATAAACTAAAACCCCTAACCATGCCAGCAGTGCTTTGTTGTCAGCATTCATGTGTGATGTTGGTTCTTGTAGGTTTTGTCCGAGTGGAAGCAGAAACATGAGGAAAGTCAGGCAGAGCTGGAGTCAGCTGTAAAAGATGTGCGTTGTTTGGGTACTGAGAACTTCAAGATGAAGAACGCCTTCGAAGAAAACCTGGAACAACTAGAGACGCTCAAACGGGAAAATAAAAACCTGCAGCGTATGATGAGTCCAAGATCCTGCGAGTCCAGCTGGAGCTGAACCAGGTGAAGTCTGAAGTGGACAAGAAGATAGCTGAGAAGGACGAAGAGATCGAACAGCTGAAGAGAAACAGCCAACGAATCGTCGACACCATGCAAAGTAATTTGGATGCTGAGGTCCGCAGCAGGAATGACGCGTTGAGAGTGAAGAAAAAGATGGAGGGGGACCTCAACGAAATGGAGATCCAGCTGAGCCACGCTAACAGGCAGGCGGCCGAAGCCCAGAAACAACTGAGGAACATACAAGTTCAGCTGAAGGTGAGATGCAAACGCGAGGATGTTTCTTCTGTTGACGCAGGCAGTTAAAAAATTGTTTTTGAATTCTACTGAACAGGAAGTTCAGATTCACCTCGACGATGCTCTGAGAAACGACGAGGACATGAAGGAGCAGGTAGCCATTTCGGAGCGCAGAGGTAATCTCATGCAGGCTGAGATGGAGGAGATCCGAGAGGCTTTGGAGCAAACTGAGAGGAGCCGCAAGTTAGCAGAGCAGGAATCGCTGGACGCCACCGAGAGAGTGCAGCTGCTTCGCTCACAGGTGCAAATCTCCCTGCGTTTTCTCAGCAACTCTTTTTCCCTATGAGCTACGAACATTTTATACTTACTTATATAATTGTATATGAATATTAATTAAATAATTTAATATTAAGTAAGTCAGTTCCGCAATTACAGTTTGAGAACCTGAATTAATACATGTCCTTTCTTACAGCAATTGCAGAAATATTTTAATGTATGTTGTCGTATAAATAATATTTCTTTCAGAATACCAGCCTGGTCAACAGTCGAAAGAAGTTGGAGGCAGATCTTTCTCAAATGCAGGGTGAGATGGACGACAGTGTTCAGGCAGCCAGGACTGCTGAGGAGAAAGCCAAGAAGGCCATCACTGATGTGAGTGTCTGGATTTCGGGATTTTGCTTAATTATCACCTAAACCAACATAAATCTATCGTTGATGTTTTGTTCTTTAGGCTGCAATGATGGCTGAGGAGCTGAAGAAAGAGCAGGACACCAGTGCTCACCTGGAGAGGATGAAGAAGAACCTGGAGGTGACGGTGAACGACCTGCAGCAGCGTCTGGACGAGGCCGAGAGCCTCGCAATGAAGGGCGGAAAGAAACAACTCCTAAAACTGGATGCGAGGGTAACGTGTGGTACTTTATCCTCCTTTAATTGATCTGTTGTGCTTGTGAGGTTTTGTTGCACTTTTTCTTGACCAGAATATAATTGGTCATTGGCAGGTGCGAGAGCTGGAAAATGAGCTTGCGGCAGAACAAAGACGTGGGTCGGATTCTGTGAAAGCAGTTCGTAAACTTGAGCGCAGGATTAAGGAGCTCACCTATCAGGTTAACTTGCTTTCGAATCGTGTGACATTTTACTGGTAAACATTCAGATGTTGGGTAAAAGTATTAATACCGCTGTGAAAATACTCCACATCTAGTAAATGTCAGTCAGCAATATTTGCTCAAAGTACAAAAAGTACATAAAACAACAATTTGAAGGATATTTGTTCATTTTTGTTCCATTTTTTACCATTTTTTAAGGCTACCGTCACAAGCTGTTATTTACACAGCTGCTGCTGCATTGGCTCACATGTTCAACCAGTCAGCCAACATTTATGTAGGGAAATTAGCTACAGAGAGACCAAAACAGTTTATTCCTGCTGTAAAGTTGGGTATTCGTTTTCTGTTATCAAACCACAGTCTGATGAGGACAAGAAAAACGTGATGAGGCTGCAGGAGCTGGCGGACAAATTCCAGCTGAAGGTCAAAGTGTACAAGAGGCAGGCTGAAGAAGCTGTGAGTGACTTTATCTGTGACCCACGCATTGCTTGAATGCACATTTGGAGATTTTTTTCATCAACATTTGGTATGTGACAGGAGGAGCAAGCCAACGCTCACCTGACGAAGCTGAAGAAGGCGCAGCACGAGCTGGAGGAGGCTGAAGAGCGAGCCGACATCGCCGAGTCCCAGATCAGTAAGATGAAAGTCAAGAGTCGCGACATGGAGAAGGTGAGTCAGTCGGCTTCTGACAACATGCTGCCTCTTTGTACCGATGGCCATTAATGTCTTTCTCTTGTTCTCACTCACCAGACTAAAGACAGTGGACAGTAGACTGTGGCTGTCGTGAAGATGATAAAGTCTGCTGTTTGTCTGCTGATTGTTTTCTTCATTTGAAGCCATACTTTGTTCAGTGTGTGACTGCAGCATCTTAGAGATACAAAGCTTTTATTTTGAAAAAGTTTCTCGTTACAAGTTCTCCAAAAATTAAACCACAGCAGAAGAAAAGCTGCAGTCCAAAGCTCGATGGAGATCATGGTGGAAATACCACATCTCTGTTGCACATAGCAACATGAGGAAGAAGACAGACCTGAAGGCATCGTCTCCTCAGTGGACGTCAAAGTCACCTGTTTCATACATCATGATGTAACCTCAAAGTCTGCTTCCATTGCAGTTGTGTTGCCTTTTCTTTTTTATTGATACACCAACTTTTCCACCTCAGCCAGGCTTAATAAAGGGCATTTTCACTCAGCTTTCATTGTCAACACTGAATTTCAATAAAATTTGAAAAAATCCCACTTTAATTAACATACATGTGTATTTATTGCTGCATATGGAGAATTATTTCTACATGCTTGGTGAGTGAAATGCGATCAAGCAAATGCAAGAAAAATTACCTGTAATTTTACAAACATTTATCACCGTTTTCAAACTGTGACAGGGGAGTGAACAAGGGTGAGATTTTATCAGAACAACCATATGACATGAATGCTGAGAGATGAACATGCTCTGGGGGTCTTGTCAACTGGATTTATTATCTATTTAAATATATAGAAATGACAAAATTGATTTATTTGACAGCTAAATTCTGAACTTATTCTAATCTGATTTACCGATACGACTGAGATGCTAGGATATTATTATGATATGATGAAGAATAAACTAATATGTAACATATCTGTCATGCACCTTTGTGTCCACTGGTGTCCACAGAGACGTACTGTCCAGCGTTCAGCTACTCGCCCTGTCCCTCTTGTGTCTGCAACACAATCACAGACAGAGGATATCAACACAAGCTCAAAAATCATTTTCACTTGAGAAAAACTTCTGCTGAGGACTTTTGCATGTTTATGTAATAAAAGTCCTGATTATTTACTGTATTTGATTATTTGTATTTGCCCAAACTCACAGAGAACACATGCGATATGTTTGTTAGTTTTTGTCTGTGATTATGATGGTCATGCTGGGTACAAACTTCTAAACAGCTCTCCTTTCAAAGGTAACATTTGCTGTACACATGAAACAAAAGCCACTTGGTACCTTCGTCCCGATTTCACGGCTCTTAGCTCGCATCTTGTTGGCCAGAGATTCGGCCACGTCAGCTCTCTCTTCAGCCTCCTCCAGCTCGTGCTGAGCCTTCCTGAATCTGGCCATGTGGACGTTACACTGCTCCTCCTGGAAATAAATCATCCATCACTGGATATATCGGTGATCTGCCATTAACTGAATAGATTTCACTCACAGCTTCTTCAGCTTGTCGCTTGTAGGCCTTCATCTTGTTCTGTAGTTTGTCCACCAAATCCTGCAGTCGCATGTTGTTTTTCTTGTCTTCCTCAGACTGGAGAAAGTAAACACAAGCTTCTGTCAGGCGAGTGAGCTGCTGGATTTCATTGTTTTATAATCTTGGCACCAACGATATGCCACTGAAATGCTAGAGGGTTCAGTGAATTCTTCAGAAAAACAACACTGCTGTAGCCTCACCTGATAAGTCAGCTCTTTGACTTTCCTCTCATATTTGCGAACTCCTTTGATGGCCTCCGTCGAACGTTTTTGCTCAGCTTCAAGCTCATTTTCCAGCTCACGGACCTGCATGCAAGAGCGCAATTCAGGACAGTTTCTATGACTTTTAATAGGACTTTTGTTGAACAATTACAGCAGAAGTCAAAGTTTTTGGATCTGACCCACTGCTTCAGTGTACCAATTTTGCGTGTCATCTACTTCAATTATTTTCAAAATTTTGGGGTGAACTATCCCTTTAACAGGTACACATACTCTGGCCTCCAGTTTCTGAAGCTGTTTTTTTCCACCCTTCATGGCCAAGTTTTCAGCCTCATCTAAGCGGTGCTGCAGGTCTTTCACTGTGACCTCCAGATTCTTCTTCATCCTCTCCAGGTGAGCGCTGGTGTCCTGCTCCTTCCTCAGCTCTTCAGCCATCATGGCAGCCTAGAGGTGCCACAGTAGGAGTACTGATTATTTACAATCCTATGTTAACCAGAGTAAGAGCTTTGTAAGAGCACCTTACATCAGTAATGGCTTTCTTGGCCTTCTCCTCTGCGTTCCTGGCCTCTTGAACAGCTTCCTCTATCTCACAGTGAAGCTGAGTTACATCCGCCTCAAGCTTCTTTTTAGTGTTGAGAAGACTCGTGTTCTGCCAAAGATAAAAAAAAAGATGTGTCTCCTGCAAATCGAAAGGGTTCATTACATACATTGATACGGGGTGAAGAACCTACCTGAGAGTGCAGAAGTCCTGCACGCTCACTGGCATCAACCAGTTCCTGCTCAGCCATTTTGCGGCTTCGTTCCGTCTGCTCCACAACCGCTCGAAGCTCTTCAACCTCAGCCTGCAGTAAGCTGGTTCTACGCTCCATCATGGCTACCTGCTCCTTCATATCATCCTGCCCTCTCATAGAGTCATCCAAGTGGATTTGGGCATCCTAAAAAAGCATTATTCATGATTTTGAATATTTACCAAACTGATTAAGGCTGTAGCAAGCCGCAAGTGTATTGGATTGATTTTTGGCGTCTGAATTTGTAATGTTATTATTTCTTCTTTCATAATCTTCATTTAACACATTATGATGTTGTACCTTGAGTTGTCCCTGAATGTTCCTCAGTTGTTTCTGGGCCTCGGCCGCCTGCCTGTTAGCGTGGCTCAGCTGGATCTCCATCTCGTTGAGGTCTCCCTCCATCTTTTTCTTCACTCTCAGGGCATCATTCCTGCTGCGGACCTCAGCATCCAGAGTGGCCTGCATCGACTCCATCACCCTCTGGTGGTTCCTCTTCAGCTGGTCAATTTCTTCATCTTTCTCTGCCAGTTTTCTGTCAACTTCAGCCTTGACCTGGTTAAGCTCCATCTGTACACGCAGGATCTTCGACTCCTCTTGTTCCAGGGAGGCCTTGAAAATAATTTTGATTACTTACGCCAGTGATGCAGGCTGAAGAAGTATTTGTTGGCTATGTTTGTCATCAGTTGTACCTCAGCTTCTTCCAGCGAAGTTTGCATGTCATATTTTTCTGTCTCCACCTGCTTCTTGAATTTCTCCAGCTCATGAACTGTCTTCCCGCTCTCCCCAAGTTGTTCCGTCAGGTCCGAGATTTCCTCTGGAATGACAGAAAGCTTTTGAAAATACTGATTTAAAACATTTTTCTCAAACTGTTGTTTTGCTTAAATGGAAGTTCACTCACGTTGCAGGTTTTTATTTTCCCTTTTCATTGTCTCCAGGTGATCCAGGGCTTCTTCGTAGGAGTTCTTCAGCTTGAAAAGCTCGGTGTTCAAAGATCGAGACTCTTTCTGAGCACTTTCAAGCTCTGCCTGAGACTCCTCATACTTCTGCTTCCACTCAGCCAGAATCTTAATTCATTGAAACATCCATCTGCTAGTAAATATTCATGACGTAGTATAAAGACATTGATGTAGTATCAAGTGTAAGAATTTACCTTATCAAAGTTTCTCTGCTTCTTGTCAAGGGTGGCGGCTAAGCCGTTGGACCTTTCCAAATCAACCATGAGATCCTCCATCTCATTCTGAAGTCGCTGTTTAGTTTTCTCCAGTGAGGCACACTTTGAATTCACGGCTTCAATTTGTTCTTCAGCCTCTTGGAGACGCTGGGCGAGCTTTTTCCTGTCAAAGTGAAACCACTTAAGTAACAGCTTTCAATATTTTTGAAAAATTGTACTTTATTTTATGGCTCTGTAGATTAATAATGTGTTTAGGAGAATGCTGCGATGTGAAGATGTGAAGCTCCAGAAATGTTTTGTGGACGAACTGGGTGAATTGTTCATTTAGTAAAAGTAAATAAAGAAATACAATGTGCACTTGTTGACTCATATTAGGAACGTAAGTGATGTCTAATATTTGGTTAAAGCCAACACGAGCTATCTGTCGATCTAATCAACGTTACTTTGCTTCCTCGAGCTCCTCGGTGCGTTGGATGGCATCAGTCTCGTATTTGTTCCTCCACAGAGCCACCTCAGTGTTTGCTTTTGACAAACAGCGCTGCAGCTCAGCTTTGGCCTCCTGCTCCTCCTCAAACTGCTCACGAATGAGATCACAGTCATGGCGGGCCGACTGCAAACTGTGAGCCAAGGCGTTCTTAGCCTATTGAGAAAGATAACAATATGAAGGTTCATGAGAAAAAAAAGTGCATCAGAAAAGTGACTGCAAACCTTTGATTACCTTTGTTTCCTCCTCAATCAGTCTTCTCAACTCATCAATTTGTGTTGTGAATCCCTGTTTTCCTCTTGTCAGCTGGGAAATGAGACTTTCTCTCTCTTCCATTTGTCGGGAAAATTCAGCTGCCAAGAGTCACGCAAAGGAAGATGTTTCAATTCAAACTATGACTTTAAATATTTCAGTGAATGCAGGAAAAGAGATTACCATTCTCAGTTTGAAAACGAGCCCTCTGATTGGTCAGATCAGTAATGTGCCGCAGGTCTTCATCATTCTTGGTCTTGAGCTCCATAAGCTGATCTTCAAGTGAACGACACATCTTCTCCAGGTTGACCTAAGAGAGTGTACACAAATTTATCCAGTTGAGTACATTCCCTCGTGCTACTATCCTACTCCAGATTCATAGATCTCACCTTGGCTTTTGCAACTGTTTCCATATTAATGGCCAAATCGTCAATCTCCATCTTCAGCTCACTCTTTTCCTTTTCCAGTTTCTGTTTGATTCTCTGGAGGTTGTCGATCTGTTCTCCCAACTCAGCCATGCTGTCTGCCTGCTTCTTGCGCAGTGCAGCGGTTGTGGCCTCGTGGTGCAGCGTGGACTCCTCCAGGTCACGCCGCAGTTTGAGGAACTCAGTTTCACGCTTTTTGTTCATTTCGACCTGAGCGGCGGTGGCTCCTCCGGCCTCCTCCAGCCTCTCGCTGATCTCCTCGATCTCCCTGGAGAGGTCAGAACGCTGCTTCTCAACCTTTGCCCGGACAGCTCGTTCAGCTTCAACTTCTTCCTCCAGTTCCTCAATACGAGCCTTTAAACAAACAGTTTGCACACCATCGTGACGGGATGATTAACTGTTGTCAAATTTATAAATTAAAGTTTTAATTTATCTCAATTTTCTTACATGGAGCTCCTTCATCTTCTTTTGAAGCTGGTTATTAATCGCTTGCTCGTCTGCAATCTTGCTGAGCAGCTGACTGTTTTCAAATTCTTTTCTGCAAGGACAAGAAGATGTCATTTTAACCCAACATTTATTTTTCTTCTACATGCAAAAGAGAGCTTACTTCTTAATCTTCTCCTCAGATTGTTGTTTGTCATTTTCTAGGTCCATCAGGGATTCTTGTGTAAGTTTCAGATCCCCCTCGAGCTTCCGCTTGGCTCTCTCCAGGTCCATGCGGACCTTCTTTTCTTGCTCCAATGAACCCTCAATCTTGACAGCAAATTGCACAGTTAATGAAGATGTCAAGTAACACCAGTGTTTGAGTGTGTTGTTGTCTACAGCAACTCACGTCATCAACTTGCTGTTCAAGCTTCAACTTGGCTTTGGTCAAAGAGTTGACTTTGTCCTCCTCAGCTTGTAGATCATCCAGTGCCTGTTGATGAGCCTCTTGAAGGGCTCTTTTCTCCTTGGTCAGTTTGCCAATGTTTTCATCCTGACTAGCCAGTTCCTCCATTAGGTTTTTAACCTACAATAGTAGTAGTACACATACACACCAAGATGAGAACAAAACAGAGAGTAGAAAGCAATGTGAGAGAACATTTTTGTTATTTTAATTGTAGAAAATGTTGATTTGTTCAATACCAGGCCTGATCAGGAGACCTAAAACAAACCTGACTTGATTGATTGACATGTGAAATAAAATTCAGCCAAAAAATGAGGTGTTTATTAGCGAAAATGCAAAGTTCGTGTTAATGGCCATGTGCTGGCTCTGTCTCTGCCAAAATATAAGTAACTTTTAACATCAGGTAGGAGATACATGGAGGTGCCTGCAGAAATCACAAACCTTGTTTTCTGTGGCATGTTTCTCCTTCTCCACTTTAGCCAGGGTTATCTCCAGATCATCAATGTCTTTTTTAAGCTCAGAGCATTCGTCTTCGAGCTTCCGCTTCTTGGCGGTTAACTCGGCGGTCACTTCCTCCTCATCTTCCAGTCTTTCAGTCACCTCTTTGAGTTTGGCCTCGAGCTGGATCTTGCTTTTAATCAAGCCTTCACATCTCTCCTCTGCATCACAAAGATTTTCTGAGTCCTAAGGAAACCAGGGTGAGAAAAACACTAATGTAGGATCGTTTGCACAAAGAGACCAGTAGCTTTCATTTTGATACTCACAGCTTGCACTTGCAGGAGGAGGTTATTTTTCTCCTGTAAAAGAGAAACCATTTTCTCTTCAAGCTCCTTTCTCTTGGACTCTGACTTTGCCAGATCCTCCTTGCATTTGATGAAGTCTTCTTTCATGGTTGCCATCTCCTTTTCCGTCTCTGCACTCTTAAGAAGTGGCTTTATTTTAAAGAACAGCTTCATCCATGGCCAGTGTTTCACATTCATGAATGCGCGCAAGTTATATTGCAGAATCCATATGCAGTCTCTGTAAGATATACAACAGCAGTTTTTTAGTCTGTGTGTTTCTCACATTGTAGGCAAGCATTTTGGTGCTGATCTTTGAGTAACCTTTGAGTAATTAATTTAGAGAATTCTTTTCTCATGAGATAACCACGACACAGTGCTTGAGTCTGGGTCACAAGAGAGGCTAGTTTTTCATCTCGCAGCTCCTCCAGAGTTCCAAGTAAGCCAGCTTTGAAGAAGACCTGTAACAACATAGTGTGATAATGCTGCATCCAGTCCATTCAAATTAATCAGCTGGTTACTAGTAAAGGCTGAAGTCTTTACCCAAAAAAGCTTTTAGAACTTTTCCTGATGAAGCAGTTGGACACATACCTTTGTAGACCCAAATTTGTACTGTGTGTGGTCAATGTCAATTGAACCAAGAAGCTTCTCTGAAGCTTTCTTTCCATCAATGAACTGTCCCTCTGGGATGGCACTGGCATTTAGGATTCTGTATCTGTTAAAATTAGAATAAAAACTGATGGTTACAAACCAGAATAATTTAGATTAAAAGAGAAGTATCAGTTTGCTTTATTTATAGTTCTTTCAGGTAGGAAACAGTGCTGACCTCTGCTTGAAGTCGGCATAAAGAATCCTGCTGGGGAAACCCTTCCTACAGATCCTGATGCCCTCCAGCACGCCATTACAACGCAGCTGGTGAATGACCAAGTGATTGTCCATGATGCCTGCAGTGAAGTCAACAGGAGCCAACTGGAGGAGCATGTTTCAACATCATTTGCACCGACAACGACCTTTATAATTTGGAGATTTGTACCTGGTGTTTTGAACTCATTTGGAATCAGGCAACGCACAAAATGAGGATGGGTGCTCCTCAGGTTGGTCATTAGTTTTCCGAGATTTTCCTGCAGGAGATCTGTTGTTATTACATCTGTTAAAATGTCAAATGCTGGAAAGAAAAGTTTTTTCGATGGGGTTTACTGGAAGCAAAGCTGAACTATGTGGAAACACCAAAAAAGATCTAAATAATCACTTGTGTACCCTGAAAACCGCAGACACTGTCTGAAACGAGCCACCCTTCTTCTTTCCTCCTTTCTTTCCAACTTTGCCACCTCCAGCATCACCACCTGATTCTACAAAGCAGAAACAGAAGTGTTATTTAACAGTATCAAGTCTGATGGGTGTTGGAGGGGTCTTTTGATCAATCATTCTGTAAATCCAATCCAGACACTAACTGGTCTTGAGTAAAACTTTGTAATTTTTTTATGTTAATTATTCCAGTGCTCTGCAATGTTGTACCTGCTTCAGCACCAGAAAATGAAGCATACAAGAAAGCCAGCAATTTCATTGATGACTTCTGGTAAAGCTGCACCACAGATTCATTCAGAGGGTCTTTGTTCTTCTCCAGCCAGCCAGTGATGTTGTAGTCCACAGTGCCGGCGTAGTGCACCAGAGTGAAGTGAGCTTCAGGTTTGCCTTTGACAACCTTTGGCTTTTGGAAAGCATTAGTTTTTCCAAGATGCTGGTCGTAGAGTTTGTTCTTGAAAGAGGTGTCTGAGGCCTTGGGGAACATACACTCCTCTTCAAGGATGGAGAAGATGCCCATTGGCTGTTGAATACATCAAAGGCATACAGTACATATGGTGCCTGAAATTATTATATACTGATGTGCGGTAGATTAATCCTACCTTTTCAATGAGCTCAATGCAGGCTGCCAAATCCATACCAAAGTCAATAAACTCCCAGTCAATTCCCTCCTTCTTGTACTCCTCTTGCTCCAGCACAAACATGTGGTGGTTGAAAAACTGCTGCAGCTTCTCGTTGGTGAAATTAATGCAGAGTTGCTCCATGCTGTTAAACTGTGACAAGAATTAAGCATTAACTTGTGATATTAGCATTGATATAAAACTAATTAACAAGCATGAGTACAAACGCACATCAAATATTTCAAATCCAGCAATGTCCAACACTCCAATGAAGAACTGCCGTGGCTGCTTTGTGTCCAGCATCTCATTGATCCTTATCACCATCCATAAGAACATCTTCTCATACACAGACTTGGCCAGAGCACCAACTGCATTGGTGACCTGATCAGGAGAAATTGTAGACAAAACATAGATTTATATGGAATCAGAATTATTAAACTTTGTAATGTGATTATGGTTCCAAAACAAAGTTTCTGGCTGGCAGTTTTCCCAGTTAGACATGGTTTGGAAAGGGTGTACTCAGTTGATATTAGCAGAGGTTTTAGGACCAACAATTGGAATGAATTTTAAGCTTAGGTGTGTGACCTAAGACTTGTTTTTTATGTTAGTGCACCTCATCATGCTTTATAACTTGCTCAACCTTGCCACAGTACCTGGGGGACCGTCTGGCCTTTGGTAACATACTCATTTCCCACTTTCACTCTGGGGTAGCAAAGGCCTTTCAACAAGTCAGCAGAGTTCAGACCCATGAGGAAAGCGACTTTGTCTGCCACTGAGAGGTGAACATGAAATATTTTTTATTAACATTTGCATGTCTTTTCTGACAACAAAAAACACTTAAGTGAGGAGTCTCACCCTCAGTGCCGTCAGGCTCCGCCTGCTCCTCCCGCTGCTTCTGCTTGAACTTCATGTTCCCATAATGCATCACAGCACCAGTTAGCTTGTAAATGGAGACTTTTTCTTCGTTAGTGAAGCCCAAGATGTCAGTGGCCATCTGTTACATAAAATGCAGTGTTAGCAAACAACAATAAAATGCATGTTTATGCCACTGAAAGTGCGAGACGAGAGATAGCTCACATCTGTGGCCAGCAGCTCTTCTTTGTCGTCGATGCTGGCCACAGAGATCTGCCCCTGACTTATCATAGGGAAGTCATACGGGTTTGTTGTTATGAGAAGCATTTCTGAAGAGAGAAACGTACAGAATTATTTATGTTCTGAATTTATTCTTCAAAATCTGCAAGAAATAATGTCCTTGCTATACCTATAAGCTCTGATTTGTGGCCAGTCATGATCTGATAGAAGATATGGTAGCTCCTCTCCTCAGCCAACTGGAACGTCACTCTCGACTTCTCCAGCAAATCTGCATTGAATTAAATATTAAGTAAAGATTGTCAACTGAAAGCACACACGTGATGAACATTATTAATGTGGAAAGACTAACTTACAGGTTTCAATATCAGCAGAAGCCAGTTTTCCTGTGGTTCCAAAGTGAATTCTGATGAATTTACCCTATGAAATACACAATCCACAGTGAACTGCACAAGAAGATGTGAAAGTTTTGTAAAAAGAAAAAGATTTTGGGAATATTCAAAGAAGAAGAAATTTAGTTATGGTTTGGTGGGACTTAAACAAATAACCTATGCTTGTACCTACACATCCCTGCTTCTGCTGAACTATTGTTTTGAGGATGAGGATTGTCAGGCACTGTTGCCATCATCACCAAGCTCAAGGAACATCTGAAAATGACTTGCTGCTGTAATACGAATGCAAGTTCCGACATTGTTTAATTAAAGTTAACAACTAATGTATAATGTATGTTGTGTAAATAAAACGTTATTGAAGGAGCAACTCTTATCCAAAGACCTCATTTTGAGAGCTCGTACTTACAAATCGTGATGAGTTGTCATTCCTCACGGTCTTTGCATTGCCAAAAGCCTCCAGCAAAGGGTTTGCTGAAATGATTTGATCTTCCAGCGTCCCCTGGAAGACACAGCCGGCTTCATCAGAATCTCACTGTGGCTGTCATTTATTCTTTCGTGCTTGTATCTTGTTGAGAGATTACCTGCATTTTGCCAGACGAGTGCTCTTTCTTGTCGCCTCCAGACACTGCGATTGTCGCAAAGTACTGGATGACACGCTTGGTGTTGACAGTCTTCCCTGCACCAGATTCTCCACTGCAGACAGAGAACAAAAGAGGCCTGAGGACAACCAAAATGGATCATTCCGTACATGTGTTATTATATTAGAAAACACATTTTCATTAACATGAAGCCTGACTCACGTAATCAGGACAGACTGGTTCTCACGATCTGTTGGTGAGAAAAAATACAAACGTTACAACACAAAAGTTCCAGAGTCAGTTTTGTCTCGGTGAAGTAATGCATGTGTTTGGTTAAAGTGACAAGGCTACAAAGCAATGGGATCCCATATGAAGAGCAAACGTTCCTCCATAGTTAGAACAGTTTTGCTCATTTCAGTTTAGCACTTTCTGTTTTTGTCTTTTTTTCCCCTGTGCTCTTCTTAATGGTTTGAAGAGTGTGGAAAAAATGTGTTGTGACACCCTTCTGTCCACCAATCAGGATTCAGCTATATTTGAATTTGAGCAGAAAGACAGCTCAGTTGTTGTTTGCTCATGTTCAATAAATCTGATCCAATTCTGTGAATTCTGAGTGAGGCTCGGCTCTTTCTGACCTGTAAGCATATTCTGATATGCATTATCAGAGACAGAGAAAATATGTGGCGGGGCCTCCATGCGTTTCTTCCCCCTGTAGGCCGCCACAACCCGAGGGTCGTACACCGGCAGCCACTTGTAGGGGTTGACAGTGACACAGAAGAGCCCGGAGTAGGTCTGCAGAGGAGAATATACAGAATGTGAGAATCACTCAGACAAACAGAGATGAAAATGTCCCACTCATTCCTCACATAAATCATCCACGCTGCGTAACGATCTTTGAGGTTAAACAGCACAGAGGGCTCATTGAGGTGGGTCATCATGGCCATGTCCTCAATCTTGTCGTACTTTGGGGGATTCATGGGAAGGCAGTCTTCCTCTTTGACTGTTACAGTCTGGAAAATAAAGTGGGAAGAGAAGAGGGGATGAAATTATATTGACTGGAGAAAACAGAAAAATCCTGCTGAAGGACTAATCGGATGAAACCAGCTGAGGGATGAAGTCACATACTAGTGGTTTTGCAAGTTACAAATGACACATTTTTTACATTATACTAAGCAGAATTAAAGTTCAATAACCAGCTCTACTTGATTGCTGTACAGTTTGATAAATCAGTATGATAAATCACTGATGCTGTGTAATTGTTTACCTCATCAGCTTCAGTCTTCACGGTGACTTGGCCACCTTCTCTCTTCTGGATGACGCCTTTGACGTACAGCTCCTTGGCATCGGGCACAAAGCAGGCTGTTCTGGCATCAAAGGGCCGGTTCTGAGCCTCCACTCGCTCCTTCTCGGGTTTGCGGAGAAAGATGGCCGCCGGCCCATACTGGGCCATCTCGGCATCAGAGCTCATCTTAATATCTGAGGATAAAAATGCAAGAAAATAAATCACGCTCTAGTGCAATTAATCAAAATAATTCAAAAGAATTCCAATTAAAGTATTTATACTTTTGTATTTACATACCGGGTTTGCACACCCCAGTTGGACTGAATCTGAGATTCTGCAGACTGTAAGTCAAACACACACAAAAAATGAGAAGCCAACCAGTGCTGAGTCACCACTGATGACAGGAGGGAAAATAAAGGATCTTACCAACGGTCAGTCAATGTCTCCAAGTGAACACCAGCAGGAGGTTGAGGCTCCTTTTATCCAGAAGGATGCGCCGCTGAAACAAACCGGATGCTCCAAACTTGGCAATGTCACTCTATTCGAATGTCAATCAAGTCGCATTATCGATCTTTGCTCTACGCTTACATAGGGGAGAGGATCCTCTAGTGGTAATAGGAACATGTCAGCAGCAACAGGTGATGATCCTCAAGCACTATTTTTACATGCCTTCCATACTGTCGAGATCTGTCATTAGCTGCTCAATGTTCATGCTGTGTTCACTGCTGGGTGAGACTACATCTCATGTTCACTGCATTATGACTTGCTTAGTGAGTGTATTTAGTTTGATACCGTTGATTTAGAGACAGAAACTCATTGTGTGTATTTATGAGTGTAAACCATACGTAACTCAGTGTCTCCATGATGCATTGTGACCTTCATGTTCATCCTGGATTCAAGGACCACCTGCTCACCTCCAAGGAACCTTGCTTGGATTAACTGGATTAAAATCTAGACAGATGTCAGTGCAATGTCTTCTCCATGGGGGTGTTATTAGACAATGAAATACTTTCTTCTTTTTGGACCGTGCATAAATCAGATGGGGTTTTTTTTCATAGGGAATTGCACTCTATAGGCAGCAGGCAGTCCTGCAATAAATAAAAGAAGCCACTATTAAACCATTTTGCTTTGTTTTTTGGTACTTTGGTTGTGGTTTTATGATATTTATAAAAGAAAGAAGACTAATAAACATAGAAAGGATACCAAACATTCCTAGTTAAGTTCTCTTTTTTAATACTAAAAATATAGAAGCACCGAAAAGACATTCGCTAATTTGTCTTAAAAAGGTATCCAGTATGCAGCAATTGTTGCTTTTAAACTTCAGTGGTGGCCAATAAAAAAATCTGTTTTGTTCTGCAAGCAGCACAAATGCTTTTAGCCTCTAACAGTCATGTCAGTTAAACTCATCAGTAAAGTGACATATTTTGTCATTGGAGGGAACTCACTCCAACGAAATTTGTTCTCTGCATTTAACCCACCCAAGTGACGTGCACACACACACAGCAAACCCGGGGCAGTGGGCGACCGCGTGCAGCGCCCGGGGAGCAGTGGGGGTTAGGTACCTTGCTCAAGGGTACCTCAGCCATGGACACCGGGACGGGGAATCGAACCAGCGATCCACCGGTTACGGGTCCGACACCCTAACCGCTGATCCACGACTGCCCCATATATAGTATATATAGTATACATCAGATTACATTACAAAAATACTGTCATTTGAAACTTGCACACAGGGAACATAAATGGGCCAAGAACTGAGCCATGTGGCACACCATCAGTTAAAGAGCTGAAGGAAGAGTCATGTAGAGAGATGCTGAGCTTTACATTACAGAGAGAAGCTTTTCATATTTTCTGACACATTCTAAACAATGGCACATTCACTTAATGCAAATGCATATCTGCTCCTTTTGGATTCAAACAGTGTTGTTGTTGTTACTCAAACAATGATTCATTTGTCTACAACACATCTAATGCCTATTTTCTCAGTGTATTCCACGCCAAGGTTAGTGACCACCTTGAGGGAAGTTGTCTGGTTTGTCTGCTTTGTTGTCAAGTTAACACATAACACTATCTGGTGTGTCCTACACTTAAAGGCTGCGTGAACATGGGAAGGTAGCAACACATGACGACCGCTCCGAGCCACATTTAGAATAAGGATGGGAGAGAGTCTGTAACTTGAGCTCTCATCATATTAAGGCAGAGTAGTGTAGAGAAGCAAGTGTGAAAAGCACCTTGTCAACTTGAAAATGCATCACATCACCTCCGAACATCAAGCAGTAATTAAAAGACTGCGTGTTTATAGGCTCTGCAACAGGAAGAAATCACACTGAGCAATTGATTTAAATCTTAAAGTCCTGTGAGGGTAAATTACTTCATATGTGCCTGTTAAAATTATTTCACCAACTGGTGAAAACTGAGTCAGTTTTGTCCACGCCTGGTATGGATAAGCACTTTCTTTGGCTTTGTAGTAATTTTAGTCTTAATGGTAGCTGTGCTGTTTGCTTATAGGAAGAAAAACCTAAAATAATGAAATGTAATTTCTGAACATCTTGGATTTTAGTGGCGAATTGGAGTAAAAAAAAACCCAGGATACTGTTGATATGAATATACTTAAAATATTAAGACTGAAAAATGTTGCTGACTTTTTCTTTTTTAATTTCCACGCTACCATTTTATTTTTCCATGACTGGAAGTGTTGACGAGGTGGTGGACAGGGGTTGTCCCTGCCCAGAGACTGAGTGTCCTGTCTTTGTTGTGCAAACAACAACCTGTCAGCTCCTCAAGTGCTGCTCGTCCTCCTCTTTGTACTTTCTCCTCACTTGGAGGTTACACCTTCAGCACCCGTATGTAACTCTAACCCTGCTTTACAGGGATTTCTACAAATGTCATGAAGATACCAGCTGCTGCTGAATACTGCAACACTGACAGGAGTGAAAAAGGCGGATTTTGATGTGGTCCATTTTAACTCAGTCTCTTCTACAAAGCCTAAATGTCAGACCTTCAGAATTCAGAAAACCATAAAGTTTTTTCCATAAAGTTCAGCTGAATTTCATTGTGCTTGACACACACACACACACACACACACACACACACAGAGACTTTCACAAAAGCATTTTTCTGTGTCTTGATAAGAATGAGGTTTTAGTTCGGGGCAGGGCATAAATAACTGCTGTGCCGTCACTATTCCTGGAACATGTTGAGCTGTCACTGTTTACTTCGAACAGAGTTGAATGATCCCGGCTTAACAACACAGAATGGTGACCAGATGTCGTATCTCACCAAGAAACTCTCTTTTGAACATTTTGAAAATACTCAGACTTAGTTTATCATTACATAGACACGGAGGGTGACACAGTTTAATAATTTTTAGCCATGTTAGCATGACTCTTTGAAAGACAATGATAATCGGGGTACAAATGTTAGCATGCTAACACATGACACTGAGATGGTAAAAATGCTAAACTTTATACCTTGTAAGCATTAGCATGTTAGCTTAAGCTCAAAGCACCACTGTGCCTCAGTACCGCCTCACAGAGCCGCTAACATGGCTGTAGACTTAATATTTTGATTATTGTCACATGTTGTCTGTTCACATGTCAGTGCTCTACCAGTGACATATATACAGATGGATGACGCGGCTCCACTTCCACCCTCGATACCAGGGCCAGAGCCTGTACATTAGTGATCGGGACATGGAGCCACGATAGAGTTCCTGCCCATACACCCGACAGCGCTTAGCTGACGTTTCAGCCCCTTTTCATAACATACATCAGCATGACAAGAACTACCTAAAATGACAGAAACCATCTTTGGGAAAAATGTATTTGATGAGTTTTTAGTTTGACCCACGTCCCATCTGCTCACATGGAGGGGGAGGGGTTTATGACCTGTATGACCTGTACTGCAGCCAGCCACCAGGGGGCCTCACTTTTATGGAGATCTCGTGTCATCCATCTTTATAAAGTCAGTATGTTCTATTTCAACAAATATAAAAGGTGTAGAACTGTAATAACTTGATAACTTGAAAGGTGTATTAATTTGTGATTATTATCTCAAGTGTTGTTTTATCAGGATAAAAAAAACTTCTACTTAATAAAACATTTTAAAAGTTGAAACATGCATGGTAACAAAGCTGAAGACAAGTGCATTTTCCTTATATTATAAAAACAAGCTACATTGTGGAGACACATGTTTGTCACAGTGACCACAGGTGTCTCGTATCAGTGGTGATTTCTATTCCCCTTTACCAACAACTTCACGGCTCTTTGCTCGTAATTTATTCAGCTGGGATTCTGCGATGTCGGCTCGTTCTTCCGCTTCCTCAAGTTCATGTTGCACTTTACGAAATTTAGCCAAATGCATGTTGGTCTGTTCCTCCTGCGCACAAAACAATATAGGAAAGCAAAGGTTTGGGTTTTTTTAGCCAAACATCAAGCTAACATTTCACACAGTCTACATGTATTTTTACTCACCGCCTCTTCACACTGCCGCTTATATGTTTTCACTTTCAGTTGCAGCTTGTTGACCAGATCCTGGAGTCTTGCCACATTCTTCTTCTCCTCCTCGCCCTTAAACATTTCCGGGATTATTCTCTCATTTTTGCACATATCCCATTCAGATCCAAGCTGTTAAATCTCATCCAGTAACATTCACAGTAACATTCGCATTCACATAACAGGATATACTTTTTACCTGATAAGTGAGCTCTTTTATTTTCCTCTCATATTTCCGCACACCTTTCATAGCCTCGCTGCTGTGTTTCTGTTCTGCCTCCAATTCATTTTCCAGCTCACGGACCTTAAAAATACAGTTAGTTTAACTTCCTTTTCATTCCTCTTTGAATGATTTTGTCCTTTGATTCATACCCTGGCTTCCAGTTTCTGGAGCTCTTTCTTCCCTCCTTTCAGAGCCATCTGCTCGGCTTCGTCCAGGCGCTGCTGCAGGTCTTTCACCGTCACCTCCAGGTTCTTCTTCATCCTCTCCAAGTGAGCGCTGGTGTCCTGCTCTTTCTTCAGCTCCTCGGCCATCATGGCAGCCTGCATGCAAATGTCAACTGTGAATTTTAATCTGCATGACCTGACCTCAAAGAAAGTCCAGCTGTTCCTCAGTGGGGAGACTCACATCCATGATGGCTTTCTTGGCCTTCTCATCCGCATTCCTCGCCTCCTGGACGGTGTCCTCCATCTCTGACTGCAGCTGAGATAAATCAGCCTCCATCTTCTTTTTAGTGTTTAGCAGACTGGTGTTCTGATCATTAGGCAACATTTAATTAGCATTCTGGGCACATTTGATCCTCAATCAAATACTGAAAATCATGTGAACATAGTCCCACCACATGGGGACATTTAGTCACATTGTTCTCTCAACTGCTGGTTAAAGTCAAAAATGATTACAATTGTTTGCTTTCTAAATGTAATACATAACGAATGTAAAGAAGGTAGGTACAGTATTACTATCAGCTTTTCCCATTCTGTCCTGTCCTGTCCCATTCTGCATCGCTCAGCCATGTCTCTCGTCTCCTAACCTGAGAGTGCAGCAGCTGAACCCTCTCACTGACGTCAATCAGTTCCTGCTCGGCCAGCTTGCGACTTCTCTCAGATTGTTCGAGCGCTGCCACCATCTCCTCGTTCTCGGCAGTCATCAGATTGTTGCGGCGCTCTGCAATAGCTAGTTGCTCCTTTAAGTCCTCTTGACTGTGGAGTGCTTCATCCAGATGGACCTGGGTGTCCTGCAACACGAGGCAAAGGTAAATTGACCCAATGTCGTCTGACACTTGTGTAATTTCATTGGGTTAACAAACCTTCAACTGAGTCTGCAGGTTCCTCAGCTGCTTGGTCGCCTCGGCCGCCTGGCGGTTGGCGTGGCCCAGCTGGATCTCCATCTCATTCAGATCTCCCTCCATCTTTTTCTTCGCCCGGACAGCGTCGTTTCTGCTGCGCGTCTCGGCGTCCAGCGTGTTCTGCAGAGTGTCCACGGTTCTCTGGTGGTTCCGCTTGAGCTGGTCAATTTCTTCATCTTTCTCTGCCACCTTTCTGTCCACTTCTGCCTTGATCTGGTTCAGCTCCAGTTGGAGGTGCAGGATTTTGGCCTCCTCGTGTTCCAGGGAAGACTACACAGAGAAAAATAAACACTTGAGGTTGTGGTTCATGGCAGTAGGGTGTCATTCAAGGACATAATACAAACCTCAGCTTCCTCAAGAGCTGCCTGGGTGTCTCTCTTCTCCTGTTCCGCTTGCTTTGCAGCTTTCTCCAGCTCATGGATAGTTTTGGCAGACTGTCCAACTTGCTCTGTGATATCTGAAATCTCCTCTGAAAATGTAAAGAAAAACATGATCTGCTTATGTCAAAAACAAACACCACAACCACACGGACAGCTGGACTAACAGAGCCCTTACGCTGAAGATTTTTATTCTCCCTTTTCATGCTATCCAGATGATCCAGAGCCTCTTCATATGAGTTTTTCAGCTTGAAGAGTTCTGTACTTAGCACTCTAGACTCTCTCTGGGAAACTTCCAGGTCTGACTGACTCTCCTCATATTTCTGTTTCCATTCAGCCAGAATCTAATAGAGGAGAAAACAGCATAGTCTATTAAAAGATGTCAATGTGTTGCTGAAGAGAGGGAAATGATAGAAAGAAGACACACCTTGTCAAAGTTTCTCTGTTTCTTGTCCAGGGTGGCGCTGGCTGCATTTGACCTCTCCAGCTCCACCATGAGATCCTCGACCTCAGCCTGCAACCTCTGCTTGGTTTTCTCCAGTGATGCACATTTGACATTTGCTGCCTCTGTCATTTCCTCGGACTCCTGCAGCCGCTGGGCCAGCTTCTTCCTTTGAACCAAAGATAAATTGCATTAAAACGCAAGAAACTCATCAGTGGCCGACTTGAGAAATGTGCTGCTGCAGTTCTTACTTTGCCTCCTCGAGCTCTTCGGTGCGTTGGATGGCATCAGTCTCGTATTTGGTTCTCCACTGAGACACTTCACTGTTGGCCTTGGACAGGCAGCGCTGCAGCTCAGCTTTGGCCTCCTGTTCCTCCTCG
Organism: Scatophagus argus; assembly: GCF_020382885.2. Lineage (NCBI taxonomy): Eukaryota > Metazoa > Chordata > Actinopteri > Scatophagidae > Scatophagus > Scatophagus argus. Next base: position 20,706,681 of record NC_058508.1, read on the forward strand.
TACTGCTCTCTCAACAGCTCACAGTCATGCCGAGCTGACTGTAAACTGTGAGCAAAGGCGTTTTTTGCCTGACAAAAGAGCAGCATGTACAACAGTGATTTAATGTCTGAATTAAAGCTGCTTTAGTACAGAGTAGTCAAAGGCTTCCAGTGCAGTTACACACAGTCCTGCCACCAGAAGCTATCCTGCTGTTTGTTAGCTGGTGCAGAGAGGTGCAGAACTGCTCCATTTGCTGATAAATAACTGTAAATGGCTACAACTCATGACTAGTTTCATTGTCGATTAATAAGCTGATTATTTTCTCTATTAGTTGGTCTATAAGATATCAGAAAAGTGAAAAATGGCTGTCACAATTTCCTAATGCCCATTGTGAGGTCTTGAAGTCTTTAGGTAGAGAAAAGCTGCAAATCATCACCTTTGGAGATGCTGGAACAGCTTGAAAAAGACTTCAAACACGTCGTAAGTTATCAAAATAGTTTCCAATTAATTAAAATATGAATATCAATAATATTCATATTTCCATACTCGATCGACTGATCAGTGAATCGACCAGTCGCATCAGTACTCGTGCAACCAAACAGACGACGAACTTCGTCTGTCTCTACATTCCCTCTGGAGTCTATGCAGCTGTTTCATCTGGACTTTAAGCTTTACAGACTGTGTACAAGACTTGATCGTTTCTTTCAGACCTTAATTTCTTCATCCAAAAGTCTCTTCAGCTCTTCAATCTGATGGCTCCCGACAGATTTCACTCTGCTCAGCTGGGACAGAGTGGCTTCTTTCTCATCCAGCTGACGTGTGAGCTCACCTGTTCGGGATGAAGACTCAAGCCAATTTATCTGTTTCAATTGCTGTGTTGTGTCTTTTTTAATAATCTCACATTTAGAATCGTACCATTTTCTGTCTGTAGACGAGCACTCAGTGTGGTATAATCACTCAGAGACCTCTGGGCTTCCTCTGCTTTGGTCTTGTATTCATTCATTTGGTCTTCAAGGCTCCTGCACTGTTTCTCCAGATTAGCCTGAAATATTGAGCATCGGTTATCAGGAGTAAAATGAGAGAAAGAAAACGTCATTCAGCACGTCATGCATCTCTTCAGACCATCTTTTCACCTTGTTTTTCAGAATGCTCTGCATGCTGCCTGCCATGTCATCGATTTCCATCTTCAGCTCGCTTTTCTCTTTCTCCAGTTTCTGCTTGACTCTTTGAATGTTGTCTATCTGCTCGCTGAGCTCGGCCACGCTGTCGGCCTGTTTCTTGCGTAAAGCTGCAGCGATGGACTCGTGCTGCAGGGTAGACTCCTCCAGATCACGCCGCAGCCTCTGGAACTCGGCCTCGCGCTTCTTGTTGAGCTCAGCCTGAGCGGCGGTGGCTCCTCCGGCCTCCTCCAGCCTCTCGCTGATCTCCTCCAGCTCCCTGGACAGATCACACCTCTGCTTCTCCACTTTGGCTCGAGCCGAGCGCTCGGCCTCGATTTCCTCTTCTAGCTCCTCAATGCGAGCCTACAGTGAAATCGTATCAACTTGTAAAAACACGCGTTCTTAGTATGTTACAGTAAATGTATTTATGTAGGGCAGCCATTGTTCTAATCATACCTGAAGCTCTTTAATCTTCTTTTGGAGTTGGATGCCAAGGGCTTGCTCATCCTCAATTTTGCACTGCAAGTGGATGATTTCAAAGTCCTTTCTGAAAAGAGTTAATTGTTTTTCTTATTGGCATGGAAAAAAAATGCTCTGGTAAATATAGTTTCATTACAACTGGGACATTTTAAAAAACTCTTAAATTCAATCATGGCTTTAGTGTATTTTTCACCAACAAGTTAGGATGCTAACTTTTGCTTTTGGAAAAGCTTTTTCTGCTCTGAAGTCATCAACTTTGCACATGTTAACTAAAATAACAACATACTTACTGGATAAATATCTGGATATAGACTATTTTCAAAATAAAAACGATATATATTTTATAAACAGGTGTAACATGTTTAGCTGTGTTTTGCACTCACCCAACTGCAACTTTCTATAAGACTGAAATTTGCTTTGCAGGTCACAAGTTTGTGAGGTTGTGTGTGTATTCATGAACACTTGGTTGTGTGCACCTACGTGATCGCAGCTATTGCAAATATGTGCTTGTCGTTGAGGGTAAACCTTACTTATTATACTATTAAACTTAACTGTATCCACTTTGTGTTACAGTGCTGAATAATAACATCAAAGAAAGTTTACTTCTTCAGTCTCTCATCCATTTGCTGTCTTTCATTCTCCAGGTCCATGATGGTATCCTGGCACAGCTTCAGATCCCCCTCCAGTTTCCTCCTGGATCTCTCCAAGTCTGCACGCACCTTTTTCTCCTGCTCCAGGGAGCCTTCCAGCTGCAAGAGACGTTCAAGTCAAAGTGAGGAGACCAGGCCGAGCAAATCACGATGCAAATCACCCTGGCAAGCCACTTAAAAGAGAGTCGCTCCGCACTCACATCATCAACCTGTTGCTCCAACTTGATTTTTGTCTTAATTAGACAGTTTACTTTATCCTCCTCAGCCTGGAGGTCGTCTAATGTCTGCTGGTGCACCTCCTGCAGGGCTCTGATCTCCTTTGAAGACTTCATCAGGTTTTCCTCGAGAGTAGTGAGCTCCTCCACCAGATTCTTCACCTAAAGACAGAAGCATTTCTGTTGACACGTTAATCAGAATCAGTCTAAAAGGCGTCACATGATGAAAGTCATTAGGGGCACCTTATTTTCTGTGGCATATTTCTCCTTCTCCACTTTGGCGACGGTGAGTTCCAGGTCGTCAATGTCTCTTTTGAGCTCCGAACATTCGTCCTCCAGCTTCCTCTTCTTGGCGGTGATTTCGGCGTTGATCTCCTCCTCCTCCTCCAACCTCTCGGAGAACTCTTTGACCTTGGCCTCCAGGTGGATCTTGCTCTTTATCAAACCTTCACACCTCTCCTCGGCGTCGCACAGGTTCTCTCTCTCCTTCACAGCAGGGACAAGACGAGGCACAATACCAGTGTAGCAGAAGTGATATTTTCATCACAGCGTCGTAACTGATCAGTAGTTTCACATTCATACAGTTATTTAACAGACATCTGCACATTTGGGACACATTGTGTAACTGTATATGTGCTAACAGATTTTTCTCATTCTCATTTTTATGTTTTTTTTTTTGGTTTGTTTGTAACATTGTGTTTATGTTAAATTGGACATTTTTAAGTTTTTAATTATGGTCGCTTAAGTCCACCACGACGGAAATATCTGAACAATAATTCCATTAAGTGTCATGAAGTTCGGAAGTTAAAGGTAAAGTGTTCTAAATGTGCACATCCTTAACTTTTCCTCTCGTCTAAGCTGCCAGTTAACTTGCACGATTCTGCATTTATTTTAATTTTTCTACGTTTTTTTCTGCTTTTTTTGTTTGGTGTGTGTGGAATATTTTTGGATTGTGTATTTTCCATTAAAGCAGACATTCCTAAGAAATAGAAATATTACATTTAATTCATGTGTTTGTCTTTAAAATTACTAATGTTTTGTTTCCCTTTATTTGTTGGTTGTATCCTAATCTGTTCTATTGTTATGCTTTTGGTTTAATATCCTCTGCCTGCTTTACTTTTATTCCATTTTCACTTTGTTGAGTTTTGCTCTGCTGTGTCCAGTTTCCCTGCAGGGATAAATGACATTTCCTCTTATCTTGCAATTTTATTGATTATGATGTTTCTGAAAAACAAAAAGTCTTTTCCCTCCTAATCTCTTTATCTGACAACATGAAATCAATACAAACGGGCCACTTTGTTCTACTGTGGGTGTTTACATACTGCTTGGATTTGGAGGTAAAGGTCATTTTTCTCCTGGACGAGCATGACCATTTTCTCCTCCAGCTCCTTCCTCCTGGCCTCCGACTTTGCAAACTCCTCTTTGAGTCGCGAGAACTCCTCTTTGATGGTCTGCATCTCTTTCTCGACCTCCGCACTTCGTAACAGAGGCTTTATCTTGAAGAAGAGTCTCATCCAAGGCCAGTTCTTCACGTTCATGAATGAGCGGATGTTGTACTGGATGATGAAAATGGACTCTCTATGGAGGGAGAAAACAAAGACTGTGTTTGTTTTATTCCCAGAATTTCCCTCTGATAGGCGTTCTCTGTCTTCATTAAATGAAAGTTTTAAGTCTGTGAGAGAAACTGATTTGGACCTTTTCTTTGTCATCTCCTTGAACTTCAGCCTGGTGACGTAGCCTCTGGCCACAGCCTGGATACGAGTCATCAGCACCGCCAGCCGTTCATCTCTCATCTCCTCCAGGAGACCCAGGAGGCCGGCTTTGAAAAACACCTGTGAAATATCATTTTGGTTGCTTTGATTGAACATTATTTCCTCATCGTTTGGTAAAGAAAAAGATACTGTAGCGGGTGAAAAGTCCATGACAGGAATCTAAAACAGCCCTGGCTGATGCAGTCTTGTAAGTCGCTTTAGCAGCTGATATATGGATGACAATCGTGAATTCATTAAATATTCTAATTAACAGTTCATTTGTATCCTCTGTGGTATAATTGTTTTACTGTAAGCAGCTGAGAAACCATATCTGTTGCTGGGTCATATTTCACCAACTGTAGTCCTGTCAGTTTCACATATAGAAACAAAAACTACCAGAGTGTTCAGTGAAATACCTTTGTGTATCCAAATCTATACTGGGCATGGTCCACGTCGATGGAGGACAGCAGTTTCTCTGAAGCCTTCTTGCTGTCAATAAACTGGCCTTCGGGGATCGCACTGGCATTCAGAATCCTGTATCTGTCTCAGAGATTGTTCAGACCTGAGTGAGTTTCAGTGTTTTGTTTTGTATGTGTGTATGTGTGTGTGTGTGTGTGTGTGTGTGTGTTTATGTGTGTGTGTGTATCACCTCTGCCTGAAATCTCCATAGAGGATCCTGCTGGGGAAGCCCTTCCTGCAGATCCTGATCCCCTCCAGCACGCCATTACAGCGCAGCTGGTGCAGCACCAGATGGTGGTCCATAGATCCTTTGTTCGAGTTAAAGGAAGAGTTCAACATTTTGGGAAATACAGAGAGATTAGAGTTAAATGAGAACATACCACTTGATAGCTTAGCTTATTACATAGACTGGAAACGAGGAAAAAGCTCTATGGAAAGCAACAAACACTAAATATAAGTGATCTTGGTAATTAATGTGTTATTTGTGTTGTTCACTTAATCAAAAGAAGTACAAGATCTCCTCATCATCAGCTTTATGAAACTCTAGCTCTCTTGGTGTTCTTCTCACCTGGGGTCTTGGTTTCATTGGGGATGATACATCGTACAAAGTGTGGATGTGTGGACCTGAGGTTGGCCATCAGTTTGTTCAGGTTTTCCTGCAGGACAGAAACACATTATGTAGTTAGTCTCAAATGTTTTTCCTGTTTCTTTCAAATTTCTTTCATGTTGTTATCAGTTATCACCCTGAAAAGTGCAGAAACCGTCTGGAAAGAAGATCCTTTTTTCTTGGAACTTTTCTTACTTCCATCAGCTGCAGGAACAGAACAGAAACAACTATGCAGTAAATGCAGTAAACTATGCCGTCAACCTGACCTCACTGGCTGTGAACTGACCGTCAGCAGAGGCGTATGTGGCAAAGAGCTGAGACAGCAGCTTGAGAGAAGCTTTTTGGTAAAGCTGCACCACGGTGTCATTCAGCGGGTCTTTGTTTTTCTCCAGCCAGCCGCTGGTGTTGTAGTCGACAGTGCCGGCGTAGTGCATGAGCGAGAAGTGGGCTTCTGCCTTTCCTTTGCAGGGTCGGGGCTTCTGAAAGATGCTGCTCTTGCCCAGGTGCTGGTCGTACAGCTTGTTCTTGAAGGAGCCGTCTGTCGCCTTCGGGAACATGCACTCCTCTTCAAGAATGGAAAAGATGCCCATCGGCTGCGGGACAGGAAGCTAATTAGTGTTCTTCTGCTGACGATGTGAATATTTGTGTTAAAAACAGAGGTGGGGACAAGTCACTGTCTCGCATGTCACAGGTAAGTCTCAAGTCTTTGCACTCAAGTCCCGAGTCAAGACAAGTCATTGGTGTTGTAGTCGAGTTCCGAGTCTTGTTTTGATTTTGTTGAGAAGGGTTAAGTCATCAAATTTGTGAGTCGAGTCCATTAGAAGACGTACCTTTTCAATGAGCTCAATGCAGGCTGCCAGGTCCATGCCAAAGTCAATGAACTCCCACGCGATTCCTTCCTTCTTGTATTCTTCTTGCTCCAACACAAACATGTGGTGGTTGAAAAACTGTTGCAGCTTCTCATTTGTGAAGTTGATGCACAGCTGCTCCAAGCTGTTCATCTGAATTAAATAATGCTAATTTTAGAAAATGTGGAGATTTTTATAAAAGGTTCCGTTTGATCTTATGTGGTTGTGACTTACCTCGAAGATTTCAAATCCGGCGATGTCCAAGACGCCGATGAAATGCTGTCTTGGAAGTTTGGTGTCGAGCTGCTGGTTGATCCTGGTGACCATCCACAGGAACAGCTTCTCATACACGGCCTTCGACAGGGCGCCCACTGCATTATTGACCTGTGATCGATCATAAAATACTGACTGAGCTTTCATTCAGAGCGGACATGGCTAACATATGTTTTCAGTTGCGGAAACATACTGTACCTGCTGTGGAGTCTGACCTTTGGTGACATACTCATTGCCAACCTTCACTCGGGGGTTGCACAGAGCTTTCAGCAGATCAGCAGAGTTCAGACCCATGAGATACGCAACTTTGTCTGCCACTAAGGAATGTAAATCACGTTAGGCTTAAAAACGTGCACAGAGGAAAAACTGAGACGAAGATAAAGAGAGATGTAGTTAACAGCCCAGTCGTCTCACCCTCAGTGCCGTCGGGCTCCGCCTGCTCCTCCCGCTGCTTCTGCTTGAACTTCATGTTTCCGTTGTGCATCACAGCTCCGGTGAGCTTGTAGATGCCCACCTTCTCCTCCGTGTTGAAGCCCAGGATGTCTATGGCGCTCTGAGGAGCAGAAGCAGAAGCAACAAAATTGGTTATTTAAGAGTTTAAAAAGGTTTGTTTAAACTTAACAATCAAAGCATGAGACATCTCAGAAAAAGCTCTTGTCCGCTGTATGACTTCCGCACATTGCCCAGCTTCTGTTTCAGGTGCACTCACGTCTGTGGCCATCAGCTCCTCGGTGTCGTTGATGCTCAGCACGGTGATTTCACCCTGGCTGATGAAGGGGTAGTCATATGGATTGGTGGTAATCAACAGCATCTCTGAAATGAATTACACAACGAATTGATTTCTCTGTACAGGATCAGAGCAACGTGATTATACAAGTAAGACTTTAAGGGCACATCATCAGATCCAGACGAGTGTATTAACCGATCAAATCGGGCTTCTTGTTCGACATGATCTGATAGAAGATGTGGTAGCTCCTCTCTGCCGGCAGCTGAAACGTCACTCTGGATTTTTCCAAAAGGTCTAATTATAAATATAAACACAAACAGAGATAAAATAATTATTGTAAGACTGAGAATAGCAGTGGAATATTGCTAACAGTGATATGAGAAAACGTACACGTTTCAATATCAGCTGATGCCAACTTCCCCTTTGTTCCAAAGTGGATGCGGATGAATTTTCCCTGGAAAAAAAATGTATTAAATACGTAAATTGCATCTGGAAACTTTTTTTTTTTTTAATCTCAATATCAGTTGTTTTCTTGTGACATTTCTTCATTATCAGGAGGTAACAGGATTAAAATGTTAATAACAACAATAATAATAACAATAGTAAGTTCATTAATGGCGACTCTCAGCTTCCGTCCTGAGCTTACAAATCGAGAGGAGTTGTCGTTCCTCACAGTCTTGGCGTTCCCGAAAGCTTCCAGCAGCGGGTTGGCCTGGATGATTTGATCCTCCAGAGTCCCCTGCAAACTCACATCATGAGTAAACACTTGTGTGAAATTCCAACTCAAGGTTTCAAATCTAATCAATGAATCTAGTGGACGTGAGCGGACTGAACCTGCATTTTGCCGGCAGTTTGCTCTTTCTTGCTCGAGTCTCCAAATGATGCAATTGTTGCAAAGTACTGGATGACTCGCTTTGTGTTGACTGTCTTCCCAGCACCAGATTCTCCACTGATAAAAGCGCAGCATGAGATGAATGAGTGGAAATAAAGAATGGTGAGTAGATTTTGGTAAAGTGCGCAGACTTACGTGATCAGGATAGACTGGTTCTCTCGATCTGTTCAAGGGAAAGAGAACGGATGTAAACTGGTATATTTAATGTCTTAATTTCACTCTTTAATCAAACTTTTAATTAGTTTGAGCTACTTTTCAGTATTTTTTTTAAATTTTGGGCTAATTTTGTCCAAACTTTGTTCATGTCATCAGGACATCAGTTCATTTCGACTGAACCACGTCCACTTCAAAGCAGCCACAAAGAGCTGAGAGAAGAACCTAAACCCACCTGTGAGCATGAACTGGTAAGCGTTGTCAGAGATGGAGAAGATGTGTGGGGGGGCCTCCTGACGCTTCTTCCCACGGTACCCGGCCACCACCTCCGGGTTGTAGACTGGAAGCCACTTGTAAGGATTCACAGTCACACAGAAGAGTCCAGAGTACGTCTGTGAACAGCAGAAAAGAAGAGAACCTTTCCTGAACCAAGCTTGCCAAGTGAGGAGTCGTTTCCGTGTGAAACCAAACAGAAATAATCTGTGGTTTTTACACATTCAGAACTATTTGTTAGACAGAGACAGGATTCATTTTTATTTTTGGTAGTTACATAGATCATCCAGGCGGCGTAACGCTCCTTGAGGTTGAAGAGTACGGCCGGTTCATGGAGGTGTGTCAGCAGGGCCATGTCCTCGATCTTGTCAAACTTCGGAGGGTTCATGGGACGAATGTCATCCAGATGAACTGGGACGACCTGAGGAGTGAATTCAAAAATTCCAGTGAATTAAGCAACAAATAAAAACACAGAAGAAGGCAGAGGACGTGAGGTGATTCAAGTCTCCACACCCACCTTTCCATCCTCAGTCTCCACGGTGACCTTTGAGCCATCTTGGCTTTTGATTTTTCCCTTCACGTACTCCTGCTTCGCATCAGGCACAAACACGGCTGTTTTGGCATCAAACGGCTTGTTTTGTGCTGCGATTCTCTCCCGCTCTGATTTGCGGAGGTAGGGGGCAGCCACCCCAAATATTTCCATCTCGGCATCGCTCATTTTATCTACAGTCCCTGCATGAGCAGGACAAACATCTGGTGGTCAGAAATATTCAACAGATGTTGGTCAGGATTTGAATATTGGAAGTAGCATTGTACTTACCAGAGTGCTGCAGGCCAAAATGATCTATCTCAGATGAATGAATGAATGAATGAATGCTTCAGATGAACACCACAGACATCACTCACTCTAACTAGACTTTAACAGCTTTTATAAGCGTTGCTCGGGGATGCTTCATGCCGCTGTCTTCTCCTATATTTGGAGATTTGGCTTCTACGCCACCTTGGAAAAGTCAAGTATGACCATTTTGTATTTTGAACTGTCTATGTATAGCTGTATTGTGTCACTTTTAAACGGTTTGAATTGTAATCCTTCAGACTGTCCATTAAAAAGCAATGAATGCTAAAGACGACAGCTTAGAGGGCTTATGGACCCGACACGGCGGGCCTCATTTTCTGGGATCAGGGAAGATTAGGTCTGTTAGGGCGCTGATATTCTGGTATTGGCTGTCTGGGGAGCAGAGCTGATCACACACGACTGTCTGGGTTTTGTGTTGGGAGGGTTGACAGGCAACATTTAGCGCATCCCTGAAAAAGGCCTGTCATTTATTATAGGTGTTTCTCGTGGTAACTGTCATTAAGCCTGATTTTGGTTCATATTTAGGAGTAAATCCGTTGTAATTTGTGATGTGTCGTCTGGTTGCTTCGGGTGCTGTTTTACACGTCTTATTGTGTGTTCTGAGCCTTTTGTGTTTGACTGCATTTCTGCATCTGGTCATTCTTTGTCATGTTCAACGCTGTAAAGTGTTGCATGACTTTAACATGCACTTGAACGAACGCGCTTCGTATTTCTGTCTTGTCCTTTTATTTTGTTTGGCCTCAGATGAAAATGAGTCATTTGAGAAAATCCATCACATTTATGCTGTACCCGTTAAACAACGCATAATGACGTCTTTTACTTTCAGTGTGGAAGTGTAGAATGCACCGTTTTTGAACTACATATCAGGACATCTCTGATTCTGCTGCCTCGAATTCTTTAAATTATCTGCCTCTCGAGTCTCCTGACTTTATGCTTACAATTCTGGAGGACCCCTTGAAGAAACTTGGCAACTTGGCATTGATTATTTTAACTTCTAGCATCTGTCTTGACTTTTGCAAAGCCTTCTTCTCCAAACCCAGTGGAGACGCCCACACGTCCCTGCAGTGCCGACATCTCTGCGGAATTAAAATCTAATTGATTTGCACCCTCTTGCACCCCTCCTTTGTCAGTCTTTTGACATTTATTCATCTGTGCTTTCATTCAGTGTTGCTTGTTCTACTGCCTTACCTTTTGTTGTTGCCTTTTTCAGCAGCTGTGAACTAAAGAGATGAAGCATTAATCTACACACATAAAAACCTACCGTGCCCTCCTTTTTCCAAGCAAATACAGACATTTCAGTCCACTCTGGTTTGAGCATCAGCCGTTTTGACAGTCCCTCCTCTGAGCAGAGGAAACAATGAGGGAAGAGCTGTATGATATGGGCATTTTGTCTGCCACTGCATCACAGACAGTCTAATTGGTGCTTATTTAATAGCCTCTTAATGTCACTTGAAGGTCTGGCAACAGCTGTGATTATAATTGGCTCTGCATAGACAAGCTCGGCCCGGGCAGGCAGACCAGCACAGGGACTTACAGTACGCCGACCCCTCCGTCATGCCTCAACATGGCAGCAAATATGTGTGGAAGTCTGACTGCAAGGAGGCCACGAGATGCGAATACAAGGGTCACCGGGGCAAAAAGAAAAGAAGCAGAGAGAAAATCCCCATCAGCTGGTTGTGTGGGAGAGAGGCCGATGCCTCACCCCGGGGGGAAAATAGATCTGACGACGGGTGCATCTGCACAGGATTAGGGGGTCAAAGGGGGAGATGAGGTCCAGCCTGGGAGTGAGGCTACTGAGAACCACACACTGGATGAACGTCTCAAAAAGCTCATCCTTCAAAAGAAAACATCTTCACTTCAGGTTTTACTCTGCACTCTGGCAGGTGCAGATTCTGGACTGATCTGAGACGCTTAAACTGCAACAACCAAAAGAACAACAACTGAACTGCGTTTGGACTGACAGCATAATCGATCTGCCCACAAGCGAGCTGATTGTGGGAGGTGTCGGCGGAGCCTGAACGCCTCGCAGATCAATCGTGCTGTCAATCTAAATGCAGTTTACTTTTTGCAGATTATGTTTCAACTTAAAAGGCACAGACGATGTGACTGCAATGTGTTTTGTATGTGAATAAAAATATCTGCTATTGACAATAAATTTGATCTTTGCTCTCCTTTCATGATTTACTGCCTCTCATAGAAAACGGATGGGATCTTACAGCACTGTGTCTTTTATCTGCTTCTGTGAATGTAAATGATTAGCAGAAATCAGCCCGGTCCATTCTGAGAGCTCCACGTGACGGCGGTCAGAGCCCAACGGCCTCCCTCCTCCAGGAATGAGCGCCGGGTCTGTCTGCGTAGAGCTCAACAACTGCCCTGTTTGCTTTTCTAATCCCATATCTAAAGGAGGAACGCGACAGGTGTACGGGCGGAGAAGATATTAATAAATCAATACTGGCCCGTGGCAACTGCAGAGAATAAACGGACTGTTTTCTCTGAATATCATACGTCTACTTCTGATATATTTCTTGCTGATAATACTTCTGCCATCACTCAATTTAACCTACCAGCAGTGACACACACTTTCTTCAGAAATTTCACTCCTTCTAGCCATTTCTTCTTCTGCAAAATTTTTCATTTACTACAATCTCTCTGAAGGCAAAACCTTAACATTAGTCAAATGATTTGGACATGTTTTAAGAAAAAGTGAGCCAATCCTGGTGAAAACCAGCACAGCCTGCTCAAATGTCTTTTATATGCTACCACTGGGAGACATTTTTCCATCCTATTTTACACAGAATTGTTTTTCAACTTTTTATCACAAAGTCCAAATCAGAGATACTAAGCTCAGTGGAGCTGAAGTGTTCAAACACTTTCAAGAAAGTCCATTCAGCAGCTGCAGGAAATCACAGACGATAATGAAGATAAGCATCAGGCTGGCTTTGGCCTGCACACCACTCAGCGAAGGGAACGTCGTCGCCGACTGACAGAATAAATACAAGGCGCAGATTTAAGATGGCAGACACGATTTAAGTTCAAGCAGAAACACCTGAGGACAGAGTCTGTCGGCACGCAGTGAGCTTTCAATTTGCCTTCTTGTACTTTCTCATATGTGCTGCTATCGAGTTGGTGATCTCCGTGCTTCTTTTGTTCTGTCCATAATAGTCCACAAATTCTCCATCAGGTCCCACAAGGTACATGATGATGGTGTGATCCACCTGAAGACAAGAGGAGGTGGAGTTCAGACAGAAACGTTAACTTTGTGTTGTCATGACGGCGACATGAGAGAACACAGCAGGTTTGAACTCACAATGTAGTCGTTGTCTTCGTCCTTTGGTCCCTGACTGTAGTACACTCTGTAGGCTCTGGAAACCTGATCAATCTGAGCTTGTGTCCCCGTCAGGCCAATGAGCTTCGGGGAAAACTCTGAAAAATAAATTACACATCTATCAGACTTCATACAATTAAAACAATTAACTGTGATAAACTACAGGAAAAATACAAAACCAATTAGACAACAGACACGACATGTTCGAGATAGTTGAGATGTTTTGTATTCATCTGGTGTTCTGCTGTTCTACTTCAGAATAACTCACTCTTTCTCTGTCCAAACTGGGATCTCTGGCCATCATTTTCACAAAGATGAGCAAATAATTCATCAGTTATTCTACTTTTCTGCTGTCATTCTGTCATCAACATCAGATTATGTGAAATATTTTTAGAAAGTGCTTCATCTTGGAGGTTGAAAAACACAACACAGAATGCCAGGCTGACAGAGCAGTTTGAAGCTTTGTGAAAAGATCTCATCCTCTGATCACTTTCAAAGTGCCGACCTGCCCTGCCAAGATGAAAATCGAGCACAAGCAGTGATTTTGGCGTGCCGTGTTGGTGGTCTAAGGCATAGGAGCACTTGTTTTTAACTCTCAGCCAATCGTGTGCACTTGATGCTCTGCCCTCTGAGCGCTTCTGTGTTTGATTTGTAGGTGGAGGCCTGAAATAACTCACCTGCTGAACCACCTGCACACTAAATCTGAAGATTATTTGTCAGTCAGCCGGACTGTGATTGTAACTGAGATACCAGCTGCACCTGAAGAGCCGATCCAGCTATATTAAGTCAGATTTTGGTACTGAGCTACAGCAGCTGCATTATTGTGTTGATACTGGTGTTTTTCTCTCGAACAAAGTAGATTTTGGTGAGAAATCCCAGAAAAAAATGTGGATTTCAAACAGAAAACGCAGCTAAAGAAAACCCTCTCTGTGTGTCCTGTGGTTTTCATGCCTTTCACATATGCAGCCATGGCCTCTGGTGTGTCCCGCTCAGCATCGATGGTGATGAGGATGGGCGTCAGGTTTGGAAGAGACTTTATATCATCTGCGGAAACACATAAACATAAACATGATGTTTGAGAAAATGACCCTCCAACACTTTCAGCTTCTCCTGTGTGTCATGATTCCTTGAGAATAAAAAAGTTCTTCTCACCGATTTCATCCACCACTTCAATCATTTTCTCCAACTCATCTGGGCAGATGTCAGGGCAGTGCGTGAACCCGAAATAGATGAGGATCCACTGGCCGAAGAAGTCCTCGCTCTTGCTGGGCTTGTTGTTGTGATCGACGAGCGAGAACGGACCGCCCAGCGCCGCTCGACCGATCGATTTGTTCCGCTCTTTTTCAAGAACTACAAAGTTTAACGGTTATCAGTTAAAGACTTGATAAACGACTTCATCGCTTGATATGACCTTTAAAATTTCGATTTTTTTTACTGAATGGTTTGACATGTCAGCTCGAGCTTCATGTGTTCTGGTGAAATACTCACGTTCTTCCTTTTCTTTCTTGAAGTATTTCATCCCTCCGAGCAGAGAGCCTCCGATAGCAAACGTTACCGCTAAAGATTTCCATGTGACAGGCTTTAAAGATGAGAACCAAACCAAAGATGAATCATTAACGCTCCTTTGAAAGGACCTCTGATAAGGTTTTCTTAAAGGACTCATCATAATGATCTGATTTATGTGTGAGGTGCCATCTGACCACAAATCTTAGTTTAAATTTATTCTGACTGTTAGTTGGGTAAATATACTGCTCAACCATAGTCAAGTAACTGTCTGATATGAATTACTATTCATTTCACTATTCACTATTATTTAAATAGCCAGTTGTTGAGTGGGTCCTCTTATGAGTGAAATTCTTAATCTCTGAGTTTAAGTTTTCTTTGTCTTACAATGTTTTTTGGTCTGATTTAAGGTTGAAACTCCCCTGCCTGTCTTTACCTCGTGAACTGGTGTGAAGAAAGTGCATTTTTCTTTGCTACTGAAGACATTCATCATACTCAGCTAATGCTTAAAAAGACAAACAGTAAGAGCATGTAAATACACTGAAGCCTGAAAACTGGACTCACTGTGAATACAAGTTTGCTTTAATGAAGTTTTGACGCTTACACCAAACTTTTTGGGTTTATCTCCTGACGAGTGCGGTGGAGGGATTGAGGAAAAAGTTCTGGAGTGTTGACTTGTTCTGCAGGTGTGACTCACATTCACCTGTAAATGAGTGAGCACAGGAAAAAGAGATGTGATTAAAGCCTTTCATCATAATATCTAACTTTCGGTGGATATAACACTTGAGAAACTAAACATTACGCCAAACTTCATTCAAACATTTGCTAATTTAAGGCGGTGTTGCGTGCTGGCAAAACAAATGGTGCAACTGGAGATGCGGGTAGCTGTTACGCCTTGTATTCCCATAAGTTATATAACTGTTTCTTCTGATATTTACTAATATATCTCAATATTTAATATCTACAAATACAGTCACCTGGTGTAAAAAAACGCAGATGCACACACAGGAGAACACAGAGGTTTAAAGTTTAGGTTCAAGTTACATCGTGGTTTGCACGTACGCGACACTGACTTAACGACTATGAAACTTGTGCTTGCCGGAGATACGCACACTAATTTGCGGAATTTCTAAACGGAGTTTGGTGTTATGGATGATACCCATAGCTAGCTGTGACCTACCGGGTAGCACCGCGGTGACGGTGTGTATTTCAGTCCAGTTTCTCTCCGTACAACAGTGTGTGCGAGTCTGACAGGTAGGGTCCCAGAACATTTTTGTAAGACTTTTACGTTGCCGTGAAACAAACGGCAGCACTGGCTGTAATATAAAACACTCTGGGCCATGCTTGGACCTTGACAGAACCGCTACCGGAACAAGGAAGCGGTTTAGGTTTGACAAGTGAAAGCAAATACCGACATACAAACTGCTGGTCTCGAGTCAGTGTTACATATTCGTAAGACCTTGAAATGAATCGTTCTTAACTGAACGGGCTGCTCTGGGATCAGCATCAACGAAGCGGTTACCGAACAGGAAATGACGTTATAAACATCTTCTTCTGTCATCCTCTCAGTCTCTGTTCTCTCCGATATCCTTTCGGGTACGGAATTTATTTTTGTTTTAAAGACAAAAATAAACGTCATTTTTTTATGCTTCACTTTTATTTTTATATTTTATATAATTTTTACTTTGTATTTCATTTGGCAGAAGCTTATGATAATTTAAAAAATCACGAGGTTAACAAAAAAAGTAATAAGATCTCTCAACTCTTCATCAGAAAAAGTCATGGTTTGAAATACTGAAGCAACACAGTTTGTAAACATGAAAAATAACTTTTATACTTTTGAATGACATCATTTCAATGCACCTTAGCTGTCACATGTGGATTTAATGACACTACAAAAGGTTTACCGAAGCAGCACTCTTGGTCCACGATTTTCAGTCAAGGAACAAATCAAAAGGAACATTTAATCAGCCAACAAGTGGCAAGAAACTGATAACTAAATAGCAGTTTTACAATGTGAAGGCCAGTTTGATCTCAGATCCTTATTGAGATGGTAGTAAAGCCAGGCCACAAAGGGAAAAACTGTGATGGCAACAGCTGTTGAGACTCTGAGCATCCCGACTGGAGCCCTGACGGAAAGAAGTAGAACAGAAGCTTTTTATAATCATACATTCATTATTGTCAGTGTTGAGTGTTAAGAAAAAAAAGTCCCAATCTTAAATTCATCTGCTGGTTAATCATACCTCCCAGAGTGGCGGCACATGAGAAGCCAAACAACAGTCAAAATGAGACCAGAAAATTCTCTAAAAGGGGAAAATATATATATATATTAAATAGACATTATTTTACCTGACTCAGACCTGCTTACAATTTCAAAATTGTACCTGCAGACTGACAGATTAGTACGTGCAAAAATGAACATAATAATCTGTCACACTGAAGGTAAATTAGTCATCATACAATTTCACAACCTGAAGACTTTCACAACAGCTGTTTCAGTGTTGTAGACTCCACACCTTCTTCATGTAAACAGTAAGTCAGAGTCTACCTGCCCTCCTCCTGTTGGAAGATCTCTGTGATTTGCTCTTTATTAAGTCGCAAACCCAACATGGCAACAACAGCACTGGAAACCATAACATGGAGATCAGCAACACGCCTCCAGGGCAAAGTCTCTGCAAGAAGAGAGAGAAAACATGCAAAAGTCAAGTGCACAAATCTGCTCTGCAGTTGACTGAAGTGTTGAGCTTTACTGAGCTGTGCAGTTACGCTAAAACCACTTGATGGCGCTATCAGCACTGAGGAAAAAAATGCACGGACGGCATGTGAATTGTGGAAAACAGGAACTGAAAAGTCATGAAAAGTTCAATGCACCCAGTAAACTAAAAACTGCATGTTCAAGCTTACCTGTCACGTGGGGACTCAAGGCAAGTAAAACACAAAGCACTGCAGGGACACCATAACCGACCTGAAGCAAAAACATGGTGGAAGTAACGACTGGCGTAAATGTAGAAAGAGAGAAAATAATGTGTCAAATTACTGTGGCCTTACCATCCATAACCCTGCGTCTGGGTCATTAATCTAAAGTGAGGACAGTATTCTTTGGTTAGTGATCAGTTTTTAAGATGATGCAGAGAAACATGAGAACAAATCAAACGCTCACCTGTACATACGTTGCAAGAGCGAAGAATAAGGACATGAAAACGTTGCAGACTTGCCAAATCACAGAAAGCCATGATTTGGTGTTCTGCTCTTTACAGACTTTCCCCATTGTTGTTGCTAACCTTTCCCTTCCCCGCCCGGGCGTGCGGGACGCGAAGACATCAGAAAGCAGGCGTCCTTCTGGTCTGATATAACAGAAAAGGTTTGTTTGATATTAACTACGACTTCTGCATGTCTCACTGACTATTTTTAGTTATAAAAGACTATTTCCCAAATATTACACGGTCCCTTGACTTAAGCCAACGGAGCTGACTTAAGCGGACATTTTATTATTTTTATAACCCCGGCGACACAGTCTTATTATTTTATTATTTTTTTCACATTTGCTCTGCCAATACTGGGAAAAAAGAGACACCACAGTCGTCTATTTTATTCAACTACTTCGGATTTAATCTTGGACGTTCTCTGCCCCGGCTGTTCTGTTCAACAAAACGAGCGCACATTCTACGCGACCGCAGTGACGTCAAAGTCCCAACAGGGCGGTGAAATCATTTCCGATAATACTTTACAAACGAAAACTATCATTGACTGGCATTTTTTTTAAGTTCTTCTCGTTGCTCGTGATAAAACGTTTTTCCCACAAGAAGGTGAATCCTGCCTCCCACTTTAAAAGCATCTGATGGTTTCAAAAGGTCGTGTATCATAAGGGACAGGTGTCATTATGGCATGATTGCACTTTCGTTGTTTTATTTTGAAACGACCACTACATAACATCCGGTCTCGTTGTCGCCAGCGTCAGGTCGGGCCGCTGTGGGTGTTGACATGTCAGTGTCAGTTGGTCAGCTGATTGCGGGTAGTAAAGCTTCTTGGCTAGTACTGCTAGCCAGCTTAGTTAGCTTAGCCTAGCTGGATATTTGTTTTTCTAAACGTTACTACACAGGGTCTTTTTGTTGAAGTAACCCAAAACATTGCAAAATTCCTAACAGTGGAACGTATTTTAAACTATTCCACAGCCGCCACCCGCTTGCTTTGCGGCCTGAAGTTGCCGTCAGTGACACAGTAAGGCTGGGAGGGAAGGGTGAAGTTGCTCTCCGTGTATCTGCATTGCAGCCCGGTGCTGCTGATGGAATTCAAACACACAACAATGGCGACTCCCAGTCCTAACAACTCAACAACACCTAGCAGCCACAACAGCAGCAGTAACGCCGGATCTGCAGCTAACCACCACCACCAGTCCCAGTCTCAGCACATCACCACAATGAGCAGCATGCAGGGTAAGTGGAGGTAATGTGCCAGTAGATGTGCTCGTAGCCGGGAGCTCACATTCTGCTGCAGTGAAGGTTAATGTTAGCAGGGTTAGCCGTGGGAGGCTCAGGCTACTCCCAGGACTGAAATCCCAAGGGAACAGACCAGTGTCTTCCTCAAGAGGAACGTTTTAATTGTTAATAACCCGAGTTTTTCAATTGGACATGGAATTATTAACTTTGTATTTACAAGACTCATTCAACGTCCTTGTAACCATTTTGTAGCCTCGTTTTATTATGTTCTCTTTTGCCTGGAGGAAATCTCGCCAAACTCCGTTCCAAAAATTACCAATTATAAGTTGCAACTATGGCTGCATATCTAATAGAGGCCGATTATGATTTTTTTAATCCCTCACAAACCTTAAACATTTACCATCTGCAGTATGTGTCATCGTATAATTGAATAGCAGTTCCCTTGACATCCATGACGTCTGTTTTTCTTAAATTAGACTTAACTCTTAACTCGTCCACTTCTGTGGAATGAGAGCTATGTTTGTGATAAATATGCCGAATTTACCAAAACATCTTCACAATTAAGAAATGATTTTTGTGAAGTCATGTTACTGTGTGTGACTGTGAAGGCGCAAAACCAAGCTGAATCGATGAATTTGACTGTAAAGTTGACTGGGATTCCATCCATTCTTTATCTTTGTCTGTACCTGCTTGTCTGGAGCGAGCTCTGTGAAACCTGAAGCTGCTGCGGCCTTTTCAGCCTCATCGGGTCCCTGCTACCAAACCAAATGTTCATTTTAATGCTCTGCTTTTTGTACAAACGATGTCTCATTTCAACTTTCAGAGTCCAACACCTGCTGGAGATGTCAGAGTGAAACAGGTAGCTACACATTTCATTCAACTAGTAGAGTCAGATAAATAGTTTGGTTGCACAGTTAATTAAAGTGGAAGCTTTGTGAGGTGAAATCAGTTAATCTAAGCACAGATTTATCATGATGGATCCCTCATTTCTGACAGACACTGTTACGAATTTGAAAACGCCTAAATGATGATGTTAAATGTAGTTATTACTTCAGTTGATTTTTGTCTTGATTTCACTTTCAGATGATTGTTAAATTAATCAGTAAAATTGGATTTATAACAGAAATGAGAGAGATCCTCCTGTGATTAATCCTAGCAGTAATAATAATCCAGGCTGTAGATGCTTTGATTTATTTAATAATCATAACTTGTTGTACTTGTACTTGTAATCCTGTGCTTTCGTTTCCTGAACCGTGTCTCACCTTTTACCTTAATGCTGCTAACTAATGATTCCTAACTCCTGACCTGATGCTGACTGATGGTGAGCTGTCCAGAGGAAATGTTTATTAAACTGTAATATGTTTTCCTACCAAACCCATTTCATGATGGTAGCTCATACTTGTAGATCCCTGATTTTTCCTGTTTTACCTGCAGGTCATTTCATTTGTTACACTGACTCACACATGGCATACTTCACCTTACTCGAGTGCTTGTCCCATAATTTTGTGTGCATACTAATGCATTGCCCTCCAGATGATGCATTTAACCTGCGATAAGATCTTTTGTTTGTCACGTTAGCAAAGCAAGGCCAATTTCTGTGATCAACCTGCGGGATTAGTCCTGCTTTGTTGGATGAAATGGACACTTACTTACTGCAGGAGGAGGTGATATTTTTTGAGGGAGTTTGACTAACAAAGCAGTGTGTCGAAGACTTAACAAGCTGGCAAACTGAGGGTGAAAAATGAAGAAAATAAAAGATCTCTTCTCACCTCTAGGGTTTCAGATAAACCTGTCTGGAGCTCCCCCAAGTAAGCCAAACCTCTTTTGCTTCAGCACCAACAGTTCTCATCCCTTTGTTTCCGCCTGACAGTCTGGTATGGGGGAGTCTGTCCTGCTGTTCTCAACTAATCCAAGTCAAGTCTTCTGATGGCTTCACGTAGGCTTGTGCCGGAAGCTAACAGCTCACTGTTTGACTCGCTCGGGTGACGGGATGCGATAAGGCTGCGGCTTGTTTTGCAAAGAGGTTTAATGAATCGCGACCAGCTATTTACTTCGGAATATCAGTGCTGCCACGAGAAGTGCAGTTAACAGTTCGCTCATTAAAGGAACAGTTCACCCAGAAATGAAAATTCACTCATTATCTTCTCACTGCAGTGCCGATGGAAAGTCTGATTTACTTTCTTAGCCCACCGAAACAGAAACTTCGGGCTTCCCTTCGGGTGAGGAGACAATGACTGAATTTTCATGTTTTGGTGAACTCTTCCTTTAAGTGACTTCTTGTGAAGAACAGTTCCTATCGGCACAAGCCTAAATTTCAGAGCTTCCATTGATATCTTAGCACAAGATCCTCATCCTGAACGGATGTTTTAGCCTTTTGTCCTTCCTCAGTTTGATTTTTATTTTAAAAAAGAAAAAAGCTCTCAACATTAATTAAACCTCCCAATAAATTGTGTCGTGGAAGCTCTACCTCGCTGGTTTTCAGTGTGTGACTAACAAGCTAAAGTAGTGCCTGTAGTGCTGTCACATTACCTGTTTTTTTGGCATGGGTGCACTTCAGCACAGCACTTGCTTGTCGAGACAAGGCGCACACACTCCAGAGTTGTCATTTGGAGCCATGTTTTCCATTCGAGCCTATTGGAATTCGGGCACACACATTCTTGTGGTGTGTTTGGGTGGAGCGACTGAAGGTAGAAATCAAAGCAGTTGGCCTTGAGAAGCATGTTGCGTATTAGTGTTTTCTTTTATCCCGTGTTTGTGTGTGGGTTGGTGTGTCTGCACTGTGAGTGGAGGACTTTAGCAGCATGCCGTTTCTGTTTCTGCATCACATATTCAGATGACATGCACACGACAGTGAGCGCACTGATGAATAGCTGAAGGTGCCAAATCATTTTAAAGGGGCAGTTCACCCCAAAATGAAAACAACATGTTTCTCCTCTTACCCGTCCTGCTGTTCATCCACCTACACAGAGTTTTGGAGAGATCAGCTGTAGGGACGCCTGCCCTCTCCTTATTGTAATTGATTTGGAGTGAACTGTCCCTTTGAGACGAGGCTGAAGAGATGAAATACCAGCCTACCTGACTCTAAAAGCTATTATGCGTTGTTTTGCAGAAAGCTTCTTTTGAAGACTCAACAGCACTCATTAATTTGTCCATTGAGGATTAACGTAGGGTCTAAGAGCGGTAAATGTTGAAAGCTTTAGTCTGCATTTATACTGTTGTTAATAAATCTCATTAAAAGACCAAAACTACTCATGATGTCTGTCAGCCCTGAGCTCATTGGTTCCTGCTGAAAACAAATCATTTCAAAAAGTCTCAGTAATTTCCTAAAACAGCAGCTCGCTTTAGCTTTTAAACAAACAGCTTAAATGAACAGGAAATAGTTTGTTGGGGACTATTTTCAGAGGAGGATTAATCCACATTCAGTGCTCTTGTGGGTATTTGTGGCAGCAGGATGGTGTGTGTGAGTGTGTGTGTGTGTGTGTGTGGGTGTGGGACTGAGTCAGAATAGGCTGCACTGAGTGTGTTCATGGCGATGAAGGAACAGCCGTGTGGCTCATCGATGTGTTTGTGCTGGAGCTCTGTGGCACGAGGGCTGCGATGCATTCACTGTTGGTTTTGGTCTTTTCATGAGGTCTGTTGACAGATTTATCCCAGACTCGTAGGTGAGTATGTTTTTGGAAATATGTGGAATGCATTTAGTGCAACATCCATGTGTGGTGATGATGCAGAAGTGATCCCTTTGTTGTGTGGAAAGCATGACCTCCTTGGATTTGAGTACATTTGGTTAGATTTACTTGTTCCCTCTGTTATCTCGTCTGCGTTGCCTTCTCTCACTTATCATTCTGACCTTTCATCTGGGATGAGTTTTACTTCTGCTGTTGCTCAACCCTCAACGCGTTTGTTTCGTTTAAGTTCTGACTGCATTCCCGTTTCCTTTCCTGCTCAGGTAAACGCAAAGCCCTGAAGCTGAACTTTGCCAACCCGCCGATCAAACCCGCGACCAGATTCACACTGAACACGGCAGGGCCGCCCTTTCAAAACCCGCACATGTGAGTGAACCCGCATGACAAATCCATCGTTTAGCTTGTCCTTCTGTATCGTAAAACACACAATTGCACTTTTGTTGTTTTGGCAGAGAGAGGCTGAGGACACACAGTATCGAGTCATCGGGAAAGTTGAAGATCTCCCCGGAGCAGCACTGGGACTTCACAGCCGAGGATCTCAAAGACTTGGGCGAGATCGGCCGCGGGGCTTACGGCTCCGTCAATAAGATGGTGCACAAGCCGAGTAACCAGATCATGGCGGTGAAGGTGATCCAGCTTTGATATGTAGATTACAGCTGGCTGATGAATCGTATTTTTGTCTTAGTCTTAGTCTTAGTGATGTGAACATGTGAGATGAACGAAAAGAAAATCCTTTTGCTTACACGCATCATGCGTTCACCTTCAGCGTGCAGTGTTGTGACAGCCTGAGGCCAATCAGATGAAGCCTCAGGTGTCCATCAGCTGCCCTCAGGGAAGAGCTGCAGTGATTAGCCCTCATGTAGATTCACTGTATGGACAAAAGATTTGGGACAGCTGACATTGCACCAACAGGGACTTTAATGACATCTCACTGGAAGTAAGGGAGCGAGCCCAAACCCTGAAACACAACCCCATCCCAATACTTCTGTCTGTATAGTGTGTCCAGATGCAGACTTTGATTATGACGCGTGTTGTGTTTCCTTCACAGAGAATTCGGTCAACAGTGGACGAGAAGGAGCAGAAGCAGCTGCTGATGGACTTGGACGTGGTCATGAGGAGTAGCGACTGTCCCTACATCGTGCAGTTTTATGGTGCTCTGTTCAGAGAGGTGAAGTTCACTCACATTTCAGCTCCTGATTTATGAAGGTGACATATTTGATTACCTCAGTCTGTTATTTCACACAAATGAATCTCTTGTGTTTCAGGGCGACTGTTGGATTTGTATGGAACTTATGGCTACCTCGCTAGACAAATTTTACAAATTTGTATATTGCTCGTTAGATGACGTGATTCCAGAGGAAATATTAGGAAAAATAACATTAGCTGTAAGTTTCTACGACGATCATGTCCCACTTTCTCAAAATAATGAGGTCTAGTTTTCCACTCCTGCTGCTAAAACCTCCTGTGTGTTTTTCAGACTGTGAAGGCACTTAACCACTTAAAAGAAAACTTGAAAATAATACACAGAGGTAAGAAAACAACAGATGCTCTACTGATCTTATGGTACACCTTCAGGTGTCCTTTTCAGCTCACATTTCTCTTTGTTGCCCCTCAGACATTAAGCCGTCAAACATCCTCCTGGACAGGAACGGCAACATAAAGCTGTGTGACTTTGGCATCAGCGGCCAGCTGGTGGACTCCATCGCCAAAACCAGAGATGCAGGCTGCA
This sequence comes from Scatophagus argus, assembly GCF_020382885.2. Classification (NCBI taxonomy): domain Eukaryota; kingdom Metazoa; phylum Chordata; class Actinopteri; family Scatophagidae; genus Scatophagus; species Scatophagus argus. Next base: position 20,730,680 of record NC_058508.1, read on the forward strand.
GACCATACATGGCTGTAAGTAACTCTGAATGCTTACAGCCTGTGGTAGACTGTGACATTTTGTGCTGCATTTCCACTTCTTGACAAACTGACAACCCAAAACAATCGTGGGGGACTTTGTGCCATAACGATGTTGATGGTAGGGTCGGGTTGGTGTCCTGTTTTGCCGCTCTGGTTTTGCCAGGAGTAGGTGGAGTGAGTTAGCAGCATACAGTTAGTTAGTTAGTTAGCAGGAGCCCCGAGTCAGCCGATTTGTTGTGCAGCCACGTGAGAGGGAGGGTGACAGCTGTCCCCGGTAACGCGGTGCTGCAGGTCATGCTGTCTAATGTTGGGTTACTCCTACACTTTCATCTGTGAGCTCAACTGGAGCGGCTGCTCACTGCAACACCTGCTGTCTTGAATATTCCTACCTGCTGCCCTCCAGGAGCAGTTTCACCTTTTTGTGTCCCACAACTCGGTCAGATCTTTGAGGGATGTGGATCAGAGCAGGTGTGTGACTGACGCTTACATTTTGGTGCGTGTGATGTGAAGATGAATCAGTGTGACAGTTTAAATGGTGCTGACGAACATCACTGGATGATTTGGCCTTGACTCAGAAGACACATTGAGTCTTGTTTGACCTTGAAAGGTGCAGTGAGGGTTAGGGTTGGGTAAGACTTGCCATTTTCTATTTGCTTTTTATTTATTTTTTTTTTTTTAGCTTTTCCTATTAAAATGTCCTGCGGTCAGGCAGTGGTAACATCCATCTCTGCTAGAAGCTGTCTACATTTCCCGTGTCTTTAGACCCTCCCTGCCTGGTAAATAACCACTGTCACCCTGGACAACAGTGAGAAAGGATACGATTGGCGTTCACCTTTCAGGAGTCGTTGATGTTTATCGGCTCCGGCGCCGGTCAGAAGTGATGGAAACATGACATCCGGATGGACGCACTAGTTTCATGATCTCATTGTCTGGCCGGACGTTCATTGATTGTGATGTTGTTGATTAAGCGAAGTGAAAAAGGAGATGGATTGATGTGGTGGAGGATGAAGGACGAGCATGTGATAACATTTGGAATGAGTGCAGCTCTCCGTGTGCTCTCTTTGGCTGTTTTTAAAAATAAAATGCTTAACATTAAAAAAATGAAAACATCAGGTAATAGTTTATGATTTAACGACCCTGATGGTCATAATGACAGACACTGAGAAGGTGTGTGTGTCTGTGTGTGTGTGTGAGAGAAGCGTAATTGAAGAGCAGCAGATCTCTTGGCAGCTCAAACAGGTGACCTCACCGCGTCGTCATCACTGCAGGTTATTTTCTGTTGTGGGGTTACGTCAGCTGTGGGCGCCTCCCCTCGGCCCCCCTGCGTCTCTCCGCTGCAGTTTCCATTCTAAATTTGGTGAGGCGCTATGACCGCCACCTCCAGCACACACGCTCGCGCTGCGCTGCCGTGTGAAAGGCCGAGGCAGGGAGCTTCATTCATGAGGAGCTTCCCACGGCTGTGAGCTCAGCCTGCAGGAATCTCAGCTCCAGTTTCTTGTTTCCAGCTGGCGCACCCTGCAGGCGTTTGATCGCTGCGCTGCTGGTTACAGCAGGCGCAATGACGTAGAAAAACTGACCTCAGTGCAGCTGGGGAGCCTGACTTGTTGTTTGGAATATGTGGCTGCGATGGAGCAAACGTGTTCTTTAATTACCTCAGGAAACATTTTGATATTACAGAAGCTGTAGCTCTTCTTCACAGCTCGTCGCCGTGATTACGTTTCAGGGCCACAACACGTGAACGCCTGATGAGATCAGTGTTATTGGTTATATGCAGGGTAGACTGATATTTCTGTTTCCTGTCAGAATAAAGAAAGAATTGTTTGGGTTAAAATAAGTGCTTGATCCGAGACTGAAACCCTGACCTCCCGTGTCTGAGCCGCCCATACAGCCCGACCTGCTTCCTGCATATGCAGACTTTCACTGTTTTCTCCTTTTTCGTGTTGTCAGGTGCAGGCCTGAGGAGATGCTCCTCAGAGGTTTCCAGAGCTCAAAGAGCTGCTTGTTTTATCATAAAAAATTCAAAAGCCAAATGGATTCAGTTTTTGGTGTAACAGGATGGAAAAGATGCAAAGACTCAGACTGGAGAAGCTGGACATTTTTATATTTTTATTGGATGGCTTATTTAGCTGTCTGATTGTTTCCCCTGTAGTCCAGTTTGTGTTTGAAGCGCTTAGTTTGCTGTGAGTGTGCAGACCGAACACTTGAGTGCTGGCAGATGTGAGCGAGCTCGATGCAGCAGTCAGCTGCAGCACTCGCTGTCCCGCTCAGCCGGGTGACATCAGAATCTAAATCAGGCCTGTAAGTGGGCCAGCGAGGCGCTTCCTTCTCTCCGCACAGCAGCAGCAGATTTCTGCAGCGGTCGGGTCCACAGACCTGCTCATCATCACGTCTGCTCTGCGCTTTGTGATGAAAGCTGCGAGGCAGGAATGAGGGAAGGTGCTCCTTACGTCTGAGCTGTGCAGGTGAAAACATGCCCGGAGCTAATGAGCTGCTTTGGTTTTCTCAGGAGCCTTTGTGGAGCGAACGCTTTGTTTCGGGGCATGAACACCTGTTTTCTTTCTCCTCATAAAAAACAGAGCTTGAATATTTCAGTAGACTTCTGACATCAGTCGAGATCTTACTCATGATACAAACCTTTGTGCTTTCCAGGTGTTTTCTAGTGTTGTGAAGGTGAAGCCTGATGGCGCTCTGGAGTTTTCTCTCTCTTACCACTGAGAAAAGATTAGAAGCTTTGGGGACGGTGACATCTAGTGGTTTGCACAAGTTACAGCAGCTCTTCCACGCAGACATCCTCTTCCCTGTGGTGCTGTTTCTCCGTCCAGATGGTCTTGGTGCGACTTGCACAGTGTTGGGGATATGAGCCATAAAGATGTCTGCCTTCTCTTGAACATGATGAAACTGGATAGCATTTTGCAGCAATGTCTCTTCCTAGTAATCATGACCCGGTTAGTCAGGATAGTCCGCAGACCTTGTTTCATGGAGGAACTGTTATCTTTCCGTAGCATCTTGCAGCAGGAAATGTGCAAGTTACTTCATGTGGACATGCTGACATTCAAAGTGTCCTTTTGCCACAAAAACATTTTGGTTTTCATATTTCCTGAAACCTCTCTCTTTCCTGCAGGCATTTTTCCAGTTTTTAATCTGTTTCCTGTTTGATTTTCAGCCAGAGCGAATAGACCCCAGCGCGTCCAGGCAAGGCTACGACGTCCGCTCGGACGTTTGGAGTTTGGGAATCACACTGGTGAGTGTTAACTTGACACTAAGGCTTATAAAAGGAGGAGTCCAAATTGTTCTTTATTCAGATTTTTTTCCCCATTTGCATTTTTTTATGTTATTCCTCCCTGATTTGTTGTACATCAGCCTGTCCTCGTCACGTTCTGTCCTTATCGTGTGTTTCAGTACGAGCTGGCCACAGGACGGTTTCCCTACCCAAAGTGGAACAGCGTGTTTGACCAGCTGACCCAGGTGGTGAGGGGAGACCCGCCACAACTCAGCAACTCTGAGGAGCGGCGCTTCTCGCCAAAATTCATCTCCTTTGTCAACGTGTGGTAAGGAGACATAACTGAACGCTTTCTCAAACATGAAAAACAAGTGTGTGGTGAATTTTAATGATGATCTGTTGTCAGGAAGTCACTTAAATGAGACATTTTGGCTAATGAAAGGTTACAAGCTCCAGCTGCTTCTTGCTCTTTTGCCTCCCTCTGGTGGACAAACAGCTGAACTGCAGCCTTCTCTGTTTCAACACTTTTTTTTCCTCTTTTTTCCTTAAGCCTTACAAAGGATGAGTCGAAAAGGCCAAAGTACAAAGAGCTACTGGTGAGTTCATACTGAAGCCTCAGTTTTTCCGTATTTTGTTTTTCAGTCTTATTCTGTAAGAGCTTGTCGTGATGTCCAAATTTTCTTTCTCCACTCCAGAAAGATCCGTTCATTCAGATGTACGAGGAGCGCTCGGTCGACGTCGCTGGATACGTCTGCAGGGTCCTGGATCAGATGCCGGCGTCCCCCAGCTCACCTATGTATATGGACTGATAGCAGGACAAGAAATACATCAATAAATATACACCGGTCTGCAACAATAACGGCATTAAAAAAAAAAAAAAAGAAGAAAAAAAAGAGAAAGGTGACAAAGTAAATGAAACCAATCCTCGTGTAAATTTGCTTGGTCCCCTTATTGCAGTGTTAAAAGAGAATTTTAAGGTCTAAAAAATAGAAGAAAACACCATTTGCAACAAAAGTGGTGTTCATTTCAGTCATGTCTGTATAATATATCAACACTTCTGTTTCTCTCTTGTGCACAAACACACACAGACGCACAGTCATGTAAGTATAATAGCAGCCGAATCAATCAGTCGCGGTCTCATCTCGATGAGGACGCATCTCAGTGATTTAAAGAAAATAAGAATAAAATAACCTGGAAGTTTGTATTTATAGAACCAAAAATCATGTGGAGTATTTGATTTGGAGATTCTTCTTCAGCATACTGGAAACATGCTCTTTGTGAATTGTCCCACCTCTTCCATGTACGTATACGAAAGCATCGTGTTTGGTATCTTAATGGAACTTCGCTTCTCTGTTGGTGGTCAGAATCATGTTAGACCTGCAGTCCGGTCAGTGCTGAGAGGCTGCTGTCCTCACTGTGCAGTGGACTCTGTGCTGATGTATGAATAAAGAAAGAGAAAGAAGTGTGTGTGTGTTGTGTCTCTTTTCTGAGTTTTTATTTATGTCCTCTCTAATCCATCCATCTGAACTTATTAACTGTAAATAACTTCCTCAAGCTCCTGGGGAAAAGCTGAATATAAACATTGTTATTTAGGCGTTTAAGGCCCTTGGGTAATCGTTCTATCCCCGCCTCCCTCGCTCAACAAGCCGCTGTGATTGGTTCACAGACCTGCCAAATAAATCCACGCACCAATAAGCGATAAAATTCGTGAACGTCATCATTAGATGCCGGAAGTAATGTCACATGGGTCATCCAACCTCCAAAGTCCTACTGGATGTGCTTCCAGCAGCTATTGGGTGATTAATACCTGTATAAAGCTCGTGGAAATGTATGAATAAACTTTAATCGCGTGCTTTTAGATGTAATGAAGCGATGCTGGAGATTTTAAACACTGGGTGACGTATTTATGATGAATACGGTCCAGCTGAAGCTCAGGTCCTTTACATCTCTGATTTCCAAAGGCAGAGCTGCTTCACTGGCTGTCGCACGCTGTGATTCTCGTTTCCACCGGACTCTTTTGCAGTTTTTCCGAACAATGGCGACTAACAGTAACCCGGAGGTGGGAAGACCGCTGGGTGTGAAGAAACCTAAGCAGAAGGAAACGCTGCGGCGAGTGAAAATCAAAGAGTGCCGGGCGAAACAGTGGAGCCTTCACGGACCGTCCACGGTGTACCTGCAGGTGATCGGTGCTGGGAGCAGAGACAGCTGTGCGTCACTGTACGTCTTCTCCGACTACAACAGGTAATTTGCGTTTCAGTAAGCAGGGCTTTCTCTTTGAAATCAGAACTGCCTTTCCAACAAGTATATAAATATTCGAGGTACAAAAGAATTGTGAGCTAAATTAAAGCACTGTTCTTTAGTTAAGATCTGGTATAGCTTGACGCTGTTACTAAAAACGTGGCCGACAGACTGATGTGCTTTTAAGAGCAGACGAAGAGTAGCTGTGAATCTTGTTTTATCTGACCTCCGGTGGTTTGCCGTCTTCCTGCAGTGACGTACAAGTGTACTCCAGGGTGTATCAGTACACTGTGACGTGACTGTAGGGTGGGGTTATGACTAGAGCAAAAAACACTTGAGTCTATGTACAGGTGGACTGCATGAGAGCTCTGTGGAGTGGAGCTAAAACGTCTGGGTCGCCCCCTGGTGGCTGAGTGCGGTACAGCTCATAAACCCCTCGCCCTCCATGTCAGGAAATCAGAATCAGAACTCCTTTATTCATCCCAGAGGGGAAATTCTTTAAAATGGACTTTGCTGACATGGAACTAAAACACTCATACACGCAAGGACACGTAAAATAAAAATTTCCCAAAGATGGTTCCTGTCATTTTAGGTAGTGCTAATCACGCTGATGTACGTTTAAGTGTTCATTTTCCTTAAAAGTTTGGTTTTAATTAGTTGGGGCTGAAGCGTCAGGATTGACAGCTGAGCGCTGCCTCTGATTGGGTCAGACGGGTGTATGGGCGGGAACTCGAGACCGTGGCGGACCTCTGCTACACAGACGCTGGCTCCAAATGACATCACCAGAGCGAGATAGCAGCACTCATATCAGGGATATGTTGGCTTCACTTTAGTATAAGATTCTCACTAAACCTGAGTATATCACACAGTCCATGAAGGCCCAAAATTACACCACAGTTGAGCTGCAACTAAAGGTTAATTTCATGCTCAATTAACCTGCTGATTGTTTTCATGATTGATCGACTAGTCTTCCTCAAATGTGTCCACAACCCAAAGATATTCACTTTACTGTCATGCAGAACCGAACAAAGCAGAAAATATTAACGTCTGACAGGCTGAAATCTGGACATTCTGGATTATCAAAATAGTAGGCATTAAGCAGTTAAGATCTGACTGATGAATGGCGCCAGCTCTTAAGCATGTTTGTGAGGTCAGACCGGCATTGACTGACTTGGCTCCTCTCTGCAGATACCTGTTCAACTGTGGTGAAGGAACACAGAGACTCATGCAGGAGCACAAGTAAGCTGGTTGAACCCGTTGATCATCATCATCTGAGTCGGTCCCGTGGACAGGGAGCAGTGATATTCTTGTGTCTTCCTCTGACAGGCTGAAAGCCGCTCAGCTGGACAACGTCTTCCTGACCAGGATGAGCTGGAAGAATGTGGGCGGTTTATCAGGTTGGTGACGTCTGTCAGACGAACCGGAGGTCGACTCACTGATGATACTTTATTGATGGTGTGTTGTTTCCTCTGCAGGGATGATTTTAACCTTGAGGGACATTGGTGTTCCAGAGTGTGTCTTTTCTGGACCTCCACAGCTGGTGAGACACTCCATCATACAGCGTGGACGCGTCTGCAGCAGCTTTTTAAATCAAACATTTATTCACTTCACACCCACTGTGTGTGTCTCTCTCTTCTTCTTCTTCTTCTTTTCGTCACAGGAGAACTATCTGAATGCCATTAAGTTGTTTTCTGGCCCACTGGATGACATCAAGCTGTGTAAGCTGAAGTTACTGAATTAGAAAAGCTGCACAATATCAGGTCTTGTGTGATATTCACTGTATCGTACACTTCCAGCGGTTCGACCGTACACTGAGGAGGCGTATGCAGACGACACAATGACAATTCATCAAGTGCCAATATTTGGTAAGTTCAAATTTTCTTTTTTTTTTCTTTTAAGAGTCTTTCCTTCTTTTTAGTATTCACTGACTCTTTTCTATCTTCTCTCTCCAGCCCATATGAGGGATGACAGCAGGAAATGTTCCCCCAACTCCGGCAGCAGAAGCCCTCCTGGAAGACCTCCATCTCCCAGGATGGACGTCGAGTCAGGTTGGACATGTTTGTGCTTCTTTGATCTGCCAGGAATCAAATCCTTGATTCCAGTTTCATACTATACACTACCAGTGTTTTCCAGCCACGAGGTCAGGCCAGGCAGCACAGGGGCGTGACGGTCCTCGGTCCTTTTCTTCACTTCATTTTAAAAACAATGATCATCTACTCTCTCAGAAAGGACCCACAGTCCTACGTGCTCGTTTCTCCTTCTTTTTATTGGTGAATTGCAGCCAGGTGGAGCATCATCGGCCCCTGGCTCTCTCTGTAGGGAAATGAAGAAGCTCCAGAGAACTGGAATTAAGGGTAAAAACGCAAAGACGCTGGTGTGTTTTCAACCAGCCGTTTGTTTCTGCTGTCTTGTAGGTGAAAGACGAAAAGCAACTGCAGATTTGGTGGTTGCCTTCATATGCAAGGTAGGACACTTTCAAGGCGTTGCCATCCTGCTTATGAGGTACACATGAAGGAACTTTGTGTCTGACATTCTTCTCTACTTTTACAGCTTCACCCCAGGAAAGGAAATTTCTTAGTGCCTCAAGCCAAGGAGCTCGGTTTGCCTGTGTAAGAGCAGTTACTCTTCCTTTACTGATGCATCAAAGTGTTAAAATTGCCTCTAATTCTAACTGTTGAAAACCCCCAAAATAAGCTCAAACTGTTATGAAAAACCTTTTCTTCCCCCCCAGAGGCACAGCAGCAATCGGTCCCCTCATCGCGGCTCTGAAGGCCGGAAAAAGCGTCGTGTACGAAGGAAAAGAGGTGCTGCATGAGGACGCTCTTCACCGATATGATCTCCCTGATTGGTCCACGGCTCTGACTCTGTTTCTGTTGTGTCGTAGATCCGACCTGAGCAGGTCTGTACGCCCACTGACCCGGGACAAGTCTTTATTATTGTCGAATGTCCATCTGAGGAGTTCGTCAACGCTGTTTGCACCAATCAGCAGCTGAGCAGGTTTGGTTTTTCTTTCTTTCTCCAAGTTAACCTCAGTGTATGTGAGAAAGTGTGTTTTAAATAAAGTTTTCCCTCCTCCTCAGACACCAAACCGGCGGATCAGAAAATCCTGCAGTGGTTATCGTCCACATGACTCCCGAGGACGTTTTGAAAACAGATCAATACAAGAAGTGGATGGAGAGGTTTGTGATCCCCCGCTTTGAAACCAGACTTCATAGACAATACTGCATATTTTAACACATTGTTTTCTTGTCCTGTAGGTTTCCATCCACAACTGAACACCTGATCCTCAATGAACACGTCTGCACGGTCCACAACATCAGAAGTCACAAGCTTCAAACCCAGCTGAACATGATCCACCCTGAGATTTTTCCAGAACTCAAGTCTTACAGAACAAAGGTAACACTGATGGTGAGACGACATCCTGTCAGTGAACTCAGATGGCAGCACTCTTATCACTCTGACTGTGTCATGCGTGACAGCCATGATTCAGTTTACTGTGATTCTGTGAGCAGGGAGACGTGCTGTTCCACAGGTGTTCTGTGTTCTCTGACTTTACAGTAGTGACAGGTGCTTAATTCTTTCTGTCTCACATGGACTTTGTTATGTTGGGGTGGATGTACACCATATAGACAAAACTATTGGGACACACCATGATTATTGAATTCAGTTGTGTTATGGGCCTGTGGAAGTGGAAGCTGTTAGAGCTGCAAAGCTGCCCTGTCAATGTAAGGGTCAGGTGTCCCAATACTTCTGTCTATATAGTGTCTGTTAACTAGTAATCATCATCAATCAGCACAGCATTGTTAAACATATTGCAGTTCTGCACCCCTAAGGCAGAGGCCAACAGCCATGAGGGGGCAGCTCGAGTTACAGTATTGACTCCAGTGACTTTCAGTATCTAAATGCCACTCAGCTTCAGAGGCTTCAGAGTTCACAAAGTGATACGTGATCTGAAGAGCAGTCATGAGAAAACAGAAAAACAAGTGTGTTTGTGTGTGTTTCCTTCGACCAGGAGCCTCAGGCCGCCCTGCATGTCCCAAACGTCAGAGCCGAGTGTCTCCTGAAGTTCCAGCTCAGACCCGTAATGGAGTGGCAAAGGTTAGTTTGTCCTTCAACCCCATCCAATTTAGCCGGCATCACTCTGCAGCTGCGAGCGCTGCCTCGTCACAGAAAACAATCTGGAACGGCCCATTGCACTCTGCCGCTTTCTTCCTCTCGCTTCTCTTTGAACCTCGTCTCACCAGTGTCAGTGTTTTCTCTTCGCTGTCCGTCGAGTGCTCAAGGTCACATGTGAAAAAGATTCGCCATTTCCCCCCGCGGCCGCTGATTCTGCAGGCAGTGGCGTGTGTCTTGACTCTGTGTTTGATCCATTAGAGATGCCATGCTCGACTGCAACGCTGAGGAGTTTGTGAAAGAAGCTGCTGAGGTCCCAGACTTTCTGGAAGAAGTGGACAAGTGCAGGAAGATCTGCTGTGCCGACGCCGCAGAGGGTTCTGGTGAGTGTTTCTCACCTTTCACTGCGTGGTCCTTCGGCGGTCTTCAGTGTGAAGTTGTCGTCTGTTTACCTGAGTGACAGGAAACGTGAATTTTGTTTTCTGCTGCAGGACGAGGAGAAAAACACCCAGAGGTGGTTTTCTTGGGAACAGGATCGGCTCTTCCGATGAAGATCAGGAACGTCAGCGGCACTTTAGTTAACATCAGGTTTGGATCTCAGGCTTCCACGGAAACACTCAGGGCAGGGATCGCCGTTTAAAATGCTGCTAAGGTGCATGTGGTTGCTGAAAAGGAGCAGGGAGATGAGAAAATGTTTCTCTTTTATCTGGAAGAAACCGAGAGACTTTACAGCTCGCAGGGAAAATGACCTACTTTGTTATTTCTCTTTAGAAAAAAGCCAGACACTAAACTGCAAAATCACTTAACATGTTGCACCGATTCTTCTCCTCAGTCCTCAGCGAGGCTGAATTAAAGCGAGCCTCCATCACACGGAGGATGTAGTTTGTGCTGACATGAGTGGTGCCAGTCAGGTGGACAGCAGTGCCACAAAATGATCATGAAGTCGCTTCAACACCCAAAAACCCTCGCGAGGGATTTGTTTCAGGACTGTTGTGTGATCTTTAAGCAGTTGGACCAAATGAGCCGTCAGCTGAATCTGTTTTTAAATGCACCATGTGTGGTATCATTACAAACTCTGGAGTCTTCACTGGAGTTTAAAATGAGCTCTGAGCTTCAGCACACAGCAGGAGCTTGTGAAGAAGGACTCCAGTAGAGTTTAGGAAGATTGTGCATGTAAGTGTGTATAAAAAGTTTTGATGATTCCCGTCCTGTTTGACAATTAGATGCTCATCGTGTAGACGATCCAGGAAGTTAACTGTGGAGTGAAAATCTGACTGTGACAGAGTGAAAGTTAGCAACAACTGACGCTTTGTCTGCTCTATCTGTAGCCCGAGTCAGTCGGTGCTGTTGGACTGCGGGGAGGGAACCTTCGGTCAGCTCTGCAGACACTACGGAGACGCTGTGGACGACGTTCTGTCCAAGATCTCAACTGTCTTCATCTCGCACCTGCACGCAGACCACCACACGGTAAAGAGCAGCCGCTACACTCCATCTCCATGAAGTGTTAATCATCTCAGTGTGAAGTCAGGTGCTTCAAGCTGTTCCCTGGTCTGTTTGTTTCAGGGTCTGCTCATGTTGCTGTATGAGAGGCAGAGAGCGCTGGTACGTCCAGGAAAAGATCACATCAGCCCCGTTTCTTTAGCTCTTTTAGTGTTTGAAAACCACATGAAAACCAGTGATTATTCATGAGATAAAAACAGCTGAATGTGAATGTCTGTCAGGCGGCGTTGGGAAAGGCGTTCAGCCCCATCTACCTGGTGGGTCCGGCTCCCATCATGACGTGGCTCAACCAGTACCACAACTTCTGTGAGGAGATCCTGGACCACATCAAGTATGTGAACGCTAAGACAAAGCAAAACTTAAAGAAACGTGCTTCATCACCCTGCGTATTTATATTTAACGCATGCAGCGATAAAACAATATGAAGGTTTTTATTTGAGTCGGCTGTTTTAGGTCAGATTATCTGCAGTGACTGCAGCTGTCGGGAAAAAGTACAATAAGTAAGGAAATGAAGATGGAAGCACAGAGATAAACCCTTTGATTCCTCTAAGCAGACTCTGCTTCTCTACGTTTTCTCGTGCTCGTGTCTTTAACGTCACTCGCTTCGTGTTTCAGCTTCATCTCCAACCGACACCTGTCCAAAGACGCCGAGGCTCCGACGCAGAGGACAAAGTCGCTCATCCAAGCGCTGCTGAAGAAGAACGATCTGAAAGAGGTCTGCAGCTGTTTTCACATCGTTTTTCACTTCAGAGCCTCTGCTTTGTTTGACATTCCTCATTGTTCTGGTTGTGTTGTGTCTCAGTTCCAGACGTGTCTGGTGCGTCACTGTAGGAACGCCTTCGCCTGCAGCTTCACCCATCAGTCAGGCTGGAAAGTGGCGTTTTCAGGGGACACCATGCCCAGCGAGGCCTTCGTACACATGGGTCAGTACCGCTCTGAGTGATTAAAGTCCACATTTCTCTGAAGTGAGCCTCAGACACTGCAGGTAATAGCAAACTGAGCGCGTGCTTTCAGTATTACAGAGATTCATCTCAGGACCACACGGGTTGTTCTGAATAATTTATCCGATTTTTCTTAATGCTTTCGATCACTCTCGCTGCTGGCCGGCTTCTTCTAATGGCTCCTATGGGATCCCACTTCATTGACTCGTCTTAAATTGCTTGACTGGATCCTGTCCAAGCAGAGACGGCGAGTGTGTCCCGTGCCTGTCATTAAGGATGGATCAGTTCGCCAGACAAACAGGACAGGCCCACTCTTGATTACGTCGGCCACCTGATTGATTTCCTGTGGGACGGGAACAGGCTTTAAGTGCAGACTCTGATTCGGGCCTCTGATTCTGATTTTCTTTTTCTCCCCCAGGAAAAAATGCAACCTTAGTGATCCATGAGGCCACGCTGGAGGACGGGATGGAGGAGGAAGCCGTAGAGAAAAGGCACAGGTGAGTCAAACCGTCACAAACTGGCTTTGAAAGGGGAAAACAATTCTGTCAGCCGACAAAAGAAATGCACTTTATTGGCTGTTTGAGGCGGCAGTTATTTCTGAGTGGGTTGTACATCTCCACAGATATTGACATCGATTTTTTTATGGTGTCAGAGTGAGCGTCCGTCTTCACAGAAACATCTTTTACGTGCGTGCTGAGAGTCTCGCTGTCAAAATGATGTTAATCTCTGCTTCGTGTTTTCTGACAGCACGACCTCCCAGGCCATCGGCGTCGGCATGAAGATGAACGCCGAGTTCATTATGCTGAACCACTTCAGCCAGCGCTACGCCAAAATCCCCCTTTTCAGCGAGGACTTCACTGACCGAGTCGGGATCTCATTCGACCACATGAGAGTGAGTGTCGCTGTGGACGCCTCATGTAACGGCGTTTGTTGTCATCGTGACGTTGGAACAGTTTGTTTTTTTTTCTTTTGGTCTGTACGATTGCACCCGAATGCATCATTTAAACACAGCCTTTTAACAGGAGAACATTGTTCTCCAGGAGAACATGGTTTATTTTTAATGGTTCAAACCTGGGAGGGACTCGAGCCTGGTTTCTGTGCTGGAGCCTCAGACTGCAGGCTCCTGAGTTTTATGTTGTTTCAGGTCACTGCAGATTCCCCTTCCTGAAGAAAGTCTTTCCTTTAAGACGCAAGGCTGAAAAGTCGTCCACAGTGTTTAAGAGTCTCACTCCTTCAAGAGTTCAGTTGACCATTTTCTCCATTTGTTCTTTGCTCAGATTCGCTTCGGGGACTTCAAAATCCTCCCCAGGCTCATTCCCGCACTTAAAGCTCTTTTCGCCGAAGTGATCGGCGAGATGGAGGAGAGAAGAGAGAAGAGGGAGCTGAGATATCTGAGAGAAAGTGTCTCGGAAGCGAACGGCGAGCAGAACACGAGCGGCGCGAGTCGAGGTGCTAAGAGAGACCAGGAGGAGGCGGCGGCGGTGGCGACGCACAGCGTAGAGATGAAGAGGCTGAAAACCAGCTGAAGTCTGATTTAAACAGACTTCAGCTGGAAGGATGTTAACTGAAAGCAACCTGAGTTATTAATTTAAATGAATTAAAGATTTTTATTTGGCTTGTGTGGTTTCATTGAAGAAACGTGTATATTTCTCACATCAGAGCGTACAAAGCTATAAATATAGTTTTTGTTTTTCATTAAACTGAATAAAGCAGTACCTCAGTGTGGAGTTTCATACAGTTATGTCCAGTGTGTTTTTGTAATATGTCACCAGACGGGACTCAACCCGCTGGCTACAAATAAAGGCAGAGACATTAAAGTGAAGCCAGAAGCGTTTAGGTCGCCCCCTGTTGGCTGGCTGCAGTATAGATCATAAACCCAAAACAAACTTGATATGTTTTTAAATCAGCTGAGCTGCTCCAGTCTTTCCACCTGGTAAATCACTCAGCTACTCAGTCATCTGATAGTTTCCACTCCCACTGGACTTTTCCAGCATCAGAAACTTAAACAAAACAAAGTGTGCTTATTGATGGAGCACATCACATGAGCTGCAGTAAAGCTGAGAAACCACAGCCAGTGACGCCACAGAGGCTGAACATTTCCTCTTCGATCCACACGGGGGCTCCAGTGGGCCATCAGAGCTTACATCGCCCAGTTAGTGGGGCCGAGAGGAAAAAAGAAAATCAGCCAACATGGTAATAATGTTCATAAAGAGTGACTTATTGTCCTCTGCCGCTTGAGGGAGTGTTGGCTGCAGCAATCAACAATGGGGAAAGACTGATGACTTCAGCCATTACAGGGTCGGGTGTATCAACACTTAACATGTTGGCTCGGTCCCTCAGTGTGGGGGTTGTTAAAACACCTTAAATGTGGTTTGGTGCATTAATGTAGCCTGTTCATTTGACATGCGTCACATACCCCATTCACAAAGTGTCTGCAGGCAAGACTGAGCCTTGATTTCACAGGCTGACCCTTCCAGTCACGGTGAGGACCGAGCATTCAGAGAAAACATTCACCACTGCCTTGATTTCCACCACGCGTCTTGCATTACGATTTTAACTGCCCGATTACATTAAAATGGTCAAATGGTTGTGGTTGGAGGCCAAAGGTTAACGTCATCCCTCTCTCTCTCTTTGGATCAGAGAGGCGCCAGAACTCCGCAGTAAATGTGAGGTTTTTTTAGAGATTAGCGGGCTGAACAGTGAGTCGGTGATTAGCCTGTTTTCTGGAGTGTGAAGCTGTGAGATGAAGATGCATTTCCTCTGAGCCTGGAGTCCATTTAGGGGCCTTCGCTGCCAAGAGGAGGCATGAATGATAAGCAGGACGGTGGCAGAATTAGGTTTTGACACAAACATTGCAGAGTCCAAAAAATAAATAAATAAAAAAACGATGGACTGATAGACCTAATCATCACTCAACCAGCAGTGGATCCCCACAAATGACTACTGATGGCCCAATTCTAACGTATTTATCACGAAATCCACCTGAGGCTTCATTTTTCAGCTCACTTTCCTGCTCCTTTCCCAGTCTGACTCACATGCCTGCCTGGACTTAAAGGATAATTGAGTTTTTATGTTTGGGCCAATCACTGCATTGTTATGCTAACATGGAATGTGGCAACGCTGCAAAGTTTGACGCATTCTGCCATCCCTGGATTCGCCATCTGATCCTGAGACTGACGAGCAGAAATAACCGTGGATGAAACTCATTAAAATATAACATCATCACACTAACTGGCACCTGTGCTGTTCATGTTTGTCATTGTTTATTTGGTGTGGAATGAAGGGCGACAGATCTGAACAGAGCAGGACGCCACCAATCAGATACACCTCCTTTACCTGAATACTCCGCTTCAATCCAAAGTCAATTATGCAGGCTGCTCGCCTCTCTTCACATTTTCTGCCTGGCTGCTGATTCAGAGAGCAGCCCCGTTCTGCTCTGGCAGGAATCAAAGTAGGAAGTAATCTGAGGGGACTTGTGGGGCAAGAAAAAAAAAGAAAGAGAAGAAGGCGCTGGAGGCCTGGAGCCTCTCAGATTGGAGGTCACAGTCCTCGCCGTCACAGGGGCAGGTCAGTAATTGTGGGCACAAGATCCATCCTGGCTCATCTGATCAGGATCCCTGCTTTACTGTCTGTCAGCAGCTGTCACCTCACATCAAGATCTTCATCCAAGCTGCTCAGACGGGACCACAAAACTGAGATCAGAATATCCAAGCTTGATCTTTGGTAACTTTTAGAGAACTGTGAAAATGGCTTTTTTCCTGAGGTGGTGAAGCAGCTTTTGTGCATTAAGATTCCACGTAGCCCTGCCTGGGCTCGCCTCTCAGCCCCCTCGGCGTTAACGCTCTGAGAGGGAGAAACCTCAGGAGGCTCGGAAAGCAGCGGCGCTCACCTGCATGTGAGCGACGTGAAGATCTCCTCACACCTGAGAAAACAATCAGCTGCTCTGATATTCACAAGCAGTCGCTGCACAAATCACACCTGCTTTGCAGCTTTGTAGGAGAAAAGCTGCAGACGGAGGGAAGGGAGGAGGCGGTGCTGAAATTCTGTGTAGTTTGACATGGTGAGCTGGATAAACTAACATCGATTTTTGTTTGTTTTTGACATTCAGATAAAGACTCACTGAGGATTAAGGAGCCCACGGAGAAAGATGCCCGACATGCATTATTCTTGAACTTCTGAAATGAAGTTCCCATGAGAGTTTCATCTGGGAAATTCTGCTCGAAGAATCACTTCAACTTGATGATTATAAGGCAGCTCTTTTTGGGGGTCATTATTTGATGCTTTGTTCACGTAAAACATGGCGGCTGCTGCTGTACAATCACCCAGTTTAGTGTTTGAGATCTGGTGACTGACGCGGATTTGCTTTGTCGTTTATTCTGCTGGGGATTCAGATGAAGTTGATTATGAAACTCACGCACACCTCAGGACAACATGCAGAGAAGAGGACAGAGAACGAGATGACCTCGTGCTGTACACCTCCAGGAAGTAACAGCGACAGGAAGTGTTCGGAGATAAGTTTAATTAAGACGGGTCCTGTTGCCGGTGGCAGCTCCCTCCACCGATGCGAAGTCGCCATCCGAGCACAATCCAGTCAGCCATAGGACCACTAGCTGCATGGCTAACTGAGCTAACGCTACAGCCATAGCAACTACAGCAAAGAGCAGCAGTGGTTGGTTTTTGTGGTTCCTGATATCATCCACAGCCTGCTGGCCTTCCTGCAGACGTCACATCTTATGTTTTCATCCTGCTGCACACGCTAACCGTCGTGCTGATGCATTCACTGTATTTACTGAACCATCAGTACAATAATGACCTTTGAATGCTTGTTTAATCTGGTTAGTTACAATCCACGGTCATCTAATTAATAAAGAGTGAAAAGTGAATCACAATCATGTGACTCAACAGGCAACTTAAATGATTTTCCTTTTCAGTTATCCCTCTGAATCTGTAAATATAAACATATAATGGTCCTCTTTGTGACTCATGAAGTCATTTTTAATCGCTATGAATAAATAAACTTTGAGGTATTTACATTTTCATTTAAAGAGCACCTGCAGTCCAACTCAACTTCACGAGTCCAAGTTTGAATTTCAGCATCAACACGCTATGTATTATTTATGTGTATTATGGATTGTTCGTTAACCCGGACAGGAGTGACCTCCCTCGGCGTCTCGTCCAGAGACAGAAGGTTCCCTTTAGTCTCGACTTCTACGCAGCAGACCGGAGTTCGTCACAGATCCAAACCACACAGTTCAGTCCGTCCATGCAAACTCAGTTCTTTAAAGCTGATGTTTTAGTTACAAGATTGAGCTCATTTTCCCGTTCAGTGTGTGTGCTATTGATTCAGTTTGAGAAGTCCCACGACCTCTAGAGTACCACTGTTAGCTCAAGCTGGCTGTTAAACGGGGACCAGAAATCCTGTCTTGCTGGACTGGTAAACATACAGGAGTGCGACATGACTGATTTCTGATAAAAATGTACAGAAATTAGGCAAAGTTTTCAGACTGGAGAGGACAGAAAGGACAAGTGCAGGAAAGCTTACAGAAGAGTCCTGCTGGACAATCAGCGAGGACTCAGCTGTGTGAAGGTCGTAGCGTCATGTGTGACAACTTCTTCACACTCTGTGGTGGGGAAACTTTCAGACGGAAACCAAAAAATCCTTAAATTGTCTTTCCTTACAGCCTTTAGAAACAACAGCTGAACATAATACAAACAACGCACAAATACGCGTTTCGCTGCAGATCTTCTTCTGCCATTTGGTTCCATGAAAGCGGGCGAAGACGCTGCCAGCAGCCGACTGGCTGGCAGCAATTAGCTGAAGCATTGTGGACACGTGTCTCTGATCTGAAGTCACACAGGAGGAGAATAACGGCCAATTGCACATCAAAACATTCGGTCCATCTGCGCCCGATCCTGGCGTCTTGGACAGAGAAGATGGCAGCCTGTCCGTCCTGAGGAGCCAGCAGCCTGCATCGATGAAGACAAAACAGAGAAAACATCTGCAGTGCAGGCTGGTTATTACAGCTATGAAAAGCACAGGTGTAATCAATCATGGCTGCTCTCCTCAAAGAGATTCCAGGTTAAAAAAGCTTTTGTGCATGCTGGTGTTCTGGGACAACCTCCTGGCACAGCTAAATGGAATGCAGCCCTCGGTGTTGTTGGTCACACCTGTGTTTTGTGATGAAGGAGACGTGACCACAGGATAAGACACGTGTTGATCCATAGCTTGTTCCAGTATGTGAGTGCGTCTCAGCTCTGGAGGCCCATTGGCTCTCGCTGGTGAATCTTCAATAAGTACCTCACAAAGTTTTGGTTTGTTTTTTAAAGGCAAACATATTTAGTCCAGGACTCATCACTCAGTAACCTGAGCTGTGTTAAGATGTGCCTCACATAACCGTGGAACTGGAGGAAAAGTCGGCATTTAAACAAACTCACCAACCATCAGGCGGTTGAGTTAGAGCACATTTAGTTTGAAGGGTTAGAAGAGAATTCGGCCTTTAAGGCTGCTGACACGCTGACGTTTGTGTCGCAGATTTGAACAGGAAACAGCCGGCGTGGAGGCAAAGTAACGTTTCAGTCAAAAGTTTCTTATTGTGTTAAGGTTATTTTATTGTCGTTTAGCTTATTTTGTTCGATTTTTTGGACACAGCCTGCGAATATGTAAACAGCTCTGACTGTCACAAGGTTTCGTGGATCAGATCCATGTTTCGTTAAGCCACATTACGTGCAGTCAAAGCGGATCTGAGCGAGGAGGCCTGTGCTGCCGGGGCTCCTGTAACCATCCCTCCTTCAGCACAGTGTCAAGGAGCTCCAATTACTCCAACACCTCACATCTCTTTGTTGTTTTCCAGCCCGCCATCCTTCAGCTTCGTCCACCTCCGCATCCTTGATTTCCCCGCAGGCCGCTGTGGCGTCCTGCTGCTCTCACGCTTCAGGAGCAGACTTCCCTCGCTTCTCTGTGGCGTCGCCTCACACCGGTGCTGAGGAAGAGGAGGAGGAAGAGGAGGAAAGCCTGTGCTTCTTCGTCATGCTGTGTGTCCCTGTTGTGCTGCTGTACCGTCCCACCTTTCCGAGGTTAAGACGCTGCGATCCCCAGTTCGAATGAATCACGATGAAGTGCTGTCCTTCAGTAATAAGCTCCCCTGAAGGAGGATTGTGAAAATTTCCTCTTTTTTTCTCCCCTTTCACAAACGCTAATCAGCAGTGAATTGAGCAGCTCAAGTTCTCCTCGTCTGTTAAAGAGAGAAGAGGGAACGAGAGAGTGACAGCATTTCTTTACCGCCGAGCAGAAAAGAAAAGATAATCAGGCTCTGCAGTGGAGATGCAGCGAGGAGATAAACACAGGCCCCCTCAGGGACGGCAGGCAGACAAAGACAGATTATCTTCTCTCACAGCGACATACGCCAGAGGTTGATTTAAGACGTCCTGAGTTAATTAAGACCTCAGCTTGATGTCGACACCTTTCCTCTTACAGGAAGTTGAGGAACACACGGCTAAAATCCCGAATGTTCGCGCCTCGGTTTGTTTGATTCATTGAGGGGGAAGCTTCATTTTCAACTGTAGCGAAAAAGTCGTACGGTGCAAACCGACGTGACGCACCATTCGTCCGGCAGTCGTCAGACGACGTGAGATTACCGGCGTAGCTGCGTTTTCAGATGAAAAGCAGAAGCATGGAAAGGTCTGAAACACGCTGCCTCTACGACGAGTTAAAAGAGTGTGATGGTTTCACAGTAAGCCTGACTCTTAAAGTGAAGCTTTTGGTGTTTCTCCAGTAACCAAAGAGTGTGATGCATCAGAACCAAGCGTCCAAGGTTGGTCAGGGTTCGACCTCATGGCTGCATGAACCGGAAACGGCCTGCGTGCACCGTGTGAGCACAATGTTTGGTAAAATACTGAAGGTCTAAAACCAGATTTTTACATGTGGCCTTCAAGATCCTGTTCGGCCCTTATTGTGTCAGTTAATATTCTCCTATTTCTTTAGTCTGGTCCCAGACTGGTCTGTACAGGAAGTGAGGCAGGAATGTGAGTACTTTGAATGTTCCTGCTTAGGGTTCAGCCAGTGAAGATTGATTTAACAGGGTGTAAATAAGGTCTTATCAAATCAGTTTGGCATCTCGGGCCTGGATACTGGGATTGTGTCTGACCAGCTGGTATGGTGACATCATGTTTGTTTCTGGCTGCTTTTTTTTTTAATAAGAAGTCTTTATCTTCTGTCGGATTAGAAGAATACGGTGCGGAACTCGGGACGCAGTGTTGGTCTCGTCCGTCTCGTCCTACTCCGACAAGAAGACCAGCAGCAGGAACAGCTGATAACAGCTGGCCCGCACTGTCGCTGGCTTTGTTCATCTTCTGTTTTGTCAGATAAACGTTCAATTAATGTCCTCCTGCTGAGCTGTGGGCTGCCAACACGTCGTCACGTTCGGAGTATTGTTCTGAGAGAAAATGCTCCGTCGTCGGGAAACGGAGAGTCCATCTTTGAGCCGTCACCTTTCACTCCTGCGTTTTGTGTGAACAGAACAGGCTGAGTCGTGTCCAGACTCGATACGAACAGAAGACAATAAATCTCTGACTGCAGCGTTCAGATCACATTTGTGAAGTGAATACAAACAGCGAGGCTTGCTGTTTGTGTCTGCTGAACGAGGAGACGTCAGCTTACGAGTGAAATGTTTCTGAAAAGACACGCCGAGCCACAGGGAAGCCAAGTGTTGGAGGTGTGTGTGTGGGGGGGTTGAGTTGAGTTTTCATTTATCATGCAGGAGAATCAGAAATGTGAGACTATTGAGGAGAAATGAATGGAGACTTTAGCTGAGCTAAGGGTTCCTGGCTGTGGTGATGAATCGGTGGAGGCTTATTATCATCGTGCGGCGCGGTGATACAATCTCAGCCTTTCCATAAATCCCTGGCAGTGTCCTTGATTTAAATTTACTACATGCTACAAAAACTTTTACTGCTGCAGAGCGACCCAGACTGGATTTTATTCATTCTGCATGTACAGCAACATTTAGCCTGCAAGTGTGTAGGCTTTCTACACATTCATGAGAACCTCTGAGCTGTTTAATTATGAATATGGTGATCTGGCTCCAAGCGGCCCGGCGGTGCAGGATGGCCTGGAGCTTCAGCCAACAGAGACTGCAGGGCTTTTTGGTCCTCGGTGCTGACTGGCAGGTGGATTTCAGCTGGCGGCTTGTAGCTGGAGGGAGGCCGGTTATCACACCTGCAGCATCCCACATCTCTGAAGTGCCCTCGAGCAAACTGGCTGACTTCAGCTTCAACTGAGCTCTGACCCCCGTGAAGAAATCCATATTTATGGTAACTGGAAAAGCATTTTATCACCTGTGCAGGCTGCAATTAGAAAAAGAAAAATACAAATTAATAAAAAAAATGTTAAAAAACAGATTAAACTTATGGAATGTTGTTATGTTTATGATTATTTTTCCAAGCTGTTCTGAAAACATTTTCCTGGACGTGGATTTCCGGGGGTGCAGGGGTTAGCACAGAGTGTGTGCGTGTGCAGTTGTCTGTGTGTGGTGTGTGTGTGTGTGCAAGCAGCACAGAAAATGGATGGATGGATGGATTTGTGGATGCCAAAGTCGCTGCCTGTCAATCCCCTCCCCCACCTGTGCCTTGAATGCCTGAATTTAAGTGTTTTGCCATTTTGTTGCATCACAACACGAGGAAAAGGTTCAGGCTTCGGCCTCTCGTGTAGGAGCTGCTTGAAGCCGAGTGCAGAGTTGAAGTTTCAGACTGTAACTTCATTGTTTTCTCACTCCTCTAAATGTTTGTTCTTTGCTTACCAGAGGCTGTAAAAACGCTTTCAGTGCATTTGATTAAAATCCTCTCGTTTCCTCCCTGCTCGGCCCACAGGCTGAATATGATCCGCCTCACCGCCTCGCGATCCAAATCAAATCGCAGACCCTTAATGTCGCTGCTCTGCCGGGTTGTGGTCGTCCCTGAGGGGGTGTATCGCACACTCAAAGCAGTGGAGACAAACAGAAGGAGGTGGCCCCGTCGGATGGGGAAAAGAGAAATGAAAGTCCCACATGAAATCCACTTCCTGCTGGTGAAATCAAGTAAAATCAGCAGTGAGAGACTGTAATCCCAGAGGACACAGTAGGTCATCTGGACACTGTGAGTGTGTTATTGCAACAACTGCAGATCTGATATAGTTTCTCTTTATTCTGAATTATTTTCAGTCTTTCCCGCTGTGCAGGCAGACCCGGGGGACCTGAGCTTGTCCGAGCTGAGACCTGAACTTCCCTCCAGCAGGCCCACACGACTCGTAGTTGTTCTAATTATACAACTGCGTGAGTGACCCTGGATAAGATCTTTACATTTGGTTGGACTAGAGGTTATCCAAAACCTTTACCTTCCAGTATATCACGAGACGCGATGGTGGTGATGCAGTTTTGTGCCGAGCTGCTCCGAGTTTGAAGCCTTAGCGTCCTGGGATCTGAACTCCTTTTAGCTCCTCTGCTGCCCTGCTTCAGTTTGACTTAAAATGAGCTGAAGTAGACGAGTCTCTAACTGCCTGGGCCTCTCGCTGAGGCACAGGACAGAGGAGGAGTTTCATTTGGACCGTCCTCATCCTCTGAACGGGTTCACACTACGGTGTTGACACGCCTGGGACGGAGGTGATTTGTTTCTCTGTCAAGGTCGAGGATTTCTGTTAATTGCTGTGTTTTCTTTTAAAAAATAAAGCATCAATCTATAAGTAGCAAATCAATGGATCAGAAATACCCTGAACCCTGAGATCACATTTTCAAATGTGTTGAGCTTTTATAAAAACAGACAAAAGAAGCGAATCACCTCGCTGTCCAAGCTTTTGAAGAAGATTCGGTGATGTTCAGAAATGAAGCATCAGACAGTGCAAGTCAGACTCCTATTGGCTGATGGGAGTCAGCTGTCACACTTCAGTCTTTGGCTCATTTGCTGCCCTGCGATCACATTCTTAACTTAATGCTCATTTGTTCACGCAGTTTTCAGTGAGATTTAGTCGGATTACTTCTCCCTGCAGATTCTTCTGTCCTCAGAGATCTGAGCCTTTTCGGCCAGCTGGTGTTTCTTCATGTTTCCAACCCGAAGCCACAGACATTCATGTTTCACAAAGGATTAATGACTTCAATGAGCCCTTAAATTTGTCCTCTCAGGGTGACAAACAGGACACAGTTTTCCCTCTGCTACACTAATTCCTGACAGGATGCCAAAAAGTGACTAAATTCTTGTTCATTCATGTTTCAAAACATGTCGGCATCAAGCTTTGGGTGCCGTTGAGCCTCAGCTCAGGCTGAACCCTGAAGTGAGACTGACAGGCAGGTGAGATGAAACATTAAGTTTGCTTTGTTCAAAAGCAGGCAGACAGAACAGAGACCAGACCATCTGGCCCAGGCGACGTGGATCACTTTATATAAACTCAGAGCCTAATCAGGTGAATGTGCAGCAGGTGAGTGAGAAGGCGGAGTCATGTGGGCAGGTGATGGGCAGGTGGGAGAGGAGTGTGAGGCACCTGAAGTCTTCTGGCAGTTTAGAACCCGGAACCCACCGCCTGAATATCTTCATATCTGTGTGTGTGTTTAGTCAGTCTGTGCTGCTTCTGTTTACGTGAATGATTCTGTATTGATAATATGCTTTTGTTGTTTACATGTTAAGTGATTATTATCTCCTGCATTCGAATCAGGCACTCGGTTGTGAAGAAAGTAAGAAATGTCAAATCCCAAACAGACGAGCTAAAGTGATGTGTTTCGAGCCCAACAGCGTCAGGCCTGACTTCACTAAAGGCTACATGAACAACCAAACTGTGTGAGTTTTCCAGCAGTTTCCCGCCATGTGATGAGCTTTACGTGTTCACAGTGTTGTAACCTCTCCAGTCGCAGGTGTAACGACCGAGTGTGTACAATACTGCCATGTGTTTTGATTAAAATCACCGAGCAGACTCCTGCAGAGCACGCAGATCAGGACGAGCGAGTGAAAGAACAACTTCCACCGAAATCCACCGAGACAGACAAGTGAAGTAAATCACCTCTGCTACAAATCCCCTCTTCTCGCCTCTCACAATCAACAGCTCGGCATGCGCAGAGGATTGCCTGTCCAGTGTAATCACAGAGCTGTCTCAAAGCGCAGGAAGCCTGCATGTGCGCTGGAGGCTCAGTATGACAGACGCATTCCAGATGAATTTCAGCTGAGGTCAAACACGAGGGGGAGGGGGAGCATTTAGCAGCACCACACACTATCTGTGTGGGGCTGGAAGTTCACTTTGGTCCTGAGGTGAAGATGAGAGACTGCGTGGACTGTTTTTATGGCTGCACCACATGCCAGACATCTTTGTAAACTTTGGGAACTTAACTAAAATTAATTAAACTAAAATTTCAGCTGAGGGAGTTTGAGGAAAGTTTGGCTGCACAGCAGGAGTCTCTT